>NC_134645.1:74418692-75043692 GCF_030463565.1 Pelecanus crispus | reverse complement strand
ACAGCATGCTGGAGAGAAACAGAAGAAAATGACATTTTTGCACTGATAGAAATTGCTTTGTTTTGATTCCTTGAAATACTAGTGAACAACTTGTTCTTTCTTTAGAGTACCTAAAGATTGCATCATTGCTATGTAAATTTGGGTTAGTTCTGATATTCCTTACCAAATTGAATAATCCCCTTTCAGTTGCACGCCTTTGCTTCTTATGTTGTTTGTTTGGACAGCCATGGTAGACAGACGTACAGTGCTCAAAGGATGTTTAGGTAGTTCTGTCTAAGTATATGAAGTAGATACTTTTACTTTTTCTCCACAAAGAGAACCTCATATGGCATTTTCATGACATGGGATTTATATTTTACTTATTTTTATCCAGAAAGTCTTTCTAGAACTGTTCAGATCCTTTCTTTCTGTGCCCTTTTTTTCCCCAGATCTTTTTCTTCTGTTTCTATTGTGTTGTTTCCCCCTAAATAAGTATGTCTAACCTTTAATTGCCTTTCTGGCTGGGCAGATCATGTACTTTATTCCAGTAGCAAGCAAAGGCCAGTGCCACCGCTAATATACTGTAGTGTCCACCTGTCACATTACTGGAACTAATATGCAAGCAGTATTGTTTGTTGGGATGGGATGCTGACACCTTTCCTCTTGGGCACCTGTTAACCCTCTGCAGTTCCGAGACTGGAGGTGTGTCCTTCCTGTGGCACAAGATTTTCCTACCCTCTATCATGTGGCTGCCAAGACTGAATTCCTGCTGGGTCTTGTAAAATTAATCCAATTAATAATGGCTGTATTTTACTGATGTAAATTAGTAAAAATTCAAATTACCCTAGAATGAGATAATGCTGTAGAAAAAGACCCCAAAAGTTATTCACATAAAGTAAATAAAACAGACCTCAGTGCCACCCTCCTACTACACCATGAAATGCTGAGCAGCACTGCTTTTCTTGCAGATGTTCTCTGATATTTCAGCTGGATGTTTTGACAAGGTCTAGACAAATCCCATTTTCTGTGGAATGCCGAACACTCAGTTCTCCATCTGCCATCAGTGCTAGCTGGAGCAGGTCAAGCAGATCAGGACACTGGAAGCCCTGACTTTCCAGGGAGTTTCTGTTGAATAGTTGACACAAAGAAGAAAAATTATCTGGTGAAATCTACCTATTCTGATTGTGATTCCAATATCCCACCAGCTCTGATACAGCTCTTAGAAATCTTGTTTGGTTTTAGAGGGTGAGAACAGGACCTAGAACAGCATAGGATGACCAAATTGCAAAACTCCCAGAGATTTCAAGGTATGTGTTTTTAGGAGGAAGGGAGAGTTTCCAGTCCAATCATTGATGTCACTAATAAAGTTAGTAAAACTTTTCTCAGTTGTACAAAGCTGTCACTACACAAATCTGACAGTATAAAGGGTGCAGTATGCCATCCTTCACCCATTAAGTTGTTTCACCACTTTACCTGAATGGTGTAAAATAGTCTTAGTGTGAAAGTCTGGCTCATAGATAGCAGCATGCATGAAAGAGCAAAATATTGGCAGTCACAGCTGGCATGCAGATCTGGAAAGATAATTCTGTCCTGCAAGATGTACAATACACACCAGGCAAAGGTTCAATACAGCACACAATTTCTTAGCAAACAAATGCTATTCAAACCCCTCTGTGAGTTTGATAAATGTTTTATTTGCATGGCAATGTGTGAGAGAGGCAGGAGCTGACACATCAACATGTAAATAAAACATTTGTCAGACATCTCCAGAGATTCTGGGTAGTACTGTTCAGCGGAGGAGCAGTGTGGGAGCAGGTGAGCCAAGTTATTGATGTTATTAGCACCATAATCCAAACTGGACTGATGATGCTGCCATTTATATAATTCCAAATGATTTTGTATTTGTGTATGAGAGCCTTAATTTTGTTTAATGAGCTTTCATGTGTTTGAAACTTGTATTTGTTTTTCCACCTGATACTCTGCTGTGCTGCTACAAATTAGATTAGTGGTACAGGGGATAGCTTCTTCTTCCCACATGCATTTTGTCCTTGAAAGATATTTCTAGAAAGAAAATTTTTTGAAGAGGCTTAGGAAGTGCCTGACAGAGCAGCTTTCAGTGGAACAGAATGGTGTGTCTACAAGCTGCAGTAACAACCTGGTAATTTTTGAACCATGCAGGATATAGCAGCAAATAGAAAATACACAAATACAATTTTAATTTTCCTTCTTAACCTTTCTAGTACAGGGTTATTAACAGTAGTTGTGTTGCAAAGTTGCCCAGTCCTGTTTCAAATAACACTTCTTAAAATCTGTGATAAATTTCTGTCTACACACATGCATATACTCACAATCTAAGTCCTTTCTGACTCTCCACTTCAATGAGTAGATGAATATGTCAGGCTAGAAAAGATGTATGTAGTGTTAACCTTAGACATGTGGAATACATTGCATTTCTTAAGTGGAGTGCAAAGCTCAAAAAGTACTTGTATTTTACATAACATGACACAAGCTTTTATGAACAGATCCATCTGGGGGAGAGTAGGACCAAAAGAATTTCCTGTAAACTCTGAATTTGCTTCCTTACCAGGGCATACAAGATGACTTAAACTTATACCTTTACTATGCCTGTTAAATTAAAGATCTATTATTCTGTGAGTTCTATTCCTTTTTCTCTGGGCAAGAAATGTAAAATTAAGTGGATCGCTGCTGTAGGCATTGCAACATGTGCAGAGACACAAAGGTCCTCTGGCTAATTTCTGTGGGGAAGGGTATTTTGGGCAATCTCTGTTTTGGGCTGGTTACATCAAACTGTTACAAAGGCTAAAGGTTTATCTTGTGTTAGTCATGTTAGATGCAGGTACTGAGGAAACAGGCCCTGGACCTATATCGATTTGCATACATCATAGATATATAGAGGGTCTGGCCCAAGGTCTAGGAAGGCTGCTCCAGCCGGGCAGGACAATGGAGCATCAGTGAGGGCTGTGAAGCCCACATTTGGCCTGTCTCTCCATGTTTGTAGGGAAGGGGTAGTGCGGGTGGGAGGGCAGTGTTGTCCTGCCACCCCTTGCTCCCAGCCTGCAAGAGAAAACAACCGCTGTCTGAAGGGAGGTGGCTCTGCCCTTACTGCTGGGTGCTGCGGCAGTCAGGAAATGAGATATCACCCTGCTGAAAGTCAGTGCAGATGGCAGTGGCTGATTGTGCACTTTACAGCAGCAGGGAAAAGCACAAGGGAGGGCATTAGGAATGGTAACTATTATGCAACTGGTAATTTCATTAATTGATGCTGGGGATCCTTCTAGATTTCCTTAGTGTGGTTTGCTTAGTTTTAATTGAAGATAGCCATATATGGGGTTAGATTTAGGTAATAAGGGTTTGTATCAGGTTTTGGTGTTCCTGATTCTCGCATGGACGGGGTAACTAAAATAAAAACCCTACTTATCTGTCATTTACATAAAATCCTACAAGGTGTCTCAGGCCAGTTCCTGTTCTCAGCAGCTTACTCTTTCTATGCTGCATTATATCTGCAAATGTAAACTGATGAAAGCTTTTATGTCTTTGGCATAGCATCACAACACTGCATCCTTCAGATGTGGTGCCATTTCAGCAGTAGTTCCAGAGACATATATTGTACCAAAAATTTACCTGCCTTCAGTCTGTTTGAGATGTTTTTGGTAGAAAGACCAGAAAAATACGGTTACTACTGTTGTGAAAACCCATCTTTTGGGCAAGATTCATAGCTGTGAATTTAGTCAGTTTATTACATATTTTTGAACCTACACACAGATCATGAGACTGACCAAATGAATGTGATCTAGTTTCTTCTAAGGGATGTCTTTGCAAGCATGCTTTTTAAAAAAACTGATGACAAATATTCACAAATGCATACTACTTTGTCATACCCTCTCCATCTTTGAAATGGCTGTGGTGCTATAAAACTGCTGCCTGAGAAGATATGTTTCTCATTCTTTGCTGTGCTAACAATCACGATCTTAGCACCAGTCTGAGATTCTGTGATTATGATTAACCACCCCCCCCATTTGTGTCTTTCTGTTATTTGCATTACAATACTGTCTGTGATTATTTAATCATATGCTATATTATCCACATAAATCCTTGTGTCGTGGGAGTATAGTACAGACCTTTTTTGGAGATGAACCAAAGGTTTATGGGTTAAAAAGCTTGATGTCTCTAACTCCTACCTAAACTGTTGCAGACACTAAAAAGGAGGTGATGAGTAAAGCAGTGAATATAGCTTTGGCAATACTGTTCTTTCCCCCTATTGCTTCAGAAGGTAAACTGAAAAGTTTTGGAAAAGTCTATTATTATTATTACTCCAGTCTGGCAAAAAGCAAAACAAACCAAAAAAGATATTTCATATGAGCATACCAAATATATATATTTTTCTCCATATAGGAGAATTTCAAAAGCAGACAGTTATTTTAAATGAAGGGTCAAAGTACTTACATTTGAAAGCCTCTTTTCTTTCATCTGATGCCGTATGCACTATTATTCTGTGAAGGTGTATTCTGTTTAATATCCTCTTATGCTTCTCTCTCTTAATATCTTCTTACGCTCTTCACTCTAAACCCGCATTTTCTGCCAGATTTTCTGTTCACTGAAGAATGACACCACAGACCCCAGAAGGGAACAGTGCAAAGAGAAAGGATATTTTTTATGGACAAAACAATTGACTGTCAAGGATTCTGTTCCTGTTGATTCCATGTTATTTCTGTGTAATGGTAGGCCTGTTACCCAAACTTTTCACAGATGGTTGCTAATACTAAGCTCTTCATTTTTTGGTTACCCAGCTCTCCACACCTGCTACATGACTTCCAGAAGTGCTGACCAGCTGCCTCTGTTGTCAGTGGGAACTCTCTATTACATGTGCAAAGTCGTCTAAAGTTCCCATTACTTCATTAAGTCAGTCTCAAGTCTTCACAACTGAGCGTCCTGAGTTAATGACATTTTTGAGATATTTGGTTTTAAACTCTGAATCTGAGTCTCATGCACAAAACAAAATGAGCATTTGTATCCCATTCTATGGGAAGAGAAGTATATATGTTACAGGAAGAGATGACCTTTAAATGTCCCTTCCAACCCAAACCATTCTATGATTCTATGAATACAGTAGAAATGAATGTTGGTAAAGAACTGACATCCAGATCCTCAAAAATCTACACCTTAACTGTGAGACATTGAAATATTTCCCTGCTTCAGGTCTGGCTCAAAGTCTAGACCAACTCCACTGCTTCCATGAACTTTCAGTGAGAAGGAAAAGTAGGTACCTTGCCTGGAAGAAAATACCTTGTGCCCTGGCCAGTTGCCCAGCTTGGTTAATCAGAAGGCCAGTACAGTGAGTCACAGCACACAGTCTAGGCTTAGCCAGAAGGAAATAAGCATTTGAATCCCATGATGGACTTTGCAACCTTGTACTGGACTCCTGGAAACAGGTGTGAGTGCAAGTGTTACTTTCCTGAAAGTTTGTGTGCTGGAAAAGATTATCATTGTGCAAAAGAGTGAGAACTCCTCTAAGCACGTGTGAGAGGACTTTTGAGGACTTAAACCAGCATAGTGATCTCCAGGGTTGGCAACCCAAAGGGACTAAGATGTGTGAGGTATGTCCCCCCTTCCCACTCCGCCAGGATGGAGGAGCCTCCACTGCTGAACATCCAGGGCTTGTGGAGCTGGCTGGTGGCATCAAGACTGCTATAAAACCTCACTGTGTCAGTCAGGGTGTTTGCTGACCCTTGTGTGACTTGAATGCCTATGTACTACATTAGTAGGGGCATTTATTTCAATGACCATAGATGAAAAAGTGCTGAAATCAATATCAAACATAGCAGTGTAGCCTTGCTTTTTATTCTGTGTGGCCCTTCTAGTGTGAGGTCTAGCTGGCCCCTTTTTGACACTTACCTTCGGTATAGTATGCTGACCCAAAGAAGGGCAGATGCATAATACTATCTGACCTTGTTTTAAGATTCGGATCTGAGATTACTTGCTGAGACCATTAGAGAAAAGCCCAGAAAGAGGTCACTACTTTTCTATGTTTGCATGGTGGACAGTAAGTAGTGAATGGAGCTGTAAGATAAATGAGTGAGGAGAAGGAGAGAAACTAGACTGCTACTTATTTAATGAGAGCCCTTCTTTTTTCTTTCTTTATGTAGTTAATCCTAGTTGTAGCAAGCTAACGTGTGTTGGATGCCTGTAATTTCTAATATCTGTATTTTTCTCTTTGAGATGTTCGGCTGTGTCATTTGTTCTTTGTTGTCTCTTGTCAGGGACAATATTGATTTGAATAAGTGTGTAGAGATACAATTTCTGACATTTTATGGACATCAAGACAAAATATAAAGTATTACCATGGGGAGTTATTGTTAAATTCAACACATAGAAATTTCAGATTTTCATCAATAAAGACAACAGGGAATAGGCACAGAAAGTTTTCATTAAGACTATACATTATCATAGTTACCTTCCCAAACCAGCACAGACAAACAAAATTGACTGTATTACTTGAAAAAGAAATTACTTTGATCTGTCCTTTCATTGCTAAATGCGTGTTAGTGAATTGACTCTATAAACATCACAAATGTTGTGCTGCAGGTTCCAAGATTCAGTGTTTGTGTCATATGTTGATATAGGGACATGTATATGTATATGAAACTGAAAAGTAATGCCACTACATCACTTGTCGCTAACTGTCACCATGCCTTATAGCTAGAATTTTGAATCTCAGATATAAACAGTGGTTGTCTTTGGAGGCCTTGTTGCATGAGATGGAACAATCAAAAGGTTAGAGAGGAAAGGCAGAGTAAAGATTAAATGTAGAGGCTTCCCCTTTTACAATATAGTATCTTGTTTTTTCATGTGTTCTCCCTTCTCCTCAGACTTTTTTAACCATTATCCGTGAGCTACAATTGATATGTAACACAGCTGTAGACAGTGCTGGGGAATGTGCGCAGTGCTGGAGACCATGGTGCTTGGATGCTCTGAAGGTGTATTTTTCATTTCTGCATTCTGAGCACAGTGACAGATGCCAGCTGTCTAATCAGTCAATGCTCATATCTCTTGCGCCTTCCTCCTCTTCCAGTGTCAGCCACTCTTGCTTATCATTATTTTGATGTGAGAACTATTTGAGTCCAGTGTGATAAAGTCAGGGAGCAGGAAAAGTAGCACTCTAATTTGTTCTGATATAAATATCTTTTCATCCTACTGTTTTAATTTCTTGGTTTTGTCACTCAAAATCCTCAGAGAGGATCATAACTAGAAGCTATGAGAAGCGTTTTGTTTTAAAGTTCACGTGCACAAATTTTACAACCTATTGAATAGCTTAGTGGGTAAAACCCAGTACTCCCACTTGCTGGGTAGGGGATCTCATCATGATATTACATAAAAGGACACTATTATTGCTCTTCTGCTGCCTTTTTTTTTAATGTAAGTAACAACAACTGGTATATATTGTGTTGTACGCAATGGTATCATTGCATATTAATCTTACGTTGAGCCTATGTACTGAATGAGCTTTGTGGGCAGAGATACCTACCTGCATGCTCAGTGACAGTGTAAGTGCCTGTGGTATGTGTAACAGCAAGTTATCTTGTGAAAACTTAAGCAGTTATGGCCTCTTGATCGCCTAAGCAGGTTTTTTGGATTGTTGTAACAAACTCAGGTCCTTAAATTCCTTCTGAATTATACTGCTGATGCCAAAGTACTATTTTGGATCTCACTGCATGATCAGAGAGGATTGCCCAGAACAAATCAAGTTACAGTTACATGTGAGGGCCAGAAAAGTCTTACCATTGTCTTGCATATACTTTCCATGAAACTGGCGTATGGTACTTATAACTTTTGCTTGAGCAAAATATTTAATTTTTAATGAAGGTATCAGGTAATATCATGTCTGCAATATTAGTAAATTTTCTAAAGGGTAAAATACTTGTTGCCAATGATTATTTATTTTTAGTCTCCATTTTTCTGGATTTCACTTCTTTCATTAGATCTTATTTTGTGTTTTTTTCTAAGTATAAGCATTTTTATTTGCAAAAAATATATGATAATATATGTAAATTCTTACCAGATTGGACCTTAACCTTATAAATAAACAAAAGAGGTTTCATTTAACTGCTCATGGTACAAGCTCAAATGATTCATCTTGTTTTTTTTAAAATTCTCCCAGAGTTTTCAGAATTACTAGGCCTGGACAGAGCACTAATACTATACTGGAAAAGAATGAATTAATGTTTATAATCCGCATCAAGTCACACACATTTTCTGGTGTGTTCTACCATCTTGCAAACTATTCTTTGGTAGCACTTAGAGGTGAAAAAAAAGAAATCTAAAGAGACCAAATGTGAACTTCTCACAGATGGTAGTTTACAAACTGAGCCCCAACTTTAGAGGCTCTGTTACTAGTCTTGTTAATCTGACTTAATATTTAGGAAAGGAAATGAAGAGATTTTGAAATGAAATCTGTTATTTTTTGTGTCATAGAGGTGAAAGTCACAAAACAGTTTTCTGTAGTGGAAGTACCAGTGCTACCAGAATTTGAATGTTTCATCCAGTGCTGGAATGGTTCACAGACTACTGCAGTTGTAACCTAGAGGAGTCAATCTTTTTGCTGTTATTGATTTATACTGATATGTCCAGTGCTAAAGGTCTGTGGTTTACTTTGTTGATAATCCAGGATAGTCATCTTGCAAAAGTGTACTGTTGACTTTGTTACAGGATTATTCTGAGGGGGGTGATCTGCAAAATCTTCAAAACTTGCTCTCTTGCTCTTACGAGTGGTAGAGATACTGAGGTTAAATACTTAAAATGTAACTGCTTGCATATATTCCCCTCCATGGGAAAAAAACCCTTAAATTTCTGGGTGAGGGAATGAATCCTTAGGAAAAAAAAAAATTGCCAAATAATGTGGCAAAAAGTATGAGAAGTTCAGAAATGTCAGCTGTTTGGAAGCAAGGGAGGTGGACTGCAGTTCAAAAGCCTCCCTCTTAGGATCATACAGTAAATTAAATTTAGGCATATTGCAGCCCAAGGGGTACTGCTGACCCTGATAGAAAGCCAAACCTTAATCCACTCATATCAGTGTGACCTTGATCAAGAGGAGTTTAATGGTGATTTTTGAGGTGGGGGAGAAGGGCAGGTGATAGAAAAAAAAGGTTTTACAGGATAATTTGGTGGGTATAGAATCAAAAGACAGTACTTGTCAGTGCTGTATTCTATAATATGCTCACGGTCTCCTGGACTTTGAATCCTTTGCTGCAGAAAAAATATGAAACATCATAAGCCTCTGCATTCAGCCATCTCATTTTCATGCAATGCAAGTTTGAAGCAAGTAAAACAAATGGATCTTAGCAGTCGTAGCCTTTGATGGTAGTTTCCATGCTGAAAGCTCCCCTTGCTTTAGAGCAGAAAAGTGTCTTGGAAAAAAGGAAACTTCTTCCTTTAGGGGAGAGACTGCCTTAACTGAACAGTAAATATAAGAATAGTCAGCTACAAGAGCTGAATATTGTGAAGCTGATGTTCTGCTTCCTGTAAATTCAGGCATCTGTCATTCATTTTATATCAAGGTTAATTCACACACAGACTTTCTGAGAAATAATTACCTTTCCATTTACTCAGACAGGTCAGCTCCATGGCTCTTAACTCACAGCTATCATTTGCAATCTGATGTGTGTTTTTCTCACTATTTCAGACCATTTTTGTGTTGACCTTTAAGGCAACAAAATAATTAAGCACACCAGTGGTGTTCTGTAACTTTGAATTCACTACATTAACAAGCTCATGGTATTAAAAGGCCACTAACCCATCCATTAGGTCTGACCATGCCCTTTTGGAATCAATAGCAAAAATCAGAGTAATCTCCGCTGGTTGTGCTCAGACACTGGAAATTACTTTTATTTGCAGAATCACAGAATGGCAGAGGTTGAAAGGGACCTCTGGAGATCATCTAGCCCACTGCCCCTGCTCAGAATGCAGGATGCCCAGGACAGTGTTCAATTGGGTTTTGAATATCTTCAAAGATGGAGACTCCACTGCGTCACTGGGTAACCTATTCCAGGGTTCAACTGCCCTCACAATAAAAAAGCTTTTTATTGTGTTCAGATGGAATTTTCTGTGTTTTGACTTGTGCCCATTGCCTCTTGGTGGATGAAAAACTGGATGTAAGCTGGCAATGTGCGCTTACAGCCCAGAAAGTCAGCCATATCCTAGGCTGCATAAAAAGAGGTGTGGCCAGCAGGTCAAGGGAGGTGATTCTTCCCCTATACTCAACTCTCCTGAGTCCCTACCTGGAGTACTGCATCCAGTTCTGGAGCCTTCAGCACAGGAAAGACATGGACCTGTTGGAGCGGGCCCAGAGGAGGGACACAAATATGATCGGAGGGATGGAACATCTCTCATGAAGAAAGTCTAGAGAGTTGAGGCTGTTCAGCCTGGAGCAGAGAAGGCTGCAGGGGCACCTTATTGGGGCCTTTCAGTACTTAAAGGGGGATTATAAGAAAGATGGGGACAATCTTTTTAGTAGGGCCTGTTGTGATAGGACAGAGGGTAATGGTTTTAAACTGAAAGAGGGTAGATTCAGACTAGATATAGGGAAGAAATATTTTACAGTGAGGGTGGTGAAACACTGGAACAGGTTGCCCAGAGAGGTGGTAGATGCCCCATCTCTGGAAACATTCAAGGTGAGGTTGGATGGGGCTCCGAGCGATGTGATCTCGTTGAAGATGTCCCTTGCTAATTGCAGGGGGGTTGGACTAGATGACCTTGAAAGGTCCCTTCCAACCCAAACTACTCTATGATTCTGTGATTCTGTTATTCTATGATTCTCTTGTCTTTCACTGGCCACCACTGAGGAAAGTCTGGTTCAGTCGTCTTTACACCCCATCATCTTGTATTTGTGCACATGGATAAGATCCCCCTAAGCTTTCTCTTTTCCAGGGTAAACAGTCCTAGCTCTCTCAGACTCTCCTCATATGAGAGATGCTCTAGTCTCTTAATCATCCTTCTGGCCCTTTGCTGGGATCACTCCAGTATGTCCATGACTCTTGTACTGGGGAGCCCAGAAATGGACCCAACATCCAGACATGGCCTCACCAGTGTTAAAAAGAGGAGAAGGAGGGTCTTTGCCAGGAGGGTACACTGCTGGCTCATGGTCGCCTTGTTAACCACCAGGACCCCAGGGTCTTTCCTGCCATATACAGCAATGGATTTTGGCAACAATTTTTAAAGAATCATTTGGAAGTAGGAAAATAAAAGATGTTACAAATATAGTGGTTACCAACACATTTTTCTCCAGCTCAAAATATAAAAAAACCCTCAAACTAGGAAATTAATAAAATGTTTGAGTTTAATGTTCAGCTTAGACTGTTATTTTGATGTGAATACAAATTGCCTGGTATTTGTTTTAGAACTTATGCCTACCTATTCTGTTTCATGCATCTATTTCCATCCTGTAATTTAATTTTATAGATTTTTTTGGGAGAAATTATACAACTAAAAGCATGCTTTTATAATGTAAAAGACAAGATAAGTAACTGGTTTAACGTTATGTAGAAATAAACCATTGCCTGTCAAACTGAGACAATATAGATTGCTGCTTGTCAAGAGTGGGGGGAATGCCATTGTGGCTCCTCTATCTGATTAAGTTTCATAATATAATCAGGAAAGCTTTTCTACTGGAAATAAAAGTTACTTTTTGAACTTAATTACATACCAATATTAAATGACATAAATTAATTGCTAACAACCTGTAATGCACTTTTAACAGAAATCCTAAAACACTGTAATTTGCTAAAAAGGTAATTTGGTTCCTTAATTGAATTTTAATTGTTTTACATACACCTCTTTGATATACAGCTAGTACTTGCATTTCATATGGCTTGATTTTTTTTCCTAAAATAAATTTATTTTTAATTTCTCCAAATATGCTTATTTTTTCCTGTAAATATTTAAAAGGTTTCTTTGCTGTCCTTGGTAGACAGCTATGGCTACTGACACTGGCTTGTGTCTTAGTAGCACATACAAAACAGAAAGTGATGGGTTCAGTTCAGTGAGCACTCAAAATCCATCACTTGACATTGCACTGGGGACTCTTTTGACAAGAATGGTATAGTGTGATACCAGGAAATCCTGAAGCAGACATAAGATTCTCGTTGGTAAGGTGTGTGTGTGTGATGATTGACTGATTTTTGGCAAAGCTTTATATCACTGAAATATTTTCTACTGGGTGTACTAGAGCACAGTCCCATGTATTGAGGAGGCATAATATGTTACTGAAGAAGAGAAGTAAGAATAGTGAAAAGGAAGGTCAGCCATGAAAAGTGTCAACTAATACACACCAGACCTGTCTATCATAACTTTGAATGCCATCTTTGATATCATCATAACTGAGGCCTTAGCAAGCAAGCAAGTACTCAAGCTTGCTTAGAATGTGGACTGAGTACTTTCTAAAGAGTTAAAAGTGAGGAAGAAATCCTCACAAGCCTCCCTCTGTTAACATCAGTCCAGTTAGGAGTCTCTGAATAAGAAGACGGAGGATCATTCCAATGGAGCTGGTGCAAAAAGATTGTTTTGATTTCAGGATGAAAGGCTCAATTTGTTTTAGATATTCCGAAAATGATGAATGCTTTTACTTAAAAATAAGACAGACTTGAATTTTTTAACTCATTTATTAGTCAGAGTCTTTACACATTTCTCCTATATCCTCTTCAGGCTCTGATTGAACTCTCAAACCTAGTGGGACCAGACTTCTGGTTGTATTGCAGCAGATTTCTTATTTCCTTTATTTGGCACAGTCAATAAAACCTTTCTAATATTTCAAACCACTCAGAACTCCCAAGGACCTATCTAAGCAGGGAGAATGTTTGGGGGTATGGATTTGATCAAATCCAGTCATTTCCTGGAAGGTAATACTTTTCTTCAAGGTACTGTCGATGTGTAAATTAATGAGATGCCTCCAGAACCTTTACACTTATTTCCCTTTCGAAGTACTTGTGTTAGTGTACTATTTATAAGAAGAGGCAAAACTTTTTTTGGCAAGATGCCCTATCAGGTATCTCAACTGTATTCAGTTTTCAGATGCAGATTCAAGGAGTACAAGAAATTGCAAAATATGTTTTTAATTTATTTATTCCTATTAGCCAACTTCCAAGGATTCCATCCAAATGACCAAAAGACATGAGAATTTTTTATGGTGTATTTAATCCTGAACCAACAGTTTCAAGCTGCTCAAGATCTAAACAGAAAGGGATATCTTAGAGTATCAGTTCTTTACTGCAGATCCCCTACAGCAGCTAAATTTTAAAACCCACTCCAAGCTTTGCAACTTTCTGTAATTTTTTTTCAAGATCATGTATTTTCTCTTGTAAAATCCCAACCACAGTGTGCCTTTATCGTTTAGCCCTTGAATTCTCCAATTTAGTAGCTGCTGGTTTGTTTTACAGAATTACTGCTGCTGCATAGATTATTGTACAACCTCTCTTCATTAGTTGTCAAGTTTTTCCTATCGCAAAAGCAGGCTCTGCATAAACCCTGCATACAATGCACAGTTTGCATTTTATCATACATGTGAACAAGACCCTGTGGAACCTGAAAGGCTTTAGATGTAAAAGTGAAACCATACCTTCTGTTTATGGAAACAGTGCTTCTAAATGGTATGGGAGCAGAACTCTGTCTTTGAAGGCATAGAATATATCTGGGTTGGAGCATCATTCTGGGGAGGGAGATAAGAAAGATGGTTGGCACAAGTATTTTTTCTTGTTTGATAGAACATCATGAAGCTTAGTGGGCTGGGTAGCAAAATCATGTCTAGACTCTATTTAATTCAGGGAGGGATACTGTCTGTAAAGCCTTCTCATTACAAAGTGAAATGGGGGAAAATTATTATTAAATGTCAATAGTGTTCTCTTATTTTTTTTTTTTATTTTCTGATGAAGTCTAATTCATAGAAGAATATTTTAATTGCATGGTGAAACAATAAAAATGTTTACAAGGACTTTCTAGGAATTAACAGGCAATTGTTAAATGGCTGCAAGAGGGCCCAGTTTTTCAATGGACTGCTGAATAAAGATCATCTCCAAAAATAGTTTCAATTTTTTGAAGTATGCAGACATCTGTAAAGAAAGTACATAGTTATTAACTTTTACATTTCAAAGTGGTTTTAAAGCAGCTATAAGAACTAGAAAAGGCAATGTGAGTACTTCAGTTCTTCAGAGGACAAAATCTTTGGAGAGCAGTTAAACACTTAAAACAAAGGCCACATCTTAGATAGGTTCAGCATGTCATGGAAACGACTACCTGAAAAAATGATGCTGGAAAAGAAGGAAGAAAAAAATTTTGTTGTTGTGTTTTATATAACGAAAGTGAAAGAAGTTAGAACACAAGGAAATGTGTGTTCATCTCTTTCTCAAAGCATTTCCTAGATGTATGGTTTTAGTGGGTCCTTGAAGGTGAGTCTCTAAATCAGTGGCACTGAAGTCGACTTTAAAATTAATATAGGAACTGATGATAAATGTTATCTTCTAATTGGGTCTGAAAAATCCTGCTCAGTTAATGTACACTAACTCATTTGGAGACAGTCTAGGAGGAAGATTTAACTCTGAAAAAGTTTTCTAGAAAATTATGAAGCTAAAGGATACTAATTCCAAGTGAACTGACCACAGATTAGCATTCTGTTTTAGATGACAGAGCTGTATTGTTTGGAGTGATGTAGAATAAAAAGTAGCTTTCTAGTTTTAAAGAAAATAAATTAATACTCTTACATTATTTTGCTTTAAGATTCAGTCCCTTAAATATTGTTATGGCAATGGATTCAATTTTCAGTGTTTTTGAAACTACGAGAATTGTATCAAAAGGTAGAGTGTGGGATTAGAGGAAATATTAGAGCTAGGTCTAGGCAAACAATTCATCATGTAAAAATAAAGTTCGGGATGAGATTTTAATGAAAAGTATATTTTTTCATTTTTATTTTCTTTACCAAGGCAAAAATGTTGTTTTGTGTGAAGCAAGACAGTCTGGTGATGCCAAAACATAAAGTTTCATTTTCAGGGACAAACAGGAAAAGGTAGGGGAAAGAGGGCTAAATACACATGCAGAACTTTCAGAGAGGAAAGAGGTGGTCCTGCCATTCCTTTCTGTAACTGACAGCCAGATTACTGAATGAGACTGTGGGACAGGCACTGCAATTCCTTCCTTTGTCTGAGGTTTGGCCCTGATTGCTCTCTTCCCAGGAAAGTCCATTAATAATGACATTATAAACTGTGTTTGGAGGTAAGGCAGTCTCAGTCCCTTCTGCAGAAACTTTTCTACTTCATTTGAGCAAATTACTTTGGCGAGAAGGCTGGAAGCAGGCTGAGCAGCTCCTGAGTTTTCCAAACACCAAACGTGTGATAGAACACTATATGTGTGTGGGTGGAGGTGCCTGACGTGCACAGCACACCAAAACAGCAGCGCTTTGATGCACAGGGAACTCGACAAACTTGAAGGAGGGCCAGCAGAAACCTCTTGAAGTGAAGCAAGGAGAAGTGCAAAGTCCCACACCCCAGAGGAATAACCCCCATGCATCAGTACCAGCTGGGGACTGGCTGGATGAGGAGAAGCATTGCTGGAAAAAGACATGGCAATTACGGTGCATGCCAGGCTGAATAAGAGCCAACAGTGCACTCTCATTGTAAATAAGACAAACTGCATACCAGGCCATGTTATGACTAGCTCTGCTTGGCACTAGTGAGGCTGCACCTGGAACAATGTCTAATTCTGGACCGCCCAATTCAAGGAGGAGATTGAGAAACTGAAGTGTAATGAAGGGCTGCTCAGGTCACCAAGGGTCTAGAGCACACAAGATGACAGGAGAGGTTGAAGCAGCTGCACTTGTTTAGTTTGGTGAAGTGCTGGCTAGAAGTCACCAAACATGGTGAGTTACAAAGATTACAGAGCCAAACTCTCCTCCACAATGACAGGTGACATAACAAGGGGCAATGGTTACAAGTTTGGGAAAGACTGAGGTGCTAGAACAGATTGCCTGGAGAATTAATGAAATTTCTGTGCTTGGAGGTTTTTAAGGTTCAGCTAGGCAAAGCCCCAGCAGAAGCTCTTCATGGGTGGTGGGACAGGGTGACCAGTCCAGCCACTGGTTTTATCAGCTTCTGACTAGTTTTTCAATATGAAAAATGGTATGGTTTCAGCATGGGGGAACTGAGCACAGACCTGTTTCTGAAGCCTCTGACCAGGCTATTCATCTGAGTGAGAGAAAGAGGAAGTAAAAGCTTTGCTGAAACCCTCCCCAGGGCTATACAGACCATGAATACAAACCAGGAGTGTCCTGCTTCCTCTGAGAGTGTTTGAACTACTGAACTGTTGGAGAATAGAGGGGAATATCACCAACTGCTCCTCTGATACTTTTACGAAACCAGCCCTGAATGCTTTCCTCTCATTTAAAAGGTCTTGGTGAAACTGAAGTAAAATTTGTAAATAGTTTGAGATGACAGAAGCAAGATTTTTGCTGAATTTTCCATTCTTGAAAATTCTTTGTCCAGCTTTAGTGAAAGCCTGTACAGGGTTAATTCAGTAACAGTTGGCAGAAAAGCTGCATTTGCACTTCACAAAAATATTAAATGTCACAACATTGCATATTGTCACAAATCAGGATACACAACATTTCAAATTATGGAAAAGGGTTTTTTTGAAATTTCAGTAAACACAGTTTTGAGAATTTTGCCATGTTTCAACATATCGTAGGTACTTTGCCAATCAAAATTTTGCAAGTCTAAGACTGACAGACAGTTGGGTGACTCAAAGAAAATGTTCACTTGGAAATAAATGGTACAGTTAAATCAAGTTTATGTTATTTGGATTAATTCTGAAGGTTTTTTTTGCAGAAATTTGTATGATTCCTGACAGGTCTTGCTTGTACTGGGCAAGAGTGTTTTCCAGATTAACAAGCTGCAGTTTTGCTTCCTTATGGTCTTTCATTTCCCCCCAGATTCCTCTATATTCATGAAGTGTCAAGTTAGCTAATTTTATTTAACAATTTGAATAGACTATTTCCCCTTGACATTATTCACACACTTCAACTCATAAAGAGGAAAATAATAGCAACTGCAGCACCTGAAAGGTGATCGCTTACAGGTGGTGTACGACCTTTCTGAAGAAGAACATAATAAGTCTGTTATATTGAAACATTGAAGTGTGTGGGCCTAAAGCTCAAGAGAAATAAGTGCTGCCTTTGTCACAGTCATCTAGGGCTCCTTGGAAACAATTACTGAGCAAGTAATAGATCCAAATAGAGAGAAGATAGCAGCCAGTAAGGCAGCACAAATTTCTGAATTAATTTTGGGAATGGAAAAATTCTTACAACGATTCACTGTCTCGTAGAAATAGTATTTTTCTGACAAACTGCAGGTGATGGAGACTCTTGAAATGGAGGCTTTTCATACAGAATTTAGCTGATGGGTAGGAGGAAAGACAGAGAGTAGATGAAAGCAAGCAAGGACAGCCTGTAGAGAGTTGTCACAGGTGAGACAGAGTAAACCACAGCCTGTGGTGGATCTGAATACTGGGGTTTACTTAAGGACCAACAAAATGAAAGCTTTTACCCTACCTGATTGTTTCACACACTGACTCACTCTCTCCCCACAGTGCTGTGTTCCCTGGGTCCTGACTTCCCTTCAGGGGGGTCATTGCTGCTCCAGGACAGCTGTGCAGAAAGTTAGGTCAGTTCCCACTGATCCGCTGCTCTCGGGTACCACCAGCCTTTGGCATCACTGGCCAAGGTCCCTGGGCATCCCTGGCATCCATCTCCACACAACTGTCTGATCACCAGGATCTTCCCCCACTTCCAGGATCTTTCCTGCAGCCAGGATCTTCACCTTCTGCTTTCCAGGCCTCCTTCTCTTTTCCAAGACCTCTTCTTTTTGGCACCAGCTCTTCTTTCTTGGCCCCCAAGTCTCCCATTTTCCCAGTCTCAATAGCTTATGTGCAGAAGCACAATGTATGATTAGCCTTCTAGTTGGTGTTTCTGCCTCATGTTTTCTTATTAGCTGGAGGATTCGGGATGTATCACTTTGTTCAGTCCAAGTATCACCAAAATTTACAACCAGCCCGCAGCAGATGCAGTAACCAAGTAGCAGCCTTCTGCTTGAGAGTTGACGAGTTCAAAAGTTCGGTTTCAGACACTCTCCCTGGCAAACCTACACCAATTAGCTGCTGCCTGTTACCATTCAAAATTCAAGCTGTTTTTCCACCTGCAAGTGAATATTTGGAAAGTCTATTCCCTAGTCCTGCCTTAAAACACCTTGAACATGGCTATTCCCTATCCCTGGTGGTGGCTTTAATCTGTGGGCTCTACCTGGATGATGGGAAAGCTGAAAACATTGTTGAGCATCTCAGCCTTGTTGGACACAAAATGAAAACAAATGCACAAAATCTTGAATCCCACTGCAAAATAGAATTTTGATTCTTTTTTTTTTTTTCTTTATGCAGAGGTCTCTGAAAGATGACCTCCTTTTCTGGAACAAATCCTGAAAAATGAAAGCACTTAATATTGAAGCAAAATATAGAAAGTAATCATCCATCAGCTTGGATGACCTGTAAGGCATGCCAGTGTTTCCTTCTTTACTGCCCATAGGTATACTCAGATGGAAGTGCAGGGAGCAGTAAGTGTGGACTGATGGTCAGTCAAAGCAAGATGCATAAAGTTTGAGGGCACTGAAGGGATACTGCAACTTGCTATGCTCTGATTGAGACAGTCTGCCTGGATACGTCCAGGCAGACGAAATAGGCATGAGAAGAAATTGCAAAATGGTCCTATGGATTAGATTGCTGTCATCTTTTGACTGACAACAAGCCACTCACATGACTGAAAAATAGCAAGAATAGATTCCAGTGAGAAGTCAGATTATTATGCAATTTGTAGGCAATGCATGATCATGGAAGGGCCTTGGCTCAGTAATTGCTTCTACCTTGTCTAGACACTCTCTGAATACTATTATTATTTCCGATTAGCTTTACAGAAATGTCCAGAACCCCTGACTTGAAAGTCATAAATAGATAGTCTCTGTCCCAGAGAGCTTGCAATACAAAAGGAAAGAGAGGCAACTGTTGAGTGTAATGAGAGAGTAGAGAAGAAATGTGGGAGATAATGAAGATGAGCTCATGCAGTGATATTAGAAAGCTGTAGCTCTCTATTGGTTTCAGTTGTACATCTGTATTTCTGAAATTACTCTGCTGGAGTTTTTGCAACTACAGTAAAGTGAAATTGATGTGAGGTCAAAATCAGAATCCTATTGTTTCATGTGTGATGCATAGATCAGTGAGCCAGTCCTCTTAACTGTGCAGAGGGCATGCATTTGTACTGTGACAGAGGATTTTGTAAATTCTGAGAGACGTTTCCAAATCTCAGTGATGTACTGCTTAGCTTCCTGGGTCACTGACAGTTTAAGACTTCCTGGGCATTCATTGTTGACATGCCACACTGAAATTTATATTTTTTTATGTATTTAAAGCTTTTTTATTAATGGAGAAGAAATATTTTTTGCACAGTTTTTTTTATTCATCTGTTAGGAAAACAGATAAATGTAGCCTTGCTACAGTGTTAGCTAGACTAAGTCTGAAAGTATGTTCCTCAACTAATGTGCTCACACACAGTACAGAACTGTTTTCACATCTCATTTCCTTAGCAGATGAGATGGAAAATTAATTTAGAAACAAAATCAAATAAAAATACAGAATTATTTTTTCTGTATTAAAAAAGGTAAAAAAAAAAGTAATGGCATTGCCAGTAAGATAAAGGTTTCACAGCCTAGGCCATAACCCCAATCAACCTTCCTGACCCAGGCAGCATAAGACAAAGCAAAAGTAATTTAATATTCATCTTAGGCTACATTACTAAATCCTTTTAAGACTATAATTAGAATATGGCTAGTAACAGGTCTGTTTCTTACCTGTCATGAAGAAAGTCTATAAGTAAATATAATTGCTCTAAGTGATTTACTTATAATTTGATTTCTTTTGTACTAGGAAATATGACATAAAGTCATACATCCAGATGAGCAGTGACACCATGTTTGGAAAATGATTTAAAAACTGTTATGAACAAAACTGGGTTTTAATACAAGTAAAAGAACCACTATGCACAGCCTAAGATTCTGCTAAGGTACATTTTTTGTCTTTTTGTTTTAAAAAACATACTTTGGCCTGGATGATAGATTTCTAAACAGTAGCATATGTGCCACAGGTGGCTTGTAAACCCCCCTCCAAATGATCAGGCACGCAGATGGGAGCTGCCTCCACCAGCAGTGTTACCTGCTGCTGCCAGCACTTTTGTTCAAGGGCCTGTAGGCCTTTATCTCTGTTAGATCCTTTTTGGTCATGGATTCCTGCATCAGATGATAAGAGTCTAATCTTGGTTTTAAATGGTATTAGAAACTGCCTTAATGCAAAGTGTAGCTGAACTATAGTCAAATGTGCTTTTCTTATTGGGTTTATCTTCTCCAAGGAGTAATTGATGAAAGACAGTGTGACCTTACTTCTCCTCTCAGACTGTCAGCCTCTGCTCTTCTGCGAAACTCCTTTCTCCCCTTGGAAATTCAAAAGGTCTCTTGTCTGCTTTCCTCTTCTAACCTCTGTGTATTTGAAAAGGTCCCTGCCCTCTCTCTGTGCAATGGCACCAGCTCCTGAATTTGGAAAAAAACATTTCGTATGCAGGCAGATGTCACACTTTCGACTCCATACCGAGATGTTAATTAAACTGGAGAACAAGTAACTTCAAAATAAAGTATTTATATGAAAGCTTTTAATTATACATACAAGTTTATCAGCAGAGGAAGCTTCGGAAGAGCTCATGAAAAATCCACAAAAACTAGAAAGCTATGAAGTAGCAGTGCTGATTAAGTTTTGAAATAAAATATCACATTTAGAAATCAAATCAAACATTGTTCACCTGAGCTTCAAGTATCCAAAATACCCCATTGCGTGATGGAACTTCGGTCACCCTGTCACAGAGAGAACGTTTCTCTTCAGTATGGGAGCCTGAAGCAGGCCACTGACTTCCTAAAATAGAAGTTTAACAAATCAGGCAGGTACTTGGATCCTTCCAGAACTGAATTCCTAATTTTCTGGATCCAGCCATTGCACCTCCTGGAGCGGGTGCCACCCAATGCCGCTTGTGCATAGCTGGTCTCAGAAACTGGGAGAAAGGCAAGTTGTGCTCCCTTCTTGGCCCCAAGAGCTCACTCAAAAAATAAGCCTAAAGAAAATGGAAAATGCAAAGCTGAAAACAGCTGGAAGTGAGAAGACAAAGCTATTAAAATCAATGCATCTGGATGCAGTCTGTGACTCATGAAATCCCTAGGTTGTTGATTGTTGGAAGCCAGCAGGATACACCAAGGGAAATATCACTCTGTGCCTTTCGTGCTTTTTAAATGCTTTCCCTAAACATTTTCTATTTGTCTTTGCCACAGACAAGCTATTGGGCTGGCTCAATCCAATGGCTACATTTATCATGGTTAAAAACAACAATGAAAGAACACGCCAAGCCAGTTCTTTGCAGCCAGCTGGCATGATATGACCTATGTCCATACCATTAACTCTCTTACCCACCAAAAGATGATGGCCTTATTCAGACAGTCTGCTGGAAATTATTCCTGGCCCCTACAAAACCCTGATGCATGCCCAGGCTTGTTTGAGAGGTTTCTAGTTGACACAGGGACCTTGGTAACAGTTTAATTGTTAACGTGACAATCCTTAGGCAGGAGCCTGCATGCTGTTTATTGTGCTGCTATAGAGGTAGCCAATGTGCCACTATAAATTTTAAAAACAAAAAAAAGCTCCTCTCCTTTTTTGGCTTTTATTTGTACAGTTCTGTTTCTGTGGACTAAGTGGTTCAGCAACATGGAAAGAGCAGTGAGAAAATTTCTCATGGTTCTTGAAGAAAAAAACCCTGCACCACACCTCAGAGAAAGGTGGTCTTCACAGTATCTATGATTACCAATTCTCCAGTTGCCCATATTTTTTTGACCTTGGAGAACTCTTGGAAATAACCCAAAAGCATTCTTACCAGATTGTTAGAGGGGAGATATCTGAAGAGCCTTCAGCCTTTGCAGCTCAATCTGGGACATTTACTGCAGGAGTGGACTGTCTCTACCTGAGAACAATTCTGCTTCGAGCAGTCAGAATAGACAAAAACACGGCACAGAGCAAAGTCGGATTGTCAACCGCTCCACACCTTATCAATACATTACAGTACCCTCTTGCACAGCAGTTTATGTGTTGGCATGTGCAGGGCAGTTGGCCTGACCTGTCATTTTCAGCTTCCAACATCATGTTTTCCTTCTGCTCTTTTTCTGCTAGATGTGTAGTCCTTTTCATTTCCATTTCCTTGCAGTACTTTTGCATAAAATACTTCTATTACATCCAGTTTTGCAATAGAAGTTGGTTAAACCCCCAAAGACGCAGAGTACCAGCAATCTCTGGTGACTCAAAGTTAGTAGGAGAATATTGCCTGTTTTGCTCTGAATTTAAAAAAAAGAAGTTATTGTACAGAAGGATTAACATGATCAGGTGTCTTGTAACTTTTCCAAGGGAGATGGAAATCTCTATACATTAAATGGGACTTTCTGAGAAATGCAATTTCTTTTGCTAAGTGATCTATTTCAGCAAAGATCAAGGAATGATTCAAAAGTCATTCATACCAGGTGCAGCCTTAAAAGTAATTCAGATTGGTATATGAAAACATCAGTATACTCAATCCCGTTGACCTTTAAAATGGCTACAGACATTCATTCTGAGTACTTGTAAAGGTGAAGTCTAAATAAACATATAAATTGGTGCCACACATGTATTCCATCATATAGGACTTGTGATTCTTACATAAACCCTGACTCATTAGTTTTTCATGTTTTCGACTGATTGACTGATTAATTATTTAGTCTTCAGCTTTTGCAGATGCTTGATTATCTAGTGAAAAATAATGTAGGGGATCTGGACTGAATCATTCTTTAGAGGATGAAAGGTGTTAATTTAATCTTCCGTTGCATGATCATGCAATTAAATGAGGCAAAGGTGAACCATAACTAAATTGTCAATCGGAAGAAATCTCTGATGATACTTTACTGTCTAGTGAAACTTTGTCTGAGAATGGATGGTTCTCAAAATTAAAATCTGTTGATTTAAACTACAGAATAGCAAATAAAAGTTTTTTCAGCTTAGACTGAAAACCTGTTTTTCATTTAATATACAGGAGCCTGAAAAGAAGATGTTCCTTGGTATTTTGGTGCCTGTTGCTTGAATTTTGCACATTAAAATAAAAATTACTATCAATTACACTTTTCTTTTATGTAAGTTCAATAATGAATATGAAAAAGCTTCTTGTGTGTATCCTATGCTTCCATGTGACATCATCTCTTGTCACATAAATTGCATTAATCACTTGTGTCACTCATAATTGGGCTGACTTTAAGCTATATAATAGGTTTGAAATTTATTTTTTAAATAGTAATGTAAAATTTTTCCACTTTTCTCTCATTGCTAGGCAAATTTTCACTTCCTATATTTCACTTAATTTTCATTAATGCAACTCAGAAAATCTTTTCTTCAAGAAGAATAAAAACTTGTACATGCCACATAGATACACATTCTGTTAGATGTTACATTATCTGGTGGCAAAAGGGAAATCTTGTATTTAGGCAAAGAGATATCAAGTTCTAAAAGTGAAAAGTGCCTTAAAGATTATCACAGCAGTGTGTAAGAAACACCATGACTCCCAGCATTTTGGGGTACAGCTCTGTGATTTCCCTTGTTCTGAATGCCAGTAATTTCCCACTTCTTTGGACTTGAATAATACAACATTCCCTGTGTTAAACAGTATTAAAGAGAAATTCTGTCAAAGCTTGTATATTCATCACTCTCCTGTTCTGAGGTGAGGGTTAGTGTGCTTTGAGTGCATGAATCCAAGTTTTGGATAATCTTGAGAGGGTATTTAAAGAATGGATAGATTGTCTTTGATAAATACATAGTTCATGTCACCATATAATAATTTAAAATACTGATCTATTGAATTTTTGTCTGGAGAGACAAAATTATTTTTCTATAGCTTTTTGTTTCTATAGCTTTTGAGTGCTGTGTCTACTTATTCACATTTCTCTGTCCCCATAAATTAGCTTTTCTATTTTCTGTTGGACTTTTTTTTTTTTTCCTCACAGCTAGTTTAATTTTAGTTTAGTTTTTCCTCACAGCTAATTTAACTGTTGTGATATTCTGTATAACTGTTAATTTTTGGAATGTTGATCTGGGTAGTCACTGATGTGTATATCCAAACAGCTGAAGAGTGTTATCTCACCTCTTTGTCTGTACTGTGTAATTCATAGTAATGTGTTTTTCAGGAATTTAGAGAATTTTTAAGACCTACATCAGCATTTCAAGCTTCTTTCTCCTGAGTTACCTGTAAATGTAAGTATCCATGCCTGGGATACATGCAAGAGAATTTTATGGGGTTCTTAAAATACATGTATACTGCTCTAAAGGCAGATAACTGGGCTTTAGGACCTAGAAATTAAGTGACAGTCATCCCACCTACCACAGCTATCTGGAATTTAGGTATCTAAACTAAAAATCTTGGTTCTCTCCATAGTGAATAAAAAGTAATAGAATTATTTAAAAAGCAATTCAACCCAACTATTTCAGATACTTTCTAGGGTGGAATAAATTGCCCTTTGGAAGCGCACTATGTTCCATGTAAATGTGGAGTTTATTTGCCATCTTTTTGACTAACCATTATTATCTTTTTGTTTGGTAAGTGGCACAGCCTGCATATTACCATTGCTTTTCTCCACTGCACTGTTTTGGATCACATATTGTTCCTCAGTGTATCATGCATTTCTTAAAATTTTTAATTTGATAGAAATCTTAGTAAAGAAATAGTGTCTGAAAGGTTTCATTTTGACAGTAATTACACTGTTCAATCAAGCAAGTTTTTTAGTATCTGATTTATTAATGGAGATGTTAAGTTCAAGTCATTTGTTCCAAATTATTTGAAGTGATCACCCTGAAATACTTTAATGAAAGTAGAGTAAATATATAATAATTGTACACATTTTTTCTAGGTAAGTTTTTTGATAGCATTTGTTGTTCAGTAAAATTCTCCTGGACATTTAATCTTCCATACAGTGTTGAATTTCTTTTAAAATTTCAAGAAAGGTTCAGGCAAGTTAAAAGCATATAAAAGTATCACATCTATATATGTGTGCCTGCTCCCTTCCTTCTGCCATAACGAGAGCACCACTTTTTATGTATGCAATTAGCAAATAATTATGATACTTTAGAAAATAATGCTCGTGTTAAAAGAACAGTCCTAAGGATTTTTACAAGCAAAAAATATTATCCCCAGGTTGTAACTGAACTGCAGAAACTGTACACACCTGATGCCAATGGACTTGAGAAGCCATCTCAGTCTCCATACATCTCAGAAAGATGGGTTATTTCAGGGCACTGTGCTCAGCGGTATACTGAATGAGGCATTGGCCACAAGGAAAAACCTTGTAGGATCATGCAATAAAAATGTAGGTGGGTGGCTCTTGCCTTGGGAATAAAGAGGTCCATCCCTACCGAACTGTAAAGGTTTTGAGTAAGACCTTTCCGAGTCTTTTCCCTCCTACGCTGCATACATGCGGACAGAGCACATGCTGGCAATCTTGCTCAGCACAGCAGGGTTTATTGCCCCTGGGTAAGAACCCTCCATGGGGATTTACTGGGCTACCCCCAAACTGCAGGGAGGGGCATGCAGTGGCATGGACTGAGCATGAAAAGTGGCACATAAGGCAGAATTAGAGGGTCCCAACATCCTGACTCTCCTGCAATTTCATTCACGAGGTGAACAGTAAGAATTAACTGTTTAACTGAATACTTTAATCCTTTTTTCTGGGACGAAGCAGAATGAAGCGCTGTGAAGATTCTCAACAGCTGGAAAACATCAGAGGTGCCATGCATGTGTGTGCATCAGCAATGACACTGTAAGATCAAGCCTAGAATTTTGTAATTTTTCAATACTTGATTTTGCAACCTTAACATTTTTAAATACCTTTTGGTGCCTGTGGACATTCCTATACGTCTTTCGACCAAGTAACTAAAGCTTATATATTCCAAACAGAAGAAAAAGGTGAATGTGTGTAGTAAGTTCTCACTTGTTCTCTCTTGTTCTGATCTTGTAGAATAACTAGAGAGGCTTCTGTTTTCTTCTCTGCAAGCTGATGAAATCATGTGGTACGTTAGTCTAACTTTTTAAAAGGCAATAATTTACACTTACTGAATTTCCAAATGTAACCTTTCTTGTATTTTCTCTTTTTTTTCTGGTGCTTCTGGAAATCTTTATTGATATATCCAGGAGAGGTTATTTAAGCATTATTTTGTATTCAGATACAGCATGTTTTCTATAAATAATTCAGTATTACCTGGATCCTGTAACAAGAGTGTATTCATCTTTGACATTTTCTATGGATGGATATATATTTTTTGATTCAAGTTAACATCTAAATTTCACACCTTTGGGAAACAGAAAATCAGAGAGAATGCTATCTGATAGAAATTTGAGATAGTCTTGGAGAATCAAATTCAGCAAACTAGGTGTCAGACAAACCAAACAAAAGAAAGTGACTGAGGAGCAGAGGATGCTAAGAATAATGACATCTTCTATCTGAAGAAGGAAATAGCATATCAGTAAGGGGGATTAAATATTCTTAGTTTAGGGGGGGAAAAAGTAATTAAACCTTAAAACATGTTCAAGGTGAACTGAGAAGAGGAAATGTATCCTAATTATTTGAATATTACTGGAAAACAGAAGAGTTGTATTTTGAATCTGGAGTATGAGAAGACAGTCACCTGATTGCGTTGCTCGTTTAGGATCAGGCAGAGCTGCAGTCATTGCCTTGCTTTGTTTTGTACTGTGCATGATGTTGGACATGTGCCTATTTCTCTGAGCCTATTCTAAACAGAATAATAGCACTTGCTAAGCTCTTCAGAGTAAAACTTGTGGGATGTTCATCTTCCAGGGTAATTAGGATTTGCTGCATGTTGGAGATAATGGTGATTCCAATGTTAACTATTTTCTGTGTGGAAATGTCCCAAGCAAAGGAAGATATTCCATCAGCCTGGCTTGCTTTGAAAGGCAATACTTGTATTTTCCTGAACTATGTTTGGAATTGTGTGTCATAATAAAAAATACAATTACATTCACTCTAACATAACAATGATATAGATGTTCCCAAAAGCATAGAAAGAAACTGATTTTTTTGTGGGTGTGTATCTGATGGTGTAAAAATGTTGGATAGATTTCTGGTGGATGACTAAAGCAAGTAGATTTTGGAACTGTATTTAAAACTGGGTCAGTAAATCCTAGCAAAGACCATGTAATGATTACAAAGAAATGATTAAACAGGTAAAATGGGCTAGTAATAATGGTGCTAGTTTTCAATGGCCAGAAACAGTACACATGACAAACGCTTCCGTAATGGAGCACTGTATGTTGTTTACTGCATGAAGTTATCTGAGGATGTTGTCTTAGATAACAACCCTTAATTTCTGATCTGTAATATCTCAGAATAAATTCAGATTTAAAGACTTGATCCCACTCTAGTTGAAGTCAAAGTTGAAAGAACAACATAGCTGGAAACAAACACCTCTCTTAATAGCTCTTAGGAGGATACCCAAATGTGCTTCAAAGATACTTAAAAGGACAACAAGAAAACGTGACAGTAGTGTTCTGAAACACTGTATTCAAATTCCATGTTGTGCTACAAGCTCCAGTAGCCTGATTTCTAAAATGTCTGTTACAATCTAGATTTGATTTGTTAGATCAAATTACTAGATTCAGAAAAAGCACTGGATAGAGAAAAATGCGGAGAAAAGAATAACAGCAATAATAATAAAGCCTCCCAGGGTTTTATGTTTAGATCAGAAGGTTTGGATATAAAATTACAAATGAAACAATATTTGAAGGAGAAAAGTATTAAGAATATGCTGGGAGGAAATATTAAGTGAATTAATGAGAGGACCTTTTGACTGATTAACTATTACTCAGTTAGAAGAAACAACTTTCAAATGCCAAATGAAGGTAATGTGATTAATAAAAAAAAAAATGATCACACTTCTTATCAGCCTAAAGGCAATGTAAATGTAACGGTGCACTTGGTACTGCAATGATGTTGTAAACTGTTTATCTTGGCTTGCAGCAAGAAGCCAGCCACAGAGGGATTTAATGCAAAAAATCTGCAGTCAAATGGAAAAAGGAGAACAGTAGCTTTGGGGTTAATACAATGTTCCTTTTACTAATCAAGTTCCTTGTTCAATGTTTGAAGAACACAAATATTTCAGTGACTCTTTCCCAATGCCATGTGGCAAATGGTAAATCTAGAGGTGTAAATGAGGAAGAGCACATGCCAGTCGCCTCTTCTGGTACATACACCTGGCCACAACATTGTCGTATAAACTCTCCCAAAGTCTAAAATCATGCATCAGTAAATTAAAGAAAAAAATTATAAATTAGGCAAAGGAAATTGAAGAGAAATGCCTGACTGAGAATGGCATTTATTTGTGCATGTGCATTTCATTGAAAAGGCATTTTTTTCCACGCTGCTTCAGGGAAGACAGTGTGGAGACTGCCATTTTGAGATTCAGATGCAAAGTCCTACAGGCTGAGTGAAATCTGTCTCAGTAGTTTTATTCTATTCTTTCGCTGTCTCTTTCCTGAATAAAAACACCGCTTTTAGGCTTGTGCAAGATTAGTTGTTCTGAACACGTCAATAAAATTTTACCTTATTTTGGAAGGGATTTAATTTCAGCAAAGATTGAATTTCTCAGTAAAGATGTGGAATAGGCAGAAGAGCAGGTACCAAATAGTCTATTATGACAAAAAATTAACAGAGAGCCTGAGTTCTTGCTGTAATATATTTTGAATGTGTGGGCTGGTGAGTGGGCTGGAGGATGAAATTTAGCTTTCCTATTCTTAATTAAATTATTGCATATTTTAAGGCTGAGGCAAATTTCTTTAATATGTTTTGAGCTATTTCCTCTCTGCTGTCTTGATGGTCTTAAAACTTACCTAAAATTGTCATCGATTTAAGGATCTCTGCTTTGTTCTGAACACACAGATGACACCAATCAGTACAGCTTAGAGAAAAACTTCAACAAATCATTTATTTCTTCAGTAATATAGAGGTTTTTTATTGTAATTTCCAGATCACTTCTCAAGTCTTGCCAGACTGTCAGATTTTTTTTTTTCCAAACAAATCTGTAGCAAGCTCTCCTTGTACCAAGTACTTTAAATGTAGAAAATGAAATGCCCTTTGGTCTCTTAGTCATTCTCTGCTGGACCTATTTTTTATCCATATTTTTGAAATGTACACAGGTTGGTAATTAGGAGCACTACTAGTTTGGTACATTTATGAGATATGGGGACAAACAAAACCAGGTCCAGTTTCCTCATTAACAGTACTTGCTTCTCTAACTGCTTGTGAGCCACAGTGGAAACCAGCCTCTGAAAAACGTCCCTATCACTCACCATATCCCCAACACTTCTGCATTCAGATGCCATCTGTGGAACTAGTCCTGTGCAGTCTCCTGAGGTCATAGTTTCCTCTTCCTTTGTCTCTTTGCAGCACATAAGCAGCTCAAAAACTTGTGAAAGTGATTTGGCTCTGGCAATGCCATTTTCAGAATAGCAACACCACTGCATTTTTTCAAATGGCTTTCAGATTGTGTTGTATGTCACCCTAACAGAGGTAATTACAGTTCCTAGCCTGTGTGTACATACTCTCCAGGTGACTCACAAATGCACATGAGTTTGCAGCTTTTGCATACATCAGATTTACTGTAAATGTACAAGCCATTGGTGTAGCACCTGTTCAGGGTGTCCAACACATCCAGGAAAAAGCAAACCTGTTTTGCCCTCTTTACATCTGCCCTAAGTCTGCTGCATCCAGACCACTAGCATGGCCATGAGGAGATACGTCATGCATATAGCACACTGAGTGCTTCATCCATGATTGTGCTTGGCACCACTAATTATAGTGCAGAGTTTTCAGATTCCACCTGGAAAAGATTTCTCATCAGGAAAAAAAAGACAAGTCCAGAAAACCCAACATGTCTGGCAGCTTCAGCTGTATCAGGAATTGCCATTCTCTATGTTGAAAATTGGGACTGCATGCACTGTGCACAGTTTCCAGTGTGGGTCAGTGTTTAATGGGCATGAATAAACCTTACTGATGTCTATGTGTGAGTCCAAGGAAGCTTGAATTATTTAGCATGTGCCAGTGTAATTAGTGTCATAAACATGAGTTAAACACTGTGAGGGACAATCCCCAGCCACCAGCTGATGTCATTGTGAATTAGTAGTATTGACTCACAAGCTCAGTAATGGGCATGTGGTTGGCTAGTTAGAGAAGATTCATTAATTACCCATATATGGATCCTGTAGAACTGAGTACAGCTCTCTGGGATGTAAAATTGTGCAGTGGCACCTTGCTGGGGAATATTTTCCATATCTGCTATTTGATAAGAATTAGTTGACCCAATTTAGAAACTCTGTCCTGTGGTTTTTGGTATTCCTGGTACTTGACATTATGAACACTATAAACACTGTGAAACTTGAACTTCCATGGCTGGTAATACCTTGATATTATGACGTCTACGTCACAGCAACACTTTTCGTATCTAAAAACAGTGCAGCCTCAGCACCCTCTTAGGTATCCCATTCATTCCCATACATTTGTGTATATCCAGTTTACTTAAGCAGTCCCTAACTTCATCTTCACCTACCATGAACTTCTCTTACTCTCAATCTCTGTGACTAAGCACAAACACATGGGAGGCCTGAGAGCAGACCTTGCCAGTAAAGGCCAAGGCAAGCAATGTTTTGAGTCTTTGCTATGTCCTTTGTCATTAGATTCCCCTCCCCAATTAGCAGCAGGCCAATATTTTCCCTGATTTTCTTTTTGCTGCCCATGCAGCTGTTGAAGCTCTTGCCGCCCCACACATCCCACACCACACTCACCTTTCAGCCAATATTTGTCCTTGCTGATTCCATCCCTGTGTGCCTGGGCAGCGCTTCTGCACCATGGTGAGGCAGCTCCTGCCTGCTCCTCCTATGTGTGTCTCCCCTGGTGGGGTGGGCTCAGCCAGGTGCTCCCATTCAGCCATGCTGGTCTTCTGCCAGCTCCTTGTTGTCCCACGCACGGTGATGGACTGTTCTAGTGCCTGAAGACTGTACAGGTCTCCTGAGAACCTTTGCTCTTTGGGATGGTTTCCCATGGGATCCTGCTGATCAGGTCCCTGAACAAACTGAGTTTCTTCCCCTAAAGTTGAGGGCTGTTATTCTCTTACTTGCCTTATTCACTTCCTTCAGGATCTTAACTGGCGGATCAGATCTGCCAGTCTCACAGACACTCTGGGCCATGCTGCCATCTAATATCACATCCCCAGACAATTCTTCCTTACTTGTGAACAGAAGATCTGGATGAGCATCTCCCTCAGCCTGTCCAGCATCTGTGTCAAAAAACTGTCCCCAATGTACTCCAGAAACTGGATTACTTGTACCCTGACATGTTGCCCTTCTACATGGTTAAAGTGTCCCATGTGAGTCAGGGCCTGAGATTGTAAGGTTTTTCACAATTGGTTTAAGAAGGGTTTGTCTACCTCCTCTTCTTGATGAGGCAGTCTGTAAACATGCCCACTGGTCTGTCCCCCTGCATCACAGCCACCAGAGCATTGCTCCCCGCTGCTGCTGGGGCAGCTCCTGGAACTCTCTGTGGCTGGGGGCCTGGGCAGCTGTGTCCTCCCTCAGGAGCTCCATCTGGGTCAAGGTCTCTGAAGGGTCAGAGGCAGCTGCTCCCACTGGTGCCATGTCCTGATACACAAGTCTGCAGGACATGGATGGTCTGAGGTCCATCCAGGAAGTCAAAATCAGCAATGCAAGGTCAGGATCAGGAGGAAACAGAGCCATACACCAGCGCAGGTACAATGCAACTGCAGCAAAGGCCTCAGGTATTTCCTCTGCAAGGTGCAGAGGCTCTAGACAAGGCTTCTCACAGCTTTTTCAACCAGCTTAGATGTTTTCACAGCAGTCTGATCTGAGGTTACACAGCTTTGCTACATCAGAGCTGACCTTGGAAGCAGTCTGCCCACACCCTGGTGGGGGCAGTGAGGAAAAGGCTGCAGAGCCTGTTGGTGCATGCTGGGCTTGGACAGAGACAGGGAATTGCTATGAGGAATCGCTATGAGGTCTCCTGCTCAGCAAGCAACTTCTTGCAGTAGCTTCTGGTTTCTTGTCATGGTTCACTGACCTTGGGAACATCAGGCCTGCAGCACACTCCCTACCTTTGCTCTGTGCTCCAAACAGCATGCATTTTTAAATGCTGAATAGCTGCAATTGAGTGTCTAATAGTATGGGTTTTAACCCAAGGCTTGTAGGCAACACTTTGTCCAGAACATCCTCCAACACTGCTTATAGACACAGGAAATTGATGCTGTCATGGTCAAGGTTAACACGAGAAAAACATGTTGTTGCCTGTGGTATTTTATGCATATCCACCGTATCTTTTGGCCAATGGTGTAATTTTATTTAACATCTATACAAAATCAGCTTATTTTCATAAAGTCAGGATAGAGTATCTGTGCAGTTATAATTTTAAAAAAATCTATTGCAACTCCAGATTTTTGTCACACAGATTTTAAGTGGTTTGCTACTTTGTATTTAGGAAAAAGGTTTTAATAAGACAAAATAAATCAATAGGAAAGCACTCAGCTAGGTGTCTTTTTCAGGCTTTCACCTTATTGTGAATGGTGAAAAGACAAATTGGAGGAAATATCTTTACACCGTATCAGTGTGATAAATTGCTAGAGAAGGAATACACTGGCCAGGGTTCTGTGATTTACTGTGCAAGACAATGCATATAATCCTCTTCCATGAAAATGTGTGAATTATGTAAAGTTACGTAGTCATTTGCAGATTCAGAGTCAAGAAGCATATGTTGCTGACAATGTGGCTTTATTTCCATCACTTTTGCTCTTTAGCCCTTTGTTGATAGCAAGATGACTTCTCAAGCATAAAACCTGATTCCCAGTGCTCTGATTACAGGAGGAAAAGATGACCATCTAGCCCCTGTAAAGATAAGTCAGCACATTAGGTTAGATGAGGATGAGTATTCTCTCTGTCTAAAACAAAACCAGTTAATGTATCTGATGTCAGGGGAAGAATACACCTGCCCATCCGTGAGTACTTGCATTACAGCACACGAAAAAAAGGCTGGATTTTTTTTGTTTTGTTTTGTTGTGGTGGGTTTTTGTTTTGTTTTGTTTTGTTTCCCCCCACCCCCAACTGCTGAGTTTCTCTGTTGTTTGACTTTCACATACGCTGAGTTTTGCTGATGTCAGGGACCAGTCAGATAACCACCAAGCAGCAGCCTGGCATGAAATTCAAATAGAAGACATTCAGTGTCAACATCCTGATGTTGACTCAAACAGGGGAAGGTGGTCATTAAGATTCAAAAGAAGGAAGAAGTGATAGGACCTGATGACAGCTTTCTACTGTCACGCAAACCAGCCAAATGGCAGCTTTTAATGGGAATCTAATGATGTTAGCCTAAAAGGGAGGTGAGAAGAGCGTTTCATTCTTAATGCAGTTGAGTCTTGGGCGTGAGGATGTTGAGACTTAAGAAAAACCTCTGGCTTAAAATAGATGTGAGGAGAAATTGTGGTCACTGCATCAACCCACAGCTTATTTTTACAATTATCAATACCACAATATTACAATAGTCCTCTAACTTCATTCGTGTAGGGCAGGTGTAGTGCAGTTCCTTCCCCTAGAGAAACCCACTCTCTATAACAGAAACTAAATGGCAGAGAGCAAAGAGGGGTGACAATGTAAGCATGTGCTAGTGTCAGCAGTGATATCTCACTGATACACCACAGATCTGAGTCAAATGTTTATGGAGAAACCCCACAGAAGGAGCCTGTAGGGTTGTCCAGTTCTTGGCAGATCCTGTCCATGGTCATTGCCTCCTCCTGCTCCCCTGACTTGAGCAGCCTCCCTGGAGCACCCAACACAGTTCTATCTGCAAGGAGAATCTCACAACCAACCTTCTTCCCCTCAAGTTATACATAGTGACAAATGTTAGAACATCATTTAAGAATAACTCTGCCAAACTACTTTGTAGTTAATACTTCAAAATGGCAAAACCAGAACAAATCCTTTCAAAGAATGCCCCAATTTTATTAAAAAAATCAAAGTCTTTATTTCCTTTTGTGTCCTGCAAAGAACATGAGTGATTCAATGATCATACTTGACTAAATCCTGAAGTATGCTCACTATACTTGCCACTTCATGTACTTAGCCAAGAGCAGTAAAATATTATAACTCATTCATCACCCGTTACACAGTGAATTGCTTGTTACAGCAAACCATTATAGGCTCCACAATGTATGTTCAAGAGCATGGTACACAGGGCAGAGCTGGGACCTCAATCCCATTTATCTCAAGGTCTTTCTAGAATGCACTGCCAATGAAAAACAATCTTACAAGTGCCAATGAAAGGTACAAGACTTTTGTAATGGTCAGGTTGTATAAAAGATCTTTGTGTAAATGAGGACTCGGACTGAGATCATCATCAGTGAAACTTAAAAGACCAAGTGCAGATAATGCCAGACAGTGGAGATACTATGAGCACTGCATACATGGTTTCAGTGAGGTGGCATCATCTTTAGACTATGACAGTAACTCACAGTTGACAATTTTATGCCTTTTTCCACAAGTCCTGCCTCTCTATGCGGGGCTTTCTGCCACCTGCCACTGAGTCTGATGCTGTGGTTTAGAAATACTGGTTTGAATTGCCAACAAGTTAGCCAAAATATAGCCACCTCACCAGCCTCACAGAGACTAAGTTGCACCCGCAGTCCAAGTTATGCTCTTGACTTACTCCTTTCACCTCAAGGATGATCTAGTAAGACATCTCAGCGAATCATCAACCCCACGAAAAGCTGCTATCCATGTAAACTGTTTATAGCAGTAAACAGAATTCAGCGGAGGAATCCATTTCTACTCCTCGTACCAACTGTGTACTTAGTCAGCATCTATTATGGAAGCTGGCTGTGCTTTTGGGAATAGGCCTGGTGAGGTTGATTGCTGTTCTATCCCTGGGTGACTTCAGATAAATCATACAGCTCCATCTGTGTCTCAGTGAAATAGCACTGTGGAAAGCTTACATTTCTTGTACGAGCCTGAATACCTGCGATCATCTGGGCCACAAGGAATGATATTTAAAGTCCCCTGAAGCAATAACTGAATGTTGCAGGAACAAACTGCTCTCAGCAGAGTAACAGTCAGCATGTCTATACCGCCAGTTAAATACATATTCTCAAGACAGATTTCCTCTGAACCGTACATTATAAATCTTCCAACTTCCATTTATTGCTCATCTGAGCCCAAGTTTGGAGTTCGCTGCACACCGGGAACCCAGGCAAGACTGGTCCCTAATTATAGGTATGAGCTTCCACTGAAGTATCCTGGATAGACTGAGGTGGGGTGAGACAACCTGTTACTACTCAGCTTTTCCAAGTCGATCACAGGTGCTTTGGTTTGAGGCTCCAGCCGGCAGCGTAGACAGAACATACTCACATGTGCTTCTCTGTTAAGCAGAGACAGACCACAGAGTGTCCAGCAGTCTAAGCCCAGCTGCTCTAAACTTGGTGATATAGAGAGGAAAATGGAACATGAAAAATGTAATTGGGGAAAACCAAAATCACATAATCAATGTTATATAATTCAGTCTTGGGAGGAGGTGCAGCTGTCAACAGCTTTGAGGCTGCACTATGCACCTCACTCCAATGTTTAGAGATTCTGGGACATGTTTTAAATGTTGAATACCTATGACTGCTTTTGCATGTATAATCTGCAACTGTTTAAAGGGAACAAGACTTAAAATACAAGTTCCTAGGCTGTGGCCTAGCATTTTTGAAGCACCAGCAGCAAGACTGGTCAGGGACAACTGTCACTTCCCTGCACATTCCCATTCCTGCTGTGAGCTAGACAGGGAAAATGATCTGGCTGGAAGGGAAGGAAAAAAAAAAAGGAAAAAAAAAATCCATGGGATTACTTCCAGCTGGATCTGTTCCTTGGTCTGGTTCACAGCAAAGCCTCTTAGAGAGCTGTGCCAGTACAACTGAGGAGGTAATGTGCTGTGACAGGAGTCGCTGGTGCTGAAGACTTTATTTTATGAAATCAGTCTCACATCTGTCTACAATTTGAGCAAGGCTGGACTCTAAAATCAGCTGGTCTGTTAAATGGCCAGTGAATGGATTTACACTTCAGAGCTAGCAGGGTCTCAAAAGGAGGGATTGGGAGGGAAGGATTTATTTGTTTAACTTGTAACACCTTTTTGATTAGCTGTTAGTAGGTTGATTATCTGTGAAATTTTGGCCAAGTGATCAATTTTACATTTATAACTGATTCCTGTCAACAACTTGACCTATTTCCAGCTTCTCTTAGCAGTAACAAAATGTAATTTTACCAGCTATTTAGTATATTTTGTTGCAGTTGCATAAGATGTTCTTATCACTTAATTTCATAATGATATTAAGGGTTTATAAATGCATTCTGTTTTGACTTGTGGTGTAGCTTTTGAATTAGAATCATAATTTGAACGTTTGTAAATTGAATGATGACAACTCAGGTATTTAAAAGTGAAGAAAAAATAAAATAAAACAAATACAAAAACAAACAAAACAAAACAAAAGACATATCTTTATGGTAAACGCTTACCCGCAGGCCTCATTACTGCTGAACCAAAGCCTTTGTGCTTTTTTTCTATCAGCTATCTTGTGAATGATACCTGAAAATAGTGCAATTTAGCTAAGAATAAACAGACTAGAGTACTCATCCTCCACCCTGCAGAGCCGTAGCACAAGGAGCTCTGCTGATGAGCAATAGAGCGCTTTTCATGCAAGTGACGGATGTTGGGTTTTGCTCTCAGCCATTGGCTGGTAAAGCAGCATCAAGTGGTTACACTTGCAGAAGCAGCTGCCAAAAATCAGCCAGCAGACACCACTGCTCTAATGCGTGAGGAACCTGTTCTGTCTGTCACTTATGCTTTGTGTCTGGACTGTCTCATCTGGTGCTTTAATCCCACCTTGCTCCTCTTTTTCAAAGACAGTGGAAGTGATGTGTCTTTCTCCTTCCTTCTTTCCTTGTTTCTTTCTCTTTTGCCTCTTTCCTAAATCACAGAGTCTCAGCAGAGGTTTTTCAGGTACTTCACTGTGTGAAACTTTAGCAGCGGTTGATAGTGGAGACTTTTAAAAAAAGAAGCAAAGCTAAAAGCTTTTCTTTTCATTCAGGGCTCCAAAGAGAGTGAGCAAAGGGTTTAAAAGGGCCTCAGAATAGATGGATTTCTAGGTCAGACTCTCAGGTACCTTTTACCATCTGTGTGCGTGTACAGCAGAGCAAAGGCCTTACAAGCACTTGGGCTGTATTTTGCTTACATTGCAGGACAACAGTCGATCATCTGTTGAACCAGGGAGCTGAGGCTTCAGACACAAATTTAGGGACTGGGGGAGTACTCTTACCTTTCTGCACTACGTGGCCTGTGTATTCCTGAACGTGGAAACCATTCAGGAACAGAGAAGGTCAATATTTGGTCTGCTCAGGAGAGTTTTCACTCACCTTGCACATCCTCATTTTACACCTTAGAAATAAATTTTGCTATTGACTACTTGGAGAATGAGAACTGTCATATTGGTATTATCTCATGTCTTCTGATTCAGATCTCTGCTACAAGTGGAGGCAATGAGGTATGCATAATAACAGTGGTATGACATGATGAGTTGCAGTTTATTGTGTTGCTAGTGTCTCCTTTGGGCATACCATATGGTGAAGCTGCCCTACAGCTTCCTAATTGATCTTTCTCTCTTTTTTTATAACTTCCCCCTGAAAATGCCTGCCTGAACAAGAAACTAAACAGAAGCCCAGGAGGGCAGTAAGAGAAAATCAGGGGGAGCTTTTGCATCAAGGGACATTCTTGTAGAAGTGTGTGTAGGTTTGGTTTTTTAATTTTTAAGTTCCCAAATTTAGTTTTTCAAGTGAAAAATCAAGCTAAAAGCTGCTGAGGATACATAGTGGGAGGCAGAAGGGAAGGAAAAGTAAAAAGAGCACTGTGCAGATATAATAAGAACTTGGCTGTACATTTTAAGCCCAAGACCTGAATTGTTTACTTCAGTACAATTTCTTGAATTCAGCTTAATTAAGTTTGCATAGGTAGTAAACAACTGTATATATCTTTTTTACTTCTGCAGTGCTTTGAAGAACATCTCAAAATATTTACTGATGGTTTGGTTATTCAGCTTCATAATATTCCTGCAACAATTACCTGGTCTTATATAAACTTCTCTTTCAGTTATTGAGTTAGGAAACTCCACAATTAAGCTTCTGTAAATTACTAAAACAGGTAAAGTGTATACCTTGTAGTCTTCCCTTTAGCTCTTCCTTCCCCCAGTTTCCTGATTTACTTTAAATATTCTCTGGTATGTAATGTTTAGACTGTGTCTTAGTTTTTTACTCCAGCAGGCTTCCTGCCTTTTTCTTGAAGTCAAATCACTTAACACCAATGCAGCTCAAGCATTTTTGTAACAAATTTTTTAATTCTCACAATTTTAATATTTACACCTAATGCTGGTTTCTGATCTTCTAGGTCATGTTCCCACTATTCCTGGTAACAGTTCAGGTAGGACTGGTATTCCCATCCAAGTCTATCTGTGGCCTCTGTTGTTTTCAACCATGGTGTACACCTGGCTCTGAGAAGAGCTCTTGTGTGGCTAATCAGCGCATGTGAGCTGACTTTGTGTGAGCCATATAGACACAGCTTTAAACCCTGAAGTCCTTTCAGAGTACTGGTCTTAATGAGGAAAGGGCTCATTGTCTCTTTCTGGCTGAAACTTCTCTCTTCAACAGAATGAGCTACCTATTGCATAAAAGCTTTTTTATTGCATGTGGGGACCTTAACTCTCACCTCATCCTACATTATTTGCACTTGACAGGGCTGATTCTTCATTCTTCTGTAGCCTTTTTTGGCCATCAGTAGATGTCCCTAGTTGGAAGTACTCTTGTCATGAGGTTTGGATTTATGTCTGGGTCAGAGAGACTCTGGAAGTCTCAGAATTTGGCCTGGCAGTGAGGAGTTATAGACTCACTTTCTTTTTATCTTCTCCCTTCCTGTGGTGAATGTTGTTCCGTCTGGATGGGGAATCAGTGCTATTCATTGCTACGGATGCTATTCAAAGGAGGAAGAGGCCCTACGTAATGTATTTTTTACGGCATTTATGTTTCTTTGTCTACCTAATTTAGTCCTCAGGTTTACTGATACAGTACCAACTCACCTTTTCTTTGTATCTCTTGCTTCAGGCTTCCCTGTCTGCACACAACATGATTAGGTCTTAAATTTCCCGATGTGTTTGTTTTCATAGTAGGATAACTTGTACCGACATTGTGTTACTCTGATATTGATTCACATCAACAGTGCCACAAATGTTGTTATCATTCTGATATCCCAATATCATCTTTTAGACTCTCCAGATCTTTTTGAAGACGTGTTTTTCCTTCAAAGCAAATTAAAACTGTTAGGAATGTTTTTGATCACGTTTTCCTTCCCTACATGTTCCACTTTAGGTTTTTTTGAGCATGAAAATCTGGTAAGAATGCACACAACCCAGAAACCCACATAAAAATGTTCTGGAGAGCTCATGTCCAATGGGGATTTCCCTTGCTGCTTCAATTTTATCACAAGCCTTCTTGATTCGTCTATAGGTTAGCCAGAGTGTTCCCAATTAGAGGTTTACATTATTACAAAATTTAGGCTAAGCAGCTGACTAAAGTATAGTACTGATAACACAGGGAGCCAGAAGCCCCAGAGATGCCTTGCTTTATTAGTTTCTTTCATTGCATTGGCTTTGTCCCCTGCTACTCCCCTATGCCATTAACATGAAACTTTAACCATGAGTAATTTGTGTAGAACAGAGCAATAGCTAGTTGCAAATGTAGGAATGTGTTTCATAATCACATCTGCCCTGCTTTCCAGCAAATCCATTTTATTCCTAGGAGTGTGGAATGGCACCAAGGAATGCAGAATCATAACATTTTCAACTTCTGTTATGGATGTAAACACTAAAAAAAAAGGTGGCTTGGCCTTAGACATGCTTATTCATACACACAAAAAGAAGCTGTGGGTGAATGCCATTAATCCAGACTAGGATTCTTCAGCTGAGGAGTCACAGCTCCTTAGGGAGGTTATGAAGAGCTACCAGAGGCACTGTGAAGCACTGAAAGTTTTATTATGTCTAAAGCAAAAATATTTCATTCTCTTTTCCTCTGCACACTATTAGCTTTCACAGGAAAGTGTTCTCTGTCAACTTATTGATTCAGTGATATAAAATTTTTAATTTCGTCTGTGATATAATTTCACCTTTATTTTTACAAAAAAATGTGAAGTTATTGGGAACTAGAATATAAAGAGACTAAACCTCCATATCCCTTATGCTAGAGGGAATTTGGTTACTATGTGTGCTTTTTCCCAAGACCCTAAGGGACAGAAAGAGGCATGATTCTTCCCAAATCATTACCTAGAGAAAAATCAAACAATGTCAACATCTACAGGACCAGCCAGTAGGCTCTATGGGTGGTGGCTCCTGAGGGTCCTTCCTACTGTCCTGGAGCATCCTTTTTTAGGCTAGTGACTCATTTCTCCTCGTACCATAGCTCCAACAAGGAGGAGTGAGAATCACCTCCTCCAAGTTATCCTGTGTACTAATGGAGTCAGCTAAGACATGGATGCTCAGGCCTGCTCTTTGCCTAGTTTATACCACAGGCATAAATAAAATTCTCTACCCAAAATACTTGATGAGATCTGGACTCAAATTTCCAGAAAGAAATGAATCTAGATTTCTAGGCACAGGAGCTAGTGTGCTAACTCCACCGCTTCATCAGTTCTGCGAGCCTATTCCTTCCTCCAAAACTTTTGATGTGATCTGAATTTTCAAATAATTTGAAAATGATTGAAATTGTCTTCTTCTCAGTGAGTTCGATATTTATTGACAAGAATTAATAGAATCAAAATGAAAGTAACTTTACTGTACTGTAATTGTTAAGTATAAAAGAGGCAAACATTAAGCCACTTGTTTTCTAAAAATATTTTATAAGACGTAACATTTTGAATGTTAAGCCTGGCAGATAATCTGAAATCCAGTCCAAACGGTTGCAACAATCTTGTCAGCTGACTGAAATGCTTTGGCATGCTCAAAGAACCCCATTTGTTTCAAAGAATCGAGTGTGGCAGGAGAGAAAAACAAGTTACTCTTGCTTCTTTTGAACGAGGGAGCGTGAGGCAGGACTTAAGTTGGACATAAATAGATTGTTAGTTCCCTCTAATTCAGAAGTCAGAGACTTCTATAGAACAGATGGGAAAGAACAAATCTGATTGCAATTAATAAACAGCTTATTTAAATACAGCTGATTTTTCTGGACTTAAATAGCTCAAAACCTTCTCAAATGCCTTTATGTAATATAATGTCACATTGTGTTAGACTGGAGGCTCTGGGAAGTGAATACCAAGATCCTGATTGTGGGAGTTAACTACCGTGGAAGTGATTTTCCTACTTCTCATGTCTGTTTCATGGCTAAATTCATGTGTGAGTTGAAACAGGGATGAGTTAGAGCAGCCAAGGGTAATCCCTAAAAAGGGAAAATTTGATTGTATGTTTGCTGTAATGTATGTATCTTTGTAAATTTTCAGCATTTAGTACGATATCACATCTCACAACAGAGCAATGTGCTAGATTATCTGAGCTACCGAGGAAGGCCAGCTGCAGTAGCAGTTGCTTATGCTAACTCTAACTTTTCCAGATCTGACTATCTCATGCAAAATATGGAGGGTGACAAGAAATATTTGGAGGAGGCAGCCTACCTCCACCAAAACACTTCAGTTGAATTTTTGAAGGAAACAGTAAGATAGGAAGTATAAGCTTAATTACTGGAAATGTTCAGAGTAAAGACAAATGAGAGAAAGTACTTTAAATGAAAGATGTAAAGTTTGATTGTCCATTTCTAGGTTCTTACGCACCTAAGCAGTTACTTAAAGAAGAGGCAGAGACCATCTAGTCCCACATTTCATCACTTATCCTTTAGTTATTTAGACTGTTAAACAATTCATTGATATTTCTCTTCTTCCATTTCCAACAATCCTAAAAAAAAAAAAAAAAAAAAAAAAAAAGCTCTTTATAAATGAAATGTGAGATTTTGACTTACTTTTGACTCCTTAGGTGTTGGATACTGGATAAAGAGCTCAAGCTGAAAACTATCTTGTTCCAGTGTAGCCTTATATTCTCCAGCTAGAAACAGATTCCATTTATTATAAGCATATGACCATACTATAAAGATGTGTTATTGTTATTATTATTATTACAAGTTGTTGCTCAGTGAAGTGCTAGACTGAGAGTTTTAGCAACCCAAGATGTCATCATGCTTAGGAGAGCCAAGGACAGATATGCAGACGAACACAGCTTCTATCTTGACACATGAATGCGGGGTCACTGGCAACCACATTCCTACAAAGTGTTGGGATGTGTTAATTGATAGCAGCCAGAAGCAGTCCAATTTCTGCAAGCAGGGAAATGAGAGCAAGCTGTCATTACAGTCTTCAAATGTTTACACTGTCAGATAACTTTAATGGCTGAAGCAGCTCACTTTCTTCCAGGGTTTGGAGGTGCATATTTATATCTGCAAATAGTAATTACAGCTTATTCTTACTGTAAACACTCCCCCACCCCCCAAGCTGAGCTGCCACAAGTGAAACAAAAATTGCAGGCGACATATTGGTGATTGAATGGGATTATCACCTAATATTAACTGCTTAGACAAGATACAGTGATGCTCTGCAGATGGAAGGTTTGTGGAAAAAAACGGTATTTTCAAAAGTAAATTTTAGTAAGTCTGCAGCAGTTTATCAAAGTGAGTATTGTGGTGAAAGAGAGATAGGAATGTTTAAAAGGGATCAAAATATTATTTGCTACTAAAGAATAAAGGATAAATGTAAATTAAAAGTAAATTCTGCTGATTTATTACTAGTAGCAGCTCAATTTCTCCTGTGTAATTGTGTACGAAGCAGCTGCAACTGCTGGTGACTACCATTTATACTAGCCAGGGAACAGCTAACAACCTCTAATTGCAGGCATCAGCTTAGCTCCCATGTGATGGGGGAAAAATGAAAAAGTTGTTCCTAATAATTACATCTGCTTCTCCCTTCCTTACTCCCTGGGAGATGAGTTGCTGCCATCAATCAAAGGTAGCAGCTTTTCCCTTCTTTGGGGATAGGAGTAGTACAAAGGCAATGAAACCCAGAAAAGGTCAGGCTTGCAGGGAGCTTGAGAAAAGCTGACTTACAATCAACACGCTCCTTTAGCGGGCAAGTCAGATCACCTGCATTTCAGAGCCTGCTCTCAATTGCCCTTCGGAGAGAATGTTTTCCCTCTACAGGGACTGCTCTGGGAGATTTGCTTTCCTGGCTTATCGAAAGCCTTTTTAAATATCCCCACCTCACACCATCAATGGGATAACTACTGTGACTCCCTGATTAATGTTTTGTATTATTTTTTTTAAGTGTCTTGATGAAAGACCAGTTTTCTTCTGAAAACAGCTGTTTGATTCTTTCCCAGCAGAAGCAGCTCTGAAAGCACAACACTGATACAAATGGCTCAGTAGGCTGAAAAGAAGCAAGTCTCTGGGCTCCGCTGCTTCAGCAAGCTGCCTTGCGCTCTGGGTGATGAGCTGATGCAGAGATTATTGAACTACTACAAGGCTTTCTTTCACACTAATGATGGAGTAAGCAGCCTTGGCTGGTGGCTCATTAGTCAAATACTCCATGCTCTGCTACTGATCCCCTGTGTGCTCTGTTGCATCTTACATGTGAAGGGCTGTAATAGTATTTTGTACTTGTTTCATAAATGAGTGGCAATTACAGTGTGCTAGATCAATAGTGATACTGTTATGTGTGGTGGTAAACGTGTAAACTCAGACATTCAATGGTAGCTGGGCTCCCAAAGGTGCAGAGAGTGGGCAGTAAGATCTTCAAAATTCTCTGCATGTTAGATGCATCCCTTCAAAGTACCAGAGAAACAGTTAGAAAATAGTATTTTGTTTGTTTGTTTTTTGCATTGCTAGGCACCAACTCTTCAGGAAATCTCGCTGTAATGCTCAGAAGCAGTGTCACAGTCAAAATATTAAGGATAAAGTTTTCTCTTAGTTCTTTTCTTCTTGCTGTTGGTACAAGATTACTTGCTGTTGGTGGGGTGGGAGGAGTTTTGGCAGAGAAAGAAAACACATTTATTTAGCCAGGGCATCTGAAATCTAGAAAAGGAGGAACTTTTCTACATGAGCAAACTATGCCTAAATCTGCAAATTCTTCATTGCAAAACTCTGATTCTAAAAAAACTAAGTATGCTGTTTAAATAGCAAGGTCTCTTCTTGAACTTTTAAACCAACACAGGTGAGAAATTCACCTTTTACTGAGGTTTAAAGGCTGTCTGTGTTCCAAAAGAGAATGCTTACTAACAGTAGCAAACTCTGAATATCAAATATTTGTAAGTAAAAAGCCTATTTTTCAAATACATCATTTACTCATTGTAAGTATTCTTGCTTTTATATCTCTTTGAAGAATTAAGCAAGTGTTGTTTTGGGTTTGGTTTTTTTTTTTTTTTCTGTAAAGCCGTGATTTAAGGATGTCTTTGGAAAAAAAATAACTTGAAGCTGATGAAGAACTACATAATCTTCAGGGGAGTGCAGCCTGCCTCAGTATGATGTGAATGGTTATGCAGCTTCTAAAACTATGGGCTTGGAGTGGTGGGATACATGAAATAGGGATTGCTGTGCCAGAGAGATTGAGGTTGTTGATAGCATTTGTGTAAGGAGTAGTTGATGACTTGGTGTCAGTGTTTTGTCAGTTGCTTTAAACCTTACAGCTGCTTTCAATGCTGTTGCTTGTGAAGGACTGTAAGTGGTATCTCTGATCAGAGTAAGATGCAACTCTTTTTTTTTTTCAGTGCCTTCTTTCTTCCTTTTAGACAGATTTCAGCAGATTAAGTGTGGGTAATTTTTTTCTTCCCAAACTTCTTTCTAGTGTGGATGCTGCTGGACACTGGTTTGGTTTTCACTTCTGTTCAGCTAGAAAAGGGGCCATTTGGGAGTTAGTGTGAGTTCTAACTCAGGGGTCAAAAAAACTTGGGCAAGTCTGAGCTAGACACTTTGGCTTTCCTCATGATCAAGAGAGAGAAGCAGGCACTGGAAGCAGAATAAGTTTAACTAGGTCAAACAACTTACCTTCTGGATCTGCCTATTACTCTTTTTTGACTTTGTGTGGAGGTAAGGGTGGCCAGATTGAACTTCAGGTGGCTAAAAGCTGAAATGAATGAATGCTACCCTTAGGAAGGATGGGATCTGGTTATTTTTAGCGTATTGGTAAAGAGAACATGTATGAATCTTTATCTACCACCCACGATGGATGACACAACACCTCAGTTCATAAAAAAGAGCACAGCGGGGATATGAATTAGTTGGCTGAGGCTCAACTCGCACTAAGTAAGATTGTGATGACATGTTGGGAAAGTAGCCAGAGGAGACAGAGGAAGTAATCTTAGCTCCTCTGTAGGAAGAAATATATCTTCCATTAGTTAACAGTACCCACAGCTAAGATGTTATTATAAACTCCCAGCTGCTATCTGACAATTATGTCACAGCAGCAACCCGGATAGCCTTGAATCACTGGTGTTTGGCTAAGGAGCTGTGGCCTTTTTTTGTGGATACAGACATTGGCAGTGGCATCCAAGTCCTATTCCCTTAAACATTAAATTATTGCTAAACATTTGCATTTATAGAGGGAGGCTAAAGGGGATTCTGGCAGTTTGCTTATGGGGAGAGCAACTTGACAGGAACATGGTTCCTTTCAGGTCTCTACAGGTTTCCTGCGGATCTCAGAGTGCATAGCTGAGGAACAGCCCAGCTCTTGTTCTTTGCTATTATTGCTGCAGTTGGTATTTCTTTGCACCACTGACTGAGACAGTATTAGGAGTCAGGAATTTGGTGCCTCGTGCCTCTGGTCTGACATTGCCAAAATTTGGTCATGTTGTCACCTTGGTAAAAAAGTCTTTTTGATACCCTTGAATATCAGAAAGGGTTAAAGGAGACAGGGAATTTTGGGAGTAAGTCAACTTCCTGAGTAATTAAGTTTGGCACTATCTAGATTTAATTATTTTAAATTTATAATTTGTTATGTTATGGTGATAAAGTTTATAAATAAAGTTTAAAAGTATCTGTTGTTCTACATGCATGTAAATTTTGTTTTACATGAAACTTTAAAGCTGAATTTAAACCTAAATAATCATTATTCTAAGTCTAAATGAAGTACTTAAGCTGTGCTCCCCATTGTGGATAGGAGCCTTTCTCAGATGAAAAGTGAAAACTTCCATCTACCCTCAACGGTTGCTACCAGATTCCTGGCAAAAGATTCTTCATATATGCAGAAGATACAAACTTCAGTTGGCACAATTTCTCAGATACCCTGCTGAACGTTGTCATGCAGTTCTCACAGAAGTCAAGAAAGGTTGTCTGGATGGCGATCGGTGAGTACTCCCTGGCAGGTAGTAGGTACATGCATGATCCGCACATTTACATTTACAGGTAGGATTAAAACTGGGACACTTGCCGTAGGAAACCTCTGGGTTGACAGCCAGAAATTCTGCCAGCAAAACACTAATGTATAATGGTAACTCTTGGCATTGAATGGTTGCTTTAGAAGAAGGGTAGCGGTTTGCATGTGAAGACAGTGGAAAACAGTGAAATACAGTCTTACTACTTTGTCTTTCACTCCCAGGAAAGGAAAGCAGTTCAGATATGGCATGTTACCAGTTCCCTCAGCCCTTCTGCTGTCCTATCCTTTTTCATAATATCTTTGAGACTAAAAGAAATTTGAAAAAATGAAAGGAAGGTGAAGATGGAAAGGGAAGCTGCATAGTAGTGTTTGGAACATTGTGCTTTACCTCATTACTGGAAGTACAATAGAGCACAGGAACAGTATGGGGCTTCATTAGCTCTGGGAATACCGATACTGGACTATGGGGGACTTTGTTGTTAGGTTATTTTCAAAAGATATTTCTTTAGGTCCACAGATATTAAGCATCCTCAAATTTAAGCAGCTGGTAATGTGAAAAGTTTGGCAACATCATCTGAATTGTATATGAAGCATTGCCTCTGGTTAACAGCGGTAAATGTTAATTTAGTCTTTGATAGAACATATTAGCATGATAACTCACAAAACAGTTTTGGTATGCTAATTCTGAAATAAAAAATGTGTTCTGATTAATGCCTGAATCAATATGAAAACTACCGGATGCCTGAAATGACAAAGCTGATCAAAGCTGCCAAAATTGTGTGGCAAATACATGAAGAGCAATAGAGGCTACTTTTTTTTTCTTTCTGTCAGAAACAGTGTGAAATTTAATTATAAGTGGAACCCATTTAAACACGTAAGTCTGTAGAATTAAACCTGTGTGTTCTGTCCTTACCTTAATTCACATATTATTGGGTTTTGCTGGCATAGATTTGTTAATATTTCTAATGAGTTGCCACAAGTGTTAAGCTCCTCTGAACTGACATTCTTAAGAATTTTGCTAGCCATAACTTCAAGAAATATTGCTTTATGTTTTTGTTTGATAAATTAATTTACTAGAACAAAACATTATTGCCTCTTTACAGTATGCATGATTCACTGGACTTGCAAGGTGCAAAAATGTGTTGGCTGGAGTGTGCAGAAGACCCCCATACAGCAATGTGTCAGGCATCCCATTCTGGCATGTTCCCTGTTTTGTTTACAGTACTTTTTTCTACTTGTTACTCTATATTTAGTACCAGAATCATGCCTGATGGTTACAGAATGCACATGGAAAATCAGTTCCTACCTGGAAAAAATTGGTGTCTGGTAGAGCAATTAGAGGAAGAACAGTGAAGCACAGTAGAAAGACTGTTTGAGGTACAAATTAAAGCACTGTAGGAAGATTAAATAATTCAAATTTAATTTCTTAATATTAGAGACCAATGTGATTTTTTTCCCCCAATATTTCTAAGACTGTAGACTGCTCATGATTAAGCCTAAAGTGTACAATATATTATACTGGCTTGTAGAGAGATATGCACAGACATGGAGAACTCAAGGCCTGGTGCAGAGAAAATTCTGCTTTAAGGCAGCACTTGAGAACACGCTTGTTTCAGCAATGTCTGTGGGTCTTGGCTAAGCAGTCATGGTTGTGTGTGTGTTATTCTCAATGGACTCTTGGGGTATTGTTTTGGGTAGCATAAATGATGAGTGTGACAATCCAGAAGCCCTAACACTCCCATTCAGGCTTTCCAAAAAACTATGTCACGCTGCATCCTTAGCATGTTACGATCATTTCTTGTAATTTACTTGGAAGAATGCTTGATAAATCTTATTAATGGTGTGCTAACACATTTGCATGCAATTAATTCTATGCCGTATAATTACAGTATAGAATATAAAAGTGTAACTGTATAAAGTACAGTAATATAATTACACAGCAGCTTATTCAAGCCCCAAGTCAGTAGAAAGTCTTGCATTGATTTCAGTGATGAAGTGGGAAGTAAATGAGAATATTTCTGTATTCTCATGGTGCGGTGCTCTCAGGAGGAAGGATGGTTTCAATTAATCTGCCAGGTCAGACCAGCAATTAAAACACATGTGTCTCCACTCCCATGCTCTAAAGAAGGGGGTCTCTCTGGTTGAATGGACATTTAGGAAGTCCATAAAAATGAAGCTGATCTGTACTGTGCAGCTTGGAACATCCTCCTGTGCTGAGAGTAGGCACTCCATGGGGACATGGATTCAGATGTCCTTAGCTGGAAGTTGGGGCTGAGAGTGCCCACACAGTGGTCTTGTGAGTGATTGATTACTGACATTAAGTAGTAGAATTCTTCCACCAGAAAACCTCTATCTTCTTTAATTTTGTAGTTATGCCTGGAACTGAAGTGTTTCAGAAAGGCATGAGGATTTGACCACCTCCTTTTTTTTTTCCTCCCCTGAAGGAGTTAGACAATTTCACTCAGCTAAAAAAAAACCTTGCTCATGTAATGTAACTCACCTTTCTCAGGAGCGGTAGAAGCAAGGATTCTGCAGTAGGACAGTTCAAAGCTGTCACCCTTGCTCCTGAAGGAATTTCTGGGACTCCTGACATTATTGCAAGCAAGAGGAGTATCAACAGCATTTGGGACAGTGAGCTTTGGTTTTCAAGCAAATATTCTTGCTTTGCATCTTGGGGCAACAAAAGCAGATTTGTCTCTGTAGTAAAAGGGAGGGGTGGTATCCGTGGCTTCCTTCTCTTTTCCCCACAGGTAGGAGATGGATGATGAAGACTCCTACCCTTTGAAAAAAACAACCCCTTGATTACTACTGCTATCTGATTCCAGAGGAAGGGGAGAAGCAGCCAGGTCTCATACAGGGTATGACTTTTCTCTCCTCTTCTTTATCTTACCCTTTCTTCACCTTATCTAGTCATTGTATGGATGGGGAAGATGAAGGGAATGAGGAGGAAAAAAAGAAATGAAGGGGGAAGTGAACAAAATATGCAGAAAAGTGATCAGAAGTTGTGTTCTAGGAAGACAAAAAGAAACAATGGAGAGAGAAGGGAGAAACAGAGAATTGGGGAATGGAGCTGGAAAAGATGCCCAAGTCTAGAGGGAGGGAGTCACAGAAATGAAGGCAAAAAGGAAAAAAAGTACAAGGAGGAAAGGAAAAGAATGATTGTATCAAAAATTTGTCTCTTTCCTAGACCTGGGGGAGGGACAAATAGTACTGTGGAGTAATATGGGGGAGAGATGAAATAGGAAGAGAAGAACAAAATAAAAGAAGGGAGAGCTTAAGTAGAAACTGCAAAACTGTTCCTTTTGTAGAACAAAATTACCAAGGGAGGCAAATAATTATATCTTTCAGTACCTTTAGTCATACATTAAAAAACACTTCATTTTTTCTTTTAAAGATATAACACTTTTTTAAAAAAAAATTCAAAATTGTCCCAAAGTGATAAACTAATATTGTAATTCTTCTTGGCATGATTTTAGTGCTCACAAAAAGCCCAACCCAGTTACTAGCACTCCCAAGTTATGTTTGTTTGTTTGTTTTTTTTTCCTTTTCTTCTTCCTTTCTTTTTTTCTTTAATTTGCAGTAACAACATGAACAACTGTTATTCAAAAAAGCCTCCTTGGTTCAGCCTTGACATGGGGAAACTCCCTTTAGGTGTAGGAAGTAGACTGTAGTTTCAATTTATTTCTTTATTTAGTGTCTCTCCTGGACTGTCTATGTGCATTCCATTAACAAAAGCTGTAGTGGCATCGAAACCCTCTTTCCTCTTCACTGCTCTCATTTTACTTATCACTTCTTGTAGTTTATGAAATAGAGCTATTAATAAATACCTATTGGCTAAGGCTTCTTTCCATATCGAACTTACAGAGAAGCACTCAGTCCATTTTACAAACTGTAAGTGATCAGAGACACCAGAGACATCCCTCTTTAATTCCGAGTTTGGATCAGCCCTTACGGGGACTAGATTGTCTTCTGAATACCAAGGCATCCTGTGGGAGTAGAGGCGGGGATAGAGAGGAGTCAGAGTAGATCCTGCACTCTGGGGACCTGGGCCCAGGAGAGGCTGCCCCATGGGGGTGGCTCAGGATGAGGGGAAGACGGGGCCTCCCTTTACGGTCTGGAGCAGCAACTTCTGTGTAGGACTCTGAGTGAAGATGGCTGCTCTCTCCTCTCCCTCTTCCCACCCTCCAGACTAACTCTCAGGGCACAGTGAACACCGAGTGCTCCTGAAGGCAGGCAAGCTGTGATCTGAGGTGGACCTTCGCTAATGGCTGCTGCAGGGTCTGATCGTGGTGGGCAGAGCTGGGGACTGTGACAGTGTCCATCAACAGCTCCTGACATGGAAAGTGATGAATCAGGGCCAGGGACCATCCAGGGGCTCCTACCAGGAGCTAATGCAGATGGTGCCAAAGAGACCAGAGACAAGACTGCGATGTATGACTGAGGTGCCTGTCCAGGAGACAGTGGAGGTCCATGTGCATCCAGGAGATATGGCTGGAGACAGGCACTGTTGTGGCATTGCTGGGACAGGGACTGATGGCCCCAGGGGGCTTAAATGGGGTCCTGGGCCATGGGCAGAGTGAGGGAAGCACAAGGAGGCCAGGCCTGGGCGTGCCCAGGTTTGGGACCTGGCTGATGATTCAATTGAGTTTTACTGAATTTAAAGCAGACTGTTTTTGGCATGCTGTAAATTAAGACAAGTGGCAATGATGTCCTCTTATTTAAATTTCTGCCACACCCAATTTCATTTTCTTTCTGCATCATGTGGTTGCTGGAAGTCCATCCAGGTTCTTAGATGCAGAAGATCATATGTAGAAGACGGAAAAACATCTTTTCCTTTTGTTCACATCATTGTTTACTAGAATTAATGTTCATCCAAATAATATTTTCATTCATTTGTTGGTTTTATTTATTTTTCTTTTAAATTGATTTATTGGGGTTTTGATTTTTTTTTTTTTTCTATGGCCAAGAATGCATTCATTAACTGCAAAATGGATGGATATAAACTGAATTAGGCTGATTTAGGTCATTTGTGCTAAATGGGTTCAATAAAATTCAAGGAAATCCATAGTTTCATTTGGACACTTTGTACAAATTTTAGCCAATTTAGCAGCCTCTCATTACAGCTGCTATTGTTGTTAGAGATGCTTCTTGAAGCTGCAACTTACTCCAAATTGCAAAACCAGAAGCACCACCTACAAACAGCTGCTACATGTGCTTACCTCCTTCCTAAAATTATTTGCTCACTTTGTAACTGATCTAAGAGGTAAATAGTCCCACCAAACAATGTATCTGTAACAAAATATACTAAATTAATGGGTTCTTGCCAATAGTATCCAAACTTGCCAGGGTGGCTGGGTTATCAGCTGTATTTGTTTTGTTCTTAAAATATAAGTTCCCAGTGACCAGTATCAACTGTTTTCTTAATGTAGACACATCTAAGAAATTTAAGCCTTCATTTTGAAGCAGGATTCCTTCATTCATCCATCAAAAAGTCTGAACTGATGAATTGATCATGTGAAACATTATAAATATACTGGAAGATTTAACTATCCTTATAATCTGGAATGTATTTCTCCTGGCAGCTAAACTCATTACGTTTTTCCGGAATTAATTGCGCATGGATAGTAAAGAATCACTGTACTTTTAATTCTCAAACTTCTACTAGTCTTTGGGATTGTCTCTTGCAAAGAATGTACTAGCATCATAGAGTCTGTTTCACTGTTTAGTTTCAGGTATCTCCTATGACATGAAGAATAAGCAAAAATGATCACCTTCCAAATATGGCAATATGCTGATGTACAAATAATTGGTGGAACAGCTTATGCCAAGAGGATGCTGCTCCTCTGCACAAGTGTTCATCCTCTTTGGTCCCGTTTGTCCACCAAGTAAGGAGGAGCCAGTGCCTGTTACCCTACCTTTGCAGGCATAGTTATGGCACTCAGAAGCTGGATGCTGGTTCTGGTGACAGCTGTTTTATCAGGGAATTTGAGGAATGACAATCTCTTTGTGTTCCCTTAATCACATATGAAAAACTACTTATTTATTTGTTGGGTTTTTTGTTTTGTGTTGTTTTGTTTTTTCTGAGTCCCTTCTTACAGGGTGATCCTCTTTTCACCATTCTCTTCAGACTTTTGTAGACTTGAGTTCATCTTTTAGCAGATGGGCAAAAGGATGTGTCTTTGGGGAACATATTTTGTAAGACACCTTTTTTGCTAAGGTCTGCAAATAGGTACAAAGTTTGCACCTGTCTTTTAACTGGAAATTTGTCATAAGGTGCCTCATGTTTTCTAATACATGTTCTGTATTCATACAGTATCGACTTCTCTTCAGCTCAGGATTTTGCCTCACCTGCTCCCTCCAGATGACGGACTTTATCATGAATTGCTGACTCCTAGGAAAGACAAAGGGAAAAGAAAGCCTGAAAAGAAGGGAAGAGGAAGGCAGATGTCTTATAGAGCTAAATGGATGGATAAAGAGCATTAGAAAGTTATGATTCATATTATGTATAATACTGGTGTCTAATTCTGTGGATACTCATCTTAGACTTGCTTCTGTCCTGGGCAAAACAAGCAGTAGGCTGTCATGTGCCTAGTCCTGTGGGGGTGGGAGTCTATGAATAGCTAGTGGTGATACACTGAGACCTGTGAAAAATTTATTACAAGCTAATGAGCATATCTGTTGCTCACAAGTAAAATTTTTGAGTGGGGAGAGCTCTACAGATGAACCAATGGATCCACTTAGCATAGCAGCAGAAAGGTATGGGGTTTTGGACTTGTGTGGTAAAAAAAACCCCAAACCCACAAAACACCAACCTTCCTGATCATTTTCTGGAGATGGCCTGTCTACCTTTTTCAGCATGATAGTCACATAACTCTACTGTTTCTTCAAATCCCTCAGAAAGATAAAATTGAAGCAGTCTTCAGTTTTTAAGGTTACTTAGTTAACTTCTTAAAAAAGAAAAAAATCATGTATTGGGTTTGCATGGCAAGGTTTTGGTAAGGGGGGAGCTACACGTGTAGCTTCTGTGAGAAGCTGCTAGAAGCTTCCCCTAGAAGCTTCCCCTATGTCCAACAGAGCAAATGCCAGCCACCTCCAACATGCACCTGCTGTTGGCCAAGGCTGAGCCAACCAGCGATGGTGGTAGTGCCTCTCTGATATCGTATTTAAGAAAGGGGGGATGGGGGGGGGGTGGGGGTGGGAACTGGAACTGTGTAACTGCAGCCAGAGAGAGGAGTGAGAATATGTGAGAGAAACAACCCTCCAGACACCAAGGTCAATGAAGAAGGAGGGGGAGGAGGTGCTCCAGGCACCGGAGCAGAGATTCCCCTGCAGCCCCTGCTGAAGACCATGGTGAGGCAGGCTGTGCCCCTGCAGCCCATGGAGGTCCATGGTGGAGCAGATATCCACCTGCAGCCCATGGAGGATCCCACGCTGGAGCAGGTGGATGTGCCCAAAGGAGGCTGTGACCCCACGGGAAGCCCATGTGGGAGCAGGCTCCTGGCAGGACCTGCGGATCCATGGAGAGAGGAGCCCAGGCTGGAGCAGGTTTGCTGGCAGGGCTTGTGATCCCGGGGGGGACCCACGCTGGAGCAGTCTGCTCCTGAAGGACTGCACCCCGTGGAAGGGACCCACGCTGGAGTAGTTTGTGAAGAACTGTAGCCTGTGGGAAGGACCCATGTTGGGGAATTTCATGGAGGACTGTCTCCCATGGGTGGGACCCCACACTGGAGCAGTGTAAGAGTGTGAGGAACCCTCTCTCTGAGGGGGAAGGAGCAGCAGAGATAACATGTGATGAACTGACCACAACCCCCATTCCCCATCCCCCTGCGCCACTCAGGGAGGAGGTAGAGAAAATTGGGAGTCAAGTTAAGCCCAGGAAGAAGGGAGGGGTAGGGGGAAGCATTTATTTCTCATTACTCAAGTCTGATTTTGATTGGTAATAAATTAAACTAACTTCCCCAAGTCGAGTCTGTTTTGCTTGTGACGGTAATTGGTGAGTGATCTCCCTGTCCTTATCTCGACCCATGAGCCTTTCATTATGTTTTCTCTCCCCTGCCCAGTTGAGGAGGGGGAATGATAGAGTGGCTGTGGTGGGCACCTGGCAACCAGCCAGGGTCAACCCACCACAAATCAGTAAATGGATTGCCTCCAAAGATGCTTTCTATCCTTATTTACCTGCTTGCTTTGCAACCATTGTATCTCCCTAAGACTGCAAAACCAGCGATGCAAAAAGGCTTGACTGGGCTTCTATTGAGCTGCATCAGTGTGAGATGGAAGCAAGCAGTGACACAAGCCTACCCCCAGATTATAAATAATTATATCAGCTCTTCGCAACATCAGATAGGGCACAAATGCTGAAGTGGCTAAACTTTGTTGATGTTCTCCTGGACATTTGTAAATTATGGTTTGTTTTCATTGCTGACCTGTCCTTAATGGAACATGGCAGCACAAAACTATTTTTTTTCTTCTGTGCCCTCTCCATAAAAACTCACAGGAAAAAGGAACCGTACAACAAGATCCCTAGTGGGATGAGTTGCCTTCATGGTGTCTGAGTGAACAGAAGTTATTCAAGACATGTTGCAAAATCTCTCCTTTCTGCCTAAAAGCAGCTGACAGATTAAAGGAGGAATGTTTCCAGCTGCAGATGTATTTTATAGTAAGCAGACACGGTTATTCCTTTATCTGTTTTGTTAAGAAGTGAAAAGAGGAGAAGACAAGGAAAAGCGTGGTGGATTCTAGCGCATGTGAAAGCAAATGAGGGACAATGGCACGCTAAAGTAAAATATAATGGTTTTGAGTTCATTCTTGTGGAGTATCCAGTGGAAAACTTTGATGCAGTATCTCTGGGGTACAGGCATTCAGCACAGGAATCAAAATCAACTAAAGTGAGCAGGTAACAAAAATCTCTTGCAACACTTACCTTAGAGTGTTGTGACTCGGTCCACTGGCTTACAGCTTGAGTTGTATCCTGATCTCCCAGTATTAGGGTCACAACATTTCACCCCATGGTACCAGTCCCTATAGCTAACACTTCTGCATGAAAAAGAAAATTAAATCATGGCTCTGATGGCAAGAAAGAGCTAAATGGCTAATACTGTGGCCAACATACTCTTCTCCGTTTGTAGTTGCCTAAATTTCATTTCAGGCATCTGTTCACTGGCATTCACTCAGTTCCAAACACTATTATGCTGATAGCTGTTTGTCAAAGCACAAAGGGAGGGATTATAAAACACAGTTTAAAAAAATAAAATCAGGAAAATTATGAATGAATAAATAAAACTGGAACATCAAGATATTCCTTGGAGGGGGGGAGTTAAGGAAATAGAAGTAGTTCTAATTTTGTCTGGAGCTGTAAATTAGTTGTGCATGCATATATATTTATTAAGCAAGATTTTTTTTCCACTTTATTTTTGACACTTTAGTCCTATTCTCTGCCCAGTTATTGTTCTAAGGATAAATATTCATTAATGATGTGCAATGACACCATAAAAATGTGCATTCGGCTTTGCAAAAATGCTATTTTTTGCCCAGATACTCAAATATGGACAAAATTATTGTCTGATTGGCACTTTGGGTCCTCATTCTCTGAAACAGTGGCTTATTTGAGATTAATTATAGATTAAAAAAAATTACCCCACAATTCTGACTGTTGACAAGTGACTTTTCTAAAGTGACTGTGTGAAGTATGTGGATGAATTAATGGAATGATCTTATCTGCCTTCCTAATACATTCTTTCAGTCAGTGTCACCATTACTTTTTTTTTTATTTTCTCCAGAAAATGCAGGCCCCATGGTACAGAGAAGTACTGCCTTTTGTATTGCTAAGGGATGGGGCAAGGGAAATGTGTTTTGTTGAACCAGTGTAGAAATGTTCTTACTATTTTTCCTTTGAATGCACCTTTCCTATGTTGTTGACAGAGAAGAGAGGGATTGTAGACCTTCCTGTTTTCTTTTAAAAAATTGAGGCGTTTAAACAAATATCTCTGATGACTTTACTCAGCATGGTTTATTTTGCGTAGCTGCTCTGATAAGCTATTCTTGCTTCAGAGACCACCAGAAAACAAAGGGATCATGCAGTGACCAGTCCCTAGGGGATTCAAATGTGGTGTCTGTTTCTTAAAACCTGTTTTGCTGAGCTGGAGTTGGGCAAGGATGGTCTTTTCACAGGTCATGAAGAAACAGCTTGTGCCACTGGGTTTGAGGATCCCAGATGATGCTTATTATTGGGTAACACAGATTTTGACATTAGTGGTGAAGTGCACATGTTTTAATAACTTTACATTTTAGGACTCAGGATGCAGAAGAACAGAGTCAACTTAAAAGCCCTGTTTCTTCTGCCCAAAACTAGCACTTCATTTTCTTTTGTGTGCAATGTGTGTGGGGTTTTGTTGATGGCTGTTTGTTTGTGTTGCTTTTTTGTTTTCTTTTTAGAGACAGTTAAAGCATAGACTGGAGGTAAGTGTAGAATTTGCTCTCATGCAAACTTCCTAGGAGGAAAAATGTGTTAAGATATGCAAAGAACAATTTTAATTTGAGATCAACTCTCAGTCAGGTGGAAGGGTAATTCTTTTTTACTTTTCTAGTAAAACTGCTGATGCCCATCTTGCAATAAGATAGAAGCAGTATTGAAAAATGAATATCAAATAGGATGTACTGAATTATAGTGTGGTCTCAGCCTTGTTCCCACTTCAGTCAGAATCATTTTAGGACCAGAAGTCACCCACTATAGATTTTTGAATGGGGAAATGCTTGATTTTGTTATCAAAGAAATACAAAGTGATAACAGCCTTTGAAGAGAACATTTAGACCATGTGCATACTTTGAGGCAGAATTGCACATACTTACATGGCTCTTGGCAGATGTTGATGAAATTGTTTGTAAATCTCTGGTGTGAAGCTTTTCTGAAAAACCTATTCTGATGTTTAAACATTTTTATACTTGGATAGTTTCTCCTTATGTCTGTCCTGAGTTTTAGATTAGACCCAGAACTTGTTTCCTAACACCATGCATGTAGGCAATGGTACATCTCTGTCCTATTTAGAATAACATTTTGCATATTATCTCTTTTGACTCTTCTCTTTTTTTTCCTTTTTTTTTTAGAGGTCGGGGGGGGGGGTTTTGTTGTTTTTTTAACTTTCCCACATAGATCACATATTCTAAGACCCTTACTCTTGCAATTTTTTCTTTTCACCAATTTTTCTGCATATGATCTTTCATGAGAAGCTTTAACAGTGTTGAGTGCAACAATAGGATTGTGACATCAGACTAGATCAAAAGCATTACTAAAGTCAAAATAGATTGCATCTACTTTTTCCGTGTGTCTTCTAGGAAATTTGTCTTATTAAGAGGAAACAAGATTGTTTTGATTAAAACCTGGTTTTGACTAACCAATGTTGGCTGTTCATTATTGCTTGGTTATTCTTGTATTCTCAAGGTTCTTACAAATTGATTAATAATGTAATGCCTACTATTTTTCCAGGCATCAATGTTACATGTTCTGTTGGACCTATACCTCCTTTAATGTTTCTTCTCCCTACCCCTTCCCTTCCCCCCTCATGGATACTAGTTGTTTCCCTTTTTCAGCCTACTGAGTCCCCACGAGTCATCCAAGAAAACTGCCTAAACTAGTTGCCTTAAGTGATTCTCATCAGGGAATGATAACTTTAAAGATCTAATTTATCTTAATATCATTAGTCTGTTTTTTCCCTAATATGGCTTGTTTTCTTCATCCCTTGTTATTAATATTAACCATGTTAAATGGCTGATTCCAATTAACCTCTTTATATAGAATAAAGCAACCAAACTGAAGCAAGAACACTTCGGCTTTCTCTGTCGCCTGCAATAGCTCGCCTTCTCCTTTTAAATAACAAGCCCTTCTTTCTCCCATCACATTATTACATCTAATGCATTTGAGAGCATTTCTTGATTGCCTTTTATGTTTTCTTCCAGCTGTATATCATTTTGTGTGATAGGCTTCTGTGTCTATCCCTCCATCATGTGCTATTCTTCTAAGTTGGTTTTTAGCAATATGTCCTTGTTTCCATTGTGTGCAACTCCTTGCCCCCCACCCCCATCTCCTGATCATTAAAGAGCTCCTGCTGGAGTTGGTGTCTTTCTACATTCATCAGCTCTTCTCTGTAATGGGGCAGGTTTTCATCAGACTTTGCAGCCTCATTATAATCAGCTGCTCTCTTGCACTGTGGGAAAGGTACAAAATCTATTATTAAAGGAAATGTGAGGAAAGATTGCATGAACTATAAGTCAAGCAGTATCAGAAAATTATTTAAAATGATAATTCATAGTTGTATATAAAAACATCTAGCAGAATATATGCTAGACACACAAAAGTATAACTTCCATAAAATAAAGTAGTACCTCTACCGTCGATACACAGACGTTGACGTTAATTTGTATGAATGGAAGTAGCCCTGTTCATGACTCAAGCCTTGCAATGTGCATGCTCAAGGCAACAAAAAGAGCTAAGAACTCAATAAAAGATGAAAGAGATGACACTTTTTTGCACATTAAAAACAGTCTCTGAACATTATCTTTCACAAAGATTGTAAGACAGGGCACTGACCCAGGTGGTCCTGTGGGGCAATTTAATTTGTGTTTTCCCATGAGAATCTTTGAAATCTCAGCTCGTTGCATCTGAACAAGCAGATCCTTCAGCCTTCACTGGTGAGCAAATCTTTTTTTGAAGTTCATGTAGAAGTATTGCAACCCAAAAGCAAATGGGTACTGGAAAAGAAGCAATTGAGATTTTTCAATACAAATTCAGTGCTGAAACATGGTGGAAAAATTTATATTTGTATGATTAAAATAAGGCAAATAGCCAAAATAAGAAGTGCCTTCGGTCTTGATGGAAAGAAACCCATACTATTAGTGAACAAAAAACAAAGCTTGGCTACCATTTAAAGGAAGATAAAACAGATTCTACTTCCAGATCAGAGATAATAAATCATATGTATTTTAATTTATAAATTCCAATATTGTCATACTTGATCAGAAAAATTGTTCCTATCACTGCCTGACACTTGAGGGTGTCAAGGAAAAGTGTGTGGAGAGATTAGGTGAATTATATTTGTTCAGTGCAAAGTAAAGAATCACGTCAATTTGGCCTATTTTACTGTTTATATGATTTACCATGCAGCCTTTTCAACGAATGTTTTTTTAGGCATTAGGAAATTATAGAGTGCTGACAAACTGTTAAATGTGACATTTATATTCTGCACTCATTTGTGCAGAGCTTGGCTGTGCTGTGAAGTATGCTAGAATGATAAACCTTACCTTATGACAATGTCACCCTGTGTGCATCAGTTCTCAATTTTGAGTTCAGTAAGTAACTTCTAACTCATGCTGTTTGAATACAGATGACTTCCCATAATGGCTTAAGTCCTTTATGGCACAGCACAATGTCTTGTGTGGGAGCAGCATTGTTGAAACCAACAGTTATGCAGTAAAAATACCAAAATACACCTATCTGTGTAAGATGGACCATTTCCTTCCAAAGGAGGATGCAGTCACTGAAGCGGCTAAAGGACTCAAGACATAAGCAAGCATTAGTGGTTTTTGATTGATTGCTTTGGTTTCTTGGCTTATCAGTTGCCAATCAAGATTCAGAAGAGAGCGACAAAGTACAGAAAAGCCACTGTTATTTTTTAAATACCTTTTTTTAAAAAAAATAAATCTCAGACTGTGTACCTGTCTAAAAATATCTTACCCTACCTCAGCCCCTGGTGCAACCATAGCTCCTGAATAAACCCAGGAACTGTATTGGTGGACTTGGCAGTGTTAGGTTCATGGTTGGACTCAATGATCTCAAAGGTCTTTTCCAACCTAAATGTTTCTATGATTCTATGAATTAATGATCCTTAATCAAATGCTGAAGAAGCCTAGAAAAAGATGAATGAGCAAGACTTTTAGACAAAAGAAAAGAATTGCAGTCTGACCACAATGCAGAGGGCTGGTGAAAAATTTGGGGTTGTCTTCTGGTACTGCTGTTCCTGAGAAGAACTGGATGCCATATCATATAGGACCACCACAGGTTTTATTTTCTATACTGGAAAATTTTGATGGTTTTGCTGATTACTCAATTTGAACTACTGTGAACTCTCAGCTGTTTCAGAGGCCCAGGGGCACCACTCCACCATCACCTAGCAATTCTCATTTTTTATTGCAGCAACCCACTTCCCCCAGTTCTCTCATTTTCCTGGCTCGGCGGAGAGCCACTGCAGTAATTGCTGAAGTTCTGCCAAAGCAGAAGAAACAAGACTTTGGTCTCTTTTTAGAACTTAGTAGAAGAACTACACCAACTCTTCAGCATCTGTGCTTGTAGCCATTTCCAGCAGAGAGACTGGTAAACATGGAGAAACAGAGCATGGATGTTACAAGAGAGACTAGCAGAAATTGAAAGCTGCAAAAAATTTTCAGGAAGAGAAGATTCCGCTTGAAATGTGAAAACTTGACTAGTAGCTGCCATCCCACAATGCACTGCAGACGCAGTTCACAAAAAATCAGGTGTTCAACACTGATATAGTGCAAGCCGGTACAGCGTAGTGTATCTTCTGTGATGGAACTCCTCATGGTATGCCCATAGGACACCAGCTAAGGGTGTTTGTAACTTTGTCATGTCAGCTGCCATCTGTTTCTGATACTACAGCCACTGACAAAATCTCTGAGAATAGGCATGGGTTTTTTTCACTTACTCCCTCTTTCCTGCACTGATCAACGAACATATTCAATTAGGAGGAAAAAAAAACAGAAAATACACTTTTATCTTTTCTTCTTTTTTTTTTTTGTTTGTTCATAATCATAAGTCAGTGTTAGCAACAGTCATTCTCCAAGCAACCCTACAAAGGAAAGCATCTGCTCAAATGCTTAAAGAAATGCAACCAGAACAGGGGCATGAACATGACTGAGTAGGACCTCCCCTCAGAGTAGTTCTTGGACTCTTACCCCACCCAACCAGCCTTTTATACTATGTTAGGATGCGTGATAAGAAGCTGGTCTCCACACACACAAGGGAGCATAGAAGAACAATGGCAAGTAGGGGAATCCCAATAACTGAGCCAGAGACATGAGTCCTTCACCCGGCCCCCGAGGCCATCCCAGGAGGGTTTCAGCCCCATGGGATATGGAGTGACATCTACCACTGTGGGTCCCTGGAAGAGGCTGTTCTGAGATCACATACAGACTGAGGTGTCACTGCCAAGGGGTATGGGCTCATTATGGGATAGCAGGGAAGAGCATTTGTACAAGATTTATTATAGGGTGTTTATGGGAGGAATGAAAGGTTGGTCAGTAGGATAGATGGCTTGGGAGCCAGGTGTATGTGTGTGTCTGGGATTGAGACAACTGGGGGAGCTGCGTACTGGGGAGACCAGGAGGTACGGGTCAGCTGCTGGAGAGACTGTGAATTCTGGGGGTCAGCTGAGACTCATTTGGGTATGTGTGTGTTTGTGCAAGAGGTACATGGGGAGAGCAAGGATCTAGGGCAGCTACTGGATGGACTGCATGTCTCTGGGCAATCACTGCAGGGATCTGCAGTGTGCGTACGTCTCAGTAGCAGCAGCTGGGGTGAGGCTGAGGCATCAGGGACTCACATGTCCCAGTACCAGCAACTGGATCGGGCGTAGCTACTGGGTAGACTGAGTGTCTAAGCCAGCTACTGGAGGGATCTATGTTGTATATATGTTTTTAATTAGAGACAATGGAGAATGTAGCAAAAGTGTGAGAGATTTCCTAAATACTTCAGGTTACAGGTAAATGAATGATGGATAAACCAGAAAATGTAAATGAGAAAAATCTATTTGCACTGAAAGGGAGAAAAAAAAGTGTCTAAATGCTTTGATATCATAGGGAAAAAACCCTTCAAATTTACATTTTAGGTTAACCTGAGGCAAAAATTAGTTATTAATATCATAGACTATTTAGCTATTTTTTTCTTAAAGGCTAATTTTGAAATGAAACTACTGCGTTTAAAAGGAAATGCCACAAAGAATTGTTTTATTTTCTTAGAAAAAATCTTAAATGAAAGGGCTTGAAATATCTGTTCTTTTAATTTTGAAATAATAATAAAAAAATCTTCTGTTTTTCTCCAGGCAGTTTAAATGTTTGAATTTCTTATTTTTGGAAGCAGTATTGTTCCCATTGAAATGTTTGGGTTTTTTTCTGTGAAGCTGCAGTTATCTACAAATTTACTTCTACTCCTGGATGCATTCAAAATTGACAAGTCCCAAAGGTAATATCCTAAATCCCTGGGACTATGTTTTCATACAGAAGAAAATAGGACTCACTGGGCCTCCCAAGCCCCAGAACACTTTTTATTGCGCAGGGGGAATGGACACAAGGTGGCAAAGAGAGAAGTGGGAAGAGGTTGTGCTCCACTGCCACAGTTCAATTAGTCAAAGAAAATATTTTATTTTTGGTTTTATTTCAGATAAATTCATATTGTCTTGCCAGCCTTCAATGGATAAAAACACTAGAGACTGATGTCTTGGTTGGATCTACAACCAAAGAAATCCAACCTAACGTTGTCTGAGAAGTAGGAGTAGTTACTGATATAATCAATTTTATTGCACTGTGGTAAATTTATCATACTTCTCATTGCTCACACAGTGATTTGTTGAACCCTGTCTGAAGCAAAGGCTGGTGCCTGATGATGTGGGAGGAGTGCTATGCTCTTATTTTTCTCTCTGTTGTTTCCTCTTTTCATGAATCCTGTCCTCTTAAGAAACCAACTTACACCATGCCCTGAGGCTTGACTTATGCTGGAATCTGTGTCTAAGAAAATGTCCGGGGTGGGGGGGGTGGGCAGGCAGTATTTTTTGTTCTTAGAAGTCTTAGAAAATGTTCAGCTTTGCTGTGAAGTGGTAAAAAAGACAGCTCCTCTTTGCAGAGGAAGGTAGTGTCTGGTTGGGCATTTAAAAGTCTGCATGGGGTTTCTCCATTCTTGCTTCCCTGAGCTGCTTCACCCTTTAGTAACGCTGAGAAGATGGGAGGGGAAAAGTCATGAACCTCTTATAACTTGATGATATGACATTTGCCACAAGAAAGACCTTATTCTATATAAGGAAATTGTGCCATTTTAGTTAGGGTTTCCTCAAATGACAGAACTTAAGACAATAAAATCTGTTGGGGTGCGCTCTTATTTCAGCTTGATAGGAGGTTTTTGTTTTACTTGAAGGTGATTTGGTTTACAAGCACACCTTTTGAATCATGCCTTTCACTCATGTAGCCCAAGCCTTAGACAGCTAGAATAGTTCAATTTCCCAAGGAGTCGGATATGGCACGAAGGAGCCTGTCTTTCAGCTATTTGTTCAGGTAGGAGCCAATTGTGCTCAGATTAGTCACTTTGAGAATCTTCCACCAAGTATAAATATATTTTGTTTGTATAAAATACAGAAGGGAAAATGCTACTGGTCTCCTTCTCCTAAGAGTCTAATAAATACCATCCTTCATTCAGTATTTTCTTACTCAGAGCAAGCTGAGGAACTGCTGTTGAACATTGCACAAATAGAACAAGCAGCAGGGCACTGAAATTTCAATACTAGTTGGTTCAGAGGTGAGGGGTAAAGATCATGCTTCACCAACAGGAGCAGGAGAACTCCTGCAACAGTGCAATTGCCAGTGTCCCATCACAGTGGAGGCAGGGCACACCACAGAAGCAGGTGCTACCAGGTAGAAAGAAATGGTTGTGGTTTCAAGTATTGCATCAACATTAACTGACCAGGCTTTTACCTGGCTCTGCAGAAAGGTCATCTTCAGTTCTCTTGCCATTCACTGTGTTGAATGCCATGAAAATCTGTAAGCTTAATTACTCAGATTAAAAATCCAGGTCTTCTTCTTAATGTTTCTGGTCACATAATGATATATATGTATTTTTATTTTAACAGCTCTACTTAAAAATCTGTTATTTTGGGGCTAGGAGAGTTCTGCATGGCTTTCTTAGTAAAGTAGGGAGCCCACACATGATAAAAAGAGAACCAGTGGAGTGGGTGATGCTTAACTGTTCTTCCCAAACACTGGGTGAAGAAAATGAAACTTTTGTAATAACTAAAGAAATACTCCAAGTCACATAAAAACTTAGAAATCTTGCCTGGTTATATCCAGATGCTGTAAAAACTGTGTTGGGAGAGGAGGTACTTGCACAGCAGTTTCTATCTCTTGAGGTTGCGGACAGAAATTTTCCACTGCCCATGTAATTCCCAGCTCACATCAAGCACTCTGTGACCCTGTCTATTATCCTGAAAAACGAATAAAAGCAGGGATACACTGTATTTTTGAATTATGTCATTCCCACTAATGGGAGTGTCAGCTACACTGAAGTAATACACTTACAGAGCAAAGGCAGCTTTGTCCTAGACCAGAGAAATGCCTAGACAAAGAGTGACTTCAGAAGGTCTCTTACATAAAGGGATTGCAACCCAGTTTAGATAGTGTTTGATTTATTTACAAAGCAAAACCTTTTCTGTCTTTGGAAAGGACTGCACTAGCCACTCATTTTGGCAAGCTCCAAAACAAAAAAAAATAGAAAAATAAAATAATTTTAGAGCTCATTTTGTATAGATGCTGTTTGGGAGTTAGATCACACCGAATAAAGATGTTGGACTCTTCTTGCTGGCTCCCTCTCCAATCATCTCTTTAGTAAGGTGTATGCCTACACATCACAGCATAAACCAGCATCTGTAGTGTTTAAACACATTGACTGTGGGTTTTCATAACAAAATAATCTGTCCTAAACTGAACTCTGTTTGCAAACAAACTTTGGCAGGATATCTATTCCACCTGAATTTTTTGTCTTCATCCAGTACACCTGGTACCATTGCATTTTTTTCAGCCAGCTTAGACAAACTGGAACCAGCCTCAGGACCCAGACAAAACTTGAACAGTCCCCATTCATGCTATTAAGAGCTGAGGACAAGCTACAGCTTTCCTGGAATCACACCTCTTTTTATACTGAACCATAACAAAAGGCACAGTTTAAAGCTATTTCTGGAATTGGCCTCCTGTGGATTTCTCTCCTGCATTTCCTTGGTGTGTGAAGTGAGATTGAGTTAAGACTGTGATGCTGCTTCTGCTGCAGCTCTGGAGAGCACTACTGCGGTAATGTCCACTACAACAACACGAGGTCGTCGCAGTGTCAGCCCAGGCAGGCAGTCGAAGGAAAATTGTGTTGCACAACAGCAGTCAGTGACAGACCTTCCTCCTCCTCCTCCCACCTACCTCTGTTGGGAACAAACTGTTCAGAAATTACTAGAACTGTTGTAAGAGTAAGTGCTGCAGTTTCAACAGTTTCAACAGCAATCTACTGCATCATTATTTATATTGTTTTGATTTAGTGAAAAACAAGTCTATCCAAAAGTCCAAGAAAGCATGTGAAATAAAACACAAGTCAAAACCAGCGCCATAATATAAAAGTCTTCTGAAAGTACTGAAAATGAGGTCTTGCCCACCATCCAACACAACCTACTCATCCTGCTTTCCCAGAAAGAGCCTGGTAGAAAAGGTATCCTTTGTAGCATGACCTAGAGGTCAACTAATTCAAGCTTTGTGGAAGGATGGGAAAAGCAAGTTCTGGAGTTCAGGACCTTTTGTCAGAACACTCTGTCTCAACCCCTCTCAATTATATCAGCACTCTGATAATACCTCAGGCAATCTCCACTGCCATGCTATTCACCTGAAAGAAAAAAAAAAAGAAGCATCTGTGATAAAGGGAGCCTTCCAGCAAGCCTAGATTAAGTGCTTTTGGGTACAAGTAAAACACACTCTTTTTCCTATGGTTAATGTTGGTTTAACACCCTGTTATTGTTTGTTATGAGAAATGGTACTTATTAATTAAATATTATTAACACAAACCCTTACTTTGTACTTGGAAAATGGCTGGATATCCCAAAATAGAGATTTTGTTTATTCTTTATATTATGGTAACACCTAGAGGCCAGAGCTTTGCTGTGCAAGGCACTGTACCAATATGCACAAGGGGCTGGTTCCTGCTTTGAGGAACATATTGTAAATGCAAGGTGTAAGCAGCAAATGAGTAATACAGCGAAGTGCAGTACAAGAACAAGCCAGATGTTGGTGGTCAATATGAAAAAAGTGACTGCATTGACTCATCTGCTGAACTGCAGTTGGGTTTTGTGAGGCACTGTGTCAGAGAAGACTTCCCAAGACTGATTTGGAAGAAGCCATTGGACCATAGACAGACTCTGTGAGAAATTACATTCAGCATATACTGTGTCATATGCATATGCTAGCATCCCTCACTAGTTTCACTTTCCAAGCATTTTGGTAGGATTATCATTATGTGTTCAGCAGGGACTAATAGAGTATAGGGAAATAATTTGCCTGAAGAAGATAGTCCCTTGTAGAATCAGTCAACATGGGATTTACATCTATCCTGGAGACTGAGGACATTAGGTTTTCAGGTTTTCCTTTTGAATGTTACCTAACATGTCTGAAGAAAAGCTATTGATAGTGTTGAATAGTCCTAGAACTGCACTGCCCCCTTCCTCCGCCTCTGTCTACTGAGTTGGTGACAGAAAAAGTCAAGAACGACTATGGTTTCAAAAGAAACAGTAAACTCATGGACAACATTACTACTGGTGTCTGTTTAAATTTCACAGCAAATGTCCTCCTACTCTCAGCTGGAGAATGTTATCAAATCTAACAGTGACTTAAGATATGGGGTTGGCTTTGGGGGCTGAGTGTTAGCATTGGCTTTGGTTCAAGTACTGAGCCTTTTATAGAGGGAGTTTATTAGTTCCAGTGAATATCTTTTTCTATTTTTATAAAACAGCTGTGAGAGCCTCCTTGGAAGAGGGTGACATTTGGCTGGTGAGCTAGCTGTGAAAAAGTTGCAAGTTTTGTGATATTTATCACATGCCAACATTTTGCTCTGGCAGCAAGTCTTCTGTGGAGCATTATTCTTCTTGTTATCAATGGCACTGGATGGCTTTCTAATGCCTTCCCTGAACGTTTTCCAAAACTATCTGGTGGGCTGGGAAATACTCAGTGGTATACAAAACTCACGTGTGCCAGCTGTTGACCCATCTGTGGTGCCTGGCATGTGTTTTTCTCTTTACATGGACAGGCATGAGATGAAAACCGCGGCCCACAGTTTGGCAGGACAGTCAGAGCCATATCATGAACAGCTCTGCAATAGCACTGGCTTGTCACGTATCTGCTATAAGTCCCACAGCACTTTGCTTGTTACAATAAAGTGATAAAAGAGCAGAGGGGTTAAGAACTCAATTTTACAATGTAAAGTCACACACAAAATAGGTGCCGGAGAGCTTTGCACTGTGTGTTCAGCTCCTCTGTCGTCCAGTAATGCTGTCTCATTTCATTCATGTCTTTTCACTCATCTGTTATCTCCTCTGAATTACATTTTTCTATTTCTATACTTTTACATTCCCACTACACATGGCCAGGAAAATCTTCCTTCTAAATCCTCAAAAATTGTTTTCAATAGTGAAGTCACTATGAAAAATGCAATCCCAAATCTTGAGAGATCAGCTGATTCCTGATAGCCATTAACAGAGGTATCTTTCTAGCCTCAGCACTTCAGACTTAGCCTATCTCTAACAGCACGTTTTTCTGATTGTTTATTTTTAAACATTTCTTCTATGTGTAAAGTGGGAAGAAACTGTCAGATGAAGAGACAAAACTTAACACAATCAGCATTAATTTGACAAGCAAAAGACTATCAATAACACGAGTTACATTTTTATCATAGATAATTGAAGGTTACTGACTGAATGAGTGTTTCTGGAATCAAACCTGGTGAGGGCTGGAGAAGACCAATACAATCGTGCATACTGAAATTCAGGCAGCAAAACAGTGGTGCACACTGAAGGCAGCTGGAGATATGATAATCTTCAGTGACGTTTCGCTGCTAGTGGAAAATTAAAATTTTCTTCTGCCATCGGCTTTCCTGTGAATATAAAAACAATGTCAGCAGACATTTGACATCAAAGGCTCTGTAGCTGGTTGTTGTTTTTACCACTTCCTTGCTATTTCATAGCCTTCATTTCCCTTCCAGTGTTACCAGGCAGAGGCAGCAATTTAGTGAGGAGCACAGCACGGCTACCCCACAGCCCCCTGGTGAAAGTGCCAGCCTCCTTCACCCTGATGCTTTTCTGTACTCACTCCAGATGTGAGTTCATGGTGCTTGCAGGTTAACATCCAGGCTAGCTCCAACACTGAATACTGTTCTTCAGGTAGATTTATGGATGCAAGTGGGTGCCTTTTGATATTGCATTGCACAGTGCAAAACCTCTATGTTTAGACTGGCAAAATTGTATCCCAGATACTGTAGATCTAACAGTGCTGCTTTTACATTTCTTGTCCTGCGCCCTCTTCAATCTCATGCACTGCAGAACAGATTTCATTGTCCAAATCTCACTTTCTTTCAAGCATTAGTTTATACGTCATGACTTGCATTCATTTATGACACAGAGGCAGTTCCTTCAAAAGCTATAAAATGACTTTTACTAGCAGGGACTGTGAAATAAAATTTTTCCTTTGAAGACAATAGGTCTGATTCCTTCTTCCCCCTGCTTAGCTAAATCAACACAGGATATTACTGTGACGGCATTGGGGAAGCAGTGGGGAATCAGGCTCAGGAAACGTCATCTCATGGTGCTTTTTGTTCTCCCAGACTCGAGAAGCAAGGAACCAGGGAGAGGAAAGAGTGACCTGGCTCTTTTGTAAGTAGGGCAGCACAGTGCATCACCAAGCTGTTACCGAAGTGACTAAGGAGAGGCAATCTAATCAAATGTGAGAAAAAAAGCCACATATAATTTTTCAATTATTGTTTCACAGCCCGGTGTCTGAGTACATAAAATGTGTACAAATGGTTTGGATCTAGCCACTTTTGTATTCCTTCAGTGGCATTTTAAGTATGCATCCTCATCTCACAGCCTCATTCAGCGCACATTTCTGCAGTGATTTGTACAGAAGCTCACCTGCCTAATGTTGGTGTTTTCCTAATATTGCTATGAGTACTGTTCAAATCTTGACTGCAATGGGAACAATGTATTATTTGCACTGGCTGATAACTTACATACCAAAGTATGCTTTTATAGCATCCAAGCGAAACCATTTTCAGTGACTACACAATCCAAAGTGGTAAATTATCTTAAATGGATATAACCATTTTTTTCATTAAGTATCTATTTCATAATTCTCATTCTTTACTATTGCTCTTGTAACCTACAAAGCTCTTGTCAGTAAAAGGTAACATGTCTGCAGTCACCAGCCTGTAACCATTTAATTAAGTGGTAATTCATGTAGTTTTATGAATAATCTGTGAAATTTTGTTTTGTTTTCTGTTTAGCAAATATCTGATAGAAGCCATTTCCTAGTACACAAAGATCTAAGCCAGTACCCCTCCCAAACACAGCCATTCAATATTTAAAACATATTTTTCTCTTGTTAAATCAAAGCTGTTTTGTTTTGGACTTGTGCAGAAATGTGGAGCATTGTGCAAATTTGACAGTCCCAGGAAAAGCACTTGGGTTATTCACTGGCAAAAATGCAATAGTTTTCATCCCCATGGTGAAATATAAACCCTGGTGGTCAGGACACTGAAGAAACACATGGACTCCTCATTCCTCATGGAGAGGGGATACGGAGACACAGCAAGATCATCTGTGCCAGGCCCTCCGAGGTTTAGCTGCTCAGTGAGACTTCAGATTGTGGCTTAATATTTGTCATGACACAACAAGTAAATAAATACCTTGGCACAAAGCCTAGAGCCTGTCAGCACTGCCCCAGCTGCAACCTCCTGTTCAAAATACAGAGCTCTATTTATCATCTTTCATATAAAGCCTGTTCAGAGGAAATCACCTAGGATATGTTTAATTTCCTTCTTTGGCTTCTCGATGATGTCACCTAGATAAACCCTGTATCCAGCGACCCTCGCTGAGAGCATTAGGCCAAAGTAGCTGTGAGGGCTGTTACTTGTCAAAGTCATTTGATTTATAATGATGTATCTCATAGCTGGTCTGTGCAAAGTCAGCTTACGCAAAATGCTTCTGTTTGTGTTATTTCTCCTAAATGCTAAAGTGTGGAATAGTTACAGCAGCTGTTTAATGAAACATTTCACAATCACAAGGATTTTCACACTAGATAGGACCCCCTGCTGACTCTTTTTATCCCTTCAGTGCTGTACATATTGCTAAGCATTCTTGCTGAAAAGAGGTAAAACACTACCAAAACCGTACTGGGCGTAGGAAAGTAGTTTGTATTGTTATCTTCCCTCCAGCAATAATTATTGAGTTCAGGTATTATGGTGGTGGAATTGGGTCTATTTTGCGTGAGGGGAGAAACATGGGAAAGAAGGACAGAGGTGACAACAAGGAAATTATGGATGATATATTAAAACCAAAGAATAAAAAGAGAAGTAAGAGTGGTATCCAAGGAAAGGTAGTCATGAGAGTTAGCAAATCAAGTGGGACCTATGGATGGAGGAAAAAAAGGATGAATAAACAACTGCATTTTGGGAATTACTTAAAGTCATGTCCTGGAAGAGCAATACATAGGGTTGGAAAGCTATAGTCCTGGAGGTCCTTCCCCCTGGCCCCTTGGATTTGACTACTTTGGGAGGAGGCTTTTAGGACACAGGAATTTTGCATGGTCTCAACATGCTGTAGATGACAAGGAGAGCAGAGCCACAGGGTGCACATCAGCAGCCATCTGCTGCTCAGTCTAGACAGTGTATCTCTTTGGGGTGTGAAGCATGTATTGAGGGTTCTGATGTGCTACTCAAATAGGAAATCTGTTTCTGACTTTTGATGCTGTAATATACTTGAAATTCATGCCTTACTGTGCTCTGTCAGCTCCTTTTCATGCATGCTTTTATATGTGGGCTAATAAATAGGAGTTTGGGATCAAAAGTTCTGGCAGTGAAATGCAGCTCATGATTTTTCTGAGGCATGCTTGCAAAAAGCTTATCTAGAAACTGAAGGAGAACAATTTTTCACTTAGAGCAGTTCTGAATATGACATCACTGTTTATGCCTCATATTAGCATTTAACTGGAGTTAAATCCAGTTGGCGACCAGTCACAAGTGGTATTCCCCAGGGCTCTGTTTTGGGGCCAGTCTTCTTTAATATCTTTATCAACGATCTGGATGAGGGGATTGAGTGCACCCTCAGTAAGTTTGCAGATGACACCAAGTTGGGAAGGAGTGTTGATCTGCTTGAGAGTAGAAAGGCTCTACAGAGGGATCTGGACAGGCTGGATCAATGGGCCGAGGCCAACTGTGTGAGGTTTAACAAGGCCAAGTGCCGGGTCCTGCACTTTGGTCACAACAACCCCATGCAGTGCTACAGGCTTGGGGAAGAGTGGTTGGAAAGCTGCCTGGCCGAAAAGGACCTGGGGGTGTTGGTAGACAGCCGGCTGAACATGAGCCAGCAGTGTGCCCACGTGGCCAAGAAGGCCAACAGCATCCTGGCTTGTATCAGGAATAGTGTGGCCAGCAGGAGCAGGGAGGTGATTGTTCCCCTGTACTTGGTGCTGGTGAGGCCGCACCTTGAATACTGTGTCCAGTTTTGGGCCCCTCAATACAAGAAAGACATTGAGGTGCTGGAGCGTGTTCAGAGAAGGGCAACGAAGCTGGTGAAGGGTCTGGAGCACAGGCCTTATGAGGAGTGGCTGAGGGAACTGGGGTTGTTTAGCCTGGAGAAGAGGAGGCCGAGGAGAGATCTTCTCGCTCTCTACAACTACGTGAAAGGAGGTTGTAGTGAGGTGGGTGTTGGTCTCTTCTCCCAAGTAGTTAGCGATACGACAAGAGGAAATGGGCTCAAGCTGCGCCAGGGGAGGTTTAGGCTGGATATTAGGACAAATTTCTTCATGGAAAGGGTAATCAAGCATTGGAACAGGCTGCCCAGAGAGGTGGTGGAGTCCCCATCCCTGGAAGGGTTAAAAAAAACAGGTAGATGTGGCACTTTGGGACATGGTTTAGTGGGCATGGTGGTGTTGGGTTGATGGTTGGACTGATGATCTTAGAGATCCTTTCCAACTTTAATGATTCCTAGTTTTTACTTTCATTAAAAAATAATCTAGCCACCAAGCCAGGAAACATGAAATTATTACTCTACCCTTAATTGGTTTAGTGGTGGACTTGGTAGTGTTAGGCTAATGGTTGGACTGGATGATCTTAAAGGTCTTTTCCAGCCTAAACGATTCTATGATTCGATGATTCTAATTTTAATGTCAGATTGACACATATGACAGTATCACTAAAGTTTAAGTAACCCAGAGATGCACATTTTAATTAGTGCTCTTTCTTGAAACATCTTTTGCCTGGATTGGTGGTATAACGTAACAGTTTGTTTTAATATTATCCAGGCTACACTTTTGTTACTACAATACATTTTATTTCAGTCTGTGTGAGTCAAAAGAAACTAATGTCCTGTATATTCTAAACTGTACACGGCTCATCTTTGTGCTATGAAATGAATTCAGCAATCTCAGGCTACATGTTTTTGCTCTGCATCTCCAAAATATTATACCAATCAAACAGAAAGTATTTATACAGATGATGCTTGGAAAACATTGAGGAGTAATAGGATGCGTTGAATCCTTTCAACCTCACAGCCCAGGCTGGGGCTGGACCAAAGTCAGCAACTATTCCTTAGAGTCTTAGACAGTCTAAAGTGGATAGGAACAATAATTTCTGCCAAGGCACAACCTAAGCAGTAGTTGTTGACAATATGTCTAAGCCTTATATCTTCTGTAAACCATAGATAAAAATCTGCTGTATATCAATCATGCCATAATATGCTAAATGAAATTATTAAGACTGAAATGAATTAAAAAGAGAATGGAAATTAAAATAAGGTAATTAACTGTTGATTTTCAGAACAGTGTTATGCTCCTAGACTTTTGAGACACAGAGGAGAAGGTAATTTAATGATGAAAGTTGTGTGTGAATAAGCAAGGGTTTGAGAAGAGAATAGTCTATCTCTTACATGGAAGCTGTCAGTGTGTATTGCTTCTGGCTGAGACAGAGTTACTTTTCCCCATAGCAGCCCTCATAGTGCTGTGCTTTGTACTGGTAGCTAGAAAGGTGTTGATAACACACCAGGGTTTTGGCTGCTGCTGAGCAGTGCTTGCACAGCATCACGGCTGTCTCTCCAACATTTCCCTCCTTCACAAGTAGGCTGAGGGTGGGTAGGATTTTGGGAGGGGACACAGCCAGAACAGTTGACCCAAACTGACCAAAGGGATATTCCATACCCTTTGACTTCCGCTCAGCAAAATAAGCTGAGAGAAAGGAGGAGGAAGGGGGGGCATTCATTATTTGTGATGTTTGTCTTGTGGAGCAACCACTACACATACTGAAGCCCTGCTTCCCAGGAAGTGGCTGGACATTGCCTGCTAATGGGAAGTACAGAATAAAATCTTTGTTTTCTTTTTGCTTCTGTGTGCAGCCTTTGCTTTTGCTTTTATTAATATGCCTTTATCTTGACCCAAGAAGTTATTTTTCCATCTAATTTTCTCCCCCCACCCCATACTGATGAGGAGGAGAGTGATAGAACAGCTTAGTGGCACCTGGTGTCCAGCCAAAGTCAACCCACCACACAGTGTAATTGCTGCAGGAGTTTATCCATCATGACAAAAAAGCAATATTTGGGCACTGACAACACCTCTAGAGCTTTAGGCACATAAGAAGAAAAATATCAGTGCTTCTGGTCTGAATGTAAAACTGCAGGAATAGGGAGGTTTTTATTTTTCACTTTTCTGTGGCTTCCTCATGCCAGGTTCAAATGAAAGTCAGTTTCACCTTTCAGGACCAAAACATGTTTTAAAAAAACAGGCAGGCTGTCCTTCCTATAAACTGCGATGTGCTTGTGTAAAAATGCTTCAGTGGAGCATGGCACCAAGTAGCTCTAACTTCACTGTTTTGCAGATGAGTTAATTTTTAAACATGTTTAGGTATTTTTCGTGTCACAACTTGGAGTTAAAACAGCTGTAATACAAACACCATTAAAATTAGTGCATTTTAGAGAAGTATCTAAGAGTCCACATATATGGTCTGGTGTAAGGATGATGGTGACTCAGTTGTTCCTGCAACTTTAACATGCAGAGAACTGAGCACAGGAGTTAGAGAGAAACCTGTCAGTTGGAAATGGTTTCTGCTTGAATTGGTTCAGTATAATGTGTCAAAGCCAATATTTTTCTCTCTGAAGTATTTAAGATTTGCATTTTAGTTATTTAGCTTTGGAAAGGGAAACCTCAAAATAAAACTCTTTTTTTCCCTAAACATTTTCTTATTTGGCTCCAAATGACAGAGCTGCCTTTGCATTGAATTCAGTAGGCTTTGGATAAGGTGCTGTTTTCTCTAGGGTGATAGCAGCTGGCTGGGGCTGGTTTGTGGCTTGTACTAAATGTTACTGGGGTCTCAGTTCAGTTGCAAGCAGACAAGGGTGAAGGCGCAGGAGCTAAGGCAGGCAGCAGAGTGAGGCACTTAGGGAACAGCAGTGTCACCAAGAACTGGTGCTGAAACCTGAAGTCTTGCCCCTAGAGAAGGGTGTACAGGTGAAAGCTAAGGCAGAAATTATCTGGTAGTTTGGGAAAGACAGTATCTGTTTGTTTTATCTTGAGAGCAAACCCACAGTGCTGCCGGTCGTATCAGCTCAGACTCTTTTATATGCCTTCTAATTTGCTTTCTGTGCCTCATGGGAGGGATGGCCTGATTGAAGTGCCCTCAGTCTCCCCTTGATCTTATTCCACTGTGTATAAAGTACTGACACTCTCATGCAAAACTGGCTGAAATTAATATCAATGGCTCCATAAACTAGTAGCTGGGACATCTGTGAAAGAGACACCAGCTCAGATTTACTCATGGCTGATTGTGAGCAGGGAGTGTAAAAAGATCCCAAGCTCCTGGGAGAGGTCCACAGTAATGTATTCCTAGGGTCATATAGGCAGGTCTTCCTTGATCTCACTTATTGGAGCTGTATGATTTTGAATAAAATATTTAAAATATTAATCAGGTGAGAGAGTTTGTGGGAATGGTGCTTCATCCTGGCAGGCAGAGTACTTGCTAGGGAGGTGAAATATCTGTGTGCAATGAATCTTTAATAACTTTATGTGAGGTTGAAGAGCCACAGTAAGAGAGTTTGAGAAGCCATCATCACTCTGCCCTAGAGTGCTAGCAACCAGGTCACTGGGACAGCTTTTCCCAGGCAGGTGGCAACTATACCGACCCTTGTCCTGGCTGCTGTGCATGATCTGCTGATTAATTAGGTAAAACAGGCTGACAAATTTCTTCTCTTGTTATCCTCGGAGAATCAGTTGAAAGCATTGTACATCTGGTGAATTAGAATCAACCATTTCAGCTGGCTTTTCTAGTATTTCTTAAACTCTTTCATTAACCAAAAAAATGTAATGAAGAATGAAAGAAGATGGGCAGATCATTCTAAGCCACCCTCGTGGGTTGATAAACCTGTATTCAGAAAATTTTTCACTTGATCCATTGTTTTTTACTAAAAGAGTAAACATGCATCTGTGATAACATTGACAAAGCGATATGTCTTATGTTTTGATGTTCCTTTTGAGATCTTGACACAAAGGCTAAGGTGGTAGGGTGTACACAGAAAAGACTAAAAAACAAGATTAAAATTATAAGATGCTGTTCAAAATCAGTGGTGCCTCCTCAATTAAAAGCCCAGATTTTTACTGAGATGCCTGTAAGGGAGCTTCTTCATTAGAATCAAGCAGGTAATTTAAGTTCCTTTATTGTTTCTGAATAGTATTCTGTGATGCACCATGAATATGTTTGTATAGTTCTGTACAAGAAAAAATGTTTACCAAAAAAAGCAGCTGAGGGTGTAGAAAGGTTGTTGTGTAAGGCCCCAATGATGCTTGAAAATATTTTTTGGCTAATTTACGACTAACAAGCCTGTGATGGTTGATGAGAAAATAACATAAAAAGGAGGGAAATGTAGGTTAAATGTCAGTGCACTACAATGTCTGTTTATAAGTAACAAAGCATTTGCATAGGCTTGTTTCTATATTACGTCTGCCTCCTTAGCACTTCATATTTGCAAAGTCACTTCTCTGAAGAGACTGCAAACTGGCAAGGTAGAAACAATCATTTATAAAGCATTTATACTAAAAACGTGGTTCAAGGAGATCTCAGTCCTGACATGAGATTCAAGAGACTATAATAATGCAAGTAAGAGCAATGTGAAGGCCAAGGAGGGGCAGGATTTCTGTAACGCAGCCCATGAAGTAATATTGAGATGAAACCGGACGAAAGCTATTTGAGCCTGACTGCTGATGCACTTTCTAGCGGTGACATCTATCAGAGTGATACAGTCTCTAGAGGGAAGCAGTAGCAACTCCAGCAGTGAATCATTTAAAAATCAGTCTACTAAAACACTTGAGAATGTAGTAAATCGAAGAGGTCTGTGTTGGTGGAGGACAGCTGAAAAAACAAGAGCATGTTATTTCCAGCTCTCAGTTCCATGAGTCTGGGACAGCTACAACACACTTGTCTTTCACTTATCCAGTACACCTAACCAAACTGGCTAATTCTGTAACACTTGAGAGAGGGAGAGATACACTGTGTTAAATGCTTCCACTTATGAACTGCATACATGCCATGAAATTTATGGCAACTCTTTTCTTCCCAGTGGAGGAATTTCTTCTTGCAGCCTTTTCCATCAAAAAAAAATAATTCAACCAGATCCAGGTGCCAAAATAAAATGTGAGAAGGTACTGTTCTTCAAAATGTCCAAAGCCAAATGTACAAGGTGATATACTTCAATGTCTGTAAACTGTATGTTTCCAAAAGCAAGTTTGGAATACAATTTAGTGGAAATTAATCTTAAATTTATTTTCTATCAACAGCATATGAGCCACAATGAGACCAAAAAAACCCCCCAGATTAATTTTCACACACTGTGTTAAATTCTGGAATATGCTGTTCCTTTATATCAGAGCAGTATTTTTATTTTATTTTAATTGGATTTTTTTCCAAATGAAATGGAAGGTATTATAGGAGATGATTTTGGTATTTTGTAAATAGCTAAACACCTTTAATTATTGTAGAAAAAAATTCTCAAATCCTTGCAGCAACTGCCCTCTGAGGCGAGTAGAAATCGAAGTTGGAGTCAGATGGATATAGAGTTTTTGTTGTCACCAGTGAAGCATTATCGAAAACAGTCCACCACAAGTATGATCCATTCTGACATCAACGTAAGGGTATGCTCTTGCCATCTGTAATGTGAAAAGATGGTGGCAGGTTTTAACACTATGGGTTCACCTGTAGCACAAATGATAAAAGGTAAATAACAACACTCTTCAGCTTTATTTAAATAAACAGAACCGTTGCAAGCATTGATTCTGTTATTTCTTTCATTTTTCCTACCTTAGTTGTATATGCCTGAGTCCAAAGGGTGTAACTACTGTTGAGGACTAGCCCGAAGTCTCTCCAACCCTGCACACAAGTTGAACAAATCCCTGTTCGTTGAATCCAGTTAGGACTTTTTCCCAAGAGCCCACAGGGGATGCTGCAGCCCTGCCTCTGCAATGAATATTCGTCATATGGGATAGCAGCCCCCAGAGACTTCCTTGGTGTTAGAAAAACTACAGACATGCACATTGCTCTAATCTGTTCTTTAAGAGCTCACAGCCTACTTAAAAGTTGGTGTGCAAGTACAATGAAAAGTGGGACATGATCAAAAAACACTGATGGGGAAACTACAACAGCACTGTAGCTTATCTCACATGTGCAGAACGGGATAGGTCTGATGTACTTTAACTTTTTAAGTAGGTTTAATGAAAGACTCCAAACCTGCTGCCTCTATACTTGTCGTGGTTTAGCCCCAGCCAGCAACTAAGCACCACGCAGCCTCTCACTCACCGATGGGATGGGGGAGAGAATTGCAGGAGTAAGAGTGAGAAACACTGCTGGGTTGACATAAGAATGGTTTAATAATTGAAATAAAGTAAAACAGTAATGATAATAATAACAATATAATAATGATAATAACCATAATAATATACAAAGCAAGTGATGCACAATGCAATTGCTCACCACCCGCCAAACGATACCCAACGATCCTCACAGGGGGCACAGCCAGAATAGCTGATCCAAACTGACCAAAGGGCTATTCCATACCATATGACGTCATGCTCAGTATAGAAACTGGGGGGGGTTGGCTGGGGAGCAGCGATCGCTGCTGGTCAGTTTGGATCAACTATTCTGGCTGTGCCCACTCCCAGATTCTTGTGCACCTAGCAGAGCGTGGGAAGCTGAAAGGTCCTTGACTAGCATAACTAAAACATCAGCGTGTTATCAACATTCTTCTCCTACTAAATCCAAAACACAGCACTATGCCTACTACTAGGAAGAAAATTAACTCTATCCCAGCCGAAACCAGGACAATACTTTAGCTCTTCCTGTCCTTATATGCTGCCCCTAAGCTTACCTTTACCTTTAACTATCATTCCCTTTACCCTAAATAGCTTATTTTTAAATTTCCCATGAGACAAATCTCCTGGTGGCTCTCCAGGGCACGGGATGCAATAGAGAAGGCAGATTTTTCACAACAGAACTGCAGAGATGACAGACATTTCTTTCAGGGCTGCTGAGGGTCAAGTATTCCCCCATGGAGGCTGCAGAGTTGATGCCAGAGGCTTGATCACTACCTGGGATGCTTGCTAGTCCACAAGAACTCAGGTGTCAACTCACCTCAGAACCAGCAGCGCTCCAGTGCCAAAGCAGAGAGAAGAGGGGAAAAGCTCTATTGTTCCTGAGGTTCATTGGTGAGATCTAAACCAAATGTTGGTGTTGTCCTGTGCTGGACAGTTGGGCTTATAGAAGCTCATAAAAGAGCCACAGCAGCTGGGCTGCTTGGGCATTTCTTACCTGCTTTTAGTCACATTTTCTAGTTGTATGCTTGAGCCATTACCTACGTTCTGCAAAGGCCTTACAGTTTGCTGGGCTGCAATCACTGCGGCATGGTGTCTTTGTGTGCAACCAACACACAGGTGCATAGAAATATAGTTTATGCCTTCTGCTTGTTTTCCTAGAGCGTGTATTCCCCAAAATAAGGGTAAGACTGGTGTGCCACATTGTTTAATTAAAAAAAATAACGATGATCAACACTTAGTGGGCCTTATGGTATAGGTTTTCAAAAGGCTCTCCACTGAAAACAACTCCTGAGGAATCAGGCATGCTATAGGGCAGTCAGTTAGTGAGGTCTCTGGTATTATTTGTTCTTGGAAGAGAGAAATGGGGAAGAAAAACTTATGGAGTGAAATAACAAGAGCTTTGGAGCAAAAAAATGTTTCAGAAAACATAGTGTGTCTGTTGGAAGTGGGGTTTTGTAGAATCTGAAAATTGAGTATGTTTGGTAATTGTGCAGACATCCTTCGTTCAGACAGAACCAAGATTCCTGTAACAAATCTTCCTATTGCCACAATAGCAAGGAAGGGAACCCTGGATCATTTTGAAATATTTCTGCAGAAAAGCACATTAGACCTAATGACTGCACACTGGGTGATGGAAGGCACTTCACTTATCTGGGAAAAAAAATGCTTTTTAATGACTTCATTTATTCATTTTTAAAAAACAGTAAAGTTGTCATGTTATAATCTCCCAGAGATACTCCCGGGTGAGCTGTTGAAAGCTAATTTCAGCACACCTAGGGCTTCACACTGTAATATAACCTGTTGTGCCTTACAGCTTAATCACACTGTGGCATTTAGAAATCATTCATTGTGGCTGGCAAAAATGTCTTGCAATAACACCATTACCACAACTTACATTTTTACAGCAATTTTTACTTCTTAGGCAAACACACTGAAGTACTCTACAAAACATTTTAAGTACATAGCAGGTGCTGAATCACTGAGCATTGTGAGTCCCTTATGAGCTAGCAGTGTCCCTTATATAATAAAAGTATATCACTTTTTCATAAGAAGTTATCGCTGCTATAAAACATGCATATGTTTTTAACTTACATAAAACTTCCATTTCCAAGAGATCATACTGAGCCATGGACTCAGATACCAAAGTTTAAAATACAAGACAATGCCTTATATCCACCAAACAATCAAATGTTTTAAAGAAAATCTTAACACAAGCTGTGGTAAAAAGTGCTTCCAGCAGACTGCTAATCTTAGCTGGGTTTTACTAAACTCAGGAGTATACAATGCAGGCAATTCAGCATGTAATATTCTCAGTGCTCAAGCAACAGGCTGTCATCCACATTTGGGAAGAATTCAACTATTGGTATGTTATGGTGGAACACTAAAATGAGTGGAGAGGTATGTCCCTTCCCAGGTGAAAATCATGTTTAATTTGCTAAGTTTTCAGGTGTCATTTGTAAACCTTTTGATGTTCTGCGTGCTGCAAACTGAAGAAAGTTTCCTGCTGTCCATGCACCTCTGCTGCAATTGCATTAGGCTTATCCACTGTGAGATGGCCCTGCCTAAACCAGCTGCATTCTTCATTGATTCTTGGACCTCATTTCCCCACCTGGCTAAGAGAGCCCCCAGGGCATGCTGACCTATAGCAAGCTTGTCTCAGGGCTTTGAGGCACAGTGAACTGTCCTCAGTAAAAACCAAAAGGATGGACATTTAATCTGACAGAGTGAGTCAGGAAATATTTTTCCTTGTTGCTTGCTTGTATGTACTTTTATATAAGATTTCTCATCACTGTCTGTACAATATGTATGATATGGTTTTTATAAATGCAAAGAAATCCATTACGGAATTGGAGCATTTTACATTTATAGATAATAAATGGACTATGTGAGTGAAATGGAAATCAACATGTTTCATATATTACACTCAACACCAAGATATGATTTTATATATGTGGCATACTCATGATGTACTTGAAAAAATATACTGAGTGTATTTTTCTTCACTGAGTGAACTGAATCCATTTATACATGGCCATGAGAAGAAAAATAATGTAATCTAGCACAGCTATTAATATATTTTAAACAGTGATCAGAATACTTTATGAAATATTGAAAGATAAGAAATAGCATGTTTATTCAGTTCTGGTTAATCTTACAAATAAAACGTAATGATACACTTTACATTTTGGATAAAAGGAAAAAGGATCTACTGAACTAGAACCTTTAATGTGAACTTTAATGCTGGCCTAAAACCCACTGTGGCATGAGCCCTATTACCAGAAACCCCCGAACTTGAACAATGCTGCTGGATATCCAGTATTTGGGGCCTAAGAATAGGGACATTTAACCTAAAATTGAGAATTTAAAGCCAGATTCACATTTTCAGTCCTTAGGAATTGTGGGAAAATTGAGATGCTCAATTCTGTTTTAAAGGACTAATTTATTTAGTAGAGTTATGTAAATCTAAGTTAAGCAGTTGTTTCTAAACACTGTTTCTTCGGGCTTTATATTTGCAAACTGGCAAGCCACATTCAGGAGCAATGCAAGAAACCAGCTTCCTCACAAAACAACCTACACATAGGCCACACACGCTATATATGAGGAAGCTGAAAACTCATTCTTCATGCACCTTGCTTTAAAATTCACAGAATTGGTGGCTGCAAGTCTCAGAGGTCACCCAATACACAGCATGACTCAAAGCTGGTACCATCCTCACTGCTATATTGCCTTGACAGGCTCTGAATTGAGTTAATTCTTCAATAAATTTTGCTTAGGGTATGTTTAAAAGTTATAGGAAATATGAAGTATCCTTCAAAATGGAAACTTTCCAAGTATAATCTGATCACGACAAGAGAAAACCAGTGATCTGACAACCAAATGGAATTATATTATGATAAACATGAGGAGGTTCTAGCAAGGACAGAGACAGATAAATAAATATGACTGATCAGCTCACCCAAGGCAGAGGTGTCTGTATTGGAATTTTATATGTGATTGCATGTACCTGGAGTGGTCTGAAGTCAAACTGATTTTAAAGTAAACACTGTTGGCTATTCACCCACAGCAAAAATAGAGTCTGTCCCAGACATTGGACTGATTTCATCCTTACACTCCCCAGCTACTGTTTTTCTATTCTGGTGCCACTGTTTCCTTTTTAAGCATTTTTCTTCATGGGAGGAAAACAAGGAGAGATTTGTAAGCAGCAGAGGAATGAAGGGAAGAAAGCTTGCCCTCCTGTGGCTCAGGCAGAAGCCATGGGCTTTCAGCAGTAACACATGGTCTAAATTTGGGGTTAGTATATCTTGAATGCCCAGATGGAGCCTCTGTACTTTAAAGCCTGGAGGTGGGCCAGGAAGGGAATGTCAGTATAATACTTCAGAATTATTTTAATTTCATATTTCACCTAGCTTCCATTAAAATTCCACATTTACTGCCCATTACTCTCTGCATGAAAAACAACAGCCTTCATTATTATGGATATTAACATCAGATTTTTTAGAATTTTTAATATTTTAATAATTATTTATTAACAACTATTTGAAGCATAAACTTCTCTTAGGCCTGAAAGTGTGTCTAGAAGCTTCAATTCTGATCATGAGATGTGTGCAGACAGCACTGAAGTCTGTCGGTCCACAAAAATACTTGGGTCTAATCTCTGCCATTGCCTCATCACACCTACAAGCACAGAGCTCAGTTACAGAGGGATCCTGATGCAGTTGTGCTCAATGCTGTCTTGCCAGAGACTGGGTGACACTGACAGCATGGATGCAGCTGGTTTGGCCACATGAAAGAAAAACACCTTTACAGGGAGGGGAAAAGTCTGACAATGTTTTAGGAAGATGGCATACACAAAGGACTGTATGGTGGCCTGGGGTTTGGGATGAACATGTACCTAAAAGTCATCTCACTACATACCAATTTTTCAGGCTCTTAGAAGTTCGGAAATAACAGATGTTTGTTAATAAGGAGCTAACTACTTTAACGATTTTTAAATATTTTAGTAATTAACAAAAGCAGGTTCAATACAGCAATGAGAAAGAGGAAAGAGTGGAGTAACTCTTTAATAATCATTTCATTAATGCTGTACTTTAAAAGAACAAAAGGGAAAACTTAAATAATACAAAGCTAGACTTTCATATGAATTAAGACATAGAAGTGCGTTATGTTTCACAATATAGTAACTTTGGCTAATTTCTACCAAGCTGCTTTAGCTGAACTTTTTGTGAATACTTTTGCAGCAAGTGAAACTAACTGACTTTTCATAGGAGGGAAGCCCTAGGGGAGAGTCAGAATTTGCAGCATTGCTGCAATGCATTCTCTAAAAGCCTTTTGGGCACTGCCTAGCAGAAACAGAGGAACAAGGCTGGATCCAAAAGAGGTGCAGTTGCCTGAAGGACCATTTAAATACCTGTGAGCCAGAAACTCCTTGAATGCCCAATAGATATTTAAATACTGAAGACGTCTCAGGTTTTTTTGTTTGTTTGGGGTTTTTTGTTTGTTTTAATGGGAGGTTACCACTATGTAAATAAGAAAAAATAAGGCTTTTTATATTCCTTTACAGTTATGCCTCTAACTTACAATTAAGACAGCAAGCAAAGCATTCTTCTGCCTTTCCCTCCAAAGTGATCTAAACTAGAAGGTAAGCACTGAGAGCAAGTACCATACCAGGATCCGTATTAAATGCAACAGTAACAGTTATTTTCCTAAAGGTTGGGTGAGAAGGGAGATAGCCAGGCCTGCTTATGTGCTGTTTCTCTCCACATCTCTCACCTTTCAGAAAAAAAACAGTAAGTAGCAGGGTTACAGGTATTCTGCACACAGAGAGTACCTGGAAAAGCTGTCTCACCTTCCGTAAGTTGTCCGACATTCATTGCATCAGAGAGAGGAACCATGACCTCCTAGCCTATACGGGACACTGGTGATTCACCCAAATATGAAACATATCATATGTGGGGCCTGAGCCATTTTGGGGGCATTGTAGTCACAGTGGAAATTCACATAATAGCAATGAAGTCCAAATGGGTCTCTACACCACAAGCGTTTACTCATGTAAACCCATGGGATTACTCATGCAATTAAGCATTGTCAGAACTGAGCCTTAAATATATCACACATCCAACCTGATTGTGGGTGTGAGTATACAGTGATGCAAAAATATAAACACATAAATATGCCATCATCCATGTAGCTGTCAGTGACTGATAGAATCACCTGCTTATCGAAAATTAATTCTTAATTAAAATATGAGATACTTCTTAATGTTTTTTCTGAATGGTTGGAAACTAATTAGAGCTCTAATTAAGCAATTTCACCTGACATAGTTATCTGAATACTAACTAATCAGTAGTGCAGTGAGGGATTTTACATACTCAGGGAAATCTGCTCAGACTCCTTCAAATCCCTTGAGTTTTGTGCCTATCAGTTTTATGTGGCCTCCTTAGGCTTTTGTCTGGGGATTTTATAGACTTTGTTCTGCTTTATCTTTCAGGTGTACATTAGTATAAGATCTCAATGGATTTTCTTTTTTTATGGGTGGATTGCTTTTTGGGTGTTTTATTTTGTTTGTTTTGTTCCCATTTCATATGTGAGCAAGGCATGAATCATCTGCGATAGCAAGGGACAGGACTTGATGAGTCAGATGGCTTTTCCCAGGTCTTCATTCTCAATTCATACTTTGCTTGGTGCTGCGTCTGCACATGAACTTCTATGAACCTGCTCTGTTGGCTGCATCGTGTGTGTTTTCTACATTAGCTGCACAATAGCAGCCTCACACAATTCTGCCTTCTAGACATGTTTGTTTCTGAGGATGTTGCTCAGGACAAACGTTCAGTGTTACTCTGGCAGGTAAAGTTATACCCAGCGGGCTGTGCACTAGTGAGATCATAGAATCATAGAATGCTTTGGGTTGGAAGGGACCTTGAGATAAACCACAGACCTGCATAACAGTGTCCTTTTAACATTAAAATGTACACATAAAGAATGCTCTGCCTCCTGCTATGAAAAGAAAAATGAATACCTGAGCACTTGGGAATCTTTCTATTTAAATGCAGATTACAGCTTTCCCCACAGCCATTTGGAACCATTAATCCTTTTAGGAGCTTTCTTTTCCCAGGGTTGAGGGAGATGGACAAGGTTGCCTTTCAACATGCTTTGTTGTTCTGTGCAAGCCTTTAGCTTTTAGAAACTGGTGGATCTGCCCCAGCTTTATTGAAAGTAAAAGAAGAAGAGGACCTTAAGTCTGTTACTTCTAGCAGTAGAAAACATTGATTATTTCCAGAGTGTGCCTCTGCACTGAACAAGATTTTGAACCTATATAAACTCAGTCCGGGAAACACTCCAGCTTTTCTAGTAACTTATAGTTACCATAAGATCAGTAGTTACTGAGTAGTCTACAGCTAAAGAGACTTTTAAGCAAATTCCCCATTTACTGTTCCCAGGCTTACTGCTACCTGCAGGCTGCTTGAAGCCAAGCCATCCTAATAGATTAATTTGTGTTAAGCAGGGTTGTGCCTGTTTCCAGTTATGCTCAAAGGAGTAATGAATCCAGCATTTAAGTCCCCTGCCTGATGATAAGATAACTCTTTGGAGTCAGCTTAAACAGGAGCAGGTCTTTCTGACAGTCCCCAATAAGTCTTGAACTCAGCCAGTAGGATCTGAAGCAAAACATTTTAACTGTGTTGCTCCCATGCCCTTCTGTTAATTAACTCAGTTATGACGCATCTGGCAGTCAAGCTAGTTTAGGGTTTCCTGTAACCCAATAGACTCATTTAAGGTCCAGCCATTTAACACAAAAATAACTGCTGCTGAACTCTGTCTTTTTCTGAAGTGATCCAGTTCAACTAGAAGAGTGAAAGAAGAATTTATGATGAAGCTTCAGGATAACAAGTTTCTGACAGAATCCTGTTCTGTTGCTAGATAGAAATCTCTCATCTCAGGATTTTAATTTTTTGGGAGTTTGGGCTTCTGCACTTTATGTGTTAAAAAAAAAAAACAACAGAATGTCCAAGGCAGGCCAAAAGTCAGCCTAGCCCAGGAGCCTTGGAAGGTCACTCAAATCCATGTGCTCTTCTTCCTTTCCCCAGGATCTTTGCTTTCTTCAGATAAAGCTGATGATTTTTCTGTTCCTTGCAGAGGAATCAGTTCAACTTGAGGTACTCTGATGAGGCAAGTGGAGCAATGGGAGACCTCAACAGAGGTACTGAACACTACCCTGAAGGCATTTTAAACTCGCATGCTTTGTTTTTCCTTAGGGTATGTGTGCTGCACGGTTGAGCATAAAAGATGTAAGAACTCTAGACTGCAATTTCACCAGTAGTAAATGCAACTGGGAATGTATGTAGTGTGAGGCAGAATACTAAAGTACTGGTGGCTGTTAATGATTTTTTTTTTCTTTGTTTCCCACTGTCCTAGTTTCGGCTGGGATAGAGTTAATTTTCTTCCTAGTAGCAGGCACAGTGCTGTGTTTTGGATTTAGTAGGAGAAGAATGTTGATAACACACTGATGTTTTTAGTTGTGGCTAAGTACTGCTTATGCTAGTCAAGGACTTTTCAGCTTCCCATGCTCTGCCAGGTGCACAAGAAACTGGGAGTGGGCACCGCCAGAACAGTTGATCCAAACTGGCCAAAGGGCTATTCCATACCATATGATGTCATGCTCAGTATATAAACTGTGGGGGGTTGGCCAGGGAGCTGCGGTCGCTGCTCGGGAACTGTCTGGGTATCGGTCGGCAGGTGGTGAGCAATTGCATTGTGCATCACTTGCTTTGTATATTATTATTGTTATTATCATTATTATATTATTATCATTACTATTTTACTGTATTTCAATTATTAAACTGTTCTTATCTCAACCCAGGAGTGTTTCTCACTCTTACTCCTCCGATTCTCTCCCCCATCCCATCGGGGTAAGGGGAGTGAGCGAGCGGCTGCGTGGTGCTTAGTTGCTGGCTGGGGCTAAACCATGACACGCACCATACAAAATTAATATTTTTAGTTGAGTCAGAAGAGAGAAACACTCAAAATGAAAAGTGAAGCCTCATTGCGAGCAGATTAGAAAGCAGGGACGTCTCTTGAAATACTTTATTTACAAAGCCTAGGAAGCTAGAAAGAGCTTTGGAACCTTTACCTCAGTTTCTGCTAGGAGACAAGATTCCTGGTGAAGGAGTTCATGCTCTTGTAGCACCATGAGGACTGGCATGGATCTTAGCTCTGGCCAGCTTGGACTACAGTAATTATCTCATTTGACCTTTTGCATAAAACAAGTTGAAATGAACTTCCATTTCTGAGATTTCTTGGATAAGCTCTCCTTTTCTACCTGGAAATGTTATCTGATTTTGAATGGGCTTCCTGACAAGCTGGTTTTCCTAACAGATCAGAAACCTTCGCTGTAGCTACTGCACACCTGCAGCTCCAGAGTTTGACCCTAACATCCCCATAAAGGCCAGCAGCAGCTTGTTCAGAAGGTAACAAATTGTGCTGGATCTTTCAGAGGATAAACAGTTGTGACTTAAAGACTCCATCTGATGGTGAATGTGCTACTGAAAACATCTGGTCTGTGGTATTTACTCTCTACAACTATTTTAGTGTTTTGGATGGTTACGTCAATGGTAGGATTATAACACCCAAAACATGTTGTTACTGAATCTTCTCGCCTACTTTTTCCTCCACTGCAAAGAAGCAGAAGGTGCACCTGAGTAGCAGTAACATTATGATATTCTTCCCAGCTGTCTAATGGTCTGAAGAGCTATTGTTACTAGTTCTAGTCCACAGCCTTTGAAATGTAACCCTTAGCAACATAAAGAACATAAAGATGGTCTCCCTGAATGAAAGACCTAACAAATGAGGGGAACACTTGATAACTAACAACCACCAAAACTCTTTCCTTTTATGAGATGGAGGTTTCTCATTTCCTGTTTCTTATGGCCTCTTAAAATAGTACTCGGTGCTTATGCCATGCTTTTCATCTTCAAAGCACTGTATAAACATTAACTAATTAATCCTCCAAACACCCCATGAATTAGGTGAGAGAGCAATTTTTCCATACACTTTCTGTTAGCGCTGTAGGGAAAATATTAGAAAGGACTTTAAAAGGAGCCCTTTGCTCATTTATATGTATTAACCTTTGTATTACATATGTCCGAACAACAGTGGGCACACAGCAAAGCAGTAACATTTATCAGTATTTATCTGATTTTTTTTTTTTCCCCATTAGCTGGCTGAGAATTAAGCATGTATTTCCCTCCTGCAACCTGAATCGCTTTCTGACTCCATATTGAGGTTTTATGCCTCACTCATCCCTGAGGTAAAGTTAGCACATGAAGGTAATATGATTAATCTTATTTTGGACAGAGTCTTGTAGCTCCTGCTTGTATGATTTAATTCCTTCTCTCCCATCCTCAGCTTTCCTGTGATATCTGTGTTTGTGCTATTCTAGCTATTCTTTTTTCTGCCTCAAAACACAGGTCCTGTTATAAAATTAGATCCTCGGCATTGCGATGCTTGGAATTGCAGTACCTAACTTTTGAGACTCTGGTACTAAGTTCATTTGTTCTGACATTATAATGTCTTGGGACCTACCTGTCTATCTGTAACTTTTATCTGTGTGCAACAAATTTGAGCATACTTTTCTTTTATCTTCTGCTTGCTGGTGAAAGTGCAGTTGTCCGCTGCTCCTCAGGATGTATCCAGGGGCGATAACAACCTTACAAGGCTGCAAGCAAGCTGTTGGGCAACTGTTACTGCCTGCAGCCACAGTACTTGATAGAAATTCATATTTCATCACTTACCTGAAGCCATTGCTGCTTCCAGGACCCCATATTATGCTAACTCTTGTTGCTATGTTTGACTTCTTACATTTCTGCATATACTGAATTTTTCTTTCCTGAATTCCTGATGTCAAAGACCTTCCTGTTCCCTGTGTTTAAACAGACTGTTTAAATTAATGTTCACTAAATCTGTAGATTGTTACTGTTACATCAGGTATACTGCACCTAACAGTAAACCATCTTTGATATGCACAGTCGCTCTGTCTTTCAGAAGAAAATATTCCACAGAAAACTGAATAAGAGTCATGCAAGAAAACAGTTTTCCACATACTCCATATGGGTTCGTGTATACTTGCTTTGGGTTGGCTTTTTCTGCACCACCAGCATACACTTTCCTGCTTGTCCTGGTCTCTGATTTAGCATATATAATGTGTCTTGATAGCTTCCCAGTACTGCTTTTCAGCAGAGGCCAGAGTAAAATATCATTCTGTGATTTTGGGTTGTTTTTTTTTGTTTTGGGGTTTTGGTTTTTTTTTTTTAAATTTTTAAACAACCTTTATATAATCTGCTAAATATACTGTTCTCTGTTGTCTTTAAACAGAATTCCTTTTGGATTTGAGAGATTCCCCTTGACTTGATAGTAGTGGCTATAAGCATGAGCTTCCAAGCACCCTGTGCTAACAGACTAGTTGTTTCCTCTGTCCTAAAATGCTGCTCCATCAACAGTTCATCCCACCATTTCTTTTTTTTTTATCAGACTTAATTATGTTTTTATCATATGCTCTAGAGAGTGTATTGCAGCTATTAATGTTTTCCTAAGTTTGTTTTCAACTTGCAAGCCATATATTTTTAACTGAAAGCATAAGATTGTGCTCTTAGGCCAATTTGCTGGTTTCCTTTGTCAGTGCTAGCAAGCTGTTTTTGTTGTGTTTCAGATAGCCACAGTCACTCAAAGGAACAGATATGGCAGTTTTTATATTAATCCACTGTTAGGTTGATTTGGTTCCTTCTGTTGCAAGCCAGTGGTCTTACTTCTTTTTATCTTAATGATGAAAGCAGATTGCACAACACTCTGCTAGGAGGATATCTGTTGTCTATAGATTTTCACTTCTCTGTCCCAGTTCCTCAGGACTGGGACCTTGTTAAAGTCACCTTATTTAGTTTCCCAAACTCTTGCCTTCTCCATAGCTACCTTAAATCACCATTTGTACTACAGAGAACGTGCACCAGCATAATTTCAAAGTAGGAAAAATGCCTTTTGTAAAAATATAGTTATAAATTTTATCAAATATAAAATAAAGTGTTGGATATTATCTTGCACTGTCTAAAGCATAATTTCAGAACTGCTAAAAATCCCATAGCAACACAGTGACTTATATACTAACACTCAGCCTGGGAGAAGTGCTGTTTCACTTGCTTTCATGTGGGCTGTCAACTCAAGTTTTGTGGGAGCACTGTCTATAGCTCTGTGAGGAGCTCTTATATGCTAACAGGGTTGTCATAATTCTCCTTGCCTGTGTACTAGCAGCACTCAGAAACTGTGAGAAATAATGTGGCTCCTTTTATTCTATTACACGTTTCCTGTTTTCAAGGCATTGATTAAGCCAGTGTTCTGTCGGAGAAGGTACCACAATGCATATTATTTTGTTTATTTTGAACACTGAGTGTTGTGACCCTTCTGCCATAGGTTCTTGGGCTTTTTTATGTACTTTCAGAGATTCACTTATGGTTGGAAGGTCAGAGTCTGCCCAGAAATGTGTAACTCACATTGTACAGCAAAAGGCAGAGGATGAAATCTTTAGCTCTACATAGTCTTATTCTGAGTTATGTTATTCTAAATCCAATTGGGAACTGGGTTTTTAGAAGTTCTAAGGTGGGCTTTTCAGCTTCAGATAAGCCTTAAATTCCTCTGTTTTTTCACCTTCCCCTAGTCTCCTCTGATAAAAATCAGATGCATGTGAAATATATTTATAGAATAGGGAGTGGTACTGCCTAAGTTTCTGTACAAGCTATTAGGCAAATCAGATGCTGTGGAATGAGACAACCTGATGTCTCCCATTTACTGCTCCTCATTACATGCAGAGGAAAATGTCAGTTGAGTTTTCTTCCAGTTTTTTTGACATTTCTAAAGAGATTTAGCTACTCTGATGCAACTTTTAGCAGCTCCATCCTTTCATTCAGAGTATTTTAGTACATTTTCTTTTACTCTCTATCCATATGGGTAATCTCTCTGATCTGTTGTTTGTCTCAGACCTTTTTAATTTATTGTTTCAGTTTCCACCACCTTTGAATTATGAAACAAAAGCTGCTTAAAAGTGCAATTTCCTTTCAGCATCACAGCAGTCAAGAGACCAAATAGATTCAACAGACTCCCAAAGTACAGCAGCTTAAAACCACCTTAGTTTCTTGGCGAGGGATTGGTAAGCTGTCAGAAAAGTGGAGGGCTTGAAGGCTGTGGCAGTTGGTTGAAAGAGGGGAGAAAAGGGAACAAGCCTAAATGCAGAGGGAAATAAAGTCTGTTTTGCCTCTTCTGTCATCCATAAATCCAAGCTTTCACTTTAAGGAGATGGCAGGTTTTCCTAATCTTCTGCTCTTTTTCAGTCAGTCCTTTCACAAATAAAAGCTTTTTATGAAAACTCATTAAAAAAAAAAACAAACCACAAACCACAAACCCATCTATATATTATATATAATTAATGAAAAAAACCCCACACGGATTTACAAGAAACACATTGTGCCAGAGAATTAACCACTCCAAAGTAAAAAAGATAAAAATGGATATAATAAACAAATGTCAAGTGCCTCAAAGATATGTCATTTGTCATTACTGTAATGGAATTTTGCAAATATAAACAAGGAAGCCATTAAACTTTAGACGGAAAAAAAATATTCAGAGGGGTATTAGTCATATCTGGAGAACAAGCTTTACTCTTTAAGAAAGGGAATAATCGCACTGCAGTACAAGATTTCTGTGAAAACTATCCACTTGGAAATATGTGCCTTTCTCTGCTGTTTGTGGAAGTGCTGTGACAGGTTTGTCAGTCACTCAAGCGGTGGTGCTGCAAAAGCAGCACAGCACCTCTATTTCAAATGAGTCTGTCGGAGTGCTGCTATAACAAACCAGCCTCCATCTCTCCTTCAGTACAAACAGCAGTCTTCAACATTTCAATCATATCAATCTTTTTTGGGGGAGAAAAGTTCAGGGCTATTGTATCCAAAACATAGACTTCTCCAGTTTCTCTTATCATCCAACAAGCACACCAAAAACCCTGGCAAGAAGAAAAAAACCTCTTTAAAAAGTACTCTTTGCTAAGAATTTAAGAAATCATAGCAACAAGACAAAAGCTTCAGTTCCAACTGATGGTTAGAAAGTTTTTAAAGACAATGAAAGAAATAACTGCATGGGTTGAATTGCTCTGGGATGTCGAAGTAGCTCATCTGAAGGACTATGTTTTTTAATGGACTTTTCTGGTAAGCTGTCAAGACACTTTTCCCCCATGAATTTTCAATCATTTCACAGACTCTCTCCCTCTCGCTTGCTGTTTATTCCATTATGATGGTTACTAAAAATTGTTTCTGTTTCATCTAATCAGTAATTCCCAAACTGCTCACCAAACACTGATAACTACAAGGCTGTAATAAGCAAGATCCATTTTCAGCAAAACAATATGGGTTTTCTAGACTTTTTCACATGTGGTATTTTGACCACAACTGCAAATGTTCCTGAGTTTAAAATGAGCAAACTTATATGAAAGGTTTTCTACTTTACCAAGAGATAGAAATAGTGTTAGTTGTGTTAAGCTGTAAAAGCAATGCCAACATCAAGAAGGGAGAAAGTGAAATAATTTACACTGCTGGCTACTATATTGACTATTTACAGACGTGAGGCTGGTAAAAGAGTTTCCCACAGACTGCATCTGAACTGAGCTGGTGCATCCTGCAGTGAGTCCTGGCTCCTGGTCCCTTGAGTATTAAGATGGGGCCAGGGCACAGCAGGGCTCTTCCTTGTCCCAGCTCTTCCTGCAGGGATGAAGGCCTGGTGAAAGACAGTGGTTGTGCTGGCCGGGCCATGGGGGAAAACTCTGATCCATAATCCATGTGCTCAGCTTCTGAAGAGAGAATGTGCTGTGGGGGAAAGTCATGAGTCTCAGAGTAACCTGAAAACTCCCTCCATGGTGTGATTTAGAGTGAGGTGTGACAAGGATTGGATCTGGCAGTTGGAGCAGGAGCTCTGGCTAAGGGAAGGACTGAGTCAAAAACAAGCTGAGCAGGAAGAATGTAGTCTTGAAAAAATGAATGTCTGTCTTTTGCTTTTCCCAGTGGCATGCCTTCAAAATAGCATTGGCAGAGTTTGGCCAGCTGTGTTATACACAGTTTCTTTACTAAAACAGGATTCTCTTTCTTATCTTGCATATTGTTTTGCTATGTAGCATAAGGTGCGGCAAATTTCATGTTAAACATAATGAAACAATAATCAGCCTCAGAAGGCAGAAAGAAGGAAAGGTGTCTGGAACTTTCCCCTCCCCAGAACTATATTCAGAAGTGAACAAATTATATAATACTCCACTGTCTTCACAGAGCTTTTGTTTCTGGATGTATGAGGTATATGCAGTGACTATTTTGGGGGGGAAACGTCGTGGAGAATTTTTGCTTGCCGGTACTTCCTGTGCCACCTGGCAGTCTGGGTTCATTAATGCCAGCAGACCACAGAGCTGGGAGCTGTGGCTTCCCCCTGGAGCTCTGCAGGGATTTCTTCAGCTCTCTTCCTATTTCCCCAAGCTTAAATCTCTGTCATCTGGCCCTGCTCAATTGTTCTGTTTTCTCTCCTCTGAGTTCTTCTTCCTACACTCATTTTCTTTGCCTGCATTGTCTCAACCTGCATTCTTCAGATATGTCATAGAATCATAGAATCATAGAATTGTCTAGGTTGGAAAAGACCTTTAAGATCATCCAGTCCAACCTTTAACCTACACTACCAAGTCTACTCTAAGCCAATCAAGGCTAGACTAGACTAAACCATGTCCCAAAGTGCCACATCTACCCGTTTTTTGAACACTTCCAGGGATGGGGACTCCACCACCTCTCTGGGCAGCCTGTTCCAATTCTTGACTACCCTTTCCGTAAAGAAATTTTTCCTAATTTCCAACCTAAACCTCCCCTGGCGCAGCTTAAGCCCATTTCCTCTTGTCCTATCGCTAGCTACTTGGGAGAAGAGACCAACACCCACCTCACTACAACCTCCTTTCAGGTAGTTGTAGAGAGCGATAAGGTCTCCCCTCAGCCTCCTCTTCTCCAGGCTAAACAACCCCAGTTCCCTCAGCCGCTCCTCATAAGGCCTGTGCTCCAGACCCTTCACCAGCTTCGTTGCCCTTCTCTGGACACGCTTCAGCACCTCAATGTCTTTCTTGTATTGAGGGGCCCAAAACTGGACACAGGATTCCAGATGTGGCCTCACCAGCGCCGAGTACAGAGGAACAATCACCTCCCTGCTCCTGCTGGCCACAGCATTCCTGATACAAGCCAGGATGATGTTGGCCTTCTTGGCCACCTGGGCACACTGTTGGCTCATGTTCAGCCGGCTGTCTACCAACACCCCCAGGTCCTTTTCGGCCAGGCAGCTTTCCAGCCACTCCTCCCCAAGCCTGTAGCGTTGCATGGGGTTGTTGTGACCAAAGTGCAGGACCCGGCACTTGGCCTTGTTAAACCTCATACAGTTGGCCTCAGCCCATCGATCAAGTCTGTCCAGGTCCCTCTGCAGGGCCATCCTACCCTCCAGTAGATCGACACTCCCACCCAGTTTGGTGTCATCTGCAAACTTATTGAGGGTGCACTCAATCCCCTCATCCAGATCATCGATAAAGATATTAAACAAGGCTGGCCCCAAAACAGAGCCCTGGGGAACACCACTCGTGACTGGCTGCCAACTGGACTTAACTCCATTTACAACTACTCTCTGGGCTCGGCCACCCAACCAGTTTTTTACCCAGCGAAGACTACGCCCATCCAAGCCATGAGCTGCCAGCTTCCCAAGGAGAATATTGTGGGAGACGGTGTCAAAAGCTTTGCTAAAGTCCAGGTAAATGACATCCACAGCCTTTCCATCATCCACCAGGCGGGTCACCAGGTCATAGAAGGAGATCAGGTTGGTCAAGCAGGATCTGCCTTTCATGAACCCATGCTGACTGGGCCTGATCCCCTGGTTGACCTGTACTTGCCTGTGGAGTTCGCTCAAGATGAACCTCTCCATAATCTTCCCTGGCACCGAGGTCAGGCTGACAGGCCTGTAGTTCCCCAGGTCCTCCTTCCGGCCCTTCTTGTAGATGGGCGTCACATTGGCAAGCCTCCAGTCATCAGGGACCTCCCCTGTTAACCAGGACTGCTGATAGATGATGGAGAGTGGCTTGGTGAGCTCCTCTGCCAGCTCCCTCAGTACTCTCGGGTGGATCCCATCCGGCCCCATAGACTTGTCAGCGTCCAGGTGGCGCAGCAGGTCATTAACTGCTTCCTCCTGGACTATGTGGGCTCCATTTTGCTCCCCATCCCTATCCTCTAGCTCAGGGGCCTGAGTACCCTGGGTATGACCGGTCTGGCTGTTAAACACAGAGGCAAAGAAGGCGTTAAGTACCTCAGCCTTTTCCTTGTCCTCGGTGATAATGTTCCCCCCCACATCCAGCAAAGGATGGAGATCCTCCTTGGCTCTTCTTTTATTGCTGATGTACTTGTAAAAGCATTTTTTATTATCTTTTACAGCACTGGCCAGATTGAGTTCTAGCTGGGCTTTTGCCTTTCTAATTTCCTCCCTGCAGGACCTAACAAGATCCCTGTACTCCTCCTGAGTTGCCCACCCCTTCTTCCAAAGGTGGTAGACTCTCCTTTTTTCCCCGAGTCCCCACAAAAGCTCCCTATTCAGCCAGGCCGGTCGATTTCCCCGCCGGTTGGTCTTACGGCACGTGGGGACAGCCCGCTCCTGCGCCCTTAAGACTTCCTTCTTGAAGAAGGCCCAGCCTTCCTGGACCCCTTTGCTCTTCAGGACTGCCTCCCAAGGGACTTTCCCAACCAGGGTCCTGAAGAGGCCAAAGTCTGCCCTCCGCAAGTCCATCGTAACAGTTTTGCTGCCCCTCCACTTGGCATCACCCAGAATTGAGAACTTTATCATATCGTGGTCGCTAAGCCCGAGACGGCCTCCGACCTTGACATTTCCCACAAGCCCTTCTCTATTAGTAAACAGCAGGTCAAGCGAGGCACCTCCCCTGGTAGGCTCGCTTACCAGCTGTGTCAGAAAGTTATCCCCCACATGCTCTAGGAACTTTTGATACTGCTGCCTCTCTGCTGTGTTGTATTTCCAGCAGATGCCTGGCAAGTTGAAGTCCCCCACGAGAACAAGGGCTAGCGATTGTGAGACTTCTGCCAGCTGCTTATAAAATGCCTCATCTACCTCTACATCCTGGTTGGGTGGTCTATAGCAGACTCCCAACAGGACATCCGCCTTTCCGGCCTTCCCCCTCATCCTTACCCATAAGCATTCCACCTTGTCATTACCACTGTCAAGCTCTATGCAGTCAAAACACTCCCTAACATACAGAGCCACCCCACCGCCTCTCCTTCCTTGCCTATCCCTTCTGACGAGCTTATAGCCCTCCAGTGCAGCACTCCAGTCATGCGAGTCGTCCCACCACGTTTCTGTGATGGCGACTATGTCATAGCCATCCTGCTGCACAAGGGCTTCCAGCTCCTCCTGTTTGTTGCCCATGCTATGTGCATTGGTGTAGATGCACTTGAGCTGGGCTATCGATTTCACCCCCAATGTTGCCATGCTGCCCCTGGGCTCCTCACTAGCGGGCCCGTGTATATCCCCTTCCCCCTTCAAACCTAGTTTAAAGCCCTCTCAATGAGTCCCGCCAACTCATGAGTGAGGATCCTTTTCCCCTTTGGAGACAGCCGATCTCCATCAGCCGCCAGCAGGCCCGGTGCCGTGTAAACCTCCCCGTGATCGAAAAACCCAAAGTTCCACCAACGGCACCAGCCTCTGAGCCACCTGTTAATCAGGTGAATTTTCCCATTCCTTTCAGCACTGCTAGCTGCCACTGACGGGATTGAGGAAAACACTGCCTGCGCTCCTGATCCTGCGACCAATCGCCCCAGTGCCCTGAAGTCCCTCTTCATTGCCTTAGGACTTCTATGAGCAATCTCGTCACTGCCCACCTGTACAACCAGCAATGGGTAATAATCGGAGGGCCTCACGAGGTCAGGGAGTTTCCTCGTAATGTCCCTAACCCAGGCCCCAGGGAGGCAGCAGACTTCCCTGTGGAATGGGTCCGGGCGGCAGATCGGGCCCTCAGTTCCCCACAGGAGGGAATCACCCACCACAATTGCCCTCCTTTTTTTCTTAACAGGGGCAGTCATAATCCGTGGGGGTGACTGACTGGCCCTCGGCAACCCCCTGGCTGGACCTTCACCTTCACCTCCGTCCCCGCTTGCCTGGCCCTCAACTCCCAGAGCCCCGTATCCGTTGTGTAAGGGCAGCTGGGAAGGTGAGGGAGGCCGGGAGGGGATTCGCCTGCCTCCCTGGGCAGGGACCTGTTTCCATTCCCCCCATCTCTTGGATCCCCTCCTTCTGCCTGCCGGCAAGAGGGCAGGGGATCCTCCGCTCCTTGTGGGGCCTCCGCCTGCTGCCCTGGCCCCAGGGACGGCAGGGTGCGGCTCCACCAGTCTGTCATACCAGTCCCACTGGCCCATCCATGTCCAATGCTCCTTCCTCAACTCTTCCAGTGCCCACCGCCCTCCCCCTTGGGTCCCAGTCCTAGCCTCTCTCTGAGCTTTTCATCAGTTACAGATCACTTCCATGCCTCATCCTTGGCTCTTTTAGCAGTCTCACTTCCTCTCTGGCCATTTCCTATCCATTTGCATCCCAGCATGTCTCACACAGTTCTTCTCCCTGTTATTTCTCCATTTCCTATTCATCTGTTCCAAATCGCTTAAGCTATAGCAACAAGCTTCTCCATGTTTTTCAACCATTTGTCCAAGCTAGGCAAAAAAATTTCTGTGTCTTTTACCAGCTCCCAGTCCCAGTCTCTTTCAACTTTTTTGCTTTCTCAGCAAAGTCCTGTTTGCCCTTGACACATCTCAGCTCTGGGTCACTATTCTCTCCTAATATTTCAGCCAAAACAGTTTGCAGAAATTGCAAAGGACCTAAGTATATGAAGCACTGTGAAATTTGAATAGGGGATGATATTAGCCTACATATAACATGGATTGCAATCTCATTAGAGTAACACCCTTGTCTTTGTTTTGCTGCATACCCATAAAGTGCCAAGGAAGCCATTAGAACCATTTCTTTTTACTTTATTATCTACCAATAGCATAAGTAACTGCCTATTATAACTTAGATCTCTCTGGCTTTGGAGAAAATTGAAGCAGCATCAGGTAATAGAAAAATGGTAATAGAAACAATAAGCCAGATGCTAAGATGGTGTAAATCAGTGTGACTGTACTGAAGACTATACAGCAATTCCAGTTTGTAGTAGCTGAAGATCTGCTATCTTTTGAATATATATTTGCTAGTGAGAGGAATGCTAATAGAAAATTGTTAAACTGAGGCTAAAAATCTGTCTCATAATAACGGCAACTTGATCAATCTCTTTTCTCTCTTAAGCTTAATTTGTATGCAAAAATAGTAGGGTTATTTTTATTATCTAAGCAACCTTTCTAATTAAAAAACAATCAAAGATTTATAACACAAGCATACAATGTAAAGAGCTCAGTTCACCTACACTGATTGAAACTGAGGTTGTATCCCCTAATAAAAACTATATATATATATTATTTTTCTATTTATATAAATTACACTAAATCTTAGGTGGTGTTTTTTTCTTTCACTTTGATTTTAATTAATCCTTTTCTGTTTGTTTGTTTGTTTTCAGTATAGCCTGAATTGATGTAGTAGTAAGTCAAAGTAATTTCTTCCCCTCCTTCAGAGCCTTTAGTTTCTTGCCCTATTTGGATATTCTGATTTCATTTTTCCCTTCTCTCTTGCAGGACTCTTAATTTCTATTTGTTTTTTATGGTCCTCAGGATTATTGAGTAATGGTAGGTAATTAACCTGTTTCCATTTATGGAAACTAGTTTATTTAAACTCATTTCAAAAGAACAAATTTATTTATTTATTTTTATTTAAGCCTCATCTGTGTAAATTACTTTATGGTGTTTATTACTACTTTTTCATTTCCAGCTCCTGGTAGCACCTTTATCAAGTATAACACTGGAAGATATGTTACATTTTGGGAATCATTTAACTGGTTGATGTATATCAGGGCTGGCTAACAATGCCAGTGCTTTTACACAATTGGTAGGGATAGTCCACATAGTTTGGCACAGCATAGGGCAGCCAGCTATGTAGTTTTCATGTTTAACAACTTCTATATATCTGGCTTACACAAAACAGCATGGACAAAAGAGTATTATCTAGAAAACTCTACACTAACACTAAGTTCAGCTTGGGTCTACAGAGGTGTTTGGTAGAGCTGGTAAGAATGAATCTGACAAAATATTTCCTTTTGATTAAATGTAAGTTTTCACAGAGATGTTTTATTTCAAGTTTTCCACAAGAAAAATCTTATCTCCCCATTCATTGATCACAGATATAAACATAAAAAAAAAAGTTACAGAACCTTGTGATTGTTTCATCTTTACAGCTTTTATAGACAAATTAAAATTTCTTCACCTATCAAAGTCTTTTAAAACCAAAAACCTTCACAGTGAAACTCTGATGAAAAAACCCACAACAGATCCACTACCACTTTTCAATATTCTTCACAATAATATCCAGGCTCCTAGCATTTTATCTGTGACACTGAGCCTGAGTCACAAAGATGACTTTTGTGCTGTATAACTACTGATTGCAATGGCAAACCACGTCCTCAATTACAAAGATGTGAGACTTTTTTGTTATTAGTCTTTCCTTAGTGATTTCATCAAGGCTTTGTACAGCCACCTGAACCCACACAGCTGCTTTGGTGGGGGCTGGCAGAGGCATTGTACCTAAGATACAATAAGCTATACTGTAATTAGACACCGAATGTCCATAACTGAAGTAATTTCTTCTATTCTAGCTGTTGATATTTCCCAGCTTGATTGTGCTTAAATTATTTATTTGTTTGTTTATTTCAGTTCTAGAGGACCACAAAAAATTTCAATCCCCTTATGCAACAGTTAGACACTACAGAAAAAAATACATGTACAGCAAAGACAGTCCCAATCCTACCAGTAGACAAAAGGAGAGAGGAGGTATGCAATATACAAATGAATGAAGTATCAAAACATTGAGAGTGTGCTGGGAGCTCTAACATTTAGGTTTTTACGTTGTTTTAAAATCTATGATAATTTTTTTATAACTATTCAGTGTTTTTTCACATAGGTTTTCACTGCATGTCATTCTCTGCTCCTTTCCAAATGACTGATTTGCCTTCACCTATTCTTAAATGAAAGACAAGTCTGGAAAATTTACATCAAATGCTGAAAAGTTTAAGGAAGTTATGGTATGAGAAAATAAAGGTGGTATTGGAATGCAGACAAATATGAGGCTACAGTGGTATTGCACAGCTGCTACCCACCAAATGTCTAATACAGCATAAGCAGTGAAAAAACATGGAACACCTCTAGTTGTCTCTTGTTTCACAGCATAATGCAACAGTACTGCTGCCAGGTTTCATTCCTGCTCTGTAAGTGACTTAAATATTTTTACCTCTCCTGTTTTCCTTGGTGGCTACTACTGTTCCTACAATATGCAGAAGAAAGTCTCCAGAGGGTAAATCTAACATTTAACTATATTTCTTTGGCATATTTTCCACATACTCTGAGAGGCTGAATCCATGTTTGCAGAAGTAATGCCATCCCAAGAGAGAAGGAGCTCTGTTTTAACTGCAGCCTTGCAAGCACTCCTTGTTTCATGATTTACGGTAGGTATTAAGTAAATGCTTGCACAAATTAGAGCTGATTCAAGTGCAACAAAATAAAAAATATAGAAAATTAAATGCAAACACCAGACTTTTTAGTGCATCAGATGACTGATGAAAAATTAAGCTGTCTACAAAATTAACCTTAAGGCATTCAGTATTCTTATTTGACATCACTGTAGAGTTTTCCTTTCGATATTTTTCTTGCTAAACTTGTATTTGGTTTCTAGTGTTTCCTCTGCCTGACAGGAGAGTCTTAAAAAAATTAATTAATTCACTGAATATAGTGTTCATACGTGGTCACAGAAAGTATTTATACCTTTTTTACAGCACACTCTGGTGAGTAGGTCTGTTGGCCAGGCAGTGTTTTAAGATGGAGCTGTTCTATGGATGTTTGTATTGCAACCGTTCAGTGTGCATGTCTATGTTCATGTTTCAATGTGACACTATAGACATTTCATTATTTTTGTGTTTTCTCCCTGTTGTCTTTCCTCATGTTTTGGAGTCATTTGAAATTGGTCTATACTGAACTGCAACATCAGGAAGGCTGGCCTAGAGGGGATCCCATCCCAAAGAGACCAAATAACTTTCAGTTTGATTGGCCATGATTAGAGTTTCAGAGGTTGGAGAAAACTGTTTTTAACAGACATATAAAAGGCAGAGAATGATTCTATTATCACTGTCTGCTCTTCTGGAAACTGGAAAGTATGTGAAGACTTAGCACCTTCTTGAACGTCTGAGCCAGTCATTAGAATCACTGGGGAAATGAGGACTTGCTATGTACTTTGCATCTGTGCAAAAGTATCCTAGGTTGCTTGATTTTTTTTTTTTTTTTATTCCTCTTCTCCTCATCTGTCTTTTTACTTCATCTCTCTGTCTATCCTGCTAAGACAAGAGTGCCACAGAATAATGACCTCTGGCCATGAGGTTAAGTGGCACATCCCACACTGATTAAGGGTAACTACTCCCAGAGCAGAGTTGCCATGTGTCCAAAGTGTAACACTTGGACCTGGGCCCCTACAGGTCTGTATCCAGTCTGGGTTCTGGTACTGCTTCTTGTGCCCTGGTGCTTGTCCTTCGTCAGAAGAGGGCCTTCTCTCTGTTGTTTTCTTCTTTCAACTCTCTTGCCCCACCAGTCGTGTTTATAAGCTCATAAATTCTTCCCAGAATTATCTTTCTCTGTCCAGCGAGTTGCTTCATCACATCCACCACAGTCAGCTAGCCCTTCCCTTGCCCTCCTACATGCTGTGCTCTTTGAAATTGCCTCCTTCTAGCTTGTCTTGTCACTAAATGAGATTCAATGTGAATAAACCACTCTGTTACAAGGTCAGCTTTTTATCAGTTCCTCCACTGCCAGCTTATTCGGCCAGATGGCTTTGGCATCTACAACACTATCTGAATATCAATGCCTCTCCCTAATTCTGTAGAAGCATGCGTGTAACTTATGTGCTTAAAAAAATTTAGGTATATCCATCCACATAAAATGAGGCATATGGAGTTCAGCCTTGTTCCATGGTCCTGTTTGTTTAGCAGTGTAGACATATTCCGCTTGTCTGACATTAACATTTACTTAAGTTTACATCATGCCTAACACAATAGTATCTGATTGCTAGAGGCCTCTCCATACTCTTAAAATAAGAATTATTATTAAATCATTATCAACCTTACTAATGGAGATGATAATTATAATAATAAATACTCCTCTCCTTGAAGAGCTTTCCTTGTGATAGTCTGAAAAACTGTTTTCGTAATCTCAGGGCTCCCTGATTTCCCTTAGCTTCCGTGGCTAATTGTCATTATGATTCTTTCCTGTATTCATGAATCTTTCTGTTATTTCTACAAATCATTCCCACTTCAAATGTGGACTTCAGACTCAAAAAATCCAGTAAAAAATGTCAGGACTCAGAGAGGATGGAAGAAGGTATTTTTCTTGGGTGTGGCATGATAGTGTTCAGATGTTGTTTCAAGATCTACTTTAAATATACCCTGACTGTATGCACTGAAAATAATAACGTGAGATAGGATGAGGCATTTTAAGCTGATTATGAAGTTGTAGAAAATATCTTCAAATCAAGGTTCTTATTCTCTCTTGCTACTAAATAAAAATACAGGAATATCTTGTTGTCTAGCATAAACAGTTTGCTATGTCTGAGTTCTGATTACTTGAAGTAAAAATGCCTGTCTGGTCCCAGTTCTGCATACATGTGACAAAGATCAGTAACATTTCCAAACAAGTCAGATCCTTCCTGGAATCTGCAGTATGAAACAGTAGTCTCCCTCTGCCCCCCCCCCCCCCCCCCGAAAGAGAAAATATAATTTTTATGAGCATAGAGTGGAGTCTCTGATATAGTATTTAAGACCTGCAAGGCTTAGCTTGAAGGGCTTGGCAAGAAACTAGACTTGTAAGCTCCTTGGACCAAATAGCAGTAGTTTAAGAAACATATATGCTTCACAGCTATACTCAGGGGAGCTCATAAGTTCTGGACTGAAAACTTTCCTGTTAAAGTCACTGCTGTTGAAGGGTTGCAGTTTTCATATTGACTACTACAGGTTTTTCAATTACTCTTTCAATGGGTCCTATTGCTCCACTGAGGCAATAGCTGGTTCACAGAAATTTCAAAAGTTCTATAGACAAAATTTCTGGAGTACTCAAATTGCATAAGAAAAATACCTTGTTAATACTTATCTCTGCTTCTTTTCTCTCTGAATCTCCCAGAAGATCTCTCTGGATCACTGCCATTTCTGTGCACTTGTAATCCTACTGCTGCATTTTTAAAACATATTAAAAAGTGTCTGTATTAGTTTGTATAGATAAATAAATAAGGGCTATGTATGATTTTTCTTTTCTAAAATTTGAATGCTCTTTGGGTCTTATTATTACCTCTGTGTAGTACTAAATTTCAAGTCAATGGGACTGTTTTCATGTCTGCAAGATCACTCCCAGATCTGGTATTAAAAAGGTAGAGTTTGCAATAGATATTCTATTAATATTTTAGTAATAGTAATAATCGAGTAATTATGGCAACATTTTAGTCTCTATCTGCCTGTGCTGGGGGGCAGTAGGTGATTTCAGAACAAATTGTTATTAAAGAGATTATATGTGAACAACATTTGGTTAAGGGTTAAAGTGCCTGTGATTGCTAGTTAAACTTGTGGAAGAGCACATATAGTTTTGGGTATCCATATAGAATAGAATTGAGAGGCAACCTTAAAAACATTACTAAATCCTGATCATAGAATCATAGAATCATTTAGGTTGGAAAAGACCTTTAAGATCATCCAGTCCTACCATTAACCTACACTACCAAGCCCACACTAAACCAATCAAGGGTAGACTAGACTAAACCATGTCCCAAAGTGCCACATCTACCCGTTTTTTGAACACTTCCAGGGATGGGGACTCCACCACCTCTCTGGGCAGCCTGTTCCAATGCTTGACCACCCTTTCTGTAAAGAAATTTTTCCTAATATCCAGCCTAAACCTCCCCTGGCGCAGCTTAAGCCCATTTCCTCTCGTCCTATCACTAACTACATGGGAGAAGAGACCAACACCCACCTCACTACACCCTCCTTTCAGGTAGTTGTAGAGAGCGAGAAGATCTCCCCTCAGCCTCCTCTTCTCCAGGCTAAACAACCCCAGTTCCCTCAGCCGCTCCTCATAAGGCCTGTGCTCCAGACCCTTCACCAGCCTTGTTGCCCTTCTCTGAACACGCTCCAGCACCTCAATGTCTTTCTTGTATTGAGGGGCCCAAAACTGGACACAGTATTCCAGATGTGGCCTCACCAGCGCCGAGTACAGGGGAACAATCACCTCCCTGTTCCTGCTGGCCACAGCATTCCTGATACAGGCCAGGATGCTGTTGGCCTTCTTGGCCACCTGGGCACACTGCTGGCTGATAATCAAGGATTTGTGATATATGTGATATTTGTCAGCAGCTGTCCCAGGCTTCCTTTGCATAGTGCCAGAATAGCCTCGGCAAGGGATGATTACTCCTTCAGCAGTCCTCCTCAGGTACAAATGAGGTGCTGAGGTCCACTGGGAAGAATTCCCAGAAGTAACTGGGAGATTGGTGACATCATCTCCTGCAGTCCCCAATCGGGGCTGGGCTTTAATTCTGTTTCCTGTGGCAGCGTCTAGTGCTCCTTGGGTGCCTGGGAATTTTTGAAAAGGCCTTGCACCCTGAAGAGTGTGCAGTTTGCCAGGTCTACCTCACTTTAATCAGGCTTGGCATGGTAGAGATGGCATCACGTCCCATCACGTGTTCAGCACGGGTGGCAGAACACTGCTGTGAGGTTACAGCAGGAGCAAGGGGCTAGGGGGGCTTATACAGCTGCTGCTAGCTGTTCTCGTGTCAAAAGGGCCAGAGGCTGCTGGCAGTGTCTTCATATCAGTTAGCACAGACAGTATACAGGCTATATCGTGCTGGGTTATGAGGGTGACTAAAGAAGAGAGTTAACATTGGTTGTCAGACAACATCAGCATTGAATCACAAGGCAAATTTTTTTCAAGAACTGAAAATGTGTAATTCACAAAAACTGGCCTTTGCACAAAGTGCTTTGAGAGAAGGGCTAACATTCATGGAGCTGTGGTGTTGCCTAGGCATGCGCTTACAAGGTGCGCATTTGCTAACAGTTATAGCCAGCAGACGTCACATGTTGCAAGTCTGCTTTTTCCCTGGGGGAAAAAAGTACAGAAAGGTGATATAGCTGTTTTATGAACATTTGAGTAACAACTCTATAAACATGTTATTGAATTTAAATTTTGTGGTGTAGACAGGAAGATGGGAGGTATAGGGTAAATATTGGAAGTACAGTAAACTTTTGTATGAATGTATCACTGCCTACCAATAATGATGCAGCACATACTGCAGTCCTGTAAGATCCTTTATGCTCCTTTAGAAAGATCAAGAAAAGATACAGTGAAAGTCATATGTAAATAAATTAATTCCCTGTCTCCTCATGGAAGGTAACAAAGGTATTGTTCCATCTTTGCAGAAGGTAAAATTGTGTTCCTTGCCCAGTGTGGTAGGATAGACAGACATAGGCAAAGATTTTTGTACATAATACATATGGAGGATATGAAATACTTTCTTTGGCATTTCTTCCTCAGTATCATTAAGGTTAACTACATGGCCATTTGGAAAATATGCATTTTCACTCATAGAGGTGGTACTAAGAATCAAGCTTGTATTGAAAAAGCTGTTGGTTCAGTAACATAAAAACAAGGAAGGCTTTAACTTACAGAACACAAGGAGAAATAAAGAAATAAAAAAAAAAAAATTTGCAATCTTCTAAAACCTAAGTTCCAAAATGTTCTTACACAGAGATATTTATTGTTATGTTTGCAATTACAGGCTCAGTCCCGCAATTTGCTGTAGACCTTGTCCCAGTCCTTAAGTTTAAAGCTGTGAGTACTTCTATTATTCACAAAACTAAAATACCCTTTCACACCATGCCAGAATGCTGGCATTTCACCTAATGTTTTGTATAAGTCCTCTGATTCAGCAAGAAACTACTGTTAGTTGACAACAGCCAGTTTTAAGGCACCCATGTCCACATTCCCAGAAGGACTGAATACATATCTGTTTTGTTTTATTAGAAGACCATTGCCATTAAGAAGCTTCTTTTTCTTGTTCTCATGACTGGTGGCATAATACCAATTTAATTATGAGAAAATACGCAGTACAGTGTGTCCTCTTTTCTTCCCTCTGGTATGTGAATTACAGCAGATTTCATAGGTGCTCTCCTCTGAAGCTTTTTGATTCATACATGGTGCTGTAACCATGACTCCCAACATCAAGTTTGAAAGCAGTAATTTAGAATTAGTGACTCTCTACAGCAGACAGATCTGCAAGAGTCTACATCCCAGTTAGCAGGGTCTGATCTTTGACTTGCTCATTTATTAAAGCTGTAGGACTGTAACACGAAACCAGTGAAGAAAACATAGGGCATCTTGGTATATCTGCTTTCACTACCAAACTGTAATCCTGAGTTTCTCTCATCATTATTTCCATCTGACAAGGTGTTAATTTTCAGAGACCAGCTTGCATTCCCTCTTGCTGACTGGATATAAATTGCTCTAGGGATTGCTTTTGATTTGCATTCTCCTATTAATGCTACCATTAGCCTTGATAGCTTTGTTGAGAAGGTTACAGAAAGTAATAAGTATATTCATCTGGGACCTTATGCTTTCTTGTTTGGCTTATTTTGAACAGATTTTTCACTGTTGAGAAGAATTAACTGAAATACTGCCTCAGCCTTTACTTGGAAGGCAATGTTTGCTCCCCTGCTGGGAAAGCTCATTGTCCTCCTGTCATCTTTGCCCTGTCACTAATTATCTCTTACCATTTATCAGTTGTGCTCCCTCTGGTTTAGATTTGCAAAAACCAGTGTTTGAAAAAGATACAATGCAAGTGTTGTACTATGTCAATTCATTAATCGTCTTTATCTCTGTCTTTGGTTTGGCTAAGACAGAATTTGGGAATGGAGAGTTAGAAATGGTGCATACCAAATACTGGAAAGAGGTAAGTTGCAGTAACATAGATGATCTCTCACTTTAGGATTACCATAGTAATTAACAATAATATTTTTGAACAAATCAAGAGAAAGTTGCTCAACTATGTGGAAACTGTATTGCAAATACTAGCTACAGATTGCTATAAGAATCATAGAATCATAGAATCATAGAATTGTCTAGGTTGGAAAAGACCTTTAAGATCATCCAGTCCAACCATTAACGTACACTACCAAGCCCACCTAAACCAATCAAGGGTAGACTAGACTAAACCATGTCCCAAAGTGCCACATCTACCCATTTTTTGAACACTTCCAGGGATGGGGACTCCACCACCTCTCTGGGCAGCCTGTTCCAATGCTTGACCACCCTTTCCGTAAAGAAATTTTTCCTAATTTCCAGTCTAAACCTCCCCTGGTGCAGCTTGAGCCCATTTCCTCTCGTCCTATTGCTAACTACATGGGAGAAGAGACCAACACCCACCTCACTACACCCTCCTTTCACGTAGTTGTAGAGAGCGATAAGGTCTCCCCTCAGCCTCCTCTTCTCCAGGCTAAACAACCCCAGTTCCCTCAGCCGCTCCTCATAAGGCCTGTGCTCCAGACCCTTCACCAGCTTCATTGCCCTTCTCTGGACACGCTCCAGCACCTCAATGTCTTTCTTGTATTGAGGGGCCCAAAACTGGACACAGTATTCCAGGTGTGGCCTCACCAGCGCCGAGTACAGAGGAACAATCACCTCCCTGCTCCTGCTGGCCACAGCATTCCTGATACAGGCCAGGATGCTGTTGGCCTTCTTGGCTACCCGGGCACACTGCTGGCTCATGTTCAGCCGGCTGTCTACCAACACCCCTAGGTCCTTTTCGGCCAGGCAGCTTTCCAGCCACTCCTCCCCAAGCCTGTAGCGTTGCATGGGGTTGTTGTGACCGAAGTGCAGGACCCGGCACTTGGCCTTGTTAAACCTCATACAGTTGGCCTCAGCCCATCGATCAAGTCTGTCCAGGTCCCTCTGCAGGGCCATCCTACCCTCCAGTAGATCGACACTCCCACCCAGTTTGGTGTCATCTGCAAATTTACTGAGGGCACACTCGATCCCCTCATCCAGATCATTGATAAAGATATTAAACAAGACTGGCCCTAAAACAGAGCCCTGGGGAACACCGCTCGTGACTGGCTGCCAACTGGACTTAACACCATTTACAACTACTCTCTGGGCTTGGCCACCCAACCAGTTCTTTACCCAGCGAAGAGTATGCCTGTCCAAGCCGTGAGCTGCCAGCTTCCTGAGGAGGATATTATGCGAGATGGTGTCAAAAGCTTTGCTAAAGTCCAGGTAAATGACATCCACAGCCTTTCCATCATCTACCAGGCGGGTCACCAGGTCATAGAAGGAGATCAGGTTGGTCAAGCAGGATCTGCCTTTCATGAACCCATGCTGACTGGGCCTGATCCCCTGGTTGACCTGTACTTGCCTGTGGAGTTCGCTCAAGATGAACCTCTCCATAATCTTCCCTGGCACCGAGGTCAGGCTGACAGGCCTGTAGTTCCCCAGGTCCTCCTTCCGGCCCTTCTTGTAGATGGGCGTCACATTGGCAAGCCTCCAGTCATCAGGGACCTCCCCTGTTAACCAGGACTGCTGATAGATGATGGAGAGTGGCTTGGTGAGCTCCTCTGCCAGCTCCCTCAGTACTCTCGGGTGGATCCCATCCGGCCCCATAGACTTGTCAGCGTCCAGGTGGCGCAGCAGGTCATTAACTGCTTCCTCCTGGACTATGTGGGCTCCATTTTGCTCCCCATCCCTATCCTCTAGCTCAGGGGCCTGAGTACCCTGGGTATGACCGGTCTGGCTGTTAAACACGGAGGCAAAGAAGGCGTTAAGTACTTCAGCCTTTTCCTTGTCCTCGGTGACAATGTTCCCCCCCACATCCAGCAAAGAATGGAGATCCTCCTTGGCTCTCCTTTTATTGCTGATGTACTTGTAAAAGCATTTTTTATTATCTTTTACAGCACTGGCCAGATTGAGTTCTAGCTGGGCTTTTGCCTTTCTAATTTCCTCCCTGCAGGACCTAACAAGATCCCTGTACTCCTCCTGAGTTGCCCACCCCTTCTTCCAAAGGTGGTAGACTCTCCTTTTTTCCCCGAGTCCCCACAAAAGCTCCCTATTCAGCCAGGCCGGTCGATTTCCCCGCCGGTTGGTCTTACGGCACGTGGGGACAGCCCGCTCCTGCGCCCTTAAGACTTCCTTCTTGAAGAAGGCCCAGCCTTCCTGGACCCCTTTGCTCTTCAGGACCGCCTCCCAAGGGACTTTCCAACCAGGGTCCTGAAGAGGCCAAAGTGTGCCCTCCGCAAGTCCATGGTAATAGTTTTGCTGCCCCTCCGCTTAGCATCACCCAAAATTGAGAACTTTATCATGTCGTGGTCGCTAAGCCCGAGACGGCCTCCGACCTTGACATTTCCCACAAGCCCTTCTCTATTAGTAAACAGCAGGTCAAGCGAGGCACCTCCCCTGGTAGGCTCGCTTACCAGCTGTGTCAGAAAGTTATCCCCCACATGCTCTAGGAACTTTCAAGACTGCTGCTTCTCTGCTGTATGGTATTTCCAGCAGATGTCCGGCAAGTTGAAGTCCCCCACGAGAACAAGGGCTAGCGATTGTGGGACTTCTGCCAGCCGTATATAGAATGCCTCATCTACCTCTACATCCTGGTTGGGTGGTCTATAGCAGACTCCCAACAGGACATCCGCCTTTCCGGCCTTCCCCCTCATCCTTACCCATAAGCATTCCACCTTGTCATCACCACTGTCAAGCTCTATGCAGTCAAAACACTCCCTAACATACAGAGCCACCCCACCGCCTCTCCTTCCCTGCCTATCCCTTCTGAAGAGCTTATAGCCCTCCAGTGCAGCACTCCAGTCATGAGAGTCGTCCCACCACGTTTCTGTGATGGTGACTATGTCATAGCCATCCTGCTGCACAAGGGCTTCCAGCTCCTCCTGTTTGTTGCCCATGCTATGTGCATTGGTGTAGATGCACTTGAGCTGGGCTATCGATTTCATCCCCAACGTTGTCGTGCTGCCCCTGGGCTCCTCACTAGCGGGCCCATTTATATCCCCTTCCCCCTTCAAACCTAGTTTAAAGCCCTCTCAATGAGTCCCGCCAACTCATGGGTGAGAATCCTTTTCCCCTTTGGAGACAGCCGATCTCCATCAGCCGCCAGCAGGCCCGGTGCCGTGTAGATCTCCCCATGATCAAAAAACCCAAATTTCCACCAATGGCACCAGCCTCTGAGCCACCTGTTAATCAGGTGAGTTTTCCCATTCCTTTCAGCATTCCTTGCTGCCACTGACGGGATTGAGGAAAACACTACCTGCGCTCCCGATCCTGCGAAGCCACAAAACAGAAACTAAATACTTTTAAGTGATGGCTACAAGAAAATTAAAATAGATCTCTCAATAATGTGGGTAGAGAAATTGTTTAAACAACTACAGAGCAGGAAAAGCAGTGGTAAACGTCAGTGAACAGAGAAAGTTTTGTCTGTTGTGGCAGTGCTGGCATGGGAAGGGTGAATGTGTGCATTGAAAAAGGAAAGAAGAAAGAGAATAGGTAGGAGAAAGGTGAGAAAACAGTTCAGATACTGAGTTTTTTCTGTCCCAGGGGACTGCCCGCAGAAGCTGAGGAAACCTTGCCAGTAGGGACATACTCATCTGGACAGAAGAGAGCAGAGGAAGGTAGGCTGTGTCATTAGAGCCTACCCAATGCTCCCCATGAGCCAGGTGTTGCCATGTTAGAAGGAGCAGAGTACACAATATAAAGTAGAGTTGCGCATGGACAGAAAGGAAAAGAGAAAGAGGGAAAAACCCCCACAAAATAAATATAACAAAGGTATGCTTACAATGCTCCAAAAAGGCTGAACTTAATTCTGATCTTAAGACAAGTGTGGCAAGTCACTTCATCTGTGCTTTGAGTCTCCTGTAAAATGGTCCTGCTTCATCTGTCACCTATCTTGTGCATAAATGGAAATCATAGCAGTTTGAGAAAGGACTTTCACCGGTGTGTAATGGGTTTTCTCTGTAGAGGATTCCCGAGCTGTGGCCTTAGTCCACCCCAGAGTGGGGCCTGTCTTTTACTTTAGCTGTATGCTCTGTCTCTCTAAATATATACACACAGTACGTAGCCTATCACAAAGTAGTCTGTTGGCTCTGAAGGGAGTGATAATAATAATAATAGAGATAAGGCTGACAATTATAATAATAGTCAATGATTTACAGATAGATCTCTAGGTTAGATATAATTGATTCTGAAAGTGAATGAGAGCTATATTTACCCAGTAAATACATGGTTTTAATGCAGTTGCTGGAACAAGGTATTTGCATCAGAGAAAACACAAGCATTTTAGGAGTTACACTGTTGGTTTCTTCCCCAGCTCACAACACAGGGCATATTTAGCTGGGCAAGGTTGCACAATTTCTGGCTTTGCTCTGCTGATTTTAGTAACGAGCATATTGGACTTAATTTTCCAACCTTGTCAACCCAACTCTCACAAGCATTGCATTCAATTAGGAAGAAAACCAAAACCAATTTAAAACAAATGGCAAAAGGAAGAATCCACAATGAATAAAGTTGCTGTCTCACCACTGTAATGGCCATCCCACTTCCTCAGTTGCTGGGATTATCTCAAGAGAATAATGGTAACTACTGTTTTTTTCAGCTTATCTCAAGTCTCCATGGTGAGTCTCAATTTTCTAAGTATGTATGTTTTAAAACAGCTTTCCTTGTAAATGCAAATGATATAGAAATGGCCTCTTAATGGCTTATTTTTATGTCCAGTATTAACTTAAACGTGACTTATTTACTCAGCCTTCTGCTGCATATAGCAGAGGCTTCAAATAGTTGTTATTATTATAATATTGCCCAATGCAAGTCCCAGGTTATTCAGTGTGTCTCACTTTGTGTTGACTGCCCCAGCATATGCAAGTTTTTTTATGCCTGCTGTGCACTGTTAACTGTGGATTTTTAGTTGCCCCTGATTTTACAAGTGCATCTCAGCATAAATATTATAATTTAGATTTGTTTTTACAACAGCTATGCTCAGATCTCTAAAAGTGACCTCAGCATGTACTTCTTGAAAACTGCATTAGAAATGAACTCACCCTGGGAGGATATTTGTGACAGATGTGTCCTACTAGCCAGTTGGGTCCCTATTGAAGTTAGTTTAAAATAAATATCAAGCCTTTTTCTTTTAATGTTAAATTATTTAGCATCTGTCACTGGATTTGTACCTTTATCTTCTGTTGTGTAGTCAAAGTACTCTATTTATTATTTCCTGCCACAGCTGATCCCATATCCTCTCCATCTATGTGTTATCAGTGCCTCACATCTTCTAGCAGGTGCTGAAATTTGTTCTGTAAATGTTAACAGAAACGGCAGAAGAAATTTGAACATTCACTAGCAAATGTCCTCGGAAAACCAGCAGTTGAAAGAACCCAACAAAAAGCTCCTGCTAGAAACTATTTGATCATAAACCTCTCAAGCAGAAAATTGGCAATCACTGCAGAAAAAATTCCTCAGGAAAGTATTCAACTTTCAAATAACCCTGAAACACAACTCAATATCATTTGATTTCCAGTGAGGGATTCTAGTAGTCCATCCCTGTGCCAGAACTCAGTGCAAGGTAAAGACCTGCCTGCTGTTCCCACAGTCCCTGGAAATGACATCCTTTAGGAATAAAGAATGCAAAAAGTCCTTTTCATTATAGGTATGATGATTCTTTACATGTGCTGACTCACACAGAAGTGAGGAAAGCCCAGAAATTCTTGGCTAACTTCTGTAAAAGTCCTAAGGTTTTTCTGAGTCCCTGGATGGATTTACAGTAAGCAAAATGTTTAAAACAGACACCATTAAGATCTGGTAATTTCACATTCTTCCTTGCACGCTCTCCGGGTGTGTGTAGGAGATGGTAAACACCAGAAGTGGCTGTGTGTGCGCTGGATTTGAAGTACAAAATAGATGTGGTGTTAGCTGGCATGTACATGCAGCAGAAGATGAAAGGCGAAAATGGCTGGCTTGGGACAAGCCTCTTCCAACTGCACTCCTAGCTGAAATAAGCCAGGAGTGAAGCAGAAGGCTTTGCAGAAGCCTGCAGGTTGTCAATTATTGTTCCACTCCTCTCAGGTGCAGTATACAGGGAAGCAGAAATAGAGGTGGTTTCCTGCACTCTGGTATGTCTTCATCTACAAACACGGAAGAGTCTATTGCAATATGAAGTAATAAAAACTACTTTCCACACAAATCCAAGACTTTCAATGGGAAGCTTTGCAAACAAGGAGACTGAACTGTGAGCATACCATTAACACTGGAAACACCTCTTGTTGCTCAGTTGAGAAAAAATTTTACTGAGCTGAAAATGCAACAATCAGAAGTCTTTGCTTTGTGAACATAAGCAAAGAATGTAGGGAGATGGTATACTTATCCAACAGGCTGAGGTTTTATAAAGGGAAAATATCAATCATAAGACAGTGTTAAATAGACTTGCACGTAAGATTATGGTATCTGTAAACAAAGCAGCGTATAATTTTTACAAAGTTCAGTGTATTCAGTTTTTGCTCTACCATCTCATCTCCTTCAACATTTAGTTCTCTCTGTTCCCCTCATTAATATCTGTTTTTCAAAATGTGGCTTTGGGGGATAAATTAAGTTCCATAATTGTACAGTATGATCACTAATTTTATCACACATCTTGAGCTATGAGTGACTTGCTATAATGTTTTGAAAAGGCTTAGTTTACATTCTGGAATGATCAAGATTAGCAGAGGCATGAATAAAAATTTTCATTTTCAGTCTACCACATTGGTTTTCATGGCATTGGCTCCTGATTTTGACCAACAAGGGAAACTGGGAAGGACTGAACCTTACTCAACCACGTTGAGTAAGCTCAACTCCCAAATATGCAAATATTTCTTTTCTGTAGAAGAAATGTGATCAATCTGTGGATTGCCTCAAGTCCTGTCCTCTGTGCAAATGGACTTCAGCAAAGCTGATTTTTCAGGGTATGTGTTGATAAGTGCCTGTGCATTAGATGTCACGGATTAAGCCCTCAATGGTATGTGTGTGTATATATTTGTATGGAAGAGGAATGAGGCGTGACAAATGCTGATGACAAGACTAAGGTAGTCTTTCACGTGTATACCTGCCTCAGGTAATAACAATAGCAGAAATGAAAAAAATTACATAGGAGTGGGACGAAGTGTTTTAATTTCGCAGTGCATAGTATACAGAAGGGGTTAGTAATAAGTGAAATACCAAAGGGATTAAATATCTTTTGAATACCTGAAAACCAGACCATAATAGAAAAGATTTAAGAATTAGTGTTTCACTTCTAATGCACATCAATGTAGAGGATTCCAGTAAACTTTCTAGCTTCCAGCTTCCTTAAGCATAGAACTGAGATGTTGTGTATAAGTAGGTTTATATTTGGGTATTATTGAAATGATACACTGATTATAGTATACAGTTTATAGACTGAAAAAGCAGTAGGAGCTTTCAAATCTTTTAGTAATTTTTAAAATTACAAGAAAAGTACATAGTATTTGTTTCTGCTGGAATATATGAAGGTGGGAATTTATGATATACTCTTGCCTAACCCAAGGTCTGAACTATTCATAAATCACTTTCCAGCAGATACGTATTTTTATTTCACTCCTGGTGGGAAAACATTATCCTATGGAACTTATAATACCTTTTCTATTGATCATATAAGGTACTTTCTTAATCTTACCAGTATTTAATAAAAAACAGTGTATGACTAGGGAAACTGAGGCAGGAAGGCTAACTAGATTATTTTGAGGAAACTTACTTTATTTCTTCTCTCATTTAACTGTCAGTTTAATAATAATAAATATTGTACAGCCCAGTCAAACATATTTCCAACTTCTCTCTCCTCAAATACTCCTGTGATTTTTATGAGTTGTCTAGTGGCCACTGTGGTATTACTTTAATTTTTTAGAATTATTTTCACTGGTACTGTCTTACTTTCACAATAAGTATTCTAAGAGAGGGGGAGGCCCTCTGACAGATCTTGGAGACAAGCTTTCCCTGATTCTTCCCTTATCATGAGCTTTTAAACCCATAAATGTCAAGCAAACATTTATTTAACAGAAAATGAAATTACAGCAAATTATGATGAAAATGGAGATTATTACTTAGGCACTGACACATTAATTATAGTGAAACAGTCCAACGTTTTCTTTCATGTAGCTGCAGGATGTAAATGCCTGAGACAGATATCTAAGACAGTTCAGATGAGTTATGCTTGGGCAGTGCTTGTATTTTTCCCCCATTGATTATAACAGGAGCTGAAGGTGATTAGTTTAGATTCAGAGACCTCACTTCTTGACATCTTGAGCTATGAAAGATGAATCCTGGCATCTGCTGGTGTTACCAATGGTGACATTTTGTACTGCTCCTTTTAAGTACCCCACATAAAATCACTTTGGAGCAGACCTCTTTTTCCTCAATATTTTTATTAGATGGGTTGGCAGTGTGTGAATATTCATTTCTACTACAACCAAGGAACTTTGCAGTCCTGAGAACAGTAATTATTAGCTGTGACTCCAAAGACAGCTTCTGAAAATCAACTATTATTTTGCTCAAAGCCTTATAAATGAGCTATTTTCTAATTTCTCAACATTTAATAGAGGATTTTTTTTTTTTTTTTTTTTTAAGATTTAGGTCACTCCCTTCTGCATTAGTGCAGTACTCATGCTGGCACTGGATCATTTGGCAGCACCTCTTTGATGGTCACATTTGCTGTTCACCTTTAATACAGGTGGTTTCACAGATCTCAGGTCAGGCCTGTTCTTTGTTTACTTATTGATCAGTGAACACGAGTTTAAATGTCTAAGAATCAATGACAGCATTTTCTTAAACTGGTGATGTATTCAGTGCAAGGGCTGTCACTCTGATTTTCTTTCCTGAAGTGTTAACCTTCTATAGTTGCCCTGGCTTGGGGACAACCATTGCCTAGATGTGATCTTTCAATCCTGTCAACTAACTTTTCTTTCACTGGAAAGCCAAGCACCACTTACTAAAACATGGATGCTGGTTTCTTTTGTATTATTTCTTTAAATTCTTGTGGGGTCCCTGAATTAGTATATGTACATTCTAGTTCTGGCCTCAAGTTTGAATTCTGATTGTGTGTTCCCTGATGTGCCATGGGCTCAGAAAGCCAAAAGTACTGATGTTCATTCTTGTTCTCTGATTTTGACTGTGGCTCAAGAGTTGGTTTAGGGTGACAAGTAGGAAGGTCAATATTTGCCTATATTTGCCTAATCGTTTTTTGGGGGAATTCAAGAATGAAATATGTTTTGGATCCTTTGACACATCTTTCACCATACCTAAATTACATTCTATGAAGAACTCTGCTACCATCAATGACCAAAGGTAGAGAACAATAAAGTTATCCTAATTAAACTAAAGGTCACTCAGGGTTTCTGGCCAAAACTCTAAATGAATTTAACCTTTTCCGTATTGATTTTTATGTCCATGTACATCATAAAATATTTGTTTCATATAAGCCTACAAACAGAACTACTGCAGGAGGTAGTGATGAACCTTGTTGAAAGAGGAGCTGGTAGTCTGTGTTGTGCATCTGAGAGCCTGCAGCTCAAGAGAAAGTAGCATAAAGTGATGCTGAACTGCTTTGTGCCCTTCCAGTGGTGGTGTGTCTTGTGGTTGCCCTGTTTCTGTTAGAAACAGTTAATTACAGCAGCTACAACAACATCTGGAATATCTGAAACAGTGCCTGTTGCAACATAACCTTGACATATACCTCTTTTAAAACTCTTTAATGCTTTTTCAACGTTACTTCCTTAGTAGAAAGAGGCCTGTCCAGAGCAAGGGTGTAGGAATTTGAAGAGAGATACTGTTGTGATACAGTTCTCAAAGATGTATGCTCAACACTTCATAGTTGCTTTGTGCTATTTACACAGTAAGAATGCAGCCTGTTTGTGGTCTAGTGCCCCTCACAGTATGTGTGCAGTGTATAGCACATTTGTATTATATATTCTGCATTCTTTCCATGTTCAGTCATTAAAAAAATATTTTTGTTGTTACTTTTCATTTTTAGTTCAGCCTTAGGAGGGCCAGCCACTAAAGGGATTTTAGTTGAAGCCTCTCTCAATAGAAAATGAAGAAATCAAGAATTCTGTTTGCAGAGATTGTTAACACACTTAAGGGGAAACTACAATTATGTTTATTTTTTTACCCAGGTTCTTGCTTTTCTACCTTTTTCTGTCTGTCCATATGAAATCTACTGATACAAGTTTGTTTATTTGAGTACTCTGAACATTTTTCTGCTTGTCTTTGGTCAGTTCTGAAAATAAAACAAAAGAACCTATTTTCAGCATGTTCTGATTGCGCCAAAATCAGGGATTACTACTGTAGGTAGTTTTAAGGTATTGCATATGCACGATGTGCATATGAATAGTTACCCGAACCTCTCATTTTAGTTCTCTCTCAGCATCTTTTGTGGTTTCTTCCTCAGTATCTGTTTTCCAGTAAATACAGGTGAAAGTGGACTGGATTGGTTTTGAGAGAAATTTCCTGTGGTATGGTGGTTTTTACTGGTGGTATCTTGCTGTGAGGGAAGTTGTAGGAAAAAAATGGATAACCTTTTCAGGCAAGCAAACCATTGAGATCTGTCCTGAAATCTTTACTAAAGCAGAATATGCTGGAAAGTGTGAATAGAAGTAATTTTAAAGTGTTAGTTTACAGAAAGCTGCTGTTTAATTTGTGGAGACTTTGAAGGGGGCGAGGATGAATGGCCTTATGAGACCTGATGTGGTAAAGCTGGCTGACTCTAAGGAGTCCAAAAAATACCCAGAAAGATACAGGAAATGAAAAGCATCCACTAGAACCCCCTGCCAAAGAACTCAGGAGGAGTGAGAGATGAAAAAGGTGAAAGAAAGAACAATGAGCATAGGAAATAAGTGTTACGTGAAATCTGCAACAATGGGGCAGCAATAGGCAGCAATGAGGTTGAAAGGCAAGGAAAAACTGACCCTGTGTGTAATATTTCAAAAAGAGATGTATCTGCAACACCAGATTCATTCAAAATACCCACAAGTGATTGTGGATGATCCCTGATACTTAAAACAACTTTCTCTTTTTTACTGTGTTTGATAGTTGCCTTTTAGGAAGCAAATTGCAAATATGGCTATTTTCTCAGGTACATACTTTGCTGTACTATATTCTTGAAGAAAAGCATCTTTCTGACTGCTGCTAGAAAGTAGATAAGGACTTATCTGGAGCTCTTAATCTAGAGAACTGAGCAGTGAAAGTTGCTGTGCACTGGAGTGATGTTCTCTCATTTTCTGGCAATACATTGTAGATAGGCTGATCCATTTGGGAAATGGAAGACTGGCTTTTTGAAGGACACAGGGAAATTAGTTGAATGCAAAGATGCGTGAAGACAATGGGAGCCCCATATTTAACATACATTTTCCAGATTCTGTATAGGAGATGTTTTACTGGTTTCTAAATTTGACTTTCTAACTCTTCTTCAGAAGTCTCACAGTTTCCTGATGTTCCTGTACAAACTCAAATGTATGATTAATACCAAAATGTTATGTTTAATGCTGAAATATTTAGGAATGCAGTAACGTCTTTCTTTTCTGGGGTGTAGGATCACTTACATCAGGATGCTACTGTGTATATGGGCATGAAATAAGCATTTAGAAGAGGGTGTGAGACCCTGTGGGCAAGCTACACCTGTGCTAGAAGACAATCTGTCCAGTTTAGTACAATTGGCTCCACATGCTGCTTCCAGAAACTGTGTGCCTCTTGTGTCTGGCTTAGCAGGGAGCTTCCTTCCTTCCTTCATCTATATAGTCATGGGCCTGAAAGTCCCATTCTGCACCCCATCCCTGCATTGCCCCTGGTCTGCCTGCAGCTCCACCTCACACTCCTTGCCTCCTTGCCTCTGCCTCCACAAACTGGTGGCTCTCACTGACAAACACTCTTGGGAAGAGCAGCTGATTACAGCTACCTGCTTGTGCTGCAAAGTCATGCGGGGTCAGGTCTGGACTGAGCACCACCACCAATATCAGTGTGTCCCTGGAAACATTGCTGGACTTTCTGATATGACACTTCTTGCTGCCAGGACTAAACTTCTCTCTTCATATAGTGTCAGGGGATTTGCTCCTCTTGCGAGTGACAGATGTCAGTTGGGCAGTCAAGGGTAGCCAGAGAGACCATTGAAATGGAGGACTGCATGGCTCTCTGTGCTCTACAGTGCACGGTGTGGCTCTCACAAGTATGGCAAGATAACAAATGTCCCTTACTCCTGGTTTCAGCATGCTTTGCTGTCTCTACTCTCAGATTAAATTTTGTTCCCTGATTCTGATGTTAAACTCTAGGGACAGAAGAACAAGACCTCTCCAAAGCTGCATAGCATCATCAGTGACATTCACCTGGGGGACTAGACCCAAGGCGAAATGAATAACTGTTTGCCAGGTATCAATATGATTCCACTTTCCCCGATGAGGAATACAATGCAAGCCCCACCTCTTTGCAGACGTCCTCCCATAACAACAAGCAGCACTTAATCGCTTCAAAAATATATTTTAAAAACATTTTTGTCTGTGTTACTGAGACAGCCACAACAGGCAGATATCTTAAGACAATTGCTTGGTTCCACCTCACACTGCCAATAAACTCTGAAATAAACAAAACCAGAATTAAATTATTGCCCTATTTTTCCTTGCTGTTCCTGCGGTTTTTTTTCCTCAATGCTCTTCATTCTTTGGAGTTGGAGTACCCAGGCAGTCACAGTCAGAGTGGCTGAGGGCAAGAGGGCTTTTTTTTCCCTTTCGTACTCTACAGAGATGAGTTTCTGGATTTGTGAGCATAAGGGAAGATGAGCTACATCGTTTTCTCTGAGCTTTCATTCTCTTGTAAGAAATTATGAGCATGTATGGGTGCTTACAAAACTGTTACTTCCTGAAAATTTTCTAAAGCAATAGAATATAATGAAGTAATTTACATACACTGAGCCACTCATCAACAAGGTGAAAGAAAAGTCCATGATATTCATGAATATTTTGGCAAGCTGTATTTTTTCAACAAGCATTCACTAAATTAGAGTGGTTCCATTTGACACATGAATACCAAATTTAATTTTGTTTTTGGATTAGGGTTGTTCATCTCACTCAAATCTCCTTAACAATGAACTCTTTTTTTTTTTTTTTTTTTTTTTTTTTTTAAAAATTCAAGGAGTGTGCAAAGTTGAGAACTTAGGTCATTGAAGTTCTCTGACACACTATCTGGATTTTTAGGTCAGTTAAGGATTTGAACTATCTCTGTGTAACAGGAAGTCACTACCTATGTTCAGCTCATGGATAGGTAGGTGCTTCACCTTTTCTTCTGCTGTTATGATCAAACAGTATATGAAAATTAATTTATTACTCCTTGGGGCTCAATGAGGAATGCCTTCACTGTACTGAGGCTTGTAATAGTGGCTTTATGCTTCTCAGAAGGACCTGCAGTAATGCTCTGAGAACATAATGAAAAGAAAGGAAAAAGCCAAGAAACTGAAAAAATAAAATTGTGTTAAAAATTAAGGTATTGATAAATGCATAGATTTAGTTCTATTTTTAAACCTGTTGAATGTTAGCTCCATTTAACTGGAGAGTGCATTTCAAAAGCAAAATTTTGCTAAGACAGGGGAACTGGTCCATCTGAACTATGCTCATTTCTCATGCATGAAACCCTGCTGCAGGTAAGAAGATCAATAATTAGATGGTTTTCATTCACTGCTTCATTTTGAGTTTTATTTAAAAAGGCTTATCAATGTTGGTTTATTCTTTATCTAATACATCTCATGAATTGCTACTAGCATGCATAAGTGATAGAATATCTTATTCAGAACAATGGGAGAACTCTACATATAAAATCAACAGAGACTTTAATATATGCTGTTATGGAGGGAAAATTACTTTCTCTCTTACACTTTACTCAAAGTCTGATGCCTGAATTTGTTTATTCTGCTGGATAGAGAAGATCCTAGACTTCACTTTTTGCTGTTTCTGGTGGCAATACTTAACCCAGAAACTGTCAGTTGTTTGTGATCACAGCACATTTTTATTTGCACATGTATCTTTGAAGAAGAGTGTGTGAACAGAATAAGGTATTAATAACAAAATTAACCACAACACCAAGTGATTAGGCAATTTTAATTGGTTTAAACAAATACAGGAGAATTAAAAGCTTTTTTTAGATGTATTGTCTAAGCTGTCTGCTTTTAACCAAGACAAAAAAAACCCCAAAAAACCAAAAAAACAAAAAAAGAGAGAAGTGAAAATGAAGAATTTACTGGGTGAAACAATACTCCAAAATTTTATTTAGCTTGTTTGTTTGTTTGTTTGTTTTACTGCAGAAGAAAAGGGTCTTAGCATCTTACCAGTTAAGATTTGGTGCATTTTTGCAATTTATCTAAGTACTTTTTCTGTCATTAATGGAGATTTGTTATCTTGTGAAATTGGATTGGCTTGCTTTGCTTTTCTGTGTACTTCTGACCTACCTCTGGGCAGAGAAGATATTTATGATAGATTTGTTTAACTTTTTGATCTGTTAAAATTGTAATGCTCCTGGAGTTTTTGAACAATGCAATAACAGTTTATATGATCAAGAAAGTACCACATCTATCGTAGTTTCTTCCAAGGGTAATGACACTTTCTATTATCTCTGTCAGAGTACTACTGTGAATTATCTGACTGAATGTAGCCCTTTTTTTTTTTTTTTTCTGTTCATAAGCAGATCCAGAATTTTATGGAAACAATCATTACTTGCAAGCATTTGCGAAACAGCAAACACACTTTATGTTATGTATTATTTACCAATTGTTTGCCTGAATTCTCTGTGATGTGACTGGTCACATTGCTGGCACTACTTCTTTTTCTTTCCTGCATGGAAGTGTCTCTTAAAACCTCTGGCTTATCAGTAATAGGGGAAAAAAAAAACCAAACCATGCAGAATCCTCTCTTGAATATGCAAATATACTTGTTTCTGCAAATGAAAAGGGACGGGGGCGGGGGGGGAACAGTAATAGAAACAAAACCCCACTAATACAAACAACAACAAAAATGCTGGACCAAACAGCTTTTCTTATTCAAATGGATGTTTGCAAGAACATCTTCTTGGATATTGGCAAGAACATCTTCATCTTCTTGGAAGATCGATGGCTGGATGGATTATGGGTTCGAAGTATGCCTCCTGTTTACATTCCTCCTCTGGTATAAGGTAACTCATTGAATTGCACTAAGCTGGTCTTGCAAGCCTTTCTATTGAGCTTATCAAATGAACCAGCTTAACTTCCTTGTTCACCCTCACACTGCTCCAGCTGTGTGTTAGAGTTATCAGAAAGTTCGTGACTTTTAGCAGCTTTTGGAAACCCACAGATGTTTTGCATCTAAGTGGGTTTTTTTGCACAGAATTAAACAGCTGTGCAAACAGGGATGGAGAGCTGAGTGTGGGAAGAAGGCTGACTAAGAAGATGCCTGTCAGCTGTAATGGTTGCGTTCATGCTGGGCATGTTGAAGCTTCAGTGGTGTGAACGATATCCTGCTCTGCTAAAACAACAGCAAAATCTGAAATGAAATATGCATTTATTACTGTCTTATACAATCTCTCTTGGAACACTAGATGACAATGGCATGTGTCCAACTCAGATAACAAAAAACTCCCATGTTTTCAGCTGCACTAAAAAACAAGTAGAAAAAAAGATTTAAAGGGATTTTAACCTAATTGCTAATGTCTCAAAATGAATATTCTAGTAGATTCTCTACACACAAAATTATTTCTTCCTTTTTTGGAATAATTATGTGTAAAGGTTCTTGGGACTGGAAGAACGAACAAACCTGCTTAGAAAAACTGTTGACTTTTGAAATCTAGATTTAAGCTCCACAGTCTCTTACAGTCCTCCTAATTCTTTGTCTCCTATATGTCTATCAGTCTAACTGGAATCTGCATCAGCCTGACTCAAGGGGATAAATGAGGGGCCGTTCTGACAAGAGTATGTTTATGACTGAGTCTTGTAGAGCACAACTGAGATTGAACCAATGGGGTTTTAAGGAAATTAAGAAAATAAACTGTTCTCAAAAATAAAAAGCCTTCCTTTTTGAAACATTTTTATAGAAGAATATGTCAGGTATCTAATTCTTTATTAAGTCTACAAGATCTTCAAATAAGGGCGAAAAGTCAAAAGGCAGCTGAATTGAGACACTATAATGGGCACAGTAAAGAGAGGAAGGCAAAACTGATTCAAGATTTAACTGCCTGCATTAGACACATTGCAAACTCACCAACAGAATAAGCTTGCAATGCCACTTGATGAAAACCTTTTTATTAATTTTAATTAGTTGAAATAACTCTTAAAGTAGTGTTTATTGCCTAAAAAGATTGGATTTGATGGAATCTGAGATTTTTAGATGAGCAATTTGATGGACAATTTAGGAATAGAATGGATGTTTGGACTACCAGATCTATGTCAGAATGAGTCTGTTCTAGCATTTTTCCTTACAGAAATCTACAACCAAATTCTAAAGTAACTTTAGAGTAAACAAATTTAATCTTGGGTATATCTCCTTAAAAAAATATGTTTCTCCTAAAATTCAAAGTGATTCTTTCCTTATTCATATTTCCTCTGGGCCTCTGATATCTGTGTGAATATTTAATCTCCTGTAGTATTTGATCCCTGGGGGGATTATTTTCCTCAGATGAGAAAGTTTGGGATGTTTATGATTATCAGCGCTGTTCTTTATCCAGGCAGGTGTGAATGCATGTAGAACAGGGAAGAGACCATGATCTGCTATGAATATTTTGTCAACACATTACTTGCAGTTGGAACAGCTGTGAATGAAGTCACACCAAAGAAAAGAGAGCACTAGACCATTACCCTGCCATATATACTGCTCATGTATTTGCCCCATGTTTAAAAAGCCACTTTAGAAATATTTGGAAAGTTTAAAAAGAGACAGCTTAGACAATTTATTCTCTCTTCTACAATCTGTCACCGGCTTAGTCTTATTTATTATGGGCCAGGATCTCCTTTGAAACGATCTGATTGCTTCAAAATCCCTTTGGAGAGAGTCACACGCTTACCTGTATTGAGTATACAATGACTTACCTCTAGGGAAAGTCTAGTGATATCTTGCCTACATACCAGTGCTCTGCTTCAGCTTGCTTGTGACAGCCACTGTGGCCAGAACGTCACCTGAAAGCTGAACAAATCTTGAACAGTGCAGCTGAGGTTTTTTGACAAAGAAGCTAGAATATATTAGGAGCTATATGCAGTACATATTATTGTGAGGGAACTTCCTAACTCTAAATCCAGAGGCTGGCTGTTGTAATTTATATGGAGTTTTCTAAACATCACCAGGGGCCTCATCTCCTGGACCAGTCCAGGACTGAAAAGGCATGCAGGTGAAGGTGACCTACAGCTACTTTAGCACCCCTTCCTAAGTATGTATGCTGTTCTCTGACCATGGGTCTTATCCCTACCATGAAGCCATGTGAAAGAGATTCAGTAGTAAAGAAAAAATAAATGGGAAAAAAACCCATGAACCCTCTTTGAAAAGTGTAACACATCCTTTTTGTGTATAGTTAATCACTTTAAGTCGCAGCACTCACTCCAGAGGTAAGAGTGTGGAAACTCCTGTGCTCAGCTTTGTAAACTGTCCCTCTGCCCTGAAAGACAGAGACAGCAGTGGATTTTGAAACGTGATGTGTGGCAAGACTATCTATCGGTATCTACTCCAGAACAGATTTCTCCATCCAGGTCCCCAGGCTGACACAATTCCATGTAATCCATGGCAAGCACTCAATGTGGAGGGGAATCAATAGGGTTAAATTTGCATTTCAAATTCAGAAATTGAAACATCTTCTTTTGCAGGTCAGTCTTTTCAAGGCTCCTCAGATGAAGGTGCTCAGACCTAGAATATTAAAGTGAATTCCATGGAGTTGAATCTTGTTGTAAGAAGGCAAATGACATGATCAATAAAGCAATATTTAACAAATTGGCTGTTTATTTGTGGTTTCAACGCATACAGGACCAAAGAAAAATGTGCCTGTTGAAGACTACCAGTACCTTGATCTGTATTGATTGACCAGACAACAGAGAACCAAGTACTTCCTCTAGTACAAGGTGTTCTTCCACGTTGTGTGAGTTAATACTGTCAAGACACATAAATAGGTACATACACACAGCTTTATGCTCTTATTATTTTTTTCTGCTGAGTAGAGAACAGAAGCGAAGCCATTACGTGTACCTACAGGCTCCAAAAGGCACATATTTTGTAAACAGGAAGAGCAGAATGACAGCTCAAACTACCCTACCAGATTTGTGTGTGGGTCACACAGACAGAGGCTACTACTAATTTGTGGGACAATGTGAGGACCCCAGGCAGGGTCAGCCTAATTAAGTCAGTCTGAAAAAACATTTAAGGTAGTGTTAGCAGGGTCAGATTTATTCTACTTACAGCTCACACTGGGGAAATTTCATCATTGAGCGTTATGAGGCAGGGAACCTTATACTCTCTCTCTGCTCAATATCCATGCTTCTTAGCTTATGTTAATGCTGTATACTGAAATCCCTACCATAACCTGCCAGACAACAATTTATCCTGTGCCTCCCCACAAGCGGATTGCTAAAAATACTCAAAATCACACAGCAGATGATGGACCAAGAGTGCCAGGATACTCTCAGTCCTTACCACTTCTCCATGGAGGGTCCAGCAGTATGCTGCTCCTACCAGTTCATGTGCAAATCCTCTGCTTTTCATTTACATTGCTGAGATGGCAAGGTCTGTCCTTCTGAGAATTTGGTGTCATTCTGCAAAATCTGCCGTTAGAAGAAAAGCTCCTACACTCACTCCAGCAAGAGACTTGAATAATAACGAGAAGCAATAAATTCCTTCCCCGCCTTGTTTTTTACTTGTAGAACTTAAAGCCTTTACTCCAACTGTGCTAAGTGCCCTGCACAAAAGCATAAAAGGGAACAGCTCGTACCTTATAAGAAACAATTTATTTTAACAGTAGAACTATACATGACGAGGCAGTGGGGAGGGCTACTATTACGCCTGCCTATTCTGTGGTACAAAAGGATTTGGTTAATTAGCCAAGGTTGTGCCAGAAATCTGTCGAAGAGGTGGGAACTGAACTTGGCTCATTTGAGACCTCCTCAGAGTACTGTAATTATAAGGTCATGCTTCCCTGAGGGTGAACACCAAACATTTTATTAGGCATTTCTTCCTCTCCAGTTCTTTCTCCAGGCAATTTCCCCCTCTCTTGCCAACCCAAGTCTCTCTTATTACAAAGTTTATTGGTCTTTTATTGGTCCTGGGTCCCTTCTACAGGTATGAAAAGTTTTATTTTGATACACAGAAATTGATTATTTGTAGATTTCAGGATTATTTTAAAGTTTGTTGCCATTTTGGGTCACTCTGAAGAAATCCCTGGCATATAGCCTAGGGAATATATCAGATAAATGTATAGACTAGTAGAATATATTCTAGACAATACAGAAACTATTTTTCCTACTTTCTCCAACAGAAGGATGAAAGTTAAATAACTTGACCAAATTCTTACATTGTTTGCAGCATAGGTAACAACTTATTTACAGTTCCTGTGTTTCTAACCATCAGTAATGGTGTTTAATTTTTCCTCTTTAGGGGCCTGACTGGTCTGCTGAAGGATTCCCACACATGTGAGCACATTTGGATCTTTCCAGTAATAGAACCCTTGGCTTTATATGTAGAAACACTCTTCCCATCAGTGATGATGGCCACACTGATGTTCAGATGCTTCAAATCTGGCAGCTGCTTTGCTTCCCAGAATCACTCGTCCCTTAGTGGGACACTCCTGAGAAGTTTCTAGTAGCTCCGGTTAGCCTGTTCTTGCTTAACAAATATAACATCTGTCTGCTCTGAAAGGAGAACAGTGACAATCAGAAAGACAATACTGAAAGGAAAGAGATGATTGTGAAATGTCTTGGATATTTTCCCCCTCCACCTCTGAGCAAATCCATCAAAAGCCCTCTTGGGGTTCCTCAGAAAGGACAACTGCCAGAGTGGATTGTGAGAGAATCAACTTAACTTACCGTGCTTCTGCTGAAATCCTGTCCGAGGCTCTTAATTTATTCACAGATAAACAAAACGCTCTTTATTGCCTCACACGCAGTTTTGACAGATGGTTCTTAGCATTCAGCCCAGGTGTAAAGAGACAGAGATAAATGGATCTGTTCTTTTTAATTCACACACACACACACACTTGTGACTTTCATCTCTACCTGAAAAGCTCCTCAGGCTGTCTATCTGTTTCTTGTTCCATCTATTAGACAGATCTTCTATCCAGATACTCACTTTATTGTGCCTTTTAACAGAGGTCCCTCCCCCTGGAATATGCAATTTGCAGAGCATGAATCATATATATCATTAATATCTGATTTAAAAGTAAAATAACATTTAATTATGAATGTTCAGGAGTTCTTGGCTCAGTGGAAAGTCTTATAAAATGAAAAGGAAAAAAATACTGACATCCCCCCCACACACCCTGTATGCAAAAAGAGGTTGTTTCATTTCCCATTCCAAGAAGTAATGATTAGATAAGTTACGCGAAGTTAAAGAGTGAAAGTAGAGAGCAGGATGGAAATGAAAGGGGTGTCTTTTAATACAGAAATTTTCCTATCCTAATAAGCATCTTGATGGACTTCCTTGCTCAATTGTGCAGATAATGTGTAGTACAGCACCTGGGAGAAGTTTCATGCCATACACATATTTTGCAAAATTTCTTATGCCATAGGGACCACTGTATTCCTCAGTACCTTAAGCTGTGTCACATTGTTGGAAACTACAGAGGATGAAAAGCAGAGAAAAAGGCAGAGTAGTAGAAGAGATGTCTGGTACTTTTCCATTAACTTATATCTCAGGGTACACAGAATCTGGAAGGTCAAAATACCTGTTGCCATTAAGAAGGAGGGCTCCAGAAACAGAAGAGCAAATAGGGCACACAGGATCTTTGAAATAAATGTAGTGATGTGCTTGAGCCACTTAAAAAAAAGAAAAAAAACATCATCAGCTCCCTTCTGTTGAGGGCAAGGTCTTGTCGGGAGGACACCAGTACTCCACACCTGTTTGCTTTATAATGTTATTTAACTTTATGCTATAAGGCAAACCAGTATTGAGTTTATGTCAAGATGCCTTTTATCACTATCAGCATTAGAGAAAGTTTTAGTCAGGGGTACTGGACCCGAACTTACCCCAGATTTCAAACTAGAAGTCATACTGACTGAGCAGAAGTTATGTTGCTGCCTGTTTTGTTTCAGCTTTTTTCTATCATGTTATGTTGCTGTCTTTGCTGAAGAGTTGAAAGTATCTGTCTTCCTCAACTTCTACACTCATGTTTTGGCCAGTGGAATATGAAAACCTGGTTGTGTCTCAGACCTGGAGATGATAATGTATCCGAGTCCAGTCCACTTGTCTCTATTAATTTGGCTTAAATACGTTACAGAACAGATTTCAGTCAATCACCATCACCAGAGTGATATGCGATACAACATAATTTCCCTCCTACACTTTTGGGAAGCTTGGTAATTCAATATAAATTGGAGGGCTTTGTTCAGGATATTGTGACGTTGCTGAATACACTTGCATGTGATTTGCTGGCACTTTTTTGCCTCCACAAGCTGCTACCACCGTAGGACAACATAGCCCTTGTCTCAATAAATGGGGTAAGTTTACTGAGATTATTTGAGGTCGGTGGACCCACAGGATCCTAGGTGGAGAGGCAGGCTGTGCTGCTTGGGATATTTCCTGCTCTCCCTACTTCCTCAGAATATCTGAGAGCGACCAATATTGATCCTGCTTCTGGTGATGGTGATAAACAAGAGATTTCACTGGCTCTATCTGCTGCCTTGGGCTGAGATTTTAAGGCAGGAAAGAGGGAGAATCGATTGTGTGTGAATGAAATCAGTCTATGCAGTAAGAAACCTTCTCTACATGCTTTTTACTCTTCCTGCCCCCAAATGACGTTTGAACCACGTTTCCAAGAATTCCTGATGACACTATTTAACCGTACATTATCAATAGTATTTGGAATTCAGAAGGACTCTTCCTTTAATGGTAAGGTATTTAGTGGATTTTTCTACTTGCTCTGCCAGAATGGCAGTGTTAGTTAATAAAAAGCACAAATAAAAATTTAAAGTCTTCACACTTAAAGTTGAGTTTGCTTTTTTGTTTAAACTTGTCCAGAGCAAGTGAGAAGTTCAAAGGAAACAGCTGCCTCAGGTGAAAATGAAACCTTTGAAATAACCACTTATTCTGTTAGCTTGGATGGAGAAGAGATCTTGCAGCCTCTGCTCCAGCTACCTTCATGTGCATCACATTTCTCCCTGCAGGAAGAAGATGAGAAGAGTCAGAGGCAAACAGAATCTGACAGAGGAGGATGAAAAGGCCAATCTCAAAAGTTGCTGCTTGGCATGAGGCTGCTTTAATGCTGCAGTTGGCTCAAGGAATGCCAGGTTCTTTGAGATGGAGAAGGCTTGATATTAAAGTTAAAAGATAATAAGATGCAACCTTCTCCTTAAAATTCTGTCTACGTGTTTGAGATTCTCTGTCTCACGTAACCTGTCTTCTAACCAGCCTGTGTACAAGACTAGAGTTCATCTCTACTCTGATGTAGATATAAAGCTCAGAAATAAGTGATCACCCTTTACTTTGGTTAAACCTGTGAAAAAGCACTGAAACGTGGCATACTGTAAACAGAGAGAACTTGAATGTACTTTCTGATATTAATGTTCAGAAAATGGCAACATTATCCTTGCAAATATCCTAACTGAAATCGTTATTTTCTGGAAATGTTGCAAAGCTTTTTCTCCCAGTCTCTCTTTCTCTCTGTTCCTTATACTTGGCTATTACGTGAAGTCAGAGTTCAAATGTATGTTCCCTGCTTTGAAATACTCTCTTGTGTCGAGATGCAAAATCAAACAGAAGAAAAGTTTTGATATTCTATGAACTGGTCCAGTGCTGGCTGGAATTATCTGGTGCTTTGCTGAAGAGTCTGCATTATTAATGAAGCATCTGAAAACCTTTCTGTGAAGGAGAGGAGGGTGACAGAAAAGATTCTCATTATACTTCCACCCTCTATTTCTCAAGGCATTTCGTGGGGATGACATTTCCTAAGGTTGCAGTGCCTGAGACTTATATTTCAGCTAGATGGAGAATGCAGTGAAATGTTTCACTTCTGTGTGTTGCGTATGTGCCTCAGAGGAACATGTTAGTTCAAACACAGGGCCATACTGCTATGCAAATATATCTATACAACTTCCAGATCACAGCTGGCTCCTATCCAACTGCCTTGGAGTGTGGGCAGAATAAGTTTTTGTCTGCCTCCAAACCACAGTGTAGGCATACCCATTCTTCTGGATTTGTGCTTGCTGTCTTTGGCACAGGAAGGTGGTTTCAAGCTCCCATGCAAGCTGTGAAAGACAGTAGCTGAATGTACTGTAGTGACCTTTTCAAATCTCTTCCACAGCTCAATTGATTTCTTAACACTTGTGGCTTCAGCTTTTGGGCTGCGAGGCAGGGGCAGGGTGCCAGCTAGTCAGAATTATAGGATATTGAAAAGGTTAAATCAGTCCAGCGTCTGCATAACTATCTTTAACAAATGTTAGGCAAAGTAGTTCTGATTTCTTGTACCACTGCTGTAGACAGCCGAAAAAAAGAAGAATCTTTTAATGAATATGCATGATTGTAATAAGAACAGAAAATGGTACATACATTTAACCTTTTTTTTTATTGTAATTTGAAGACTGTACTCTTGTGGTCCTCCTGATGTGATATACCTGAGCTGCAAAGCAGCATTTGCATAGCTTTTGATCTCACAAAAGTATTCTACTTTTATGAGTCTGATATGATTTGATGCTTCAGTGGTTTTGACTTATAAATGGTAGTTGCAAATCCTTCTCATTCTTTTAGAGGTGAAGTCAAAACATAATTTCATGGAGAAATAATAAGTAGATGACATCTTTGTAAGTGGAAAGAATTGGTCTATCTCTGCTGGGTAGAGAGCATTTTCCTACGGAGTGGAGGACAGTCTTTTTTGAGGTAGTACCTGGTATGTTCTTCCTCTGAACTAAGCTGTTTGGGTTTTTTAAAAGGGACAAGTACAAACACTTTTAAGGCAAAGAATAAAAAATTATGGCTTAGGTAGCCACAGCAATTTCCCCCAGAAAGATATGACTTTTTTGCTATCATGCCTTAGTGAGTCATCAGAGATGTAACAGCTCTTGGCAAATATTTGAGGTGACTTAGTTGTCTTCAAAGTTTTCATCATCTATAGGGAGTATGGTTTGATGCAAGCTAGACTAAATACATAATGGTAGAGTCTTTTCTAAGAAAACAACTTTTAGCATCAAAACTGTGCATAGAGTCATGGAGTACTGTTACAGATGACAAACTCCTTTCAACACGCTGACATTTAAAAAGCAGACATAATATTCAGTATGATTTTCAATTTCTGGGTTGCAGCAAACACTACATCCTGTGAGGGTTTTGTTACAAAGTGCTCTTAAGAAGCAATTTGTAGGAAGATCTTCACAGGATTTAGTGAAGATCTGTAGCAGAGTAAAGCACTCTTGCACTGGTTACCTATACTGAGAAAGAGACTGCAGCTATAGTAACAAGTATAGTTAGGCAAGGAACAAATAGGTAGGATCCAAGGCTCACAGTGTGGAAATCAAGCCAGCTGAACCAGGAGGGAGATCATATCAAGCACTGTAAATGACTGCTTTACTTTTACTGTGAATTATTTTGATAGTTTTGATAAAGATAAATTTCATACTTTTGATACAGGAACAAAGTAGGAACTAAAAGGTGGCTTCAGCTAATTTTGCTGTTTAGGAGTGAACCTATTTCATCTGAAGCTGGTAAGAGCTTTATGAGACCCTAAATACAGATCTGGGAGAAACTTCAGATATCTAAGCTTAAAAAGCTGGCCTATGTGTTACAGAAAGGCTTGTCCTGAGTATAACAGAGCATATGTTTGGATCCAGGTGGAGGCAATGATGAAATTGGCAGGTGAAATTATACATGCAACCGTGGAATGAAATACAAACCTGCTTAACCAACGTCTGCCAAAACTGTGGATTTCTGTGTTGCAGCTTAATTCTAGCTTGGGAGTGGTTTCAGCAACAGAATGACACTGACAGCACAGTGCTTGAGAGCACACAGTGGTGAGGCCATTCTGCCTATTTTTGTAATTGCAGCATCACTGCTAACTGGAAGATGGATTTCAAAATATACCTATCTTGTGTACAAGCCAGCGACTGGGAAGTTGTAATTCAGCTTCAAATTCACTGAAGAATTTCTGTTGCAATCCTATGCTAATGAAAGCGAAATCATTCACGCCAGACCTTTGTAAGAATGTCAAAAAAGGTGTCATCAGAGAAGTGCAGAAATTAGGCAAGGGTGAGGATTCTGCCTAAGGAAAAATGCATCCTATAAAACTTTATTATTCTGAATGTATTGATACTTGGTATATAATGTCTGCTAGCAATGATCCATACTGGCTGAAAAACATGTGCTAGTGCAGTCTGGCCTCTGGTGCACAGACCCACACATTGTGATTTGCTCATCTAAGAAACTCAGCACCTTGTAAGTTTAAACTCTAAATGAAAAATAAGTGTTATGTTAAAGACGAAGCCTGGAGGCTGCACCTGGGCTCATGGTGCTAAGACCCTGAAGCTGGCTGAAGCTGTGTTTGACTGACTGCTCAAGACAGAGGACCTGCAGCTGAGGCAATCTACTACAGAGACAAGTTGTGAGAAGCAGGGCTGGAAGAGCAGAAAATCTTCCTTCCCCCTCTGTCCCTATGCCCAGCTAATGAAGAGCACTAGGAGCGTCTGACAGCCTCTGAAGTGTGACTCAGGCACTCTGGGTAAGTTGCTGCTTACAGCAGAAAGCCACGTAGAGCCAGCTAGTTGGAAATGCTAGATACAGAGACTTTGGTGGATTATAAAATGCTGTTATTGAACATGGCCTAATGGGCAGCTTTCAAGTCACTCAGATATTTGTGTGGGAGGAGCAGTACATTTGGTTGTGATAAGGGAGTGAGGGAAATGCGATGAAGCCTGGTTTAGTTAAATGTTTTTAACTCTGCAGTTGTACCAGATATGAACAAGACTGAAGTGATATTTCAAAAAGCTTTTCTGTGTTGTTCATTGTGTCGGATTCTCAGACCAGTGATGAGTACTGTAACCAGGGCAATTCAAGTTGAGGACTGTTTGTTTCATTTATCAAAAATAAGAAAACAGCTTTGGCTCAGTCGCACATCGCATTTTTCTCTATTTGAAGCTCTGTAACTGAACTGAGATTCACATAATATAAACACTTACAGAAAAGAGAAAGCAAGGATCAGAATATCCTCAGCCATTTTTTTTTTCCTGGTACGTCATCATGTGTATTTCTACCATGGATGTTGTTTAAACCACTTATTTTTATGCAACAAGGATAAGCTGTAAATAACCATTACAGAAGCAATCTTTAAGAGAAACTAGCTAGCCCATGTTCTGTGCATTTTACTTTTGTAATGACTGTGGCTAATACTCACAACATTCAAGAGCCTGTAAATTACTTTCACTCACCAAACTGGGGCACTTATGCATATCTAGAAACAGCACCATTCTGGCTTCTAATAATCTGGGAGCTTAAAATAGGTGTCAAGGTGTTGCGTACCTTCGTTTAGGGCAGCCATCAGTGCTGCCAGAGCTGCAGAATGGCTCATGTAAAGAGAAAATACATTAAATCACAAGCACTCCATTCCCTAGATGGAATGAAAGTATTTCATGTAATCAACAGCAGTGCTTACAATGGATAGGAAATGCATTTATGTGTATGTTGAAAGGATCTCTGAGGTTAACAGGGATTAGGGCAGGAATCTTAATCACTTAATGACTCCCCTTTGTTGGTGGTGGTGATTGCCTCCTTTCTGTTAAGAATAAATAATTTTAAAAGTGATAGTGTGATGCTAAAGCAAGTACTCATTTTTAATTGCAACACTTCTTTTAATAGAGATGCAGAATGTTCTGTGTCTAAAACCATAAGCAGTTTTGCTCAAGAAATTCTTCACTAGTACCTGCAGCAGCTACTTTCTGGTACACAAAAATTCCCCCTCCAAGCCTCTTTCTTGGCATCAAAAGTTATGTAGTTTCTTCTTTAATATTCTACTGGTGTTCAAAAGCACTAAAATAATATGCAAATAAAAAAGATATTGTATCCAATCCCTAATGAATCCAAAAGCTGTCACAATACATTGAAAAGATACTTTGGAACAAATAAATCAAGGATTGTATAAAAAGTTACTTAGGTTTGGAAGCCATCTACAGCAGATCAAAAGGAACTGTTGAGATAAGATGGCAAAGACAATCAAGGATAAAGGGAGAAGTCAGGTAAGCAAATTAAGAATAAAGGAGAAATGAACCATATGTTCCTTTAGTCCTCAGGTAGAAGAGTTTGTGTCCATGATATCACATGCACATCCGTGCACCTATGGAGGAGGAACAGCAGAGGAGCATTGCCTTCCAGTCCTTCCTTGTAGAATATCCTTTCCCAATGTGTATTTTGCCACACTGCACACTATTGCATGTTAGTTTTGCTGTCCATCCAGCATCTCAGTCTTTTTCCTGATGTGAGGAGATAACTTTCTCTCTAAATGCCATTCATCCTTCAAGTTAAGAATACTTGTCATGCTGTGCTTCTTTGAATAGGTGATGGGAAAATCTGTACTGGGATGTACTAGTGTTCAAGGCTCACCTCTCCAGCATCCCCTCTTCCCACAGTGCTTTGTCTCTTTTTGCACCTTCCTGCCTCAGTGGACCTACAGCTCTCCATCCTGCATGACAGAACAGTATTGTTGTAGTAGTGACCAACAATGTTCATGCAAGTTTAGACCTATCCACTTGTCTTGGTCTACTGATCACAGGATCTGTTCACTCATCTTTTGTGAATGAGATGCAGACCTTTTTTTTCCAAGTAAGTTGTTTGCTTGAAGGCATGGTTTATGAGTAAAATCTCTGTCTTCTCATAGCTCACTGGGGAGGTGGGAAATGAAGCTGGAAGAAAACTTCTTATTCACCTCCTGCCTTTCTGTTCACTACAAACACTATACTCTCTTAAGAGAGCTAGAACACAGCTCTTTGGCCTTGGGAAGGGCAATAACCAAAAGCTTTCTTTTCACCCCCTTCCTCCTGAAGGAAGGGGTAGGGGTGACTACTGGAATATAGGGCAGCTACAGGAGTGCAGTGTGGTGGAAAGCACAGCAGCACTTCAAATAATCAATGCTGAAGAATGCCATAACATCCCTGTGGTCTCAGCGCTCCCTGTGCAGATAAGCCATCTGTACTGTGACTCCAGGCTGGCCGTTGGTCCACAGATAAAGACCACAATCTCAGTTAAGAAGCAAAGACTGAGACATGTTTATTGTCAGCAAGGAGCCCATCCTGGCAAGGCATTAGCTAACATTGCCTTGGCAGGGTATTAACACCAACCACACCCCATGAGCCAATAAATAGCTGTGCGGTTTCCAGCTCTTCTTTCATATGTTGATCAAAACAAGCTACAGAGATCAAAATAGATTAGATACTGCCTTCTACACTCACACTGATAGTTGTAGCCAAGATCCATCCTGTTTGTATGCTCATGTTAGATCCATACAGCATCTGACCGTCCTCTGCTTAATAACCTTGTCTCCCTTGGACTCACTTTTGGACTGGGCTCTGCATATTATTCCACTATTCTCCTTTTACATTTAAGCTCATTGAAGTTCATGGATTTTGCATGGTAAATAGCTCCTTTCAGACTCACATTGCTCAGCACTTCAGCAAAGCCTTTACATGAGCTGAGCAACGCTTCAGCAAGACCCATGATGCATACCAAAGATGATTTTTGGTTTTTTCATTCATGAATATTGCTTCTACTGATGGCATAGTAAATTTTGCTTTGTCATATGTGCTTCAGCTACCGGTTCCCCCAACTGAGATACTCCAGATGAACTCACTTCATTTACAATAGGAAACAAAAAGGTTATGTTTGCTCCTTTAGCTGGAATTGATTTCCGTTGACTGAGTAATGTGTATGTAATGTTTAACTTATTACCTGTTGTGTCTGTTTCAGGTTCTGTTTGATGCCTGGGCAACTTTTAATTCTTCCTTGTCCCTTCTCACCTAGCCTAATCTCTGTGTGGATACACAGCTAGAAATCCAGAGTGTGATTATAAAAGATTTTTATAAATACTATGCTAATGGTGTATTTACAGCAAGATGTGTGGGTGTTTTCAACATTTCAGCAAATGAAACCTCTACAACTATACAGGAAATTAGAGGCCACTTTTGCAAGGTGGATGCATGCATGCTTCTGAAAAACACTTTTAGCTTTCCTTTCTAACAAGGTGGCATTTACCATATGTACAAAAGACTTGCATACTCCAGTCAGGAAAATCAAACCATTCTGTAGGACTGACTGTTTCTTGGCAACGGGATCAAATGTCTTATCTGCCTAGTGTACAATTCTGTGGCTTTCCATCATGTGCAGATTGGCTTCTGTAATTAGGAATGGTTGTATAAAGGCCTCCATGGTCAGAAGGGTGATACCTTCTCCTGCATGAGAATGGCCCCAAAGACAGGATCCACCTGGGCTGTGGGGAAGCAAGGCTTAAGCCTTTGCTTTTGATTCTGAGGGAGCAAAGCTTAGACTTAGCTCTCATACATCCCCAAGAGTGTTATTATGTGGGTTTTTTTTTTTTTTTTAAATTTTCTATACTTTTCACCTGAAGGCATCAAGGCTATTTTGACATCTCTTTCTTTTTTAAATCATGGTATGTAACTATTTGCCAGACAGTCTTTTTGAGGGGGGTGGTGGTGGGGAAGTAAAGTTATCTTGTTTCCTTTTTCCAGATGCCTTGTCCTGGTTTCGGCTGGGATAGAGTTAATTTTCTTCCTAACAGCAGGCATAGTGCTGTGTTTTGGATTTAGTAGGAGAAGAATGTTGATAACAGGCTGATGTTTTTAGTTGTTGCTGAGTACTGCTTATGCTAGTCAAGGACTTTTTCAGCTTCCCATGCTCTGCCAGGCGCACAAGAAACTGGGAGGGGGCACAGCCAGAATAGTTGATCCAAACTGACCAAAGGGCTATTCCATACCATATGACGTCATGCTCAGTATATAAACTGGGGGGGGTTGGCCGGGGAGCAGCGATCGCTGCTCGGGAACTGTCTGGGTATCGGTCGGCGGGTGGTGAGCAATTGCATTGTGCATCACTTGCTTCGTGTATCATTATTATTATTATCATTATTATACTGTTACTATTAGCATTACTATTTTACTTTATTTCAATTATTAAACTGTTCTTATCTCAGCCCAGGAGTGTTTCTCACTCTTACTCCTCCAATTCTCTCCCCCATCCCATCGGGGTAGGGGGAGTGAGCGAGCGGCTGCGTGGTGCTTAGTTGCTGGCTGGGGCTAAACCACGACAGTCCTTTTTGGCGCCCAACGTGGGGCATGAGATAACAACAGATTAATCAGAGTGTATTAAGGAGTCTGTTAACAGTTGCCGGTCACGATATTAGTTCATCTGATCTGCACCATGTTCTTTTTTTTGCAGCACGCGTTAAAGCTTGCTGTCAGTTTGTGTAGTGTGCTATGCTCTGCAGTGATTCATGATCTTTTGCTTGGGAGGCTCCTTATCAAAGCCCTGACCTTGAGCATTCTTTGGTATTTGGGTTTCATACAGAAGTCACTACTGTACTTCGGGTACTACCTCATAGAGAGAGTTAGCAATTATACTTCTTACTCTGAGAGGCTTGTTGTGGAGGAAATACAGAATGGCACCTTTGCTGCTTTCTTCTATGATGTTTCCTCCTTCATTACAACAACTTTCCTGTATCTTGAACACCCCTGGGCAGTTAAGATACTTCTATTGATAATTCTTGGGAATGTTGTTTCCATTTTGATAAAGGTCAGTAAGCAGTTTAAAAATACCATCCAGAGATCTACCCCAAGGCTGGATAGTTATGAGTGGCAGGGTGTGTGAGATCGTATGCGCAAGTACCTAGGGCAGTGGGGACCTCCAGTGTTTTGGAACTTCACCCCTGAACAAGTGCAGAATCCTGAAGAATTAGTAAAGTATTTGGAAGAAGTATGTTGTCACCCTGGTAGCTCCAGAGAGACACAAATCATTGCAACATGCTGGGGACTGGCCCATGCCTATCGAGCCGTGGTCAACGCTAATCAGTACCCTCAAAAGAAAGAGAAGGTCTCTGGATCTGATGACAAAACAACAAGCACTGTGGCTACTCAAACCCCCACTACAGGCCCTGCGGCTACTCCAACCCCCAGTGACAGACACTGTGGCTAAACCAGAGAACCAACCTGCGCCGGTATCAGTTGCCCCTATACAGAAGAAAAAATACACGAGGAAATCAGTTCGTTTAGTAAGGGATGAAGATGAACCAGGGCCATCACGAGAACCAGAGGAGGAAGAACCCATAAATGAGATGGTGACCACCCGATCCCTATCCCTGAGTGAGCTGCGAGATATGCAAAAAGATTTTGGTCGTCATCCAGGCGAGCACATCATCACCTGGCTGCTCCGATGCTGGGATAACGGGGCCAGTAGCCTGGATTTAGAGGGTAGGGAAGCCAAGCAGCTGGGATCCCTTTCCAGGGAAGGGGGCATTGACAAAGCAATTGGAAAAGGGGCAAAACCGCTCAGCCTCTGGAGGCGACTTCTGTCAAGCGTGAAGGAAAGGTATCCCTTCAAGGAGGATGTTTTATACCGCCCAAGCAAATGGACCACCGTAGAGAAAGGTATCCAGTACCTGAGGGAATTAGGCGTGCTGGAGGTGATTTACAGTGACCTGAATGATGAGCGGTTAACCAAAGACCCAGATGAAGTCAGGTGCACACAATCCATGTGGCGGAAGGTGGTACGGAGCGCACCAGCATCGTATTCCAACTCGTTGGCAATACTAGCCTGGAAAGACGACGAGGCACCAACGGTGGATGAAGTGGCTAGACAACTCCGGGACTACGAAGAAAAGCTCTCTTCCTCCCTACGGGCCTGTGTCTCGGCTGTGGAAAAACTGTCTGAAAAAATATGCCAAGAGTTCCAACAACTCAGAGAGGATCTGTCCTACTCCCCACCTGCACGGACCAGTGTCTCAGCCATTAGGAGTCAACGTCCCTATGCTCAAGAGAGAGGATATAGAGGATACACACCACGGGGCACCCTGTGGTTTTACCTGCGTGATTATGGAGAGGACATGAGAAAGTGGGATGGAAAACCCACCTCAACCTTAGAGGCACGGGTGCGTGAATTGCAAGGAAAAACTATTAGAAAAGGCGGTTCTCCCAGGAAAATTGCAGCTCCAGTTTCCAGTGAGCAGTTCCCGAGACAGAGTAAGAGGGCTAATTTTACTTCCGACCTTGATCAGGGAACTTTTGATTCACATTTACAGGAAGTGAACAACGAATACTGTGACCAGTGTTAGAGGGGCCCTGCCTCCAGCCAGGTGGAGGAAAGGGACAACCGGGTTTACTGGACTGTGTGGATTCGATGGCCTGGAACGTCAGACCCACAGGAGTATAAGGCTCTAGTGGACACTGGTGCACAGTGCACGCTAATGCCATCAAACTATAGAGGGGCAGAACCCATTTGTATTTCTGGAGTGACAGGGGGATCCCAACAGCTAACTGTACTGGAAGCTGAAGTGAGCCTAACTGGGAATGAGTGGCAAAAGCACCCCATTGTGACTGGCCCAGATGCTCCGTGCATCCTTGGCATAGACTACCTCAGGAGAGGGTATTTCAAGGACCCAAAAGGGTACCGGTGGGCTTTTGGTATAGCTGCTTTGGAGACAGAGGAAATTAAACAGTTGTCCACCTTGCCCGGTCTCTCAGAGGACCCTTCAATTGTAGGGTTGCTGAAGGTTGAGGAACAACAGGTGCCGATTGCTACCACAACTGTGCACAGGCGGCAATATCGCACCAACCGAGACTCCCTGATTCCCATCCATAACCTGATTCGTCGACTGGAGAGCCAGGGAGTGATCAGCAAGACTCGCTCACCCTTTAACAGTCCCATATGGCCAGTGCGAAAGTCTAATGGGGAGTGGAGACTAACAGTGGACTATCGTGGCCTGAACGAAGTTACACCGCCGCTGAGTGCTGCCGTGCCAGACATGCTAGAACTTCAATATGAACTGGAGTCAAAGGCAGCTAAGTGGTATGCCACAATTTATATTGCTAATGCATTTTTCTCCATCCCTTTGGCAGCAGAGTGCAGACCCCAGTTTGCTTTTACCTGGAGGGGTGTTCAGTACACCTGGAACCGACTGCCCCAGGGGTGGAAGCACAGCCCCACCATTTGCCATGGACTGATCCAGACAGCACTGGAACAGGGTGAAGCTCCAGAACATCTGCAGTACATTGATGACATCATTGTGTGGGGCAATACAGCAGAAGAAGTTTTTGAGAAGGGAAAGAAAATAGTCCAAATCCTTCTGAAGGCTGGTTTTGCCATAAAACAGAGTAAGGTCAAGGGGCCTGCACAGGAGATCCAGTTTTTAGGAATAAAATGGCAAGATGGACGTCGTCAGATCCCAATGGATGTGATCAACAAAATAACAGCTATGTCCCCACCAACTAGCAAAAAGGAAACACAAGCTTTCTTAGGCGTTGTGGGGTTTTGGAGAATGCATATTCCAAATTACAGCCAGATCGTAAGCCCTCTCTATCAAGTGACCCGGAAGAAGAACGAATTCAAATGGGGCCCTGAGCAACAACAAGCCTTTGAACAAATTAAACGTGAGATAGTTTATGCAGTAGCCCTTGGGCCAGTCCGGGCAGGGCAGGATATTAAAAATGTGCTCTACACCGCAGCCGGGGAGAATGGCCCTACCTGGAGCCTCTGGCAGAAAGCACCAGGGGAGACTCGAGGTCGACCCCTAGGGTTTTGGAGTCGGGGATACAGAGGATCCGAAGCCCGCTACACTCCAACTGAGAAAGAGATACTGGCAGCATATGAAGGGGTTCAAGCTGCTTCAGAAGTGGTTGGTACTGAAGCACAGCTCCTGCTGGCACCCCGACTGCCAGTGTTGGGCTGGATGTTCAAAGGGAGGGTCCCCTCTACACATCATGCAACTGATGCTACATGGAGTAAGTGGGTTGCATTGATCACACAACGGGCTCGAATAGGAAACCCCAGTCGCCCAGGAATCCTGGAAGTGATCATGGACTGGCCAGAAGGAAAAAACATTAGAATATCACCAGAGGAGGAGGTGACACGTGCTGAAGAGGCCCCACTGTATAATAAATTGCCAGAAAATGAAAAGCAATATGCCCTGTTCACTGATGGGTCCTGTCGTCTCGTGGGAAAGCATCGGAGGTGGAAAGCTGCTGTATGGAGTCCTATACGACAAGTCGCAGAAACTGCTGAAGGAGAAGGGGAGTCAAGTCAGTTTGCAGAGGTGAAAGCCATCCAGCTGGCTTTAGATATTGCTGAACGAGAAAAGTGGCCAGTCCTTTATCTCTATACTGACTCATGGATGGTGGCAAATGCCCTGTGGGGGTGGCTGCAGCAATGGAAGCAGAGCAACTGGCAGCGCAGAGGCAAACCAATCTGGGCTGCCGCATTGTGGCAAGATATTGCTGCCCGGGTAGAGAACCTGGTTGTAAAAGTTCGTCACGTAGATGCTCATGTACCTAAGAGTCGGGCCACTGAAGAACATCAAAACAACCAGCAAGTAGATCAGGCTGCTAAGATTGAAGTGGCTCAGGTGGATTTGGACTGGCAACATAAGGGTGAATTATTTATAGCTCGGTGGGCCCATGACGCCTCAGGCCATCAAGGAAGGGATGCAACGTATAAATGGGCTCGTGATCGAGGGGTGGACTTAACTATGGACAGTATTGCACAGGTTATTCATGAGTGTGAAACATGCGCTGCAATCAAGCAAGCCAAGCAGTTCAAGCCCCTTGGGTATAGTGAACGATGGCTAAAATATAAATATGGGGAGGCCTGGCAGATTGATTACATCACGCTCCCACAGACCCGCCAGGGCAAGCGCTATGTGCTCACCATGGTGGAAGCAACCACTGGATGGCTGGAAACATATCCCGTGCCCCATGCCACCGCCCGGAACACCATCCTGGGCCTTGAAAAGCAAGTCCTGTGGCGACATGGCACCCCAGAAAGAATTGAGTCAGACAACGGGACTCATTTCCGAAACAACCTCATAGACACCTGGGCCAAAGAGCACGGCATTGAGTGGGTGTATCACATCCCTTACCATGCACCAGCCTCCGGGAAAATTGAGCGATACAATGGATTGTTAAAGACTACCCTGAGAGCAATGGGTGGTGGGACGTTTAAACATTGGGATACGCATTTAGCAAAAGCCACCTGGTTAGTCAACACCAGGGGATCTGCCAATCGAGCTGGCCCTGCCCAATCAAAACTTTTACGTACTGTAGAAGGAGATAAAGTTCCTGTAGTGCACATGAAAAATATGCTGGGGAAGACAGTCTGGGTTACTTCCCCCTCTGGCAAAGGCAAACCCATTCGTGGGATTGCTTTTGCTCAAGGACCTGGGTGCACTTGGTGGGTGATGCGAAAGGATGGGGAAGCCCAATGTGTACCTCAAGGGAATTTGGTTTTGGGTGAAAATAGCCAATGAACTGAATTGTATAATATTAATTGCTTTATAATACTGTATGTTATCTCTTAACTATATGTTATCTCTTAACTGCATGTTAATATAATAATATAGTAGGTTAATATTAAGTATATAATACTATATATTATGATTGCTATATGCCGCATCAATGGTATTGCAGTAAGAATTGCCCAGCCTAAGGAAAATGAACTTTGATGAAACCATGTTGGAATGAGAACTGACTTCAGCATGCAACAGTCCAACACTGCACACCACCTCTCCTGCTCTGAAAGACTGTGATGACAGATGGAACCCAAAGTCATGGGCTAAATGAACTCAATGGACATTTTAGAGGGATGGGCCATAGACGAAGGGAATGATATCTGTGTGTATATCAAGATAGGGAAAGGGGTGGTGATTAATTGGAACACATTGGAAAGGGGAGGGCCTGTGCATGACGTAGATGGTATAGAATAAGGGGTGGATACTGTCCTGGTTTCGGCTGGGATAGAGTTAATTTTCTTCCTAACAGCAGGCATAGTGCTGTGTTTTGGATTTAGTAGGAGAAGAATGTTGATAACAGGCTGATGTTTTTAGTTGTTGCTGAGTACTGCTTATGCTAGTCAAGGACTTTTTCAGCTTCCCATGCTCTGCCAGGCGCACAAGAAACTGGGAGGGGGCACAGCCAGAATAGTTGATCCAAACTGACCAAAGGGCTATTCCATACCATATGACGTCATGCTCAGTATATAAACTGGGGGGGGTTGGCCGGGGAGCAGCGATCGCTGCTCGGGAACTGTCTGGGTATCGGTCGGCGGGTGGTGAGCAATTGCATTGTGCATCACTTGCTTCGTGTATCATTATTATTATTATCATTATTATACTGTTACTATTAGCATTACTATTTTACTTTATTTCAATTATTAAACTGTTCTTATCTCAGCCCAGGAGTGTTTCTCACTCTTACTCCTCCAATTCTCTCCCCCATCCCATCGGGGTAGGGGGAGTGAGCGAGCGGCTGCGTGGTGCTTAGTTGCTGGCTGGGGCTAAACCACGACATGCCTTTAGTGCTGTACTTTTTTGTGCTGGACTTAAATTTGCAGAGAACTGGGAGATATCTCCCCATCTTTTCTCTGCTTCCTGGTTAGGTGGATCCCACAAGGTAGTCCAGCTGAGGCCAAAGTCTTTTGCTTTGTTTCTGTACCAGTCTGGTTTATGTTTGGATTTTGGTTTTTTCTTGCTCTTTCCTCTCTTCCCACGCAGTCCTGAGACATCCATAAATTGGCCAAAACTCCTTCAGCAATGCTGTTTTCTGGCTGTGTGAGTTCCTGTTTCATGCCAATGACACTTGGTGGAGTCTAGCTGCCAGGCCAGGTGGTTTGTACCTGCCCCACTGCCAGCGTTGCCTGCATTGCTGCCCATAGTCGTGCACTTCCACCACAGCCTCTCCCTGCCCTGTTGTGCAGGCAAATGTGTAGCTCTGCCTTTTGAGTAGCAGAATTAGAAACTGAGTGGACTGAAGTAGCAAATGTTTGCATGCAGCTCTGGCAATCAATGATTTCTTTCAGTCAAGTTTATTGCACTGGCATCCTTCTTATAAATCCAAGCAGAGCTTCCATTCTCTGCTTCCTGCTCTGTTAGCAAGCAACAGTTTGAGAGGTCCAGAACTGTGCTTGTAACATCAGGCCAGTAGTATTTTCAAGTATATGGGCAGAATTCACAAAAACTGGGGTTAATGTACTGAGCATATGGATAAACTGATTGCTCTGGGGCTCTTGGAAAGTCACTCTGACTAAGATTTCCTCTAAGGTTACCAATGGCTATGAAATGGAGAGTTAGAACTGGCTGCTTCCATTGCCACTGCTTGGAGCACAGTGCAAAGGGAGTACAAGGAACAAACATATAATGCTGTTGGTCTTGTGTCCAAACATCCTGGCCTTGTTCCTGTCTCCAAAGGTGTATAGGGACAGTATTATTTTGTAAATGTATTAATATGACAAGCAGTGAATACAGGTCCCAGTGCTTACTTTGGCAGCCCTCTCCATCTGCTTAACCATTCCTTGAACAATAGCGTTGGGTGTTCAGGACACATAGGCATCTAAAGAGTGCATCAGTCTAGAAAAGCCAGACTTCTGGACTCCAGGAGTCTGAAATAGGAAAAGATGTGGGATAATTGCTGTTTCTGCTCTGCAGAGGTAATGAGGTAACCATTTCTCTGTGCAGCTACATGCAGGATTTGTTTCCATGCATTACAGCCCTGTACCATGCTCTTGGTAATATTCTGGCCCGTGAACTTCCACACAGCTCAGCTTTTTCAGCTGCTGTAGGAGTATTCAGGTACTCAGGCACATATGTAGTTTTGAATGAGGTAAAGATAGTAGCAGCAGCAGCAGGCACCACCACTGGTCTCAAATTTTGACTTTCTTTTCCACCTTCTTACATCTTTCTCTTTCAAATGCTTGTGGAACTGGCAGAGACGGCTAGCTCCTGCTCACAGCGGGTAACCTCTCAGACTTGGAACAGAAATCTTAATCCAGTTCTTGTTTTTCTAAGTATGGCCTATTTCAGGGCTCCTTTCACAGCAAGGCTGCGCTGAAATCAGAGCTCTTCCTTTTTTGTTCATTGATGGCTGCACTTGTTTTCGTGTTTCTTCAGACCCTTTTGTGTCATCCTGCTTCCACTATTTTGCTCTCAGGACTTCTCCTATTTTTTCCCCTCTCTAGTCCTGGACATTTTGACAAGATAGGATCAGATCTGCTCAGGTGGATCACAAGGTGTTATTGCAAAAGGAGGTGCTGCTCAGACTGGGGTTTCACCCTGTGCCCTCTGCTCTGTCACAGGTGCCCTCACCCTGCCTGTACTGTTCATAGCCCAGTGAAACTGAACATTTGGGAGTCACAATGAAGAAGTTCTGTTTCAGCTTTGCCATACACTTCTGGATGTGGTAAGGTCCAGCAGTGCTAAAAAAGCAGGTGCTGGTTCTGGGTGCAGAACTCATGAGGTTGACCTAAGAACAAAAAGATGGCACTACACTATTACGGGAAGAGTAAAAACCCAATATTAGGCATTGCAACAACATGCTGAGTTCAGTGACACCTGCACTGAAACACTAAGGGGAGGAGTATGTCTGCAACTCTTGCCTCCTATGTAGCTTTATGAAACTGGAAGAATAAGCAAGTTAAACAACTTCTTGCCTTTAGATTCTCCCTCGCAGCCCAGGATTTAATGCACTCACAGAAACAGTAGGAAACTGGGATTTCTAGGCTTTCCATGGAAAAACTATGGGGAGAAAGTCTCCACAGTTAATCTTAATTGTAAAACAGCTATAATGGACTTGCCTAGCTTCAGGGAGGTTTCTAACCATGACTAGCAGCAGGTGCTTGGGCCAGACTGCAGGCACAGAGCAAAGGTTCTCTGATTCTGTCTGCTCATACATTGCAGCCTGGTGTAGGGACTTCCTGAACAAAGGGTATTATTTTCCATTTAATAGCCCTTAAATTTTCTTCCCTAGATCTAATTACTTTTTGATCCCATTTAGAGTTTTGGCCTTCACAGCCTCCTGCAGCAGATGGTTCTGTAGTTTAAGTATGCTCGGCTTTATTCCTGCAGCTTGATAATTTAATTTGATGCTCCTTTGTTCTGACATTATGATGATCTGAATAATATTTCTTCTTCATGCCACTCATTATTTTATATACCTTTACCATATTCTCACCTGCAGTCCTCTCTTTTACCACCTTAACAATTCTAGTTAATTTAATCTCTCATCATGCAGACATCATGCCATACCTTTGATCAACTTTTTCACTTTTCTATGTACCTTTCATAGTTGTATTGCATCCCTTTTGAAACAGGTGACCAGAACTCCATATAGGAATCAAGATACAGATATGTCATGAATATACACAGTGGCATTTAATATTTTCTGTCCTCTCTTTCTGTCCTAGAAATTTCTATAGTTCCGTTTTTTCTTTGACACCACAGACTTGAAAATAATATTTTCAGAGAACAATCTTCAGTGGCTCCAAAATCTACTTCTTACTGCTAACAGGTAATGTCAAGCCTACCATTGTGCTCAGATAGTTAGGTCTGTTTATTCCTCATTTGGATTTCTTTGCATTTATCAACACTGAATGTAATTTTATCTATACTGATTTGAATGGAATTTCGTCAGTGTTACTTAATACCATGAGATCCTCTGAAATCTGCCTTCTCTGTAAGTGTCTGCTTTACTCCCTTGAATTAGGTCCATATCTTTTCTAGCTCACTAATCGCTCGGACACCAGATCCTTGTAGTGCTTACTTGCCTTTTATTAAGTTATTAACTTACAAGGGGCAACTGAGAGTTAGTGAGAAACTGGTTTTGTAAACAGGGTTGTTACTCAAAAGCAGGCAGACTGCCACCATTCTTTCAAACCCATTGTCCTGGTTTCAGCTGGGATAGAGTTAATATTATTCTTAGTAGCTGGCATAGTGCTGTGTTTTGGATTTAGTAGGAGAAGAATGCTGATAACACACTGATGTTTTAGTTGTTGCTGAGTACTGCTTATGCTAGTCAAGGACTTTTCAGCTTCCCATGCTCTGCCAGGGGCACAAGAAACTGAGAGAAGGCACAGCCAGAATAGTTGATCCAAACTGACCAAAGGGCTATTCCATAACATATGATGTCATGCTCAGTATATAAACTGGGGGGGTTGGCCGGGGAGCGGTGATCGCTGCTTGGGAACTGTCTGGGTATTGGTCGGCGGGTGGTGAGCAATTGCATTGTGCATCACTTGCTTTGTATATTACTATTATTACTATAGTGTTATCATTATTATTACTATTTTACCTTATTTCAACTATTAAACTGTTCTTATCTCAACCCAGGAGTTTTTCTCACTCTTACTCCTCTGATTCTCTCCCACATCCCACCAGGGCAGGGGGAGTGAGCAAGCAGCTGTGTGGCACTTTAGTTGCTGGCTGGGGCTAAACCATGACACCCATTCTTTTCAAATTCATTCTTTTTTTAAAAAATTAGGTGTTTTCTGAGCACATGTAAGGAGCAAGTCTGTTTGCTACTGGATAAATTCAATTCTGATGGTTTTACCTTCATTCTGAATACCATTGTGAAGGAAATTAGTGCCCAGTTTCACAAACAGTATGTTTCTAATGGCATAGCCTTGGGTATCCAGCAAAGTTTTGTCCTGAAACCTGAGGCACTTGGGTCTTCATCAGAAGTGTGAGCAGCTTTGCCTGAACAGTCCTTCTGGCCACAAGTCGTGGTTGAATGTCTAATGTAATCTTTCTGTGCAACTACCCTTCTTTGATCAGCCTGTTTCACCTTTAATAAACCAATTTGCATGGCTTTACCGTTTATGAGTGTGCTGGAGTTCTTCTGCCTTTAGAAAGAGAAATATTGCCTATGTACAATCCCACCTTTCACTTCAGGACTATCTTTTTGTTGTTGTTTTGTTTCTTTTTATTGTTGTTGTTGGGGTTTTGTTGTTTGTGTTTTGGTTTGGTTTGTTTTTTTTCCCCTTCCAGAAACTCAAACTGACAAACCATAATGGTAGAGGACAGTGTGAAATCAAGCCAAAGTCCCTAGGTGCAGAAGGAACATCTAACACTGTGGAAAGTTCCTTGTTATGTGACTGAGCTGGTCTTGCTAGAATATGAATTCCAGCTCATACCACCTTAATTTCTGATCTCATGGCTTACTGCAGAAGATCAGTCTAAATTACTCAAAAAAGAAGAATGCCAACCCAGATGCTAAATGACAGAAAATAAATAGCTGAATGGGATCTCCTGGTTGCATTGTTACTTACCTAGGGAATCAAGTGAAGATGACTGAAAAACTATAAAAAAACCAACCAACCAACCAAAACCACAAACAAGAAGCAAATTAAAATGAATACATTATAAACTATGCCCCTTTCAAAATTACTACAACTATGCAGAGTTTGACAATTAAGCAATAATTATTTCTCATTGTTTAGGTACAATTTTGAATTGGGAAATATATTTATTATTTATTATAACTTTACAAAAATAAAACATATTTCTTCATTGTTACTTTCATCTTTTAAGTTTAAAAATGTTTGCCAGTTCTTGTTGAAAAGCATTAGATTTTGACAAGGAGGGAAAAAAATGAGGGAAAAAAGAAAACTTTTGAACAGAATCCTTTTCAACTGTCATTGAGAATAACCCATGCTATGGACACAGCATTAGGTGAAATACTGTAGGTTTGACTGCTTCTGCTGTTTTTGCTCTGGCTTTGCTATACAACAAATAACAGAAGAGTATGGCATTTGAATTTATTTTTTTTTCCTTTTTTTCTGAGTAGCTATGAAGGCTCCAGTTTCTGAAGGTATTTAGGCAGCAAAGAGTGTGGATAGGCATATAAAAGATTTTTACCCTGAGGTACTTAACTCGCACTTCAAAGGTCTTGCAGTTCTGTCATGCAATCATTATGGAATGGCCTAGGAACAATATTATAAGGGACCAAGAACTTTTAAAAAGGATTGCTAAATTTACTGATAACAGAAGCAAGCAATAGATGACAGATTTCCCCCCACTATATCTTTCTGTGGTGGCACTGACTCTGAGACTCTGGAGTGAGCTCAACCTTGCGGCTGCCCAGCTCCCACAGAGGGGTCGCTCACAGCAGGCAGGGGGCAATTAGCTGATTCCCCCCTTACCTCCATGGTGGCTGTGCATCCCTCTTTTTCCACTGACTTCAGCTCAGGATCCTTAAACTCCAACAAAGCACTACTGGGTGGCTGTGGGATTTTCCTAGGCACTGCAGCGCTTCTTTTTTCCTCTGTCAGCCAAACTACTGAATTTAGTTTTTTCAGCACAGAAATTTTTATTTTGGGAGTGACAGTGGAGAAAGGTTTATGTGGCCAGTGAGCTACATTTGCTCTCATAACAGCTAGTCTTGCTTTTCCTACCAGATACATTACTTGATTTAGCCCTATCTTTGAGTTCAGCAGTTGTTTTTTTTTTTTTTACACTCTAAAACTGGACACATGCCACACCCAAAGACAAATTCTAAAAGTATTTAATGTAAATAAAGAAAGAAATGGATTTGGCTTTCCCCTGTGCTTCCTTTTTATTTACTTATTTATATATTAGAACATTTTGTGTAATTCAGATTCAGTCACTGAATAATTGAGATTGGAAGGAACCTTCATATGAATGAAGGAAGATTGCTTTGTCCACTCTGTATTTTCAGTGATTGGGGAAAAAAATCACACCATTGGAGGCTAATGCTCCTTGCGGTCCTGGATGTATCCAAACACAGAAAGCCCAAAACAATAACTACCTGTGCTCCTTAGAGGTGGTATGTATGCAATTTGCCTGACTATGACAAGAGAAGACTAAATTTAAGTACTGCATCCAGTCAAGAAATTTTAATAAATATCCAAAGCAGTATTAATCTATGGAGTTCAGATGGGGAAAGAACTATCATTTTCTTATATAATATATTTTTACTCCTTTACCTATACTCCAGAAATTCAAAGTTCAAATGCTTCTTCCTATCCTTTTCCTCACTCCTTTGTGTTTAACAGGAGGGAGACGCAAAGCAGGTGATCTTCCAGATTTCACTAACATGACATGGAATTGCAAATATAATGCATCAATTGCTAACAAAAGAATTTGCTGACAATGTATAGAGCATTAGTATTCAAAAAAATCTGTGGATCAACTTGTTCATAAAAACTGTCCCTAGGCGCTTACTCTAGGGCCTTACTTTCCTTATAGTGTAAATGGGCCTGAAAGAGGATTCTAGAAATGTAAAGTGGTTTTAGCATAAAGCAGAATCAGCCTATTTGTAAGCAGAATAGTTTAAAGGCTGGAATGCCTCTTCTGCTTTGAAATATATGAAAAATGTAGCGAGAAATGCCTTTGGGACACTTTGGCTGCTTCAGGAAAATCTCCTTTCTGTGTAGAGCTGGAGAGATTTTTCTTGAGTATCATGAAAATAATATCCTACTTTTTTTGTTGTTATGAATCAGCTCTAATTATTGCTACCACGTTGTATACAGAAGGTCTTATTCAAAATCTAGTCAAGGTGTTTCATGACATGTCACTGAACTTTGAAACTAAACTATTGAGTCAACTGCAGAAAAAATCATGCTGAGTATAATAACGTTTCAAAGAAAAGCTTCTTAAGACCAGTACTTGCAAAAATAACCCTTCCTCTTATTAATTGCTTTAGAATAAAAAAAAAAAAAACAAACCAGGAAATATTAGACCTGTAAATGTGCTATTAACAAGTATATTAAACCTTAAGTTTCCTCTGGAAGGGAATGGTAATTAAAGGGAAAGAAAAGCCGATTTATAGGGAACCTTAATAATTTCCTGATTTTTACTGTACATTGCCTTCATTCCTCTGCTCAGCCTGAGATTTTCAAAGGAAACATCTGCCATTTACAAGCATGATAGTAAGTGAGGATTAAACATCAAACCTTCTTGCAGCTCACTGAAATGACTAGCCTTAGATGAAAAACACCCAGAGGTTCTTAGCAGACATTTGATCCTGAACATCTGATGCCAGATACTGTTCTCATAAGAAAAAAAGCAATAGTGTCCCAAGTGGACAAACATCATTTGCTACCAGTGGCAACAGAGCAGGAGAGCAGCAATGAGTAGGACGTGCACAGCACAGGGACATGGCTGTACTGGCTGGTACTTGGGGACCTGATTCATAAATGCCACAGCAGCTGGACCAAACAATAGGAGGCACGGCACATGGTCAAATTATCAAGGGAATGTAACAGCCATGAAACTCTGCCTTCCCACACCTGGAATACTGTGTCCAGTTTTGGGCCCCTCAATACAAGAAAGACATTGAGGTGCTGAAGCGTGTCCAGAGAAGGGCAACGAATCTGGTGAAGGGTCTGGAGCACAGGCCTTATGAGGAGCGGCTGAGGGAACTGGGGTTGTTTAGCCTGGAGAAGAGGAGGCTGAGGGGAGACCTTATCGCTCCCTACAGCTACCTGAAAGGAGGTTGTAGTGAGGTGGGTGTTGGTCTCTTTTCCCACGTAGTTAGCAATAGGACGAGAGGAAATGGGCTCAAGCTGCGCCAGGGGAGGTTTAGGTTGGAAATTAGGAGAAATTTCTTTACAGAAAGGGTGGTCAAGCATTGGAACAGGCTGCCCAGAGAGGTGGTGGAGTCACCATCCCTGGAAGTGTTCAAAAAATGGGTAGATGTGGCACTTTGGGACATGGTTTAGTCTAGTCTAGCCTTGATTGGCTTAGAGTAGACTTGGTAGTGTAGGTTAATGGTTGGACTGGATGATCTTAAAGGTCTTTTCCAACCTAAACGATTCTATGATTCTATGATTCCCCTACAAACAGTACAGCCACACTCATGCCCCAGCTGTGACATCTTTATTTCATCTTTCATTGCAAAAATGGTGTCCATCTGCAGAGCTTGGCTTTGAAAAGAAGGGAACAGAAAAGTTAGTTTTCAGTTTAACTAACCTTCTACATGTAGGGTGCACTCCAGCTCATCTGACTTTGTTATCTATAGTGTAGAAATTTACCTCTGAGTTAGTCACCCCAGGCTCCCTTTAGAGTCAATGAAGAGCTATAGGCAGTTTTAGAACATCATTCATCCAGTCTATTTTAGCCACCAACTTCAGTGACGGATGAATTACAGCCCAGAAGTACCTATTTTTCTCAACTGGCAGTAAAGGGAGCCTAGAGTGATTAGCTCACATGTAGATGTCTATCCACTCTCTACAGTGTCCTAATCAAGCTCCCTAAGGCCTTTTTCTACAAAGAAAACTGGTTAAAATCTTTTGTGACAAATGTGTCCATCTAATTTCATGAACTATTTTCTGTTAAAGGAAGTGATGTTTTTTGAGGTGGAAAGTAAGCTTCTTGAAGTATTTTTATACACTTATTTACAGCTAAAGGATGTGGTTGGGTATGTAAACATAGCGGCTTTTTCAAGAAAAACCCTAACGTGGGCACTCTCATGCTCTTCTTTTCATTAAGGGAGAGTTTAAACACAGTGATTCAATCAGAAATCAAAGTTATCCCCAAACTCTTCTTATTCAGCATTTGTATTCTGATTAACTCTGAGAATACATTTTGGGACTTTAAGAAGTGTCAAAGCTTTATTTTGGCTAGATCTATTTGTGCTGTGTAAGTACTTGTTTTCAATTTAAAGGTAAGCTGAAAAACTTGGAAGAATAGCTTAGTCATCCCACAAAAGAAAAAAAAGTGGCTGTGACTGGAGAAGGCCCAGGCTGTTTAAAAGATGATTTGATTAGAAGAGACATCTCTCTTGAGTGGTTAATTGAGCTTTATAAGTTTCACAGCCAAAGCAATAATCAAACATATGTCCAGAAACAAAAACTGGCCCCTCTGTGTCTGTCAGTGTGAGCTCTGTACAGGTTTGTTTTTTTCCTTAGATGTGTTCTAGAGGGAACTTTGTGAATTGCAGTGTCAGAGGATGAAGCCTGGAGATGCTCAAAGTACCAAATTTGACTGACTCTAGCTTTCAGTGGATTCTCATGAGCTATGCAGCCTGGGAATCTGAGCATCCCTTTACACATCTGACAAGAATTAATATGGAAAACTATGCTAGGCATTATCCATTCAATACTTATCAGACTAAATAATCCACATGTTCCTCATTTAGCTGTGAGTGTACTTCAGTCAAGGGAAAACATCAAGAATGTTATTAAGCACTCAATTTTAACTGAAAAACATTGGGGGTGCTTTCTTCTGGCACACAGGGTGTGAACCACTTCCTACAACTGTCAGGGAGTTTCACTCAACAAATCCCTACTATTGGGACTCAGACAGTGGCACTGAGCTTAATATCTTCTGCTCACCTCTTGCAGCACAGTAGAATTGAGGATTCTGAGTGCGAATTTCTCCTAGGCTTGTGGCAAGCATTTGTGGCCCTCAGTGAACTTGGGGTGTGAGATGAAAATATTCTGCAGACTTTTCTGTTTCCCTGTGATTGCTGGAGATGCAATTTGACAATTCTGTTCATTTCTTCACAGCCTGCACCATTAAATTTGTCTAATTGTTGAGAGCTGGAAGGGATGTGAACTTGTTCCATTGGGTACTGCTAGGGAAAGATGAGATAATGATGTTTTTTCTACCTCCCTTCTTTGGTAACAGCAGAAACAGCTGATCTGGTTTTCCTAAGTTTGACTGAATGCTATCTCTCTGTGTCCCTCTGCTCTTCTTTGCTTGTACCTACTTTGCCTAAATTGAGGACTTATGTGTAGCTTAGTGGTGATGTCTTAGTAAACAATAATATCTTAGTCACTACTAAGATATTATGTCACAGCATCCACCACCCATGACCACTCTGCCACCTGAAAGCCCATGATGTTGGGGCTGGGCTGGGGTCTTCAGATTGACCATGCTCAAGTCTTTTCTCCAGAGGAAAGCAAAAACTGTTTCCACCAGTCTTTGGGAGAAAACTTCTTCCTGACCCCAAATTTGGTATGTAAGCAAGTCATGCAAGCAAGCCAAATGACTTCTTTAATCATCTCTCTCCCTTTATCTTTGTGGCTGAATGCTCCTTACAGACAAATTTTATAGCGTATGATTGGGTATACGAAAAAGCCTATCATTTGTCTGTTAACTTTTTTTCTTTCTAATTGAATGACATTTGAGCAGGTTGCTGAGCCCAAAAGAAAAGACCATGCAGGTATTTATAACAAATATCTGTCATCTTCTTGACAGGCAGATGTTAATTTATACTTCTCTTTTGCATATGATATATCAACTTTTTTCATGAATGTCATAATCAATACCCAGTATTTCATTTTCTGCAACAGCTTTTTTGCCTGATATTCTTCAGTAAGAGTAATCTAGACACAAAATGTATGGGATCTCCTTTATCAGAAGCCAAGTCAGCATTGCATCAGTTTTTTTCAAGCAGATTGAAATAAAATAGAAAAAGTAGAGATAGAAAGGGAAATAAAGAGTGTAAAAATTAACACAGTAGAAATATCTTAGAAGAGTCCAGTGACTTTCAGAAGTAGTATGGTTAACTAAAGCCAAATATTAGCTGTATGTTGTGTTCTTGTGCAGGCATAAACGATACAATTACAAGAATTGTCAAAGGAAGTCACTAAAATTGTTTTTTGTAAAGGTGCTGAAGATCTTTGTATCTACAACATCCATATGCTATATCCATGTTTACTGTACACAGAATAAACATCCCTTATTTCAGGGGGCCACCAAAACATATACTTGTGACCTTTAATTTCTTTCTCTTTCTTGCTACATATTCTTACCATATGTTTATGGGTAAGAATCAGGGGGAAGGCCAGCTGCCACTCATGGCGGGAGTCTGTTATAGACCACCCAACCAGGATGAAGAGGCAGACAAAATATTCTATCAGCAGCTGGGAGAAGTCTCACAATTGCTAGCCCTTATTCTCATGCGGGGCTTCAACTTACTAGATGTCTGCTGAAAATACAATACAGCAGAGAGGAAACAGTCTAGGAGGTTCCTGGAGTGTGTGGAAGATAACATCCTGACACAGTTGGTGAGTCAGCCAGCTAGGGAAGGCACCCCGCTGAACCTGTTGTTTGTGAACAGAGAAGGACTTGTGGGTGATGTGACGGCTGAAAGCTGTCTTTGGCATAGCAATCACAAAATGATAGATTTTTATATTCTGGGACAAATAAGGAGGAGGGTTAGCAGAACTGCTACCCTGGACTTCTGGAGGGCAGTCTTTGGCCTGTTTAGGAGTCTGGTTGACAGAGTCCCTTGGGAGGCAGTCCTGAAGGACAAAGGAGTCCAAGAAGGCTGGACATTCTTCAACAAAGTAATATTAAAGGGGCAGGAACAGGCCATCCCCATGTGTCGAAAGACAAGCTGGCAGTGAAAATGACTGCCCTGGCTGAACAGAGAGCTTTGGCTGGAACTCAGGAAAAAAAGGAGAGTTTATGACCTTTGGAAGAAAGGGCAGGCAGCTCAGGAGGACTACAAGGATGTTGTGAGGTTATGCAGGGAGATAATTAGAAGGGCGAAAGCCCAACTAGAACATAATCTGGCTACTGCTGTAAAAGACAACAAAAAATGTTTCTATAAATACATTAGCAACAAAAGCAGGGCTGAGGAGAATCTCCATCCTTTGTTGGATGTAGGGAGGTGGGTATCAGTCTCTTCTCCCAAGTAACAAGTGATAAGACAGGAAGAAATGGCCTCAAGTTGTGCCAGGGGAGGTTTAGATTAGATATCAGGCAAAATTTCTTCATGGAAAGCGTGGTCAAGCATTGGAACAGGCTGCCCAGGGAAGTGGTGGAGTCACCATCCCCGAAGGTTTTTAAAAGACGTGTAGATGTGGTGCTTAGGGACATGGTTTAGTGGTGGACTTGGCAGTGCTAGGTTAACAGTTGGACTTGGTCTTAAAGGTCTTTTCCAACATAAACCATTCTATGGTTCTATGATTCTATACCTAGCTGCATTAAAATTCTGTTAGTTTGGTATATTTACTTCCAGCTACATCTAGATTTTCACCTCTACCACTCTATTAAAGTCCTTATTTTGATTTTTGGATATAAATATTTATTTTCAATCATTTCCAGTGTGTTCAGAATTCATTCCTAATTATTATTATTTTTATCAAGAAACATGAATAGTCTTGAGGTGGGACTGAAGACAGAATATGGTAAAATGGAGTAGTAAAAACAGGCTAACTCTATGTTTGTGTGTGTTTTGAAATAATGGCAAAGTGGATGCATGAGGCTTCATGAGCCATCATCACTGGAAGATGTCAAGAAGCAGGTTTGGGCAATACAGACAAAACCAGGAGAGCTCAAGTGAACATTTTGTGCAGGATGTCCTTCCTGAACTGAACCACCATTGGAGACCTTTAAATGCTACTTAATTTTTCATGTTAAAGTATAATGATCAATGAACATATTCATAAAATCATATAATCATAGAATGGTTTGGGTTAGAAGGGATTTTTAAAGATCAACTAGTCCATGGGCAAGGACATCTCTCACCAGATCAGGTTGCTCAAAACACCGTCCAACCTGACCTTGAACATTTCCATTGATGGGGGATCCACAATTTCTCTGGGCAACCTGTTCCAGTGTCTCAACACCTGCATCATAAAAAATTTCTTCCTATGTCCAATCTAAACCTACCCTCTTTCAGTTTAAAACCATTGCTACTTGTGCTGTCACTACAGGCCTTGGTAAAAAGTCCCTGTCTTTCTTATAAGCCCCCTTTATATATTGAAAGGATGCAATAAGGTCACCTCGCAGCCTTCTCTTCTCCAGGCTGAACAACCCCAACTCCCTCAGCCCGTCCTTGCAGGAGAGGTGCTCATTTTTATGGCCCTCCTCTGGACCTGCTCCAACAGGTCCATGCCTTTCCTGCGCTGAAGGCCCCAGAGCTGGATGCAGTACTCCAGGTGGGGTCTCACCAGAGCAGAGGAGAGGGGCAGAATCAGCTCCCTCGACCTGCTGGCCACGCTTCTTTTGATGCAGCCCAGGACACGGTTGGCTTTCTGGGCTGCAAGCGCACGTTGTTGGCTCATGTCCAGCTTTTCATCCCCCAGTACCCCCAAGCCCTTCTCCGCAGGGCTGCTCTCAATCCCTTATCTCCCAGCCTGTATTGATATTGGGGGTTGCCTCATCCCAGGTGCAGGACCTTGCACTTGACCTTGTTGAACCTCATGAAATTCACATGGGCCCACCTCTCCAGCTTGTCCAGGTCCCTTTGGATGACATCACATCCTTCTGGCATGTCAACTGCACCACTCAGCTTGGAGTCGTCTGCAAACTTGCTGAGGGTGTACTCAATCCCGCTGTCTATGTAATTAATGAAGATACTAAATAATACTGGTCCCAGTAGGGACCCTTGAGTGACACCCTTGAGTTACTGGTTTTCACTTGGACATTGAGCCATTGATCGTAACTCTTTGGATGTGGTCATCCAGCTAATCCTTTATCCATCTACAGTCTATCCATCAAATCCATATCTCTCCAATTTAGTGGCAAGAATGTTGTGGGGCACCATGTCAAAGGCCTTACAGAAGTCCAAGTAGATAACATCCATAGCTCTTCCCTTGTCCACTGATGCAGTTGCTCCATATTCAACTTGATTCTTTTCTTGCTTGCAGAAGTGTGTGTCAGAAGTAACTCGTAAGGCAATTCACTGAGTTACCCTGATGTGAAGTTATAGCCAGTAAACAGCTGTCCCCAATTTACAAAGCACAATGAATTCCTTTACTCCTTGTCACTACTTTAAACAGGGGAAGTTCACTGAAAATTCAGGATGAGCATAATACAGACATGACAGAAAACTTTATATTTTCTTGTAGGATTTACAAGCATGAATACTTAACCTGTGTTATGTTTCTGGAAAGGTTTTTCATTAATTAGATGTGGATAATTACAAGTAGGACAGTGATCATAGTATCTCTTTACTCATTTTGTACTTATGGATACAAAGGCAGAAATGAAAGATGTACAGATAAAGAACACACCCATGTAGAAACTTCAATAACCCACACTGCTGACAGGAGATAAAATCAGGTACACTGTATCATAATAAATACACTTTGTAGCACAGACTTTCTTTATGGATGTGTCAATAAACTAAAATAGCTATCAAAATAATTTTGATGAACGGACTGTCATGGTCCAAGTGAACAATTTTTCTGTACAAAATACTGATGTGATAACATAAAAACATTTCTCAGGAAAATAACAATTTTGTCAACATTTTCTACAAGTGATCACTGAGACACTTCATCTTTACCTCACGGAAATATTTTGTTTCAGCTGTGATATGTTATATTAGATACATTTTGAAAACAGGAAAGGGGAAGAACTTGACTCCCCATTCTGATGGAACAAAACACATGTTTCAAATCCATAAGAGAGAAATTCAATTTTTCATACAGCTGTACAATGGAGATATAATCTAGGGTGCATGCTTACTCAGCAGAAGAGTGCAGTTTCTCACAGCACAAAGCTAAGAAGCTCAGTGTTCCTGTAACACTTTTCATATATTTCAGATATTTTAATCCAGGAGACAGGGAGTGAGACGATGCTCTAGCCAACAACTGAAGCCATGTTTCAAAACTTCTGAAACCATCAGTTGCAAAAATATAACCTTTTAAAAGAGGATGAAAGGGTATTTCATATTTTAAGGGACTGTTGAAGATTCCAAGTGGAATTTTTGATGTTTGGATCTAATCGTTTCTGTTTCTAAACAGCTTTTGCATATACTTTGGACCTTCTATTGGGTTGCTGATACCTTTCAGTCCACTGATACAATGTACAACTGTTAAACTGTTAGTTTGAGCGTGGATTTATTTGTTAATGTTTTGAAGAGGTATGTAGGTCATAATTTCCACCCATTAAAATCTCCAGGTTAATTCTGAAATGAGCCTAGTCCCTTTCACTGTAAGAAGTGGAAGTAGTAACTACATGCCTCATGGTCTGGGGAATTGCAGAGGGGACTTGGAGATGTAGGTGAACCTCTGAAGGGACTGTAAATCATGCCTGTCCGCATAGTTCATGATGTGCATGTGAAGGAAAGATGTTTTTCAGTGAGAGAACCTGTGAGAAGAAGCAAGATCCAAAGTTGAGTCCCAACAGCCTGGCGTTTTACCATCTGTAATCATCTTCAGTGAAGGAGGGCAAGGGGATAAAAACAACAAAAGAATACAGACAGGAAATTGAAGGAGATCATTAAGGTGCTCCCCTGAGACTAGAAACACAGATAGCAAAGTACAAACTAAACACGTGGCAGAGGGGAAAGAGGTGACCTTCAACATGGTAGCTGAAGCAGTCATATGCAATATCTTAAAGTAACAATAGGAGATGTCAGTGGGAAAACCTAGATTGCTGTTAATATTGATTAAAAGGAAGGGAGACATTGAATGCACCCTTAATATGCCAGTCTGTTCCTTTAACAGATAATTGTTCTAGGGCTTCTCAGGATGCTGAACTCCCCTCCGGAAGCTTTCAATGTGCAAGAGTTGGAACCAGGACTAGTGATGAGCTAGTCTAATACATTTTTCATCTAGCTCTTGTAAAGTGAGGTGGCTGGAAAGCAGAAGGTTTAGGGAATTGTTGTCTAAAGCCACACTGAGCAGCTAATGAGGATCTTTCCTTGATGGCTATTTGGATTCAGTGCAGGTGGAAGAAAAATTAACAGTAAAAGGAATTAAATTTATTTTGTCATTAAGTTTTATGTTGAGAGATGATTTCCAAATGCTGTGGTAGACTTCGTGATTATAAAATGTGAAATACGTACCTTTGATTCAAACTAATCAGTAAGGGCTTTTTTGTAATCTCTGTCCTAGGAATTTTCCTCATGGCTACATCTACATCTACCAGAAAACACACAAGCATAATCCGTTGTGGTTTAAATGTGGAAAAATGCGGAGGTTGTCAGTTAAAATACGAATATGAATTTTTATATCTTTATTAACTTGACATTCAAATCACTGTTTAATACAATTCCCAAGAGACTAAGCAACCTGCTTTTAGTAGGTACTTGTTTTGGATGGTTCTTCATATTGCATTTGCTGCTTTTCTTGGACATGTGAGCAACATTTTTATTGGCTCAAGCACAGAAGAGCTGGCTGATCAACAAAAAGTAAAGCCATGAATGAATTATTTTGCTTGTCCTAAAAATATAAAATAAACCCTTCTACTACAGCAAACAACCTAGGTTTTTGTTTATCTTGCACATTTTAGAAAAGCTATTTTATAGAGTAAAAATAAAGGACTTTTAGGAAAGTTTTATTGGTATTGCCTCTATCTGTTCCTTTCACCTGGCAGGGTCTTTTTTTGCGAAGAGGTATAGTGATTTAGGTAAAGCATATGCATCTATCAGTTCCTTTCACCTGGCTGAGCTTTGGCTCACCAAGAGCTACAGTAATTTAGCTAAAGCAAATTCTGACTTATACAAGAAGGGACTACCACTTTAACTGTAAACCACTTCCTGCTGTGGATCATGGTCCTGGGTGACATGCTCTCCCTAGTCCCTGAAAAGCAGGACTCTGAGACCTACCTCTACAACCCCTTCATATTGTAAAGTTGTTGCATCAAAACTCACTGTTGGGTTTTTTTTGGTGTGTGTGTCAGGCATAGGTAACCGCAAGCTAACTGTCAACATTTTGTACTCTATTGCTGTGCTATAATGAGAAATCTACTTTGTGGATGATTTTTCCATCTCTGACAGTGTTTCTCTGGCATCTTTTCTTTCCAGCTTTACCAAGAAATTTCCACCTCCTCTGTAGATAAGGTTATCATAGATTTTCTGTAATTAGGCTAACTTATTCCTTTGTTATTCCTTCCTTCCTCCCTATTAACACTGAGCTTTGTTTTTATTGACATTCCACCTGCCTTCAGGAGCCGCTGGCAAAGGTGAATGTGCCCAAATATTTATTGCTTTTTCTCCCTTTGCCAGCAGAACTGATGCTAGTGATGGCCTGAAGCAATCTGGCACACCTGCCTTGGGCAGCTCAGGGGGCATTTGTGCATGGGAGATTTACTCCTGGAGAGTTCAGATCTGTCTGGACATAGGGCAGGTGTGTGCTCTGCATGTGTGTGACCAGGTGCTCTGTTGCATGGCAAATGGTGTACATGCAACATAGTCTGTTGAAGAGCTGATGTTGTGCTTCTTAAATCTCAGGGGTTTTAGGGTCTGTGGAAAATCTAGGCATAGATAGGTGCCAGTAAGTGGTGCCTAATGCAAGGCTGGGCTATACACAAGGCTGGGAACCCAGTGTTGCACAGTCTTGCAGGTTCTCTTGGACTCCCAATGACAATAGGATGGTGGACATTGGGTAGGGGCTGGGATTAAAATTGGACACGCTGATACCGTAGGCATAATTTGTGTACTTAATGTCCTTGAGACACTAGCTTAGACAGGAGCTCACAACTTGAAACTGGTGTGTCTTTGGCTTCTTTTCTGCTCTTGTGCAGAAGCCAAAAGCCATCTCATTAAATTGTTGCAGACTTTGTCTTGCTATGTCCTGCCAAAGCACAGTTTAAAATCCAGCATGGCAAATCAGATGGCAATTGCCACATCACCCAAGATATAACCTATTTTAAGGAATGTGTAAAGATCTTTCAAAGTGAGTGTTCAATTTCTGTGAGCCGCACAAAATACAGTGCTGCTAACAAATAGCCTTTTTAAAATTTTTCTTACCAGAACCAGGGCAAGGTCCAAGAACCAGTTGAATGGTTAATTGTGCTTCCCTGGCATGATTGTTCCATACTGCTCCCTTTCTCACTGGTAAAGCATGAAGATGTCTGCTCAGTGGGTCTGCCGTTCCCAAACAGCCCTGTATCTCTGTGGGAAAATCTCTGAGACAGGTCTGCTTACCCCCTGTTCTTTAAATTGCTATGGTATGGGGGAGGACATCAGCAAAGAATATGAAACTCACCCATGCTTCCTCCCTGATTTTCTCTGTCCCAATGTTACCAAGGTCTTCTGTCATGCTTTGCAGCTGCAATGTGTTTACCCTGGAGGAGCCAGTAATGGCCAGGGGAACAAGTGGTCATATACAATTTCCTTTGTTTTGCTTTGTCAATTGTCAAAGACATGCAATAAAGAAACAAGAATTTGGTTTACACCAGACCGATAAGAGCTTTGATAGAGAATGTTTTTTCCACACTACTTGTTCTCAAAACCTCTGAACTGTCAGCCTTTCCCACAAAGGTGAAGGAATATTTGTTTTAATGAAGGTTTCCTTTAACTCTGGTTTTGCTTATGTGCATAAGCTGTGGCTGTTGGTGTGGGAACTGCTTATTTATTAGCTTTCTAAAAGTAAATCCCAGTTGCCCATTTATTAGTCTGTAGATTCTTCGGTGTTAAAAGTGGTGCTGTTCAGAAGCTGCCGGTGTGTAAGTTTTTAACTGTCCCACCTTTGCACAAAGTCTTTGGAAAGATTATGTGTTATTATCAGGAGGGATGAAACAAAATAAATTGTAGTAATAAGAAACTGGAGGAGAACATGATAAATCAGATTTTTTATAAGTATTTCTGTATTTTCTGAAGGAGAGCCAAGATACAATGATTATATATTTGGACAATTTATGCTTGCAAGAATCTGAGATCAAAGTAGACTCTAGCCCACAGACACTCACATCCTACAGATCTTTTTGTCCTTCAGTAGAAAGAAAAAACACTACATTTTTGAAACATTGGCTGAGTATCTCAAACAGGAAAAATCTGACTCCTCTGTAAATTTTCATGATTTAAGTTGACAAAGTAATTTTGTCATCCATAGTTCAATTTGATTAGTTTGATTACCTACTTTGGATATCCAATACTTTGATGATTTGGACATATTCATCACATCTCTACTTATAACCTTGCTTTCTGCTATGGGAGAAAAAAGTCCTTTCTTTACTGAGCTTCCAGAACTTATGCTGCAGCTTGGCTTATGCTAATTTGTGTATTTATTCATCTTTTAAATAAAATTCTTATTTATTCTAATCTGTTTGATATTTACTTGGCAAATTACAAAGGTACAGGTAATCTCCTACAAACAATTTGCACGTTGCTTGTCTTTGCTTCCTAAAACAGTACTATAGTTTTGTCAGGTTATCTCAATGACACAGAAGTGTCTTTTTAGTGCAGTGTTCCAATAGTGTAGCAATCCTTTATCAAATTACAAGGAAGCATGACTTTCCTAATTTGCCTTGTTTCCTGGAAAATCTTCTAGAAATTATTTGGGGCTCCAATTCTTCAGTATATTTTGCCATTCCAGGCTGGAACTACTGCAGTCCTCTCCAGAAGGAGATCCTAGGAATATGGTGGAGATTGCCTTAGTCTTTGTGTCTGCTCTGTTTTGCAGTTTGTTTTGACTTGCCTCCTTTTGTTTTCAGCTTTTCAGCTTCAAGCCACTTTACTTTTCTTTCTGAATCTTTATTATTTCTTCCATTCAGAGTCAAAGGAGCATTTGCTCTAAGACAGATTTTCCTCTCTGAAAGCCGAATCACACGTCCTATCCCAAACATAAACTTTTTTATCTAAACAAGATTTTCAGAATTCTCAAATATATTTTTTCCAAACTGGGTTTCTTGAGTTATCCATATTCTTATAAAAAATCAACGTGTAAGAAATAAAATGAGCATTTTCTGTATGAAACAGAGGTACATTAATTGATAGCTATGGCAACCAGTGTTTTGTTTGCAAAAACATTGTAGCAGAGTAGTAAATTATAACAAAGGTACAACAAAACCTTGTAATGCCCTCCACTTTCGTTTTTATTTTATTGTCAAAATTGTCATGTCAATAAATATACAGCATACATTTTATCAGTGGAGAGAGGCATACTAGGCTTTCATCTCTCTCTCTCTCTCCCTCTTAGGACTGTAAACAGCTTAAAGCTGTCACAGTGAGGTAGACACTTGTAAAGAAGGATTTAGTTAAGTGGTACTTAAAGGTTAATGAATTTTACCAGAGACTGAGTAATCTTTTGGACTAGCACTGAACGGTGTATCTGGCTCGGTAACTTGCTGCATGGTTAGATTGTCAGGATGCCTACATTACAGCTACTAAATACTTTCTTTATCCCTCCCTGCTTTTTATCTCTTAAGTTTCCATCAAAACCACCTAATTATAGGCAGGCAATATGTATTAAAATGACCTTTACATTTTATATTTTGTAACTAAATCATACTGAAGTTAATGTGAAACTTTACATTCACTTCAGAGGACTTTGAAACTGGCCCTAGAGATGTTTTTTAGAATTGTCTTGTACCTTGTGGTTTCTTCTGCTGAAATGATTGCCTGACTGTGAAATTGTAAGTCAGGAAGCTTTGCAAAAGGGAAAACAAAAAAAAAAAAAAAGGCAAAAAAAAAGCAAAAACCCCAAACCCCTAAATCCTATCAATGATCACACTGGAACCTTGTCATAATGGGATACATCAAAACAGTATTTCTCAGACTGTACATAGCCTATCTCTCAAAAGCATGATATTTCATCCAAAGTCCTGGTTCCCCAGGTAAATTTCACAGTTATTAGAGTTTACAGGAAATAGAAATTCTGTTCCATGAAAAATGTTATCTCATCAAAAGCATCTTATAGTTTTACTGATATTTATCATCCAATTAGCCAGTGCAGCAGTCTTTCCCTTTCTTGGTCATTTTCAGGTGATAAGCTCATACCTTCTAGCAGAAGTTCTTGTCTTAAGTCCTGAAGTACATGACTTGCATTTTGTGCTATTGCATTTTGGTATTTGCAATGCTTCAGCCTGGACCCAAATGTAACTCATTTCTTCATGTCCAACAAGCCAATCCTTTCCATTGATTGCATTTGTTAGCTTTCTTCCACCAGCAACAACTTCCTATTTTTTGTCGCAACCCATGAAAATAGAAAATTAAATTAGTTCCATCAGTGACATCTGAGGAATTCCATGAGTTACCTCTCTCCTTCATTTCTAAGGCCTTAAGTTCTAAGAGCTATCTTCCCATCCATCAGTTTATTACCCACTTTACAACCCTTGTGCAAATTCCACTGCTCTTCAATTAAATAATTTCTCAAATAAGCCCATAGCTAAATAGCTTAATAAAATCCAGTTTATGCACTCTTTCTGAACTTCATCTACCCCTCCAAAAAAGATTGTTATTAAAGATATCAGGCTGATCTGGCATGCTCTAACTTAGGTGAACATATAGTGCATTATATCTTACTTCTTACTTGTTCTTTGTGTTTACTTTTTAATTTCTAAATCAGTTATGCCCTTAATGAGGTTACATTCATGAGCGCTTCCCACGTCTTTCCCTTCTTGTATTAGTAGGTTTGGTATTTTGCAGTCATACAACACAAGTTCAGGTCTATAATTTCATGTGTCAGCTCACTCAGCATTTGGGATGGAGGTTATCTAATTTCCCTGATAGGAAATGAAAGCAAACCTTCTGTGAAATTAAATCTTCTGTGTAAAGAATTGTGGAAAATATATATAAAGGACCAGCTGCCCAAAAAACCCCATAGAATGAGGTGCTGGGCAGAGCCTTTCTCCCATAAACCACAGTGTCCAAGGTAACTGCCTTAACTCTGACTATTCTGGGATTGTCTTAATTTTGACAAAGTGACTTTTTTCACCTGTTTTAGAATAACTTGAGAGTAACATCTTAAATACTTTTCAGATATTCCGAGTAAGAGCTGTGAATACATGCTGGTCAGGCTTCTGTAGCAGTGTCATCTAAATATGATCAAATATGCGGGAAGGATTTTTTAGTCAGCCTACATAAGGAAGTGGAAAAGGTGGTAAGTAGGATCTCCAATAAGAAGAAGTATGAAATGGAAAAAATTAAACCCTCCTCTAGAAAAAAACAAATTAACACCAAAAAATAACACCCCCCCAACACTTTTCCTTCTGTTATAATTATGTTACATTCCAGATCTCAGGATTTGAGAAATTTCTGCTCCCACACTGAGCTTCTGTGGTTCTGAATGCATCCCATAGGAATTGCTCTTTCAGTGACTCCCAGTGTTGATAACTACGTACACCATATCGGTATGTTTTCTTAAGGTAGGGCAACCTGTTTACGCTGAAATCTTATTCAAAAGAAACTCTGAACTTCTTAAATGCTATGTTTAAAGCAGAGACTAAGGAAAAATTCAACACTGTAGACCAACAAAAGAAAAGACTTCTGAGAAATTTTCCATTATATTTAAAGCTTCTTCAACATACTTGAGTGAAGCTTGAGTGAACTCTCCCCTTTATCTCAGCTGGTTTCATAATAACATGACGCTCTTCTTCATCAGGGGAAAGGGAATTCTATTCTTTTCTACACTGGCTGTGATTGTCCCCTTTATTTTTAGCAGAACTTTGTGCCCACATTAATTAGGTCAGCAGTTCATAGTTCATAACACTGTGCAAAACCTGTGGAACCACAAACGTCCTCCCACACACTCTGTTGCCAAACTTCTGTCATCAAGCTGCAGCATCACCACAAGTCTTTCAGTCAAAACAAGGAATATTGTTTATCTAATTTTGAAAAGACTTAGAAGAATGTAATGTAGGAGTTGAATTAAGACATTCCAGAATTGCAAAAATACCTTGTTCAATACTTATGCAACCAGCTCTTAATTCTGTTTCCTTGTGCATTTAACTTGTGTACAGAATTAGGTAGTAATTCTATGAAGAAAAATAGGATGTAATCACATAATCAATGACTATGGCTTAATGCAGAGGCACAAGGGACCACAATAATGTTTCTTGAGCTGAGTTTGCTTTTCATCTTAAATAATATTATTTTAAAATTATTGTATGACATTTCCAAAATGCTTTTCACAAAGTGCAACAGACTCATGAAACCCTCCATGTTCAGTTAGAAAAATGTGAACCCTTATGTGTATCAACAGACACTGCTTTTATTTGAATTGAAGGACAAACTTAGTTGACTCGTAACCAAAATAGATTATTTTGGTTGTTGGTTGAATGAAACATTCTCAATGTGGTGTGGCAACACAGCAAATTCTATCTAGAGATGATCAAGCTCATAGGGCAGATCAGTTTTCTTGTATCTTGTTCCTAATGGTGCCATGCATTTCTAATCATAGAATCATTTAGGTTGGAAAAGACCTTTAAGATCATCCAGTCCAACCATTAAATGTGTGCTTTGGTGGTGAACTGGATACAACCCTAGAACACCTATGTGATTTCTTTTGACCCTTTGTCAGGAGTGACTTTCATATTCAACTGTCAGAAAATAAATAAACAGAAATTCATGGGAAAGCTTATGGACTGTTCTGCAGCCTGTAAGCACTCTCCCCTGTCAAAAGCTTGCTGTGGTAATACATCGACTGAAGTGGCAAATGGTAGGAAAAAGGACTCATCGCCAGTTGATACCTCAAGAGGGTAAATGTAAACCGATCCCTGCTAGAGAACAAACTAGTAATCATTTTCATTCATGAAGGAATTGGCATCCATGGAAAGCAACCACAAAGTTCATCTGGTACGGAACTGAATTATTTTGGAGGGACAGAGCCTTTCTCCATGAGTAGAGAAGGATTGTTGCGTGGCAGAACTGATGTGTTTTTACTGACCAAAGCAGAAATAATATTTGTTTTGCTACCCAGACCAAAGGTTTTGAAAGTCTTGAAAGTAGATTAGACCTGTTGAAGTTCAGCAGCTACTGGAATAAACATGTGCAAAAAAAGCAGGACACGTACCTTAGCTTCTTAGCCACAATAGCAACTTTTAGCTGCCTCCAGGGCTGCTTTTTCCATTTAATGCTTCCAGTATTCAGACTGGCTTGGGTGTCAGTATGAAGGACCTTCATGGTACCTTACATGCCTTTGTCTCCCACAGTTCATCCCTGTTTCACTGTGTACTGGTTTTGGCTGGGATAGAGTTAACTTTCTTCATAGTAGCTAGCATGGTGCTATGTTTTGGATTTGTGCTGAAAACAGTGTTGATAATACAGGGATGCTTTCATTATTGCTGAGCAGAGCTCACACAGAGTCAAGGCCTTTTCTGCTTCTCACCCCACCCCACCAGCGAGTAGGCTGGGGGTGCACAAGAAGTTGGGAGGTCACACAGCCAGGACAGCTGACCCCACCTGACCAAAAAGATACTCCACAACATATGATGTCATGCTCAGCATATAAAGCTGGGGGAAGAGGTAGTGGGGGACGTTCGGAGTGATAGAGTTTGTCTTCCCAAGTAACCGTTACGCATGATGGAGCCCTGCTTTCCTGGAGATGGCTGAACACCTTCCTGCTGATGGGAAGTAGTGAATGAATTCCTTGTTTTGCTTTGCTTGTGTGTGTGGCTTTTGCTTTACTTATTAAACTGTCTTTATCTCAACCCACGAGTTTTCTCATTTTCACTGTTCTGATTCTCTCCCCCATCCCACCAGGGAGGAGTGAGGGAGCAGCTGTGTGGGTCTTAGTTGTCAGCTGGGGTTAAACCACAACACACTGCCATCAATCTTTAATATCCACTTACAGGAAAAAGACTCAAGTGTTGAAATCATCTTGCTGTTCATTGCTAGGTTACTCAACCTAAACATTACATCATTTTCCACAATAACAAATACAGTACACCACATGAAGAAAAACTGCTAGCCTTTGCTTGTTTCTTAAGCAACAGATGAAGTACAAACGTCCCCATATTGTTATACTATTGTTCGAAATACTCTAATAAGAGTAAGTAAAATGTATTAACTACTATGCAGCACAGAAGAAAAATGGAGATGGAGTCACCTGGGCACATAATCACAGAGTTGAGCTGTTACATTGCCCATCATTTCTCAATAAGAGAGAGTAAAAAATGTTATTTGACTCATTCCTTTAAATACTAAAGATTTTGTTCATCAGCTGCCTTCTCAAGCGTTTTCAACAATCTAATCTACAAGCTGAATATTTTGGTGTTTCTAGTTGAAAAATGAAGACATTCAAAGAACATTTTTTTTAACATATTTTTCAAAAATATGTTAAATTTTTACTGGAAGGTTGGAAAAAGGGGAAACCTATCTATCACACCTTTAAAGAAAAGTATTTGTGTATACCCTGATGAACAAAGAAAATTATTTATAAGAGCATACAGGAACACAATTTATCAATCTTGTTTCCAAAAAGGGAACATAAAGTTCATGAAATTTCTTGTTTGAGGAATAGTCAAACAATGCTACTTTTGAAAAGTAGAGCAGTACTTTTTACAGGGTGGTCAGCTACGTGCTTTCAAGTTGCTAGCTAGATACAGTATGCTCACTTTTTGGTTCAAGAGATGAGTACAACTGGGTCACTCACACATGCCCCTCTCTGTCATGCATGCCAGCTGAGTCTCGCCTTTAATAACTCCTGGAATGTTTCTGTATTTTCTCAGGAACAACAGTCAAATTCAGAGTTGTCCTCTGTTTCCAACTTTATAGCTTGCATAGGCATTTTTATGGCAAGAACTAATCTGTTTTTGCTTTACATTGACAAAGATTTACTGAGGAAAGTCAATAAATACAGACGGACTGCAGTAAAAAGAAATGGCCTTAAGCACTCATGTCTTTGTACTTGTTGCTTTACTCTTGAGCTTCTGCCTCCCACAGCAACACTACCTCTTAATCAAGAGAAGGCAAGAATGGACAAAGGCCAATAAACAAATTTAAATCCCTGATGGTTGTCCATTACCATCTGTTTATGGTTACAGGAGGAACAAGATGAAAATACATTTTAAAATTAATTTCTAATGGAACTTTTAACCTTTTTAAAATTAAGCTATATTTTGTCCTTATCTTATCATGCTTCATTTTCATCCTGTCCATTATTTTTCACCCCATTTCCATGCCTTCTCTCTCTCCATCCTCTTTCACCTTCTTTAGCCACCTGCATTTGCTTTTAAGTGGCAATGCTAAATAGCTGCAGAAAGAGCTACTGCTATCTATAAAATTGATCAAGGACCTTTAGTAGTTTAAGGAAGACAATATCTCTGGCATCTTTCCTGCTTTATGCTGTCAAAATGTTCCCATGAAGTCTCCATCCAGTTTTAAGGGAATTGTACAATCTGTCACACTTCTTTTACTTAATGTGCCATTTCTTCGAGTTTCCATCCATTTCTGCCAGTGCCAGTGCTTTAACTTCCACTGTACTTTACTGGTCTCTTCATGACAAGTTATATATATGCATATTTATGTCCTGCATTCAGTCTAGATATGCCCCTCTCATCTGACACAATCAAAAGCCTGTCCTAGGAATACATCTGGGAAGAAGTGGCTTGACTATGTTTGTCCTCTCCTCTGACTGATGCGATTAGCTGTACTCCAGCCAGGGAGTATCAGAGAGGCACATATTGATCACAGGGTAGGATATCAAGGAATGAGGCTGTGGGTTGAATATGTAATTTTAGCAGGCCACATTCTTCCTGTGTGGCACTGTTCAAGACAGATCAGTTTTGACATAAGGGGGAACACGTGTAATCAGTGAAATAGTTTGGAGGAACTGAAGACATCTACTGATGGTGGCATATTCATCACAATGACAACTGAAGTCTAGTAAGAACTACTAGGAATCATTTTTTTATTGATGGATAGAGTATGCTTATGTTTATGCTGTAAAAAAAAGGATAAGTGGAGATGGAAAAGAAAGTGGGGGTGAGGGGTGCAATATGAAGGGGAAATTCAGCCAGGTGAGAAGAGTTGAAAGACAAGAGGTGTTCAGGTCTTCATGTGTGGCAAAGGGTAAGGACAAAAAAGAGGGGGAGGGAAGGTAAAGGAAAGAAGAAAGGAGTGAAGTGAGATGATATCGGTGTTTTGGTTTGGTTAGGTTTTTTGTTATCCTTCATTAAAAAGTCAGTGAGATCCTCTGATAATAGTCAAAAGGTGAGAAAAGCTTGAGAAGGAAGTCAAAGATGTCAATTAGTTTGCCAGTCATGTAAGAAATAATTTCAGACAGAATGGATAAAAAGTACTTCTCAAAAGCAATGAAGCCCATGATCTGGGCCATGATGTGATTGGGATAGCTGAAAGAGATTATGAAGGACTCATGGTTAGTGTTTATGGGGTTAAATAATATTTTCTGGTTTTACAGGGTTTTCTTACTTGATGCTGGGTATCATGTAGAGAAAATTGGAACCTGGAGTTCCCAAAGGCCAACATGCAGTGCAGTATTAGGTATCAAACATTAAAATGAGAACATATACGACAAGTGTGCTGTTTCACTAAATATTCTTAACAGAGGGTATACCAGTTCTGTATATGTTTTCATTTCTTTGAATTTTTCCTCTTCATTAAACTCAATTCATTTTTTTCATTCTCTTACATGAAAGATGAGTTTAATATTTCATTTTAATTAGGCACCAGAATGATGCCATGTTTAATTAGTTCAGCCTCCCACAGAGTCATGATTGCACACACAGTGTTTTAGACTGTTACTAATATTCTGTGATACATTTAGTCCTGCAAATTTTTTTTGGGGGGAAGTCCTGGTACAAGAACTCGCATTTGATTGGAATATTTTTGGAAATGGGACATTTAACCAGGAGCTTTTGTTACTGCACTTTGTCCCATTAAGAAGCATAAAAGCTTCCTGTAAATTAAGGCAAAAACTCCATCCAGTCCAATTATGCATTTACCTATGAACATTTTAGGCTGTTTTATTACTTCTGTGACACTCATTCCTTGGAATCAATCAAGGATCTGCTCCCTATTGTTAAGCTTTGTACGTTACCTAAAGAATATAAAATGTTACTTTTGGGTGGGTGGCAACTGGTGGAAAAGGCGGCAAACAGAATGTGAGATTCTTCATAGGATGAGGAATAAGAGAGGGAATTCTGCACAAAACTAGAGTTCTTGCTTTGTCTGTTGCCTAGCTAGTGCTGGAAGGCAGTTCTCCAGGATGTCAGGGCACTCATATAGTGTAAGCTGGGCTGCTTAAGAGAATAAGGTGGCAATTTTCTGAATTTTGGCAGGTTAATATTAGTTTGCAGGGGGGTAGCATAGGAGACTGCACTCATTTGAATCAAGTTGCTCATTGTTTCCATTGCTATATGAAATTAGTGTTAGAAACTATTTGTTTTGTACTCAGATGCTAACTTTATTACTAGAAATCCCATAAAACCTATCTCTTGTAGTCTAAGCTTGTGTTTAAAAGTAAAGAATGCTTGTTTCCTTTCACCTTGTTTATCCTGTACATCTGTAAATGTTTTGGATGGGAACACACTGCTGAAATATTTAATAAATAATACCTGATTTGCTCAAGCTGTTGAGGTTCTCTCTCCAATCATATGAGCCCGATTTTCAAGAATTGAGAAGCAGTGACAAGGGACCACTGTCCCATTGAAAGGGATTATGAAGGACTAGTGACAGGTCACTTGTTCACATCCAGAAATGTTGCCGGTGTCTGGGGTGGTCCTGCTTTTTACATTGGACAAATTCTAGAGGTGAGCTGCTTCCAGGCCTTCATGTTGGTGTCCATAACCACCTGAGAAAAATGGTGAACTTTTACATGCCTCACTGCCAGAGATCCTTTTGCAGAACCCCATTATCAATATATCTTAGAGGCTGCAAATAAAAAATTCCCTTTTTTGTTTGTTTCACTTTCAGCAAGGATCCACTGTAATGTTACAGCTTTGAAGATTAAACTGGGCACATGACCTAGTTGCTACGGAAACCTCTCTTGAATAAAGTGAAAAGCAAGGGGAGGGAACGCTGATGAGTGCTAATTTACAGAAGTAAGAATATTAAGTATCCTTGATCTGTGGCAATTGATACCACCTCCCTGTTTTATATATTAGCAAAATGGTTGAAAAGAGGTATCTCTTAATTTGCCCCCTGGAAAAAAATACATACACAATTGCTACTTTGCAGTTATGGTTCATTTGTCATATTAGCTTGGCTAATGCAAGAGGGATTATTATTGTACTGAGCCCCATCTTCAACAGACATAACACAGTGTAGTCACCCTCAGTATGGATGTTACTATTGACATCCCTCAGAAGCCACATAAAATTGTGTGCTGGCTTAACCTTGGCTGGCTGCCAGGTGCCCACCCTGCTGCTCTCTCACTCCCCCTCCTCAGCAGGACAGGGATAGAAAATAAGATGAAAAGCACGTGGATCGAGACAAGGACAGGGAGATTGCTCCCGAGTACCAAGTACTGTTGTGGGCAAAAGAAACTCGACTTGTGGAAGATTAATTTAATTTCTTGCCAATTGAAAATAGAGTAGGATAGTGATAAACAATAAGTAAACTGAAACCACCTCTGTCATCCCTTCTACCCAGGTTCAACCTCACTCCTGACTGTTCTTCCTTCTCCTCCTCAAGCAGTGCAGCGGGGTGGGGAATGGGGGTTCTGGTCAGTCCATAATGCTTCTTCTCTGCCACTCCTTCCTTATAACAATATTGCCCTACTCCAGTGTTGTGTCCCTCCCATGGATACGCTCCTTCACAAACTGCTACAACATGGGTCCTTCCCACGGGGTGCAGTCCTTCAGGAACAAACTGCTCCAGTGTGGGTCCCTCACAGGCCACAGGTCCTGCCAGAAAACCTGCTCCACTGTGGGCTCCTCTCCATGGGCCACAGTTCCTGCCAGGAGCCTGCTCCTGTGTGGACTTCCCATGGGCTGCAGCTTCTTTTAGGGCACATCCACCTGCTCCAGCATGGAGTCTTCCATGGGCTGTAGTGTGGATATCTGCTCCAGCATGGTTTTCCATGAGCTGCTGGGGGGCAATCTGTGTCATCATGGTCTTCTCCAAGGGCTGCAGGGGAATCTCTCCTCCAGCACCTGGAGCGCCTCCTTCCCCTCCTTCACTCACCTTGGGGGCTGTAGAGCTGTTTTTCTCACATATTCTCACTCCTCTCTCACAGCTGCTGTGCAGGGTTTTTTACCCTTTCTTATATATGTTATCACAGAGGTGCCACCAGCATGGGCTCATCTTTTGCTAGTGGTGGGCCCATTTCGGAGCCGGCTGGAATTGGCTCTGTCCAATGTGGGGGCAACTCCAGATGTCTTCTCATCCTGATGTCCCCTGCATCACCCCCACCACTGCCAACACCTTGACATGTACACCCAGTACAAAATGTTAAGTTCCTAGCATCTTTCTGCAACATGGATTATAAAACTTGGATGTTTTTTCTAAGGATAACCACTCTGACATATAATCCAACATTCAACAACTTTATAACTGGCTGTTTCCTTCCAACCCCTAACAGGCTTAAATAGAGCAAGGGTGGGATGCTTACCCTGGCTGCAGATCAGCAATTGTGACCATGAAACTGCTGGGTACAGTGTGGTTGGTGAACCAAAAATAAAATCTTTCTATAAAATCTTTCTACAAAAGTTCTGCAGAAAGCTAAATCCTGGGAGTTGAAAGCCTCTTCTCTCAGTGAATAAGGCACTTGAGACCAACTGAATCAGGTTTTTGTTCAATCTATCTTTGTCATTATTGCCAGTTCTCATAAAGACATATGATTTTTCCTCTTGTGTGGTGACTCTTTCTGCTCTGTGTCTAACACAGTCCATCTACTTCTTGTCTGCTGTGGTTTTCATCTGACAACAGGAGTTGGAACGTGAAAGTAGACAGGGTGAGGATAAAAGTGCTTTGTCAAGTGGAAAGGACCAGAGCAGAAGAGGGGTACATGAGTACATATACACTCTGTATTTTGATAAATTATAAATTATGAGCTATCTTCCCCTGACATCCCAGTTACCTCTTTAAACCAGATTTAATGATACATCTTCACAGATGCAGATCTGTGCTTTTTCCTGAAGCGTGACAGCATCTTGTAATTTGCACAGGTAGTCTGTCATTCTGAGTGTGAAGGAGGCCAAAATAATTATCTTCATTGCTTTAAATGCTTGTTTTAAACCATATAGGTGCAATACAAGGCAATACATCATTAGTGCAGTCGTTTACTGCACGACACCTACATGCAGAGTAGACTACATCCCAGTGGTTATATTCAGTGGGTTTAGTTCTTCATAGTTTAATGAACCGCTAGACCATAGCATGTCCTTCTATCTAGGTACTGTCTAAAAAGATAATGTTTCATAACTGGAGCCACTGTTTACATTAAAAGTCCCAAGATCTTTTTCTGTTGCACTTTATTTTACCTTATTTTATAGGACTTTCTTTCTTTTTTTTTTACCTTATTTTATAGGACTTTCTTTCTTTTTTTTTTTTTTTTTTTGTATGGATGGAAAAATATATAGATTCTTTCTAAAGCAGAAAGAGAAAAACATTACTGCTAAGTCCAATGCAGTTCATTCTTACTTGCAAAGCTGCTCAGTGAAGTGTAGAGTTTTGCTGTTTAACTCCTACCTGCAGAACTAATAAGCTTAGGTCACAGTAACCTGATGATGTCTGTTTTCTTGAGTTGACTTTGCCATTTGTTAGGAACAGTGAGCAAGCCAGGTGGTAGAGACTTATGAAAGACAAATCTTGCTATTGATGCTCCCCTCTTTGCTCTCTGTACTTGGAAATCTCTCGGCATTGTACAGTTCCTATCAGTCAGTGGGGCTTTTTTTCCTAAATATGCATTACACAATATGTGACATTCTGGCTAATGTTTTTATATCTTACACCTAGGATTTTTAAAATTGTCTTTAAACCACCCCCTTTATATAAAAATGCAAATATATATTTATATTTACATACACATGTATATCTCCTCATGCTTGCATGAAAACTTTGAATTTGCTGGAGTATAACATCTCTTGTCTTCTGGGGACAGGAGGCCTGCATAGTTGGGGGATTTCTCACATGTGTCAGAATGCAAGTTTTTATTACTTAAGAGCCTCATGAAAATGAAGCTAATTAACAGTTGACTCCTTCTTTCCATCTTAATTATTAAACTTCAGGAAATTATGAATAAGAGCATTGAGATTTGTTTCCGTCTAAGTAATACACTGTGTGCACAGCACCAAAAATCACAGTAAAATATTTCGCTAGTAATGTCAAGAACTAGTCACAGGCATTCTGCCTTCAGGAAGCAATTAAGAAATTTTTCCAGGGGGGATATCTGCTAAAACTGCTTTGCAAAACAAGTTAATCAGAGTGGGTAAGAATTAATTTTTTTACCTCACCTTCAGAGGCATAGGGACATTTTTCACCTAGTTTATTTACAAAGGAGGAAGTGTGCAGAGACTTCTCAACAGAAAACTAATGTGAAAATTAAAAAATTGTGTGTCCATTTGAAGGGTTTAAAGATGCCTTTAAGAAGCTGCTTGCATGTAAGGGAAGGAATGACCTTCCACAAAAATGCGTCTTGATATAAAACAAACAGACAAAAATATGAAAAAGTTTTTTTTTAAAAGACCTCATCAGTAGAGAAAATGTTTGACAATGTGTGTGTGAGAAGGGAGGGGGGAAGGCCAGAGCCAGTGGGTCAACTTGCTACTGGCAAACTGATTACAGCGTAGGACGTTAAAATGTCTGTCTGGTATCACCAGAGAACAAGGAGATCAGCAGGTCATATGTAAAATAACAGCAAACTAAAGCTACAAAAGATGCATTAACTTTGGGCCCCTGGGACTGGTGTTTCTGCGTTGAGAATTAGAAGACATTATCAGACCACAGCACTTGCTGTTTGGTTTGTTCTCCTTTCCTACCTCCTCCTGCTAAGAGGTATTGGTAAATCCAGGCTTACAATTTCTGTGGTGGTTTGACCCTGGCTGGATGCCAAGTGCCCATCAAAGCCTCTCTATCATTCCCCTTCTTAACTGGACAGGGGAGAGAAAATATAATGAAAAAGCTCATGGGTTGACATAAGGACAGGGAGATCACTCAGCAATTACTGTCATGGGCAAAACAGACTTGACTTGGGGAAAATCAGTTTAATTTATTACCAATCAAAACTGAGTAGGAGAGAGGAGTGAGAACATGTGTAGGGTAATGAGAAATAAAACCAAGTCTTAAAACACCTTCCCCCCATCCTTCCCTTCTTCCCAGGCTCAACTTCACTCCCGATTTTCTCTACCTCCCCACCTCAAACAACGCAGGGGGATGGGGAAAGGTGTTGTGGCCAGTTCATCATGCATTGTCTCTGCTGCTCCTTCCTCCTCAAGGGGATGGCTCCTCACAGTCTTCCCCTGCTCCAGCGTGGGGTCCCTCCCATGGGAGACAGTCCTCCACGAACTTCTGCAACATGAATCCTTCCTATGGGCTGCAGTACTTCATGAACTGCTCTAATGTGGGTCCCCCACAGGGTCACAAGCCCTGCCAGCAAACCTGCTCCAGCGTGGACTCCTCTCTCCATGGGTCCACAGGTCCTGCCAGGAGCCTGCTCCCACATGGGCTTCCCACGGGGTCACAGCCTTCTTCAGGCATTCACCGGCTCCAGCATGGGGTCCTCCCCAGGCTGCAGGTGGATATCTGCTCCACCATGGACCTCCATGGGCTGCAGGGGCACAGCCTGCCTCACCATGGTCTTCAGCAGGGGCTGCAGAGGAATCTCTGCTCCAGTGCCTGGAGCACCTCCTCCCCTCCTTCTTCACGGACCTTGGTGTCTGCAGAGTCGTTCCTCCAGCTGCAGTTTGTGTCCTGGTGATTTTTTCTTTCCCTTCTTAAATATGATATCACAGAGGTGCTTCCACTGTCACTGATTGCCTTGGCCTTGGCAAGCAGTGTGTCCATCTTGGAGCTGGCTGGAATTGGGTGTATTGGACATAGGGGAAGCTTCCAGCAGCTTCTCACAGAAGCCAGTCCTGTAGCCACCCTGCTACTGAAACCTGGCCGTGCAGACCCAAGACTATTTCCTAATCAGCACAGGAGGGCAGATTACTAATGATGACCTCTGGGCTGAAATTGTTTACAACAAAGCTGAAGTAGTTGCAGAAAATCTTGGAAACTTGCCTCAGTTTCTCATCTTTAGAGGAGAGTCATAGCACTGTGAACATTGCGGAGACACTGTGAACAGTTCTGTGATGCTGAGATGTTCCTTCTCTAATAGCGGAGACATACGTTTGCACATTAGTTTCAGAGGTTAGTGGTAAACAGGGAAAGAAGTTATTTATCTGATAAGCTGGGTGCACTTTCAGACATTCATGGAGAAAATTGGTATTTTCTGATGCCTGAACTGTATGTATAAAAGGAGGTGCAATCATATGTGAAGCAAAGAATAGCTTCATCTTCCAGAGAGGCACTAGAAGTGCTCTGTAGTTTTGTGATTAAATGTCTGAGGGATTGATTAGAATTAGAAGATCAGTAGCTATTTCACATGACTGAGCACATGGAGTAAGGCCACACCTGTGTTTAATATAAGACATATATTTGTCTCTGCCCTACTAGGAAAGACAAAAAGAAAAAACCCTAAAACTGTTTGCTTCTCTCCTGTCCAGTACTAGCCTAAAAATTGGTAAGGTTGTAGAATATCTTTGTACAATTACAAGTGAACCTGCAAGAAGCCCTGCTATTACAGGACTGAAGTTCTAAGTGATACTGCCTGGCTGCTACTGCCCACCTAGTTGGAATAGCAAAGTATGTGTGACTCCACGTGAGATAAATAAGTAAATTTATGGTAAATGTTGCATTGCATTTGAAAACAAATACTCATTAAAACAAATCGCAGTTTGCTGCAGCTAGCCTCTGCTCTGCTATTTACTAGCTGGATAGCATATACACTGGCTTTTTCTCCATTAGTCTTAACCCTTTGAAAGTACAAACTTCTTAGCAGGAAATTATTTTAATTAATGTTTGCTTGTTCTTTGTGCTTGCAGTAATCTCTTGCTCTCCTCTTTAATATATGAAGAATGCATTGTCTTTCCATTTATACTCAGAGTTATTAGACTTTGTGATGTTGCTCCTCTTTGACAAAAGAAAGATTATAAAAAGATGATCAGATTCTAAAAAGCTGCCATGCATTGTGTGCTCTGAGAGTTGGAGCAATAGCTGTCAAAGTAGTACTATGGACTATGTACTAACTCACTTAAACCATCTACACAGTCTACTTAAGATACCCCAGAGTAAGCCATGATCTGAGCTTTGGAAGTAAATGGAGATTATAAGCAAGAACATATTTCATTCAGGAACTCATTAGTACAGTCTAGGCAGGTGGTGCATAGGGTAGGTCCTGGAAATTCGGTCCTATATATCAGCAGTAGTAGAGTGCTTCAGGGGAAAAGGGGATACAAGTTTTGTCCAAGGATGGATGCTATACTCCTGACTTACAGATTGGCTGAACTGGTGCCAAGAATTGCCCTGTCAACACAGTAAAAAGTACATAGAATCATAGAATAGTTTGGGTTGGAAGGGTCATTTAAAGGTCATCCAGTCCAACCCCCCTGCAATGAGCAGGGACATCTTCAACTAGATCAGGTTGCTCAGAGCCCCGTCCAACCTGACCATGAATGTTTCCAGGGATGGGGCATGTACCACCTCTTTGGGCAACCTGTTCCAGTGTTTCACCACCCTCATTGGAAAAAAATGTCTTCCTTATACCTAGTCTGAATCTACCCTCTTTTAGTTTAAAAACATTACGCTCTGTCCTATCACTACAGGCCCTACTAAAAAAGCCTCTCCCCATCTTTCTTATAAACCCCCTTCAAATATTGGAAGGCCGCAATAAGGTCTCCCCAGAGTTTTCTCTTCTCCAGACTGAACACCACCAACTCTCTCAGCCTTTCTTCATGGGAGTGGTGTTGCATCCCGCTGATCATCTTTGTGGCTCTCCTCCAAACCCACTCCAACAGGACCATCCATGTCTTTCCTGTGCTGAGGACTCCAGAGCTGGAGGCAGGGCTCCAGAGCTGGAGGCAGTACTCCAGGTGGGGTTTCACAAGGGTAGGGTAGAGGGGCAGAATCACCTCCCTTGACCTGCTGGCTATGCTTCTTTTGATGCAGCCCAGGATACAGTTGGCCTTCTGGGCTGCGAGCCAACATTGTTGGCTCATATCTAGCTTTTCATCCACCAGTAAGTACCCCCAAGTCCTTCTCTGCAGGGTTGGTCTCAATCCCTTCATCCCCCAGCCTGTATTGATACTGGGGATTGCCCTGACCCAGGTGCAGGACCCTGCTCTTGGCCATGTTGAACCTCATGATGTTCACACGGGCCCACTTCTCAAGATTGTCCAGGTCACTCTGGATGGCGCCCCAACCCTCAGGTGTGTCAGCTGCACCACTCAGCTTGCTGTCATCTACAAACTTGCTGAGGGTGTACTAGATCCCACTGTCTATGTCATTGTTGAAGATATTAAACGGTACTGTTCCCAGTACAGACCCCTGAGGGACACCATTTGTCACCTACCTCCATCTGGACATTGAACCATTGACCACTACCCTCTGGATGCAACTATCCAACCAATTCCTCATCCACCAGACAGTCCACCCATCAAAACCATATCTCTCCAATTTAGAGAGAAGGGTGTTGTGGCGGACCGTGTCAAAGGCCTTACAGAAGTCCAGATAGACAACATCCATAGCTCTTCCCTTGTCCACTGATGTAGTCACTCCATGATAGAAGGCCATTAGGTTGGTCAAGCAGGACTTGCCCTTGACGAAACCATGCTGGCTGTCTTGAATCACCTCCCTGTCCTCCATGTGCCTTATCATAGCTTCTAGGAGGATCTGTTCCATGATCTTCCCAGGCACAGAGGTGAGGCTGACAGGTTGGTAGTTCCCAGGGTCCTCCTTTCTACCCTTTTTAAAAATGAGTGCAATGTTTCCCTTCTTCCAGTCAGCAGGGACTTCACCTGACTGCCATGACTTTTCAAATATCATGGAGAGTGGCTTTGCAACTACATCAGCCAATTCCCTCAGGACTCTGGGGTGCATCTCATCTGGTCCCATAAAAAAACCCTACAGCTCATTAGGAGTGGGTCTGTGGAGTCCAAATGACATCCACTGTGCATGGTGTTTCATGAGGTTTTACATTAACTCTAGTGTGGTCCCTGGTTAGTAGGTGCACTCCCAAAACACATATTTCAGTTTAGTTTCATCCAAAAGATATCCAGTTCATGCACTCTAAGACTGCTCTGTGGTGTGAGCCAAAGTGTGTAAAGTGAGCATGGTTGAGAGCATCATTTTAAAAGCACACTTCTGATTCAAAACAAACTGCTAATGTAGATGCACCCAATAGAAATATAAAGTGAATGGACCATGGTCTTGCTATACTAAAAGCTTCTTCTGAATTTATCTTTCCTTTGCAATGCAAACATATCAGGAAAGCTGGCCTCACAACTAACAACTTCAATCAGAAAATAAAAGGCCTTGCTCTTTTCTTTTGGGGAACAATTAAATATCAGTCATCCCAAAGAAGAGCTCTTCAACACAAAGTCAAGAAATCTTTTCCTGGAGAACTGGCAATGAGGTTAAAACTCAGTGACTGTAAAGAGAATCTCCAGAGTGACTTTCTGGAAGTTTGTACATTTTTTTTAAGGCCAGAAAGAGTCAGCTTTCTTTCCTCTGTAACACGGACAGAGGGATTCTGCACAGTGGGATTCTTGCATGAAGCCCCTTAACTACTGTTCACGCTACAAATGTTTTCTTAATTTCAGGACTCCCAGTGAAAGGGAATATACTACTCTCAAAGGGACTCTGCACCTGTGATTAATTACACTTGCTACTAAATGTTCATCTTGCTTGCAATATGCAAATTTTCTATTGACAAGAACAGCAACGTGGAGATCAGTAGAATTCAAGTATTCCTAGAGTACATTTTGTATGTAATAAGTAGTAGGGCTTTCATTAATATTATTTTGCCTTCACTTTTATATTCATTGATGTACTAGTATAGATACAAGCAACTGTTTGTTTAATTAAATGATATACTGAGTTTCCTTGGACTTTGAAATAAGATCCTTCTGGGAAGAGCATTCCCTCACTCCATGGATTCTTCTCAAAAATACATGTAGGACAGGTAGCAGGAAAGTCACTTCAAGGAATATCTCTCCACCTGATGGACAGTGGAGAGCCCAAGCTGTTGATGTTGGCTGTACTGCAAAAGAGTTCAGAAGCAGAAATGCCTGGAAATTTTCTCTTCCTTCAAAGAGAAGAACAAACTCCTTCATGGCAATTTGCAGGTAGCTTCAGTTCAAGGGTCTGATTCACCTTCTGTGAGGTGCAAAAGAACATCTCTGAGTAATTTCAAAAGGCATTGGAGTGGGTCTTGGGAAAGAAGCCTTACTGGGAAGTGTAGGGCCACTCTACAACCATTATATCTGCCAGCAATTGCTGGAAAATAGTATTAAATACACATACACTGGCAGCAGAGGCAGAACACACTCAGTACTTTTCCTGAAACACCCATATCAGGAAATCCACAGAGCCTTCAGATAATGGTTGTATAGCAAACCACATTGAATTCACCCTTTCAGCTATGGATCAGGTTGGCTGTCCCTGGATAAACATGAACATAAACTTCCTCGGGGAAGGAGCTGCTTTGACTATTGTCCAGAGGTCCCAAGAATATGCCTTCCTTGTTTGACCTACAGCTCTTCCATGTCTACAAAGCTTGTGCAGTCAGATTGGTTTGCTGAAAATCCAGCAATCTGGATACACAAATGAGTGCATGATTGCAAGTGTTTGACCTGAATCTGTGTTTTAGGGAAATCTCCAGAATATCTAGTTGCTGGGTCTAGCTGTCTTTCCTCTCATCTCCTAGTTGCAAATGCTGTGTTCAGTGGTATGTTTTGCAGATTTTGTTTCACACTGGCAGTATGTTATATATATATTAATATGTCTGCACCAACAATTTCGTGGTATAGGAAAAATATTCAGATGTATAGTATAAATATTTGCATCTAGTTAGGCTTCATAGAAATTACTTTGCTACAATATATTTTACGCTGATAGCTGGACATAGAAAAAGGGTTACTTGCAACGTTTTTTGGTTGTTGGTCAACTAAGCATCATTTCAGCTTGAGGTTATTGACAGTCTGCTTTCTTACACCACCATGTGGTGTGAGAGGAAAGAAGTTTTTGCTTCAGATTTATTACTGTTGGTCTAAACTAGAAATCTCTAGTTCTGTAAAGGTTCACCCTGAAAAAAGACAGACTGTGGTCCTGCTAAGTGAGTTTCATGGCAGGCATGACATAAAAAAATAAAAATTAATCAAATAGAACATACTATGAATTTGGTGATTTTTTTTTTAATATCCTTTTAGGTGTTTCGGGTTTTTTTTTTAAATTGGATTAATTTTTCCTTTATTTTGACTGTTATCTTTATGTGGATTTATCAGATAGATAGACTTTTCATGTAACTGCCAGGAATGGCAATTATATAGGCCATTTACATCGGAGACTTCCTCTGTGGACCTACATTTATAGCAGCAGCTGATCTGAGCAGATGGAAATTAGAAGAAGCAAGAGGGATATGCTGCAAATAACACCATGGGAAAACTCTGAACAAGATGTAACCTGCCTGTTGGACTGTAAAATTGGCCTGGGATGGCATGTGGCAGTCTGTCTTTAGTTGCCTAATTCATCCAGTTTGATTGACAATGAAGTAAGATTGAGTAGAAGTCGTTCATGAGTGAACAATGTTACTAAAATTTTGGAGTTGGGAAGTAGCATAGAAGAAGGAAGAACTCCGGCTATAGCAAAAATCTCTGTGCTTCTCCTGGCTCCAAGGTCCTGAGATCATATGACAGTATGTTTGTGTATTTTCATCATTCAAAAAGTGCTTTTATCTGGTTACACTGATTTTACATGTGTGTAGGTATTATGTCCTGAAAGTCAAATAGATAATTTTTTAGTTAATGTTTCTTTGACAGGGTTTCTGATGTGGTTATTCTTGCCTTCCAATCCTAGATAGAAGAAAATCAGACTGCTGCTTTTACAGAGATTGTGCTGTCACTATGTCACTTTACTAAATCATTCAAAATGTCGGAGAATTCAAAGTACTGCAAGTTCTATTTGTATGGTGTATGGAGCTTACATTATGCAAATGAAGCTATAGTTTTCAAATACACTAATCACTGAGTTTATCCAGATGTGTTCAGAGTACAAAAAGATATCTTATTCTCTGACGAACACTGAGATGCTCTTCAGAAGTAATTTGTAGGTGGAAGAGAAATAAGCTGGTGCTCACATATGCAGGAGCAACATGGAGTTATTTTATTCTTTGTTGTGAAAGATGAGAAGAGTGTCGCTGTGTCGTGGTTAACCCCAGCCAGCAGCTAAGCCCCACACAGCTGCTTGCTCACTCCTCCCTGGTGGGATGGGGGAGAGAATCAGAACAGTGAAAATGAGAAAACTCGTGGGTTGAGATAAAGACAGTTTAATAAGTAAAGCAAAAGCCACACACACAAGCAAAGCAAAACAAGGAATTCATTCACTACTTCCCATCAGCAGGAAGGTGTTCAGCCATCTCCAGGAAAGCAGGGCTCTATCATGCGTAACGGTTACTTGGGAAGACAAACTCCATCACTCTGAACGTCCCCCACTACCTCTTCCCCCAGCTTTATGTGCTGAGCATGACATCATATGTTGTGGAGTATCTTTTTGGTCAGGTGGGGTCAGCTGTCCCGGCTGTGTCCCCTCTCAGCTTCTTGTGCACCCCCAGCCTACTCGCTGGTGGGGTGGTGTGAGAAGCAGAAAAGGCCTTGACTCTGTGTAAGCGCTGCTCAGCAATAATGAAAGCATCCCTGTATTATCAACACTGTTTTCAGCACAAATCCAAAACATAGCACCATGCTAGCTACTATGAAGAAAGTTAACTCTATCCCAGCCAAACCCAGCACATTCTGTCAGTGATGGTTCATCTATGTAGCTGTTTGCAGGAGCTGGGAAGAATTATCAATTAAGTTTGTAATATTTGCATACTGAAAAATGCACTGTTCATTTACTCATGCATTTATGTCTCAGCATCTTTAGAGAATTTTAGAAAGGTATGAGGTTAAACAACTCAATTTCAGGACAAAATTTCAAAAAGAAACAATATCTTGCACTTCTCATTGTGTTTTTATTTGATGAAAATAGTTTGATTTGTCAGCAATGTCTGAAAAAGCAGATGACTTCCAGTGTGGAGCCCTTAAATTATACTGTGTATGATTTAGCTATTTTCTTTTTAGCTATTTTCTTTTTCCTTTCAGTTTCCTTTATTTCAAATCTCAGATACCACAGAAATAATGTCACCAATGGCATGATGTGATCTTCCCTCTTAAATCTGTGTGAACAAGGTTCAGTCAGATTTAATAAGAGACAATATATAAGTGAATTTAATTTTAAGACTTTTCTACTACTGTGATCTGTCACACTTCCACGTACAAAGTCAGGTTGTTCATTCACCTCTAATGATCTCTGTGGCTCAAATATTTATTCTTTACTATTCATGTTTCTTGACTGCTGGAGTGAAAATACTGTAGTCAGTCACATTTACTTTTGAAATTACTAGCTCTTTTTTTATTTCTATAGCAGAGATTTTTGAAAGCCAGTTTTGTTGTGTTTGTTTAGCTTTATAGTATGACAAGTGCACATCTAAATGGGCAAGTTGCTTCTAATGAATGCTTAAACAAAATCAGTGTATAAAAAAAGAAACTGTAAAGCTGCATCACATCAGCTTTATTTGTTTCAAAAGGCATTTAGAGTTTAACTTGAAACTCACATAAGGTCTTCTCCCATAAGGCTGAACAAGATGTGGCTGACAGAGTACGCCAATGAGATATCTGAAATTTTAATCTAGACTTCACCTACTTGAATATTACCTATGTCATTACTGCTCAGTGTTTACCATTTGCTAACAGCTTAGGTTAGCTTTGTAAATCAGACTTTGGTATCTATACACTTCTGTTCAAAACACTTTTCAATGCTGACAATGATGTTCATACTGTGTCAGAGAGGTTGGAGTGAACATGTGAGAGCACACTCAGGATGGTTTAGTCCAGTAAGTGTACATATCAAGAGCACTGAAGACACAGGTGACAGATACTTTTGTGATGAAGACCATACAGAGTTGTGGGGTACACCTGCAAGGACTTTATCTATACAGAAATCTGTGCCATTGCACCTGGTCTAGGGGTTGGTACTAACCAAAATTCCATGATCTGAAATTATATGCCTAATTTCAGTCTGAACAGAGCTGTAACATCAGTGCTATTAGTATTCCCTATGTCTGTGTAATGGGGAAGTGAATTCTTTTTTTATTCTTAAATCAAAATAATTTCTCCTCATATACTGACAGAGCTGTATAAGTGTCTCTGTGGGAGCATTCCTAATGCTGAAAGTGTTTCAGGTAGCTGCTGAATACTAGTGAGATGTTCCAGTTTTCTGGAAATTAGTTGTTCTTCATTCTGATTGTCTCATAATCTGTTTAAATACAAATTAAAGTCTTCCGGATAATAAAAGATATTGAAATGTTTAAGAGAAAAATAATTATTTTCAGGTTTGTAATTTAAAAAGAAATAGCTCCTTTTTTTTTTTTTTTTTTTTTTTTTTTTGTAGACAAGTGTTATTAATGAGAAATATAGGCTCTTGTCATAAAGGCTCATGAAAAATCCTCCAGGAAACTATCATTAAGTTATGCAGTTTTCACAGGGCGGCATCATGGACTTGAATAAGCTGGAAGCTTAACTTAGTATATGACTTCATTCTGCCCTGAGAACCTTTTATTGGTCTGCGACTTGCACTGCCAGGCAATTGCTCTTTTACTCCACTGATGGTAATCATGGCTAGTATAAGATTAAAAGGCTGCCTAATCTTCACACTGCTGCCAGTCACAGTCAACAGAAAAAGTCCTGAAAGGTGATGCACAAACTGCGAGCTGAACAGGGAACAGTGTGCACTTTTCAGTGCTGAATAACAGGTGGTCAGCAGAGGAAAAAGGTGCTCCAGTTGGAGTGATATTAAACTGTGAGCTGCTGAAGAGCGCAGGCATTTTGGGGTGCTGTTCCCCGTGACTGGTGGTGGCACTGCTGAGCATCCCCAAGCAGGAGCTGCGTTTGCCATCAGGCAGCCATGTACCTGCCAGGGGCTGTGCAGGGGCAGCTGCGAGCACGGGAAGGGCAGAGGCAGCTGCAACAGCGATGCAGAGGTGATTTCTGCCTGAGCTGATTTGAAATCAGGTCATTGATTTCAAATGAGGCTCAGGGTTAAAACCACACCGGGCTCAGGGCATTTATTGCACCCTTTTCATTTGACTGAATGTGCTCTTGGTGTCCCACCCCGATCCTGAGCCCTGCGCTGTCGTGCTCTGCCTGCCTAGCTGACGGATCGCCATGTGTCAGTCCTCACGTGCGCGCTTCTGCAGTGACTGTGGCACACTGCCAGCTCTCCTACCTCGCTGCCCAGCTGCGGCTGTGCTCTTTGGCAGGGCTACCTCAGAGGTGGGCAGCTGCCCAGCTAACTTCATTGCTGAAAGGCACAGTGGAGTTGCTGGAGTAGGAGTAGGAGATGGCTTTGCTACCACTGAAGTGGAGGCTCTTGGCTATTTCTCCAGGAGTTAACAAAAAGCAAATGTTTCCATCTGATTTACTACCATCCAATGGTAGTAAAGCTTTTGCTGGCAACTTCTAGCTCTATAAACTTTTATCAAGCCTGAAACCATGTAGATCTTGCAATGTATTTGTCCACCTGCTAGTATCAGTTGATATAGGTATCTGCTTCCAGCATGAGAGCAAAGATTGTTGATAGTCTTTCTGTGGTATTCTCATATTAATCCCTGCAGAAGACAAAGTGAAGGTTAGATTTAAACCAACGATATCATTCAAAGTATATTTCCTGGTCAGAAGTAACGCCAGTGCTGCTGAGCAAGTGGTGGGAGGTATACAGCAGAATACCTTCTGTACAGGGTAGAAAAAAGCAGGCGGCTAAAATTAAGCTATCAAATGCCCATTACCCATTACAATTACCTTGTTAGTGGTTCTACTATTTCATTGTATTGCATGGAGTGTTCTATCTTGAATTCTTTATTGTGCAGAGTGCCTTTTGGACTAGGTGAGTTCAGGTACTGTCTGTCTACACACTCTGTGAGAATCAGTATTTACTGATGTGCATGACCTTGTCAGAATTTATGGTGCTGGTACAGGCGGTTGGGCTCTAGCCATAATTCCCTCCAGAGAAGGCAGAGGAGTTCAAATGTTTGGGGTGACAGACAGGGCCATGGTGACTTTTTCTGCAATAATGAGGAGTGGCACCAATCTCTCCCTTACTCACTGCAATCGCTTTTGTTGTAGGTTAAAGATGATGTAATTCAGAGTTGCATATTGTTGGTGTTTTATTCCTTGAATTACTGCTATACTTAAGTGACAGTATCTCAAGCCATTGCAAACATGTACATCTTATTCTTCTCTTGGACAGCTGCCACTGTTAAGCTGAGTAGCAAAGGTTTTCTCCTGAGGATTAGAGCTTGCTGGAAGCCTTATTTCTTTTTCTCTGAAATATGTAGGTTTGTCAGAAAGCAAGTTGTTCTGTAGAAATATTCTTTTTTGTACCTGTGAGTTTCCTCCAAAGCATGAGAAGAGGTCCAACAAAACCTACCAAGTAAATCTGACAAGCTATGGGATCACAAGAGCATTGATGGCATGGTTCTCTGGACACCTCTCATAATATGTACACAGTGTCTGGGTCAGGCATTTAATGTGCTTGTGAGCTCTTTGCTTCAGAGGGGCCTTGATGGCAAATTGCTGCACAACTGGGAATTCCAGAGCTTCCGTGTTCTCTGTTGATCTAAGAAAATGTGGGAAGAGCTGTTCTTGAAGCCATTTTCTATTTATGTGGCACAGAGTTTGAAAGTCCTAAAAGCCCTCTTCTGCCCTCTATTTTGCTATGAAGGACTCTTAGATCTTCAAAAGATGGGGTAGCCAATTAATTAGTTTAAGTTTCATAAAAATTAAAAGAAGTCTAATTCTTCAAAATGATGGTAATTTTTCTCAGTTGTATTTCTGCAGGAATCCTGATTTGGACCAGAAAGCTAGATTTAAAAGCCAAAATAGAAGATGTCTGTATGGGATGAACATGCCAAGTTTTGACCAGTTGTATTAAGGTAGCTGTTTTCTCTACTTTCCCAAAGAACCTTTCTGGAGTCCTTCTTTCAGGACCCAGATTCTGGGACCCAGTTAAGACCTGGATTCACCATTACCTTGCTTTTGAAGTAATACAGAAGGGGATGTAACCTGTGCCCCTCCTATATCTGTTTTACGGCAAGTCATTTGCCTAGAGGCTGTGGTGAACTGGAACCTAATTGGCAATCGTGGTGAAGAAATGGAAGTACGTGGTGGAGTCTGGGCAGATCCAAAACTCTCTGTGATAGTATCACATTGCCTTCACTCCACATGCAGCCCATTTCCAGCCTTAAACATACTAGTTATCCCACCCCATCCCAAAGCATTTAAGCGTATGCTTTAGTCAAATTGCTGTTGGTCTGATTTAAGGACCACTTAAGCAAGGCACATTCTTAAATGCTTATATGACTGTGGAGGGTTTGAAACATGCTTAATGTTCAACACATACTGGTATGTTTTGCTGGATGGGAGCTTTGAAAATGGAAAGGGACTAAAGCTATTTTTCTTCATTGTACCAATGCTTATTCCTGCAGATATGCTGATGGCTGTTAGAATGGGATGAGGTTAGTTCAGAATGAATTTAATAGGATTGATTTTTTTCAAGTTCATAAACATTTAACAGAAGGAAATTCCATTGCTGTGGTGAATTCTGGAGGGTGTGGTAAGCCACAGTCAGTGCAGCTGAAAGAATAGAAAAAACAATGAACTTCAAAACAGCATGATTTTTAAGATGGTTTTCTCTTGCATAGTTAGCAAGGTCTGAAGTATAACATAGAAGGAGATAACTCAGGAATTTCACTTGTACCTTCAGCAGTAAATGGAGAATATAGTTTTCATCAAGAAAGTACGACAGAAAGAGATTTCAATCCTGTTTTGATTGGAAAATTTCAATGATACCTGAATTATGCATTTTCATATATGCTTCTGTAACATATCCTGTTTATTCTTTCACAGCTGTGCACAAAATAGTGCCTACAACACATGAAATTACTACTCTACCCTTAATTGGTTTAGTGGTGGACTTGGTAGTGTTAAGTTAATGGTTGGACTGGATGATCTTAAAGGTCTTTTCCAACCTAAATGATTCCAACCAAATCATGATTCTATGATTCTATATTAATGACTTTGGACCCTCTGATAATAACTTATCATTATTTATTCAAGCATGGTTACCTAAAAAGTTACATTTTAAATATTTTTTTGTTGTTGTTCAAAGGCTCTATCTTCCTCTGTTGTGGTCTTCCTAGAATTTCGTGTATTTCCTTAAGGCTTTATCTCAGGATTCCAGTGAAGCCTAATAAATAGGATAATCAAAAATAATTTCCAAACCTTGCCTTTAAAACAATGTATTTTGTGTAAAGTCTAAAAAGACAAAAGACTACTGAATAGTTTCAGCTGCAGAGGAGAAATGAGAATCTGACAGATTTAGACTAACTTAGGGGGAGCAGTTGGCATGCTGAGTGGTAAAGACTTCATCCAGAGGGAAGACTGGGCCAAGAGAAACATCATGAAACTCAGCAAGGAAAAGTGCAAAGTGAGAGGAACATTGCCATTCACCAGAGCTGCCTGCGAACCAATTGAAGAGCAACTTTTGTGCAAAGGACCTGGATGGGTGATGGGTGCCAAATGAAAAATGAATCAACAGAGAGTTTTTTCATGACTAAAACAAGCCTCATGTCATTTATCATTTGAAAAAAATAACTATAACTATGTACATGCAGTCATTTGTAGACATTTTTTCTTAAGTACCTGACTGAGTTCTGCACAACTTTAGGTATGTGAAATTAGCACTATCATTCAGAACCACACGGAGTATTAAATAGGAGCTAATTTAACCAGAGTAGGTTGATAAATCACAAAAATTAATATAGCATTATCGTGCAATGGAGCTATTTGGTTTCTTTATGCACTGTGTGTAGTATCAGGTCTGATGTTACTCAACATTTTCATCAATGGTATAGGAGAAATATGAAACAAAAACTAATTTGCAAGACGACACAAAGATTACTACAGTGGCAAATGAACAGTGAGAATGGGTCATATAGTCCTCCTGATCATTTGCTAGCCTAGGTCCTTTCAAATGTTAGACTTCTTGCTACAGTTTAAAGCAAATGTATGTACCTAGAAATAAGATATTCGGTCCACATCTTAAAAAATTGGAGTTTTGTTTCAGTATCAGTGACTCTGAAAAGAAGAAAGGCTTAATAATAGGTAAAGAAAAAGCAAGAACCCTGAATGTAATATTGGGGAAACATAAGATATAAATTATTATATAAAAAGGGATGTGGGAGTACAAGGTGATTTAATTCAGTATGAGACATTGTGAAGTTACTAGCAAATTATTTTATAAAATGTAGGAGTCCAGAGTTTTTAAAGGGAAAGTAAAAACTATAGTGAAATTATGGAATTTATTAAAAAATTGGAGAATACTTCAGTGAGATACTTAAAGTTGTCCATCATTTGATTACAGTTGTGAAGTACTAAAATGAAGACAAATATGAATACAATAAAAAGGTGCTGTTTCTAAGCAGTGTCTCCACCGAGGAATTGACTCATTGATGTGAAAAATTTTATCGCCTCTCCAAAACGTGTTGCATCTATGCTGTGAATATAACAGAGGAAGTGCTTTTCAGTGTTCAGCTCTGCTGGATTGTTCTCTCTAGCCATTTTCTCATAGGAAAGGGTTCTTTAATCTAGGAGAGAAAAAAATAGAAACAATGTCTAGAAACTGGAGCCAGACAAATTCAAAAGGGGGAAAAATATTTTTAACAACTAGATGGACTGGATCAATGGGAAAAACAGAAAAAAAAAGTCAAGAGACATCACAGAGTCTCATTTCTCATTTCTCTAGTTCAAAACTGGGTGTATATCAGAAACTGTGCTTTAATCAAAGGCATCCAATTCTTCATCAAGCACCAGTAACTGAGCTACTGAAGGGTAACTTGGTAAAAACAAATTATTTATGATGTCCAGAGGTTCAGAATAAATTATCTTATAGTCATATCCAGCACTGAATTGTATGAATCTATTATTTCAGCTACTATTTTCTGCCTGCTAGTATACCACCACATCTCTGCAACTGAGTTAACTTTCAATATTCTACTCATCAATCAGCAAAGCAGTGTTCCTCAAACACTCTATAAATAGTAGAAAGGCCTCCTAGCCATGTTTTTCATCCCAGGACTCCTAATTTCCACAGAATAAAAAGCATCAACATTTGTGTACAGTGATGATAACCCAAAAAACTACCCATATAAAATACTCTTCTTATTAAAAGGCTGAAAAGCAACTTCCCCATAATCATCATATCCTTTCAGTAATGGTGAGAGTGAACAATGAATATGTGTAAATAGTCTCAATAAAAAATCCATACTGTACTGTATTATTTCATGTTCATGCTGTAAATACCTTTACCAGCTTTCGCCTTTCCAATTGCCAGTTTATAGCCCCAGCCTGCATAGTGTCCTGACCCAGTGAGGCATGTTAAGTATACTGTGGCAAATAAAAATCTGGTTTTGAGTTGTATACCTTTTTTTATGTCATCATTTTTTTCCACAAGTGCATGGGCTCACATTTCCTGGGGGGATTGATGGCCCTAGGCAAGTCCATGGTGTGTTCAGTACCAAAATGGCTCTAACTTATGCTAGAGAGAATTCTTGCCAAGAGTTGAGTTTGTAGGCCCACCCTTGTTTATTCTTCAACTTTTTAAAGGAGTGGAATAGCCCACCGTTGTCATACCCTTACATCATTCTGACTGATTCATTGTCTGATACCAGACAACATGTTTTTAGAAAAAAGTATGCTTATTATATACATGTAATAATTAAAAGTTCCATTGACCTGGAAGAAACAGTTGCAAAAAAAATACACAAAACTGATATTGGAAAGAAAGGTTTTACATTTTAGGTTCAAAGAGGAAGTACAAATGAGAATTCAGAAAGACTAATCTCAAACTTTTGTGTGGTGTCTGGGCTTATATGCTGGAATCATCCCCAACAGAGCTTGAAACTGAAATTGCAGTGACACTTTGTGTCTTTAGTGTATGAGGAAATGACTTCAGTACTTTCTTTCGTAATATAAAGCTTCACAGAAATCTTTCAAAGATAAGTTTCCCTGATCTTAGTCTGTGTTATGGACATTCAGAATGGAAAGCATTTTGACTGGTTTTGTGTGGAAATATTGAGACTTCAGAGGGTCTTGGACCATAAGAGTATCTTAATTAAGTGGTGGAAACCCTTTTATTTTGGTTGGTGTTTAAGACTCTGTAAAATATGTGCTATGTGGTAGTAAAGCATTTTTAAGTATTAACAATTTGAAATCTCATACTTGGAGACCTTCTGAGTTTGCATTGTTTCACAGCTGAACCAACAATTCTTTCATGGATAAAAATAAATCCTGGATATTGCTTAGGCAAACAAGATAAATCACTCAGTTTATCACAACTGAGGTACGATATCATTTTGTTAATTAAATATGCATGTTACTAGAATTGTTTTTTTACACTGCTGCTTCTATAGTATCTCTAAGTCATCAGTGTTCTTTATATGCTCTCTTCCGTACAGCTGGAATTCTTCCTCCTCCCTTCAGTTTATTTTTCCTGAGCTATGATTTTCTGCGTAGAAAAGCACAGATATCAATGGATGTGTGTGATCATATTCCTATAGTCACAGCAAAAGATTAGGTTTTATTTTCTTCATGACATTATGGAAAGACAAAAACTTTAGTTCTGGAGTAAAATACTTCTGTTATAACAAAAGCTCATTGAGTAAATACCTAATACAAAGTCTAGCAATGTGAAATGGAATCTGAGAAGTAATTTGGGTATCTTTGTTTATTGACTTCCTCTGAGGCCTGAGAGTGCTTCTTCATTTGAAAGCTTTCATTATACAAATCTGAGAGTTATCCAGCTTCTTTTGTGGAAGTTAACAGTGTAGTCTCCTCCACCTTCGGAAGTAGTAGAATATAGCTGAAAGTGTCCTTGTGCATTACACAAAGTTATGACTGTGTCTTTAAATTATCTTTTACTCCCACACGAATAGACATGCTTTCTTAGCTTTTCAGTTTAGTATGTCACAACTTCAAATTAGCAAAGTGTCTTTAGTGGGGTTCTTCAGTTTCTAAAAGTTGAAGCTGACACCTCTCCAATAGCTCCCAGGAGGGACAGAGCTGGCACAGCCTCCCTGGGCAGCCTGCACTGCTGCCCTGCTGGCCCCAGGGCAAAAGCCTTTTCCTCAGATCCTGTCTGAACCTCTTTTCCTTGGTCCCCTGATGTCCCTTGTCTCTCTGGCTCCCTCTTCTCAACCACCTCCTTGCAAGTACCAGGGGCTGCTTTCAGCCCCTGTGGATCCATCTTTGCCCCAGGCTGAGCCAACCTGTCCCTATACTTTCTTTCTGGGACCAGCTGTGTAATCTGACTGTTTATAAGTCCATGGGCCCTGATGGGATTCATCCCAGAGTACTGAAGGAGCTAGCAGATATTATGGCAGGACCCCCCTCAATCATCTACCAAAGGTCTTGGGAGTCCAGGGTGGTTCCTGCTGACTGGAAGCTAGAGCTTCCACTGTATAAAAAGGGCATGAGGAAAGACCCAGGGAACTACAGACCTGTTAGTCTAACATCAGTTCCTGGAAAAATTGTGGAGAAGGTTATATGGGGTACTACTGAAAGGCATTTAAAGAATAATGCAATTATCAGGCACAGTGAACATGGGTTCACAAAAGGAAAGTCCTCTTTAAGTAATTTGATATCCTTCTATGATAAGGTCACCCACCTAGTGAATGAAGGGAAGGCAATAGATGTAGTTTTTCTGGATTTTAATAAGGCTTTTGATACTGTTCCTCACAGCATCCTTCTGGACAGGTTGTCCAACTGTGGGATGAGCGGTTTCACAGCTTGCTTGGTGAAGAACTGGCTGAACGGCAGGGCTGAAAGAGTTGTAGTGAATGGGGCTACATCTGGCTGGCGACTGGTCACCAGTGATGTTCCTCAGGGTTCAATTTTAGGGCCCATTCTGTTCAATATATTTATCAACGATATGGGTGCAGGAGTTGAATAGACCATTAGCAAGTTTGCTGATACCAAATGGGAGGTGCTGTTCACTCTCTTGAGGGACAAGATGCCTTGCACAGGGGTCTAGATAGCTTAGAGCATTGGGCCATGATTAATGGGATGAAATTTAACAAGTTGAAAAGCCAGATTCTGGACCTAAGACAGAGTAGTGCTGGTCACGAGTATAAATTGGGAGAGGTGTGGGTGGAAAGCAGCCCTGCAGAAAGGGATCTGGGGGTGCTGGTTGACAGCAGGCTCAGTGTGAGTCAGCAGTGTGCCCTGGAAGCCAAGAGGGCAAACTCCATCCTGGGGTGCATCAAACACATATAACCAGCTGGTCAAAAGAGGGGATTATCCCACTGTACTCAGCGTTGGTGCAACCTCACCTTGAGTACTGTGTGCAGTTCTGGGGCCCACAATTTAACAAGACTGTTAAGGTACTTGAATGCATCCAGAAGAGGGCAACAAAGCTGGTGAAAGGGCTGGAAGCCATGTCCTGTGAGGAGTGGCTAAGGACTCCAGGTTTGTCTAGTTTGGAGAGAAGGAAGCTGAGGGGTGACCTCATTGCTCTCTACAGCTTCCTGAGGAAGGAAAGTGGAGAGGGAGGTGCTGAGCTCTTCTCCCTGGTATCCAGTGACAGCACATGTAGGAATGGTTCAATGCCGCACCAGGGGAGGTTTAGTCTGGACGTTAGGAATTATTTCTTTACCGAGAGGGCAGTCAAAGACTGGATCAGCCTTCCTAGAGAGATGGTTGATGCCCCAAGCCCATCAGTGTTTAAGAGGCATTTGGACAGTGCCCTTAATAACATGCTTTAACTTGGTCAGCCCTGAATTGGTCAGGCAGTTGGACTAGATGATCGTTGTATCCAATTTTTCCAACTGAAATAATCTGTTCTATTCTACTCTATTCTAGTGTCGCCTTGCAGAGCAACTGCTCCAGCCATGACCAGTTTTGGGGTCCCCTGCTGAAGTTGCAGTAGTTTATCAGTGTCTTCCCTGCAGTGGGAGGCCCAAAACCTGATGCAATATCTAGATGTGGTCTCCTGAGTGCTGAGAACAGTGAAGTAATGCCGTCCCTTGACGGACAGGCTGTAGTCCTGCTGCCCAGATGCTGCTGGTTCATGTACAGCTCCCTGTGGACCAGAATCCCAGTGCCTTCCCTGAAGAGCTGCTCCCCTGGCAAGTTTTACCCTTGATGCCCCTTGCATGTCTCAACACCACTTGAGCTTTGCTTTCCCAGCACCATTCCTGCACACTCAGAAAGTGGTTCTGAATTCCTGCTTTGTAGCCTGTCCCTGCTTACTCCTGTGTGCTGCCTTTTCCATTGGAGCTCTGCCATGAGTTCCCTGCTTATCCAAGCCAGTCTTCTGCTGCATCTGATTGTTTTCCTAAGCATTGGGATGGATTGTTCTTGCACTGTCAAGGTGCTGTCCTCAAAAACCTGCCAGTTCTCATAAGCTCCTTTGCCCTTCAGAGCTGTCTACCATGGGATCCAACCTACCAGTTTCCTGAATAAGCTGAAATCTGCTATCCAAAAGCTCGGGGTCTCTACCCTACTACTCTCCTTTCTCTCCTCCCTCAGAATCTGGAGGTCCACAACTTTGTGGTCACTACTGTAGTATCACGTAGTAGAATGAAATCTTACTGCATTTAACAGCTTGCTGAGAGGCAGGTTTTTTTAACTGAAATTGTGTTTCTGGCAGTCTATTAAAATTGTAGCCTACAGTTAGTTGAAACAAGTTTCATATCAATTTCTCAGAAAGAAAACATCAACATATCAGTCTTTTGGGGCATCAGTTTTATTCCTAACAAGAGTTTTCCTTCAAATAACCTGTCATTAATGAAGTCAGTTTATGGGGAAGACTATGCTCCCAAATGTTGCTTGTGAGTTAGGAATCAAATACGCTCATCTGTGTAAAGAAGCAGATATTACTTTCCCTGTAACAATTAATAATTTGTGTACTTACACTGCCAAGCCAGTATTGCTTCACAAGGCTGTCTTTCATGTTGCTCAGTCATCTCAGCAGTCCAGTTTCATTCTGGATAGTATCATCTGAATTTCTGGGAAGTTCTGCCACAAATTGTAAGGTGATGTAAGAAGCTCAGCATTACCACTGGAAACTTTGCTTTTTCTCCCCTTGAGTGTACCGCAAATGCCCATCATGCAAACAGTAGTCTGTAAAAGACCATAGTGTGGCACTGAGGGGAGATGCACTACAGGATGGGAGATGACTGGGTTTCCTCTGTGGTTATATAACACATAATTTGGGTGTGCAAGATCATTTTTCCTCAACACTTGCTGGTTTTGTGGCAAGAAAGGAAAGCCTTTCTTCCCATACCACAATACTCCCCCTTTTTATTCTGCTTTATCAGCACACGATTTCTCTGTAGCTCTATTTTATTTCAGTGTTTTTTTCTGATCTGTAAGAACACTCACTGTACTGTATGCTATTCTTCTGTCTGAATGGTAGTATCACTTCTGCAGTGCTAGTCCTGCCAAAATAAGTCATCTAAGGCATTGCAAACAAAATTCTGTAGCTCACTGATGTATTTGTGTAGACACTTAGTATTTATACATTTATAATATTTAATGTGAATTCTACCTCTGTAATATGACTATGAAAGATACTAATCTCAGTTTGTCATGAAGGATGTAAATTTATAAAGCATCAAATTTGCAGAGTTTTGTTAATCTTACAGACAAAATTACCTTCCAAAATGGTTTCACCTTTGGGTGCGGCTTTATTAGTCCATTTATGTTGCCTTTCCTATGGCTGTTTCTTAATTAAACCATCATCAGACTGCTTTGGGAGGGAAAGTAAGCTTGTCTTTCCTTTCATGATTTCTAACTATGCTTTTATTCCTTGTCAACAACTGTACATAGCAGATTAGCCGGGTTAGCTCAGTTGGTTAGAACATGGTGCTAATAACACCAAGTTCACAGGTTCAATCCCTGCTTACTGCAGGGGGGTTGGGCTCGATGATCTCTCAAGGTCCCTTCCAACCTAAAGCATTCTATGATTCTATGATTATACTAAGTACTAGATTGGCATCTGCATACCTCTTAAACTGTTTCTCCTTCCAAATAATACTAATAGAGGTTGCAGTCTGAGCAACTGCAAGAAAAACAGAAGATGTTTTATTAAAGAAATATTTTGTTTGAGGTATATTCTGCTCTGAAATTTATTTTCACTTCCTTCTTTACTCTGAAAGAGATGGTAATTGCTGAATTATGAGGTAGAGTATAAATGAAAAAAACTCATTTACCCATAGTTCCCTGAATGGTTCAGGATTTGGTGAAGTCTGATACAGAAACACATTGATCTAGGTTGTATTGTACAGCAGATCCTGGGTAGAGCAGTTATTTACATTTCTTTAGGTCATGCTGCAGAAAACAACTTTCTAGAAGTAGCTTGAGCTGTAAAATGGGTCATGTTATTATTTATGATCATAAGCAAAATAAAAAATGGAAAATACTGTTTCACATGAAGCTGATAATGAATGTCTTCTGCAACTTGGATGACATCTGGCATTATGTGAATAACCACATTCATACTTTATGATGGCTATGGACTCACCATAGAGCTGGTGCATCTAGCTCTTTAGCACTGCCTGGTGCAGTGCATTTCAGATCATGGGGCACTCTTATAACTATATCTCCTAATCAGCAACGTGCCTAACCTAAATTTTATGCCTGAAACACTCATACAGCACTAAAAATGAGCACTAACAGGCTTTTACCCAGAGTCATATTTCTGGACAACTCAGTTTCACACAGACTGGGCTTCCTTCAGCATTTGCCACTAGCAGGTCTACCTATTTATTTCATAGACTTACATGAAATCTACTGAGATTAATGTGTGGACACACACTGCTTTGAAATTGGTTTTGAGTTTGGGTCTTTAATAGTTGTTTTGCCCTGTTTGCTTATTTAATAAATAAATAAGCATGAAAAACAATCTTGCTCATCCTTTCTCTGTCTTGGAAACTTTTCTTTTGCTCTCTGTGAAGTTCCTTCCTCACACTTCTAGAGCTGTGAAGATCCGAAACTACTTAATGTCCAGCAGATTAGATTGTTTGCACATCCTAATACCTCCTGCAGCTAGGAAAGGGTCTTTCCATGAAAATCATTTAATTTTTTCTGCACAAACTGCCATTCCATGAGTGGTTCTTTTCCCAGTGGAGACATAGCAGAAAGTCTGTCAGCATCACCAACAGTGTTTAAATTTGGAGTTTAAATAGGCTTTCTAATAAAGGGCATCAACTATATAACATCCATAGGCTTTCTGTACTGTTTGCAGACTGACAGGCCTGAGCTCTGTATTCTGCTGAAGGCTTGTGCACATGTTTTGTTTTAAGCAGCTGGGACAACTCAGAGTGCATCAAGTTAAATACACACACAAGTCTTTTCAGGATCCAAGCCCTGAGAGGACTTCTGACATCTTATAACCTTCAAGCTTGAGTGCTACCCTTCTTGCAGAAGACCAGTGGGATTTGCACACTTTTCTAAGCATTCCACACAGAGTTTTCCTATCGATGCTTGCTCCTTGGCTTTGATGAAATATGCTGTTGAGTTCAGACGGAGAGAGAGATTTCAGCATTGACATAGCTGGGAATACTTCAGACCACTTGCCATCTGCTGCTATGGTAGTGATAGCTCTGTAATAATATTAAAGGTTTTTAGAAGTGGAAAGGTACTGATTTATAATGACAAGCTGATGTCAGAGGGGGTTGGCTTTACCAGACAGAGATATGCTGGAATGAAGGATTATTTGACTCTATTACAAAACCTCAGTATTTCAATGCATTATCAGGGGTCAAGGTTTCACAATGCATTCTGAGATCCTGATTTCCATCTGTGTCACCATGCTTAAAATAGGTAAGCAGCAGAACATAAGGATGACCACATCAAGTGAAACTAAAAATCATCTAGTTCACTGCTTCCAATAGCAGCCCGGTGTGAATGTCTGTTTCAGAATCTGAGCACCTGTCTTTGTCTGTTTGTTGGTATGGTTGGTTGTTTTCTTTAAATTTGGGTAAAATGATTCAGCCTTTTTTGAGAAAATAGACAGAACTTGCCAAAGACAGAAGTAATGCTGTAGATTTAAGAGAAGAAGCAGTGACAGTATCAGGAGAAAGGCACAAGGAAAAGTTTAGGAAGACGGGGAAAAAACCAACAAAAAAAAGATAATGTTAAAAATATTCAAACATTCCACTGATTAATTTTTCCCAGTTCCTCAAGATCCTGTCAGCACTTTGGTTTCAGCTCATATTGGCAGTGCACTTCCTCCACTACCGCAGAGCCACTCACTCAGGATCCCAGCCTGCAGGCTCCCACTTTCCAAAGGACTCTTTTTATAAGATCACTTCTGTGGAAAGCCACAATTTTTTTTTGCACACACACATGCAGCGAACCATTTGGGGGGGGGGGGGGGGGAGCATGATCATATAGCAGATCTAGACAGAAATTTCTAGCTGTGCCTCTGTACAGACTTTGCAGAGAAAACTGTGAATCTTGAGTCTTAACTTTTTTATTTGCAAATAGTTACAAGTAAGTACCTCTACCCTCTTTAGTGACAGGTCCACATTGCTTACAAATAGTTTGAAAGAAAAATGCTGTCAGCGATTGAATCCTTCTCCATCTTTTAATTATTTAGCTTTCAAATGATTAGAGGGTTGTGTTATAGACCTAAAGATCCCATCCCATCCCATTTACTCATGCAGAGAGTAAATATAACCCTACAAGACTTAGTTCTGAGATTTTTAATTTAAAAAAAGAGGAGGAAATTACTTCTGAAAGGAAGTGTTAGTTTCATTAAATCACAATCTTAGAAGTTAGGATATGCCAGCATTATGACCTTAGCCTATGCAAATCTAATTCATTCCTCTGACATTAATTATGGAGTCATGTGATTTTTAAATTTTTTTTCCCCCTGCAGGAACCAAGACGTAGCTACATAAGACAAATAAGTTTCAGGGACAGTTCTGGCTAGTCCAACAAGTATCAGATAAGTAGAGAAGTACACCTTATCTCACCCTACAGAAGTGTTCTGAAGATTGATTTTTTTCAATACGAAGAAAGTATTAAAATGTTAGAAAGACATTACCTGAGGAAAAACCTTGAAGAGATTAATTATGTTGTCCTTGGTTCAGGATTTGAATGATGTGTACAAAGATGCACAAAGCCTCTCATTGAATAATGCTGATAAACAGAAATGCTGAATACCTGCTAACAAAGTGAGTGTTGCATCACATGTATTGAATGATCAATTAATCACAAGCTGTTTAATGATTCATAAATATAAGGAGGTGGAAGGAATACTGCTCAGGCAGCCTTAATTTTGGCACTTTCTAACATATGAGCACTTGATTTTGCAACTTTAAAATGCATTCCACTGCTGAGTCTTTTTTTCATGTAATGTGTATGGATATAGGATTTATACCATACAGACTTGTGTCATGATTCAAAATTAGTGATGTATTTGTGATGTAGTTTAAAAGTTGGCTAGCATCAGAACTAAAAGACAACCTAGAAAAATAGTTATGTAAAGCAGGTCAGAATTTTAACAAATTACATAAATACTGTTGGTCCGATAAGAAGATCTATCTCTAGAAGCAAATTAATAAATGTCCTTCATCACTGAATATACAATGTCCTTCCCAACCTTCCCCTGTATTGCCTTTTCACTTTTAGCAGTAGGTAAGTAAGAAGTGACTTTTGGTTTGGTTTTTCAGCAGGCTCCAGCCACTGCTCGTGTATCACTATTCCTTGTGGCACCACAGACTTGATAGAATTCACAGTTTAAAAAAAAAAAAAAAGCCTCCCCCCGAGTCTACTTTCTCATGACCTCATTTTTGCTACGTTTAGTTCTTAATAGCTCTCAGAAACCTAGTTTCCTTTTCTTCACAAAGCTGGAAATTTCAGCTGCCAAACTGCAGTAGCCCCTTGAGTGCAGCATGATCCACCTGCCAGTCCATCAATATAATGAGATGCCACTATAACCCAGCAATTAATACAGCAATGATGGAACATCCAGAGGCACACAGCATATATTCCCCTTAATGTTAAGGGTCTGAATGAAACAGAGATAAGCATGCAAAATTAGAGTAGGGCATCTGGTAAGAAAAGCTGCATGGGTAGAGAGACAGGCTAGGCATCATTAAAGATGTTTGCTCTATTAAGAAGCACCCTTCTCTCCCATTACTTGAGAACAATATATCTCAGCTCAAATTAAAATAAGAGTGTGTTTCTCTGCTATATGCAAGCTACCCTTCATTTTAATCCCAGCCTCTAGTGAGGCAACTCTGTTTATGCAAAACATGAGAAAAAGATTGAGTGTGGCTGAAAGATTTTTATATCTTAGTGGGAACTCCTGGTCTTTTGGTTCAAGTCACCTGTACAGCATAACCTGGAAAAGTGACAAGTGGAGTCCCTCAGGGGTCCATACTGGACAAGTACAGTTTAATATCTTCATCAATGACATAGTGGGATTGAGTGCACCCTCAGCAAGTTTGCAGATGATACCAAGCTGAGTGGTGCAGTTGACATGCCAGAAGGATGTGATGTCATCCAAAGGGACCTGGACAAGCTGGAGAGGTGGGCCCATGTGAATTTCATGAGGTTCAACAAGGTCAAGTGCAAGGTCCTGCACCTGGGATGAGGCAACCCCCAATATCAATACAGGCTGGGAGATAAGGGACTGAGAGCAGCCCTGCGGAGAAGGGCTTGGGGGTACTGGGGGATGAAAAGCTGGACATGAGCCAACAACGTGCGCTTGCAGCCCAGAAAGCCAACCGTGTCCTGGGCTGCATCAAAAGAAGCGTGGCCAGCAGGTCGAGGGAGCTGATTCTGCCCCTCTACTCTGCTCTGGTGAGACCTCACCTGGAGTACTGCATCCAGCTCTGGGGCCTTCAGCACAAGAAGGACATGGACCTATTGGAGCAGGTCCAGAGGAGGGCCACCAAAATGATCCGAGGGCTGGACCACCTGTCCTACGAGGGCAGGCTGCGAGAGTTGGGGTGGTTCAGTCTGGAGAAGAGAAGGCTCCATGAAGACCTTACTGCAGCCTTTCAGTACTTAAAGGGGGCCTATAGGAAAGATGGGGAGAATCTTTTTAGCAAGGCCTGTTGTGACAGAACAAGGAATAATGGTTTTAAACTAAAAAGGAAGAGATTTAGACTGGATACAAGGAAGAAATTTTTCAGAGGGTGGTGAAACACTGGAACAGGTTGCCCAGAAAGGTAGTGGAGGCCCCATCACTGGAAACATTCAAGGTCAGGTTGGATGGGGCTCTGAGCGACCTGATCTGGTTAAAGCTGTCCCTGCTCACTGCAGAGGGGGTTGGGCTAGATGACCTCTAAAGGTCTCTTCGAACCCAAAGCATTCTATGATTCTATGAGTCTATGGATCATTGACTCAGGATCATGTCCTGGCACCACAGTAAGCTCCAAATTTAACAGATGGATCAGAAAGGCTGTGCTCCCCTACTGCTTCCTTCTTTTCACTGTGCTTAACATAAATTTATCCTGGGGATCTGGTCTGATTATCAGTTCTTCACAATGCCTACTGCAAAATGTGAATATGTAAGATAGAACTGAAGTTCTTTGGACAAAGAGAAGTGAACTTACTAGGGTTAGGGTGAAGCATCAGTGACTGGTTTAGGGCAGACTAGAGAGGTCTGATATGGGAACGAGGAAATAGATACAGAAGAAAAAATACAGTGACTGATTCCTTAGGAATTGTTTGCTACATTTATTATAGGAGATACGATGTGTTCTGTGTGTATTAAATATGCATGCTGACATAAAATATTTACAATTAGTGCTTTTGCTGATTGTTGTCTGAAATATACATGCATAACAGTCTGGTTTAAATTATTCCACAACGATGACAGGTAAAACTTCCATTAATTAGAGTAATACTTTATTTTTCAGTTTTATACCAGTCTGTAATTAGAAGCATCTCAATTTCTTTGATTAGCAATATATATAGAGAGAGACATAAAGCCTTTAGCATGTTACCAGAGTAGGAATTCAGAGAACTCTCCAGCACTCATAGACTGTGGTGAGATCCAGTGTGCATCCACTTTGTGTCACCTCCTGCTCTCTGGATGCTTTGTTGAGTTTGGACTTTAAGCACATTTCTTAATGCATGTGTCACTAATGTGTTCATAAATTGTTTGTCTTGATGGAGTGCCAGTCTCCTTAGAGCCACTAGGAATTGTGGTGTAAATGATTTGTAAAATAGCAATTAGTTACAGTTCAAAACAAAAGGTGAAGGGAGAGAAAAGATACTTGAAACTTCATGTGGAACCTAAAATGGCAGTGTCTACCTAGCTACAGAAAGAGAAGTTTGGTCACGACCTGCTCCTTGGTCATATTTGCAGGGTGTGACTGGGAAGCTCATAAATGTAGTGATCCAAATGCACAGAGGAAACACTGTTGTCCCTAGATCTAGTGAACTGTGAGATATTTTTTTTTGTTCCTCCTGAATTTGCAATAAAGGCTGACCTTCTGGTTTTTAAATCTCTCACCATCTTCTGGGGTATGCTGGATCTCCTAGACCAGTCAATGACGTTGACCTGATATTTGGACTTATTTTTTCATGGGATTAAGCAAGATCTTTAATCTCCAGTATGGATGAGTAGTTGATATTGAATTCAATCACTTGGTAATCTTAAAAAAGAGCTTAGTTTGGGATTTTTCTTATGCCATTCTCTTAAATCATTAAGAAAAGGTCCATGTCAAACAACAGAATTAGTGAAATTGCTAAAACCACTTAAAAACACAAAAAGCACATTGCTTTAACTAACTTTTTTGGTTCATACATTTGCTTCCCTAGAGAGAAAAAGTGGATCTAACACTGGCTTCTTTATACATTTATGGACTCTCGCAAATATTTGCTTCATTCACATTGTTCACATAATCCACAGAATAGAGGTAAAATTCCCCGTGTTATAGAATTGTTTGTAGATGACTTGTCAGAACAGAAATTTACAAAACTATCTTAAGATAATACTTAATTTTTTGATGCAATCAAAATTCATTAATTAACCAGAAAAGTAATCAATTTTTATTATAATATTACAGTCATCACTTTAGCAAATCATTAAAGCAATAATAATGTGTTTCTGTATGGAGGCATGTGTGTGCATGTATGCTTGTGTGCACTCGCAGTTGTAAACTCTTCAAAATTCTTATTTTTTACATCTTGTCCATCCAGAGGCAATTTTTCTTCCTCAGGCTGTGACAGTTCCTGTCTTTTATTCATATATAACTGTTCTGAGCATCATCAGACAAAATAAGACATCACTGTGATGCATCTTTTTCTGGCTTAAGAAATAAAGGAAACAACAAGAAACCTGAAATATCAAACACAGTTTGGTCTCTCAGAAGTAGCTATATTCCATTACTGTAATATTTAAGAGCCTCAAAATCTTTTATATTGCACATAGCATAAAGAACATAGCATTGTTTAACTCTAGGGGAATACTATTCTTACTATTTTAGAGATCAAAAGAACTAAAAGGTAGGCAAAATATATAGCTCAAGTGAAATGGAAATATTTGGTAGAACAAGCAACATCATAATAAACTTCTCTCCCATATACCCCCAGTATCAATACAGGCTGGGGGATGAAGGGACTGAGAGCAGCCCTGCGGAGAAGGGCTTGGGGGTACTGGTAGATGAAAAGCTGGACATGAGCCGGCAATGTGCGCTTGCAGCCCAGAAAGCCAACCGTGTCCTGGGCTGCATCAAAAGAAGCGTGGCCAGCAGCTCGAGGGAGAGGATTCTGCTTCTGATGAGACCCCGCCTGGAGTAGTGCATCCAGCTCTGGAGCCCTCAGCACAAGAAAGACATGGACCTGTTGGAGTGGGTGCAGAGGAGGGCCACAAAAATGATCAGAGGGATGGAGCACCTCTCCTGTGAAGACAGGCTGAGAGCGTTGGGGTTGTTCATCCTGGAGAAGAAAAGGCTGCAGGGAGACCTTGTAGCAGCGTTTCAGTACCTAAAGGGGGCTTTAAGAAAGATGGGGACAGACTTTTTAGTAGGGCCTGTTGCAGTAGGACAAGGGGTAATGGTTTTAAACTAAAAGAGGGTAGATTTAGACTACACATAAGGAAGACAAGTTTTTATAATGAGGGTGGTGAAACACTGGAACAGGTTGCCCAAAGAGGTGGTAGATGCCCCATCCCTAGAAACATGGTTTCTGACCTGATCCCTGTCAGGTTGGACGGGGCTCTGAGCAACCTGGTCTAGCTGAAAATGTCCCTGCTCAGTGCAGGGGGGTTGGACTGCATGACCTTTCAAGGTCCCTTCCGACCCAACCTATTCTCTGATTCAACAATTGTATGCCACTGGTCTACCATTCTTCTCTTATATTCTTCCGTTCTATTCTTTCTATTACATAGTGAATGTATGCTTGCTTTCTTACAGTTCTTAGCCTTATGAGATGAAAACGTCCATTTTGCTATATTTTGCTTTGGATAAAGTTGATCAATTGAGTTCTCAAAAACCAGTCAGTTACTCCAGTTATGTCTTTTCCCCTGAAACTATTACCTGACCCAGTCTGTCAGAGAGGATATATTCCATTCCTCATCTGAGTTTCCTACTGCTTATCGCTAATACCTCTATGTGACATTTGTTTGTCTTTGTATGAACCACAATTTTTAGTAAAGGTATACCAGCAAAGCAAATGTATAAGTAAACATGTGTATTGGGTTTGTGTGGCAAGGTTTTGGTTGCAGGGGTGCTACAGGGCTGGCTTCTGTAAGAAGCTGCTAAAAGCTTTCCCCTGTGTCCAATACACCCAATGCCAGCTAGCTCTAACATGGACCCACTGCTGGCCAAGGTCGAGCCCATCAGTGATGGTGGTAGCACCTCTGAGATAACGTATTTAAGAAAGAGATTAAAAAAACCCACCAGGGACACAAACTGCAGCTGGAGTGAGGAGTGAGAATATGTGAGAGGAACGACTGTGCAGACACCAAGGTCAGTGAAGAAGGAGGGAGAGGAGGTGCTCCAGGCACCGGAGCAGAGATTCCTCTGCAGCCCCTGCTGAAGACCATGGTAGAGGCAGGCTGTCCCCTGCAGCCCATGGAGGTCCATGGTGGAGTAGATATCCACCTGCAGCCCATGGAGGACACCATGGTGGTGGATGCTATGACCCTGTGGGAAGCCCATGCTGGAGCAGGCTCCTGGTAGAACCTGTGGATCCATGGGAGAGGAGCCCACGCTGGAGCAGGTTTGCTGGCAGGACTTGTGACCTGGAATAGTCTGTTCCTGAAGGACTGCACCCCATGGAAGGGACCCATGCTGGAGCAGTTTGTGAAGAACTGTAGCCTGTGGGAAGGACTCACATTGGAGAAGTTCGTGGAGGACTGTCTCCCGTGGGAAGGACCCCACACTGGAGCAGGGGAAGACTGTGAGGAGTCATCATCCTGAGGAGGAAGGAGTGGCAGAAACAATGTGTGACAAACTGACCACAACCGGCATTCCCCATCCCCCTGTGCAGCTGCAGGGGAAGAGGTAGAGAAAATCGGGAGTGAAGCTGAGCCCGGGAAGAAGGGATGGGTGGGGGGAAGGCGTTTTAAGATTTGGTTTTATTTCTCATTACCCTACACATGTTCTCACTCCTCTCTCCTACTCAGTTTTGATTGGTAATAAATTAAACTGATTTTCCCGAAGTTGAGTCTGTTTTGCCTGTGATTGTAATTGGTGAGCAATCTCTCCCTGTCCTTATCTCAGCCCACAAGCTTTTGCATTATATTTTCTCTCCTCTATCCAGTTGAGAAGGGGAGTGAGAGTGGTTTTGGTGGTCACTTTGCATCCAGCCAGGGTCAACCCACCACAATATGAAGCCTTGGCATGATTAGCACAGAATTTGCTGGGGTGGTATTATGGTATTCCCACGAAAGTGGGTGTTCTCAGACATTCTCAGCCTACTTGCTGCTGCTTCCTCTCATCAGATACACATATCTGGCAAATGCTTCTCTTGATCACCTGATAGTGCTTTTGGTGTGATTCAGATGCCTGCTTTCCATCTGTGTTCCATGTTTGCCTGATGAGCCTACTGAAGGTGTATTTGAAGACTGAGAGGGAAAAATTATATTTATACTTTTTTTATGTATATAAAGCCACAATGGACAATACCTAAATCACAGTCAATTATGCTATTTTAGGGACTGATCTTTCTGAAGTCAATAGAATTGATGATTAATTTATTTGGCTATAGATATTTGAGCTATAACAAGATAAGGGACCAGCTGGCTCAGAAAAACTACATCACATCTCAGAGTCTACTTAGAAATCTTTTTGGACAGTTTTGTCCCTGTCTAGAGAAAGCATATTCTCTCGTTGTAAAAATGTATGTCAGGGAATGAGTGCCTTCATGTGGCGCCACTGTAAAAAATGCAATAGTACTTGACAAGTGCTATAGGGTAGTACTTGTATGGACAGGGAGACAAAAATCAGCTTCCCATGAAAATGAAAGGACCAGTCCCTGAGGATGAACTGTAGTACTTCTGCAGAAGGTCTGGGGTTGTAAAAATCCTGCAACCAAAATCTTGGAAAGCACAGAGGGCTCCTAAACCCCTGATGAATGCCAAAGCTCTCCTTCTTTTCTCTGTTGTTGTAGTTGTTTGTAGCAATTAAAAATAAGAATAATAGATCATGAAAACATGTGGAACAATATTTATTGCTGTTCTACATAGTTATATTTCCACAAAGCCAATCCTGATATGTGTCTTGCTGCTGTAAAAATACAACTGACATTTTATTATCCCCGTTACAGAACATCCTTCATTATTTATAGAGATTGTGTTTGGAAAGACAAATTACTGCTGTTCTTTCCAGAAGCAGTAATAAAGTGAGAACACTTTTTGTTAACAAACAGCTCCTTTCTTACCCCCTGAGCTTGCTGCTTGCTCTTCTAATCATGGGGTTTCATAGTCAGTTCGACAGACTGCACCATTGTATATATTAGCTGTCACAGATTAAGGATGGTCTTTTGTCCACTTCTATTTTCCACCCTAATGATAGTAGTAATAAACGAAGTATTTCTTGAAATTAATGAATTCAGTTATGTGTTTTGGGTGTATTTTTTTAAGCAGCTGCATAAATACTTATGTTAGTATATGGCTTATTTTAATAGAATATATCATCTGCTGACAGACCACAATGATCATACTTCTTCCCAAACTAGTGGTATGGGGCTAATCCTTTAACTGTTGTCTTTATGAGAGAAACATTCACAGCATTTCTTTGATATATATTACACAATGATTATTCATAAAATAAAGTATTCTTTCTTAATGACTCTGCATAACTTAGACATTAATGCTATGAAGCTGATTTTCAAGCTTTCAAGCACTCATTCTCTGATAATGTTTCCTATTTATGAGCCTCACAGAGGAGCTTCTGCACAGTATTCCAATAATCTGTGTAAAAAGACAGCAAAATTTTTCAGTCTAGTGCAGATACAAGTAGTAAAAATCATGCAAGGAGTCCAAGGAAACACTGAGCAGAATTAACAGTGAGAAACACATTTCCATTCTGGGGAAAGGCAAGTGGAAGCTGAAAGAAAGATTTTTAATCAAACAGGGAGCTGGATGTTGTCTAAGGTTTGCTTCAACTTGTGTCTTTAAAATAAAATGCACACTTCTAGCTAAGGACCCTAGTTTATGCTTTGAGCCACTGCTAAGTACATGAACCATTGAATTATTCAGTGATAGCGCCGTAAATATTAATTTGCGCAGTGGCTATATTTTTGGCAAAGCATCAACAGAGCAGAACAAGTTGAATTTTACAGTAATTAGAAAACATAGCAAGTTCATGGGGATGGAATGTGAACGTTTCAGTGGACTTAAGAAAAAAAGTTAATGCACAATGTACAAGAAAGCCTTGACAGCCGTTCTTGACAGTAAATCTAATGAATGGGAATTGGATTGGAAGGCTGGATTTGGCTTTAGTTTTGTTATGCCTTTGCTGTGTATATCATAGGGAAGAGGGCAGGAAAAGGACTTTTTATCCTGTTTTCACTCTTTGTTTGCAGAACTCAGAATAAATGACTGCATCTCTAGTTTTCTTCTGTTTGGTATCTTTTCTGTTATATCACTATAAAAATACTACCATTTAGAGAGGAAGATAATGACTGTAAGTCTCCCAATAAGTCATTTTTGCTTGTTGATGACTGGCTGCTGTGTTTGATGGAGTGTGCTTAAACATCAGTTCTCCTCTTTTCCCTTTATTGATGGACTCTCCCAACCCTTATTTTAATTTGTGTTCTAGTAACAGACATGGACTGGGCAGGGACATTGTCTTGTTTCATGGTTTCCTTTAGCATTTTCACACCCACCTGCTTAATTCAAAGCATATTTCAAGTAACTTTGCTGAAGAATGAGCTGCAGTTAAGCAACAGTACTGCATTTCAGAGGTTCTAAGTTGAAGTCTGTAGAGCACGTTACCAGATTAACCAGATTATTTTATAGAAGTTTGTGCTGATCAGTAGTACTAGGTACACAGACTCTGAAGCTAGCATTAATTGAAATGGATATGTTTACATCATTCAGTTATTGGCTTGGTCTTAAAACCAGAAATATTGTGATAGTACTGTGCAATTCTAAACACACGAAGCAACACTTATTAGCCTGAAAACAGGGGTTTGCTGTTGCCATTCAAATGCTATTATCTCTATACAGCATTGTACTGGGGCTTGTGAGTGTATCAGATTGAGTTAGTAGCCATACAGGGTCCCTAGAGTACATGCTGCTGAGAGCTGTACGGTGGCTCGCATGCTTCCTCATCATGCAAGTGCTATTGCTACTTGCAAGAAGTCAAAGCAAAGTCAGATTGCAAGAGTACCACATTCCTTACCTCTACATTTCCCATTTTCAAGAGTTTAAGGATACCTTCTTTTTATACTCTAGGGCAAAAGGCTGCCTTTGAGAATGCTCCTTGTCCTTTTTTTGCCTCATGTATTATGAGCGCCTGCAGGTGGACTGTATAAGTACTGAAGGTTCCACAACTGTGACATACAAGTAATATATAAATAGATGTTAATACAATAAATGTTTGAAGTATTGAACCAGGTCAGAGAGATTTTTTAAGCTACAGGAACTTGTCTAAAAATATTGAACTCCTTTCCCCCAGAGGGTGTTTGCCTTAAATTCAGGAAAAAAAAGGAAATTAAGATTCGGTGCAGAAGCTACATTCTTCCTGGCAATGGAGAGCCTATAAAACCTGCTGTGTGTTTTGTACAGTACGTTAGGATGCAAAGACATTATAGAGTGACTCTCAGACTTGGATTTTGCTTGTATTTTAAGGACCTAAACCAGCTGTTTCTGAACAAAATGGGGGGGGGGAGAAAAAAAAAAAAAATGTTAGGGGGTTATGGTGAATTAAGGCACAGCAGAACTCCCAAGACTGCTATTTCACCAATTTTTCTAAACAAGCAAACACAAAGGATCTTCACAAATTAAAATGTTAAAATAATGGATTGTGACTTGAAAAATGCAGAGGAGGCAATCCAATTACTGAAGCTTGGAAAACTATTAAGCACGTATGTCAATCTTATTCCAAGAGAAACTAGGGGCCCCCTTTAAAATTTAAAGAGCATCCTCTGGGGTTTAATTGCAAATCATGTCACCTAGAATGCATTGAAGGTTTATATTGGAAATGTTCCTAGTATTGAGTCATTTGGACTATTCACTTAAGATGTCTGGAACATTGCACAGTAAGTTCCAACATTTAAAAGTTATGACTTGCAGCTATTTTAAAACCAGTCTTGATAAGATCTCATTTTCCTTTTTAAACTTGACATAACTGGAGGCAAAAATGTAATTGAATCTTATGTATCTTCAGTGTGGGGGGTAAGTAGGGGGTTAAATAAAGGTTACACTGTAACAGTTTCCCTTCTGCAAGAAAATGTGGGTTTTTCTAATAAGTGCTCAGTATGGTCTAGTGAGAATGTTTAATTCCTGCCCACTTACACAGCATTCTGTGGCCAAAAGAGACCTTACAGACAAGGTAGGAAAAAGATAATTTGTTGAAAAAAGAAGAGATATTCAAAACAAAAGCTTCTCCCTCTTTCCAAGCTGCTCATCTGTCCCATGCTAAAGATAACCAAAGCCCCTCCCTACTCCAAAAATCCAAAACAATTTGTGAATCTCAAGTCAGTAGAAATATACAGGCTGAAGTTTGACAGCTATGTCTACTTTTTATATTTGCAGGGCTCCCTATAGCATTTTTGTGTGTCACAACTGTAGTGTAGATACCATGAAAACAGCTTGTATGATGTAGGAATATTATGATCTCTATTTGGGGTGATGTAGGTTTTTCTCATTACCAAACACAGCTTTATCTTCTCATTCTTTGCCCTGTAATTTCTTGTTTAGACATTTTGAAAAATAAGCACTTAGCATGTTGTTGACTGCACTTGGGACTGCTAACGTGAATCTGTATTCTCTGCAAAGGCTGTGATCAGGAGGTAAAATCACAGTCATGATTTTGGGTATGCTTTTGAAGTATTTCTATCTAAAAATTTTAAGGCTGCTTTAGTATGAACAGAGACCATTACTGCCCATCAGATTTGCTTTCATTTGTCAAACTATCCTTGCTCAGACAAACTGTAATTAAACTGTAATTAAAAAAAAAAAGAGATGTAAAGAAATAATAATTTATTTATTTTCTTTCACTTCTTCCTCAAAATTAGTTTCTCAGATAGCTATCCAATTGTGTCCTGATGAATTTCACCATGTCCATGGCAGAACACAGATGGGAGCTGTTCTTGTACTTGCAAGGTGGTTTTCTTTTTCTGCATTTGTCCCTGGAATACCACAGCAAGTTCTACTCAGTAGAGAGGAGAATAATGTCAGGAATTACTTGCTTTGCTTTGGGACATATCTTGAATCGTTGGTCTAGAACCTGCCTTGCTCATTCATATCAAGTGCTGCCTTCATCCACCAATAATGCATTCAGTATTATTCATGGAACAGAGATGCTATGGAAAAGAGAGAAAATTTAACCTCTAATTTGCAGAGGTAAAACGAACAATACTTGAATAATCATCTAATATCTTCCTGGACATGATAAATCACTTTTAAGAATTTAGATAGCTGTGTAAAACAAATATTTGCTTGTTCATCTTTTCACAAATAGATATTTTGCAAACAAAATAGCGTTTTTGATATGCCGCTTACAGTGACACATTCAAAAGTGAAGTTTGTAGGATGTCAGCAAGGATTTGAGATTATTGCTTCTCCTTCTCTTGTTTCACAAACACATTCTCTCTCATACTTTCCGCACAGAGAGTTAACTGCTTGACCCCCTTCCAAATATTCTTCTTTCTGTGCTCTATTGTTCTGCATCTATCAGGTCAAAGGTCTGAACTACTGTCATTCTTGAACACGTCTATATCACCTTTTACATTTGCCTTTATGATTCTTAAAGTGTGGTTCTTTTTTACATGCAAAGGGTAGGAACAAAATAAAACAAAACCTTTGTAACACCTCCTACTGATTGATGCTTTTTTGCATTTGACTTTCAGAGGCTGCTGAGCAGGAAGAGCTGATTCTCGAGGCTGTTTATTTCTACAAGTTTTTTATATCTTTTTCTTATCCTTCCCAACCACAACACATTGCCTTAGAGTATCATTTCAGTACATACTCAGAAGTTATGCTTCTGAGTTATGGTGACAATGAATATGGCTGTTTCTTTACATAAACTAAGTAACCACCATAAAAGAAGATAACCTTTTTTTTTTTTTTTTTTTTTTTTATTTATCTTAGTTTGTGTAAAAAAGATGCTCTCTTCTTCAGGTATGTTCTCTGTGTGGGACAGATTACTCTTTTTCCCTGCCCCTTATCTATATTGGATTGCCAATTAATATGCAATGTACAGACTCTTGGAATAAAAGATCTTGTAACTGCTTACCATTTTGAAATATCACATGAAAGAAAAATCAAATATACTCCAAGGATCCATTAACACAGACTAAGCTGAAATATGCCATGCCTCATTTAAACATTTTAATTTCTGTGTTTAAAATTGAAAGGTCTTTTGTCTCTTTATTTTTTTAACCAAAAAAAAACCCCAAACTATTAATAGACTATAACAGTAGCTGTCAATGCACCAACACTAGTAAGATGGGATTTAACAATTCTCCTGCTAATTTCATCTTTTGTTTTCATTTAAAATATAAAGATAGTTTATAAACTGTCTTTATTTCTAGGTTCCAGGCATCATCAAAAAGTGAAGGGTATAGAAAAATGTTTTCCCTTCCCTTCTTCTCTTCTCTTCTCTTCTCTTCTCTTCTCTTCTCTTCTCTTCTCTTCTCTTCTCTTCTCTTCTCTTCTCTTCTCTTCTCTTCTCTTCTCTTCTCTTCTCTTCTCTTCTCTTCTCTTCTCTTCTTCTCATAAAAAACAGAGTTTCAGTTTAAAAGTTAGTTTATGTCTGAAACAAAAGGGTTAGCAAGGGTTAACAAGATATTTCCTCACATCACCAGGAGAAATGAAAAACTTCACATGAAATAAAGTAGGGAGAAATATTCTCAAACCAGAGAGACTTGGAGAGAAAAGCCATGACATGTTGTAGAAACTAGCTGTAGGAGTGGTAGTGTAAAGACATAGGAGAGGTAAATACACCAAACAATAGGCTTTCTTTGCTGAATGGTAGAGAAGGTCTTTTGCTGGTGTATAGCTTGTCTTTATGCTTCACCATGCTGTATGATGGAGGAAACCAATGTTATTCACAGCAATACCTTGGTATTGCTCCTTAAGCATTTGCAGAAATATTTAAAATGAACAGTCACCAATTCAGTTAAAATGCCCTGTAGAAATGGTGATGGTTCAGGATGTGATTTTTCAGGAGCTCAGATATCTTTCCAGATGACTTGGTGTGCATAGGAGGAAGAAATAACCTTGCCAGCCTGTCCCAAAGCTGTCTCTGCTCATCACTGTAAGTCCTTAATTATATTTTCCATCCTCAGTTGTTTATTACTGATGAAAAAAGAAGGTATAAAAGTTGTATTTACAGTTTATGATATGAATGAGAATTCATAGAACAATTATGATGCTTAAAGAGATGGATAGTCAAGTTTGAGTTGAGAAAGCCTCTAGGATCAGCATTACTGAATCTGAAAAACTGCTCATTTGAATTCCTACTAAGGGAGAGAAAAAAACCCGTGTATTCACCTACTCTACAGAGTTAGCCTGTACATCCCAGGACTCCTGATCCAGGTTACCTAGAAGAAGCCGAACTACCATGGCAGCTCAGGACGGACATTGTTACCTGTATGTCTGAAAGGAGTCAATCTGAGAATGGCCCAGGCTACACATTAACGTCTCTCCCAGTAAGTAAAACAAGTCAGGGACTTTTGCTGCCACAAGGTCAGTGCAGGCATGTTTGCTCTGCCTTTAAGCAAACTGTTCTTGACATGTGCTGTCCCCTATGGTGAGTCTGGACTTTGGTTAGGAGAGTGAGAACTGTCACAGGCCGAAATTCTGTAAGGAACTGGCTAAAAATTAAATGTTGTGGATGGCCAGTACTTCTACCAATATCTTGGCCTTCTCTTTAGGTGGACTCTATGAACTTTTTCTTGCTGTGCAATACAGCAAGATCCTGGTTTCCTCTTCCTGCAAAGTTGCATCACTAACTACTGTATTAGAAAATGACTTTACAGCAGGCTCAATGTGAGTCAGCAGTGTGCCCTGGAAGCCAAGAGGGCAAACTCCATCCTGGGGTGCATCAAACACATATAACCAGCTGGTCAAAAGAGGGGATTATCACACTGTACTCAGCGTTGGTGTGGCCTCACTTTGAGTACTGTGTGCAGTTCTGGGGCCCACAATTTAACAAGACTGTTAAGGTACTTGAATGCATCCAGAAGAGGGCAACAAAGCTGGTGAAAGGGCTGGAAGCCATGTCCTGTGAGGAGTGGCTAAGGACTCCAGGTTTGTCTAGTTTGGAGAGAAGGAAGCTGAGGGGTGACCTCATTGCTCTCTACAGCTTCCTGAGGAAGGAAAGTGGAGAGGGAAGTGCTGAGTTCTTCTCCCTGGTATCCAGTGACAGCACATGTAGGAATGGTTCAATGCCGCACTAGGGGAGGTTTAGTCTGGACGTTAGGAATTATTTCTTTACCGAGAGGGTGGTCAAAGACTGGATCAGCCTTCCTAGAGAGATGGTTGATGCCCCAAGCCTATCAGTGTTTAAGAGGCATTTGGACAGTGCCCTTAATAGCATGCTTTAACTTGGTCAGCCCTGAATTGGTCAGGCAGTTGGACTAGATGATTTTTGTAGGTCCCTTCCAACTGATGTAGTGTATTCTGTTCTGCTCTGTTCTATTCTATTCTATTCTATTTATTCTTGTCTATTGTCTAGTTAATTAAGTGTATTAGAAGGATAGAATGAAAGTTTGTGGTCTCTTTTTTTTTTTTTTTTTTCCCTTATTTTTCTTTGTTAGTACTGCTTGGCTAAGATCTTGATGAGAGGCAATATTTTTTTTACCCTTCCTTGGAGAAATAAGAAACAAGAAGAAACTGGAAGATATGATGTCGTGGTTTACCCCAGCCAACAACTAAGCACCACACAGCTGCTCACTCACTCCTCTCTGGTGGGATGGGAGAGAAAATTAGAAGAGTAAAAGTGAGAAAATTTGTGAGTTGAGATAAAGGCAGTTTAATAGATAAAGCAAAAGACGCACACATGAGCAAAGCAAAGCAAGGAATTCACTCACTACTTCCCATCAGCAGGAAGGTGTTCAGCCATCTCCAGGAAAGCAGGGCTCCATCATGCATAATGGTTACTTGGGAAGACAAAATGCCATCACTCCGAATGTGCCCCACTTCCTTCTTCTTCCCCCAGATTTATATGCTGAGCATGATGTCATATGGCATGGTATATCCCTTTGGTCAGTTGGGGTCAGCTGTCCCAGCTGTGTCCCCTCCCAACTTCTTGTGCACCCCCAGCCTACTCACTGGTGGGGCGGTGTGAGAAGCAGAAAAGTCCTTGACTCTATGCAAGCACTGCTCAGCAATAATGAAAACATCTCTGTATTATCAACACTGTTTTCAACACAAATTCAAAACCTAGGCACAAACTATGAAAAAAATTAACTCTATCCCAGCCAAAGCCAGCACATATGATCTCTCTTTTATAATACATACCAGAATCTCTGATGTTATTTGAGATATATTCTATTGCTATAATGTACTGTAACTATTAATGTATCTCAATGGACAAGTCCATTTTAACATGTACATTTCGAACAGGGCTATTTTTATAGGGATTTTTTCCTTATCTAATTCTATTTGAGCGTAGTGAAGATCTCTACATAGAGGAGTTAAAGCTACTTCCCCTCTGTTCCTCTCTCCCAAAAGATCTTATTTCTCAGTATTAAAAATTACCGTTTCCATAGATCTGAAATGTAAGGTTGGGTGGTTTCATTGCCAGGTTATAAATAATGATTCTGTGGTGGGTTGACCCTGGCTATATGCTAAGCACCCACTAAAGCCACTCTATCACTCTCCTTCTCAACTAGACAAGGGAGAGAAAATATAATGAAAAAGCTTGTGGGTCAAGATAAGGACAGAGAGAGATCGCTCACCAATTACCATCACAGGCAAAACAGACTCGACTTGAGGAAAATCAGTTTAATTTATTACCAATCAAAACTGAGTAGGAGAGAGGAGTGAGAACATGTGTAGGGTAATGAGAAATAAAACCAAATCTTAAAACACTTTCCCCCCACCCCTCCCTTCTTCCTGGGCTCAACTTCACTCCCGATTTTCTCTACCTCCTCCCCCTGAGAGCGCAAGGGGACAGGGAATGGGGGTTGCAGTCAGTTCATCACACATTGTCTCTGCTGTTCCTTCCTCCTCAGGGGAGGACTCCTCACAGTCTTCCCCTGCACCAGCGTGGGGTCCCTCCCATGGGAGACAGTCCTCCACAAACTTCTCCAACGTGGGTCTTTCCCACAGGCTACAGTTCTTCACAAACCGCTCCAGCATGGGTCCCTTCAACAGGGTGCAGCCCTTCAGGAACAGGCTCCAGTGTGGGTCCCCCACAGGGTCACAAGTCCTGCCAGCAAACCTGCTCCAGCATGGGGTCCCACCCATGGGAGACAGTCCTCCATGAAATTCCCCAACATGGGTCCTTCCTATAGGCTACAGTTCTTCACAAACTGCTCCAGCGTGGGTCCCTTCCATGGGGTGCAGTCCTTCAGGAACAGGCTCCAGCGTGGGTCCCCCATGGGGTCACAAGTCCTGCCAGCAAACCTGCTCCAGCGTGGACGGGTCCACAGGTCCTGCCAGGAGCCTGCTCCAGTGCGGGCTTCCCACAGGGTCACAGCCTCCTTTGGGCACATCCACCTGCTGCGGCATGGGGTCCTCCATGGGCTGCAGGGGCACAGCCTGCCTCACCATGGTCTTCAGCAGGGGCTGCAGAGGAATCTCTGCTCTGGTGCCTGGAGCACCTCCTCCCCCTCCTTCTTCACTGACCTTGGTGTCTGCAGAGTTGTTCCTCTCACATATTCTCACTTGTCTCTCCAGCTGCAGTTTGTGTCCCCGGTGGGTTTTTTTTTTTCCTCCTTCTTAAATATGTTATCACAGAAGCACCACCACCATCACTGATGGCCAACAGTGGGTCCATCTTAGAGCTAGCTGGCATTGGGTGTATCGGACACAGGGGAAAGCTTTTAGCAGCTTCTCACAGAAGCCAGCCCTGTAGCACCCCCTGCTACTGAAACCTTGCCACGCAAACCCAATACAGTTTCTTTTTTCTACCTTTTACATTTTTCCTCTTTGAGAACATGGAAATTGCCTCTTCATGTACTTGGAAGAAAAGACCTGCTGGATTGGAAAACCTGTGGCACCATTTTCTGAGACTAGCTATTCAGTGTTTACCCTGTTAATTGTAGATAAAAAGGGACTAGCAGCTACAGAAGAGGAAATGGTAAAAATTGCATTGACCGCTTCAACATCTGGACATTTCATTTACTACTATCTGAGTTCTTAGGCAAGAGAAGTACTAATTGTTGTCCAGTCTCATCAGGAAGGTCTTAAAAAAAACACATGAAAAAAACCCAAACCAAAACCTTTTGGACTCTCTGTTGTGAAATAAATACTCATTGCATTTTTCCACAGTGTGGTAGGTAAATGTTGATTAGTACTTCTCCATGATGTTGATAGAAGGCTCCATTTCATTTGAAAGACCTTTGTTTTAAAAATCATACTTAGTGATCATAATTTAAATAATTTTTAGACATTTTATCTTCACTGAGAAAAGTGCAATTTATTGAATACTTCTCACTGAAATAACCAATATTGAAATGGTACACAGTTTATATCAGCAAGTTAGACTGTTTGCCACTGTGCACTATGAAAACAATTTGAATGAAGAAATATTTTTAAATACTCAGAGATCAACATTTTACTTTCATTTTTACATGAAATTTATCAACTGTTGGACATATACTACCAGCTAACAGTGTAAAAATGTTCAGTTACTTGACCATAGTCCTCTGAACTGTGAAAATCTGGCTTAGAGTAAATGCTTTTGCAAAGAAAACTGCTATGCAATTAGAGTTGAAGAAAAAATATGATCAATTCTCCTTCTCTTAGTCTGCATGTGCTGTAAATACTAAGCCTAGAGCTGGTTTGTTTCTCTTCTTATCTCTAGCTCCAATCTTTTGTAACTGACACAAATGGGGCTGATCTATTAGACCATGAGAGCCCTGTGAAGTGGGATTGGAATGTTACTTGTATTGGAGATGTGGATGAGAAGGATCTCTAAATCTGTATTTCTTAGGGCTAAAAATAATTATTTAATTATTTTGTTTTCCATTGACACAAAAATAGCATCTATGATACTCAGAAGAAAGGAATCAAGGAGACAAAAGTTTAATTATACGGCTTTATTTCCTTTGCAGCTGTGTCCCATTAGCTTGCAAGCAGTGGGGTATCTCTTTGCAAGCTCTGACCCTCCTACCAATATATTTTTGACCAAACTGATAATTAAAATCAATTACAGGGGATAGAAGTGATGAAAGGGATATTTTTCCCCAATAGAGACCTCTAAATTAACTTTGCTGCCATACAATAACTTTCTAGTTTACTGGTTACTGACTGCTAGATGCTTATTTGAGATTCTTAAGGGTGAGAATCATCTTCCTTAAAAACAACTGTTTGATTTGGTTTGGTAGAGAAAGAAGAGAATGGAAAAGTTTGTGTAGTGCAGGCTGATTGGTTTTATGCACATTTTAAAGAGTTCATTTATACCAGCTAAGTCTGTAAGACTTGCTTATGTTTAATAGAGGATTTAGTGTATATTTCACATAGAATTCAGAAGTAAAAAGCAATTCAAAAAAATTAGCAGGAGTTAGGTATCTAACCTGCTTAGGCTGATTTTTTAAAATCCCATTAGGTACACAGTAGTATCTGTGGTGGTATTTGCACACTTTTGAAAATCTTGGCATGAACACATTTTGGATATACAAGCAATTCTGAATTTATGGGCTAGTTATGTCATCCACCTTGGGTAATTTTCTAAGAGCATTCAGTAGTGCTACAAAGCCCAGATTAGGGCCCTTTGTCTTTTGAGCTGTTGGAATATGTGATTGAGGTGTAGTTACTCAACTGTTTTCCTATTTTTTGTATGTGCTTATAATGTAAAGGATGTAGTGCAAAAATAATTACTATGAGCATTCTAGACAGAAAAAAGAGAACATTTATATGACTCCTCAGGGCTTTGAGCTCTTCTCCCTATGAAAATATATACTCAAAATGCTTCTGTTTAGGTCTTGGTTGTTGGTTTGTTTGACTGCAGAGAGTTTAACTATTCAGTGAGTGAAAACCAGGAACAAGGTGGATCATGACTAACACCTAAATGTAGCATGTGGCGCATAACCCAAAAGTCCTGAGACTCAGCCATGATCTCCTAAATTCAGAAGGGAATATACTGTGATGCATGTGGTGGTTAAATAATGACCTCCAATCTATCTATGAAATGCATTATGAAGCGTTAAAGTTACTTTTAGTGACTTTCTATAATCTGCTGGAAACCAGAAACAAAGCTCTTTGTTTTTAAAGGCTGGTTCTAGGAGACACATTTTTAGCAGTCAGAAGATCTGATTTCACAGCCTCATTCTTCCAATCTTTCTTTCCCTCACCATTATTGCAGAATATGCTCTGTTCCTGCCTTGGCTTTTTCTTTATATCTTTTACTTTCTTTGACAGTCCTTCTGTTGGGAGTTTATCTTTCATTAGCTTTTAGGCCTCCAGCCATCATATACTGTCATGGTCCTTTGGGACACATTGATCTTTATTCCAGCATTGTCTCACTCACTTGAAGGCTTATCACCAGCATTTCTTTGAAAGGCTGTCTCTAGTTTAATATCTGAAGGTTAGACAACACATGATAGACCCTTTAATCTCACCAGCAGAGTTGTAAGCCAATATTATCACTATTCTGCTCTTATATTTCTAGGTTTTAATTAGCATGGATGTGTAGGAGAGAAACTTTAAAACAGTCAGTAAATGTGATTTGTTGACTGTTCTCCAAATTCACATCTCTATTTTAATAATATGCATGAGTATTCTCATAATAAGGTCATAATGTAATCTTCATTAATGTAACACTACCCATCTGATCTGACAAACACAGACCCTTTTCACTGGATTTTTGAGTGTTCTTTTTAAAAAAAAAAAAAACCAAAATCCCAAACACCTCCTTCTCCATTAAGCAGTCATCAGTAATGGATTATGTGTTTTGTTTTTTAAATGATTTCCCTATAAAAACAAAGAGCTGTGTGGGAAATCCTGATAGAGTCACCTTGCCTTAGATTGTACAATACACTTAACTAACTTGGAATTAAAAAGAAAAACAAGCATGTGGGGCTTAACCTTTAGATTGTTTGTTTAATTTGGAGGAAAATAATGAGCAGCTCAGGCACTATGGCATTACTCTCAGGATGCAGTTTGTTCAATGCACTGATTAGCAAGGGAACAGAGCAGAGATGGAACGGTGGAGAACAGGGATGGCGAAGACTTTTTCTGCAGTCTTGTTCTTATCACAGGAAAATGTTTCAGTGTTTGTACCAGTTTAGTTCTCATGGAACAGCGAGCAGCAGTGAGTCCTACTCACCTAATAATGTCTTCTATGCTACAATTTGCCAAGTTTTGTTTTTAAAGCACCTCAAAGAAAATATGACTATTCTTTATTATTTTAGAAAAATGAATGTATGCTTCTGCTGACACCGTGCTTTGATCCATCGATTCCTGGCTGATGGATGAGATGCTTCTCCATCTTCCTCATAACCACGTCTCCCAGATGGGCACAGCACCAGTAGGAATCCATATACAACAATATAATAAAACAATGCAGTAAGGTTCCTTGGCTGATACATACATAAATCATTCTCCTTACTAATGTTAACTGCTCTTATTCTTTGAATTTGTATTTCTTGAGGCCAGAAATTAACATAACCTTACTTAGTCCTTTTTAGGTCACCAAGCAATAATTTCTTCCTTGGCCCAATGTCATCTATACTCTATCCCTGGATTTGTTGGATTTTTTCCAGGTCAAAGCTATTTCAAAATCAACATGATGTTTTGAGGCAAGAAAAAGAAAATTGTTTGCAGTTGTTTGCCTTATGCTCAATTTGTATCCTCCTCTGCTGCTTCCTCATTCACTTCCCCTCCTCTTTTCCAAGTTTATTTCTAACTGGAGAATGCTTTTTCTAATTTCCTGTTTATACCTATTTGATGTCAGTTTATTACCATTTGTTTTCATATTAGTATGAGAACTTAAATGATTCTTCTCCCTCTCTAGTGTTTCTACATAAACATATGAATTTTGTGTCTGTTTCCACACTTGGTTTTCCTTTTACTAGGCTGAATCAGCCAATCTCTCCCAGTGTCCTCAGCTAAAATAATCTTTCTGTTCACTTGGACATCTAATATCGCTTTCCTGAATCTCTTCAGCCTTGAGTTCAATTTTCTTGAGAATGAGTGACCAGAAAATGTCTCAGCAAAATTTTTAAATAATTTTCTTATCTGTGCTAGTCATGTGTTCATCAAACTGTGAAGAATATGCATAAGTAGCATCAAAACCTAAATATGGACTGTACGGTTTGTACTTCAAAACTAGCACTTTGCACATACATAGCAGAAGAAGTGGGAACCAGTGACTATCATGAGCAAGTAGTACTGATTAATTTTACCAGTACCTGTCTGAAATAGTAAAGATGCTAATCTTTTCCTGCCGAGGGTAGCACTGTACAAGCTGATGAGCAACAGGCATAAGGAAAATTCTGATGCAGGCTCATCACTACCTGATGCAAAAAAATCTGCTTTTATCCCCCACAGACAGACAGGCTGCATAATGTCAGTAGTTATTGTTTTGCACTGTAATCCTAAAAAGGGGAGCCCATAAAAGATGGCTTTGAAATGAGATCCTTTGCTGTATTGTTGTGAGCTACTGTGATAACTGCCCTTACTATAAAACACTTTGCAAAGCCTTAGAACTTTAAAAACTTGCCCTCTTACTGTTGATGGAAACTGTTTTGACACAATGAAGAAACTGTTCTACTAAGCATATCCAGATCCTAATGGGAAAGCAATCCTTTAATACTGGGAAAGTCCAGGCTCTGAAATTGCTTTGATGCAAGCGACTGTCACACAGATGAGCTTGCTGGGATGGTGGGGGGGAGTGTTGATCCAGCATGCTCTCCATCTTTCCAATAATCATTCATTGCTGAGTTTGTCACAGTCCTCATTATTGCTCACAATGATGCTTTTCTATGCCTAACCTTGGTATTTGCATAACATCCCATAGGTTGCTAAGAAATCTTATAATACTTGAGAGTTACATTTCTTAGAAAGAATGTAGCTTTTAAAAAACCCCAAACAAACAAACAAAACCAGAGACAACAAAGCCTGTTCACTTGATTTATTAGAACTAGTTGTAAATGTTTTCGTGACTCCCACCCCCGGAAAGGATGTGCAAACAACTAGAATTTCCTCACTGAGGTGTAGAATAAACATTACACAGAAGTTTGATCTAGGTTGCTAACTAGCTTCCCTCTACACCCAACAGTAAGAGAAAGAATTTTAATTTGGTCAGCCCTGAAATGGACAAGTAGCTGGACTAGATTATAGTTGTAGATCCCTTCCAAATGCAATTATTCTATTCTATTCTATTCTATTCTATTCTATTCTATTCTATTCTATTCTATTCTATTCTATTCTATTCTATTCTAATTTCAACTCATCCATCTAAGACACCTACCTTAGGAGGTATAAACTGCCATCCAGAAGTGCCACTGTGTCAGAGTCCAGGAAAAACATGGTTTTTTTATAGTGTGTTTAACCCTTTGCTCAGACTTAAGGGACTTCAGGAAAAGTGTTTTAAAAGTTTTTGCATACAACATAAACAAAACAATTGTGCATAATTACTTACTGCTTAATTACTTATATTAAAAATTATTATAACATATCTGAGTCAAAACAACAACCAAAAAACATCTCCATCGATTGTCTTCTGAGCTCTCATTACACTATATAAAACATTCTTGATTGTACGCAACCTCTACTGAGAATCCTTCAAGAAAGATTTGCTAACAGAAAAAACTATGAAATGTTTTCTTTATATTCCCCTTTCTTAAGTAAGAAAAGCTTTTTTTTTTTTTTTTTTTTGCTTTGCCCAAAACAATAAAAGCTAGCAATAACAGTAAAATATGGGTTCAGGTTTATTTATTTTATGTTATAATTTATTTCATAAGCAGTTTTGAAAATTAGACCTCAGATGATGGAAAAATTATGGCTGAGTAAAGAAGAGGCTGTGTTGGAAACCTGGCCTCCTGAGCTCTAACTTACCCAGCCACCGATTATAAACTACCAGGGGTGGTGCAGGGTGTTCTAGATGTGGTGATGAAAAGACACTGCATAAAAATGTGTCCTTGCAGCCCAGAAAGCCAACCATATCCTGGGCTGCATCAAAAGCAGCGTGGCCAGCAGGTCGAGGGAGCTGATTCTGCCCCTCTACTCTGCTCTGGTGAGACCCCACCTGGAGTACTGCGTCCAGCTCTGGGGCCCTCAGCACAAGAAGGACATGGACCTGCTGGAGCGGGTCCAGAGGAGGGCCACCAAAATGATCCGAGGGCTGGAGCACCTCTCCTACGAGGGCAGGCTGAGAGAGTTGGGGTTGTTCATCCTGGAGAAGAGAAGGCTGTGGGGAGACCTTATTGCGGCCTTCCAGTACTTAAAGGGGGCCTACAGGAAAGATGGGGAGAATCTTTTTAGCAAGGCCTGTTGTGACAGAACAAGGAATAATGGTTTTAAACTAAAGAATAGATTTAGACTAGACATAAGAAAGCAATTTTTTTACAATGAGGGTGGTGAAGCACTGGAACAGGTTGCCCAGAGATGTGGTAGAGGCCCCATCCCTAGAAACATTGAAGGTCAGGTTGGACGGGGCTCTGAGCAACCTGATCTGGTTAAAGCTGTCCCTGCTCACTGCAGGGGGGTTGGGCTAGATGACCTCTAAAGGTCCCTTCCAACCCAAAGCATTCTATGATTCTATGATTCTATGAAAATAAGTTGTAGAGAGGTAAAACTGAAAGACAGAAGTCTCAGTTTCCTGAAGGCAGGAGTTTTGGTGCTTACTCCAGAGGAGCCAAGGGAGCTGAGCTTTGCTACTTTGGCCCATGGCATCTGGGGAAAAAGGCATTTGCCTGTTTCTTATTTTTCCTTGAGTAGGCACAGCCAAACAGATGTGGCAGACCACCAAGTACAGTCCACCGCTGTTGCAGAAAACCAAAAAAGCCACTTCTCGTGACTTTTATGTTTTTGCTACTCCTCTTATTTTCTGGCACCTGCGTTCCTCAAGTACAGTACATATCTAATAAAGATTTCTGTTTATTTTTGTCACCTTCTCTTGCCTTCCTTGCACGTGTTATCAACTTCCTGACTTTCCTCTTCCTTCACCTGTAGCTCTTCTTAGTTCTCCTCTCTCTGAGCTTTGTTACCCTTTCCCCTGCTCACTCTTATTTAACTCTTCAGAATCCCTGCATTTGAGCCTCCCTCTTCCATTCACTCCAGCTCCATTGTTTTCTCATGCATGATTTTCTACCTATGACGACACTTCACCTCACACTCAGACCTTAATTCCCATCTCCTCCTGTACTTAGATTATAAATTTTTAAAATGTGAAGCCAAAAGTGTTTTCCAAAAGTCATAATTCCTGACCAGAACATCAGCCTAAATAGATTCCCATGCCATTGAATATATATAAGTTAATGTAATTCTGTTTTTTCTTGAGTCTTCATCATGTATAAATAATACCAAAATCCATCTCTCTTAAAGTTAGTTTTGACCTTTAATAAGCAAAGATTTTCATTATTGCTTTAAAAAAAGAAGCTGTCATGCTTCTGCACTTTTGTTCAAGAATTTTGCAAAACCAGGTTTCAGCAGGTTGCACATCTTCAAGAAACTAGGGACACGTGTTTCCTTTCTGTTATCATTGTGCTGTTTATAAAACACTTTCTGTCAGAATAAAGCTTTGTGGAGCTGTGATAACAAGTTACATAGTGCTGGACTAAGGTCATTGAGGAGTGAACTCATAATTTTATTTTAACCACCTTAAAGTTAGGCATCTAGTTGAAGTGCATCACTGTGACTCCTGGTATTCTGAGATGAGAGAGCTCGTTGTTCCCCCTGGGATGCAGCTTGCCTGCCTGAGGGATCTTTGTACAGGGAGAAGTGCCCATGAGAGTTATGGTACTTCTTGCAGGGAACTGGGTATAATAGCTAAAATTACGTGAGAGAATAACATTATTGCTCTCACAAGATCCATCTTGTCCTTACTGAGCCTTTTAAAATGTACCTTACAACCATAGAGGCACCATCTTCACTTTTTTTTTTCCTTCCAAATCAAAGTTCCTAGAAATTCTATGGCAAGGTGATTTAGAATACATTAAGATCTAATTTCTTAAATGGCGGGGGTTCTCCTCAACTCAGACTATCTGGTTATCACTTTAGGATGTCACCTGCACTGCTAGGATATTGTTCATGAAGCTGATCTTATGAAACTACTTGCTACAAAATTCAACCTACATTCATCAAGTGTGACAAAAAAATAACTCTGTATTCTGTTTAGAACTGCTGCAGGAAACTATGATCCTCAGAGAAAATATGGACAATTTCCAAAGTGTTGCAAATTGGATTTCCAAAAGCGATAAGATAAATGAAGAGGTAAAACCCCAAGAACATAAAGACAAGCGTCTTTTTTTTCCTAAAATAAGTTTCTGTACCACTTAGGAATCATAGGCATCACTGTAAATAAAATATTTATTGTATGTTTTTCTCTCATATAAAGTTTGATATTGTTGTATAAACAGTTTTATGTCAGTACCTTGTCTCCAGAACTGAGTGATTTTTCTTGGACTGTATTCAAGTAGTTGTCCTAAGAAGATGCTGTGGTAAATCTACATCTGATTTTTTCCAGCACCCAGGAATTATAAGTTTGGTTCCAAGGAAGATAGGTTAAAAAAAAAAATATTGAAAATCCCCCAACTAATTTTTCAGGATATTATTTCATTTAGCTTTAAGTTCACTGATTTAGCAACAGTGTTTATTTCTGGAGAACACATTAAAAGAAATAAAAACCTCCCAAAATCCCGAAAACATCTAAGATCACGTTTAAAATTATTATTTCTCTTTAGTGATTTTCTTCTTTCATCACTATTCTTCTAACGCTTTGTTGCAATTTATACCTGAAAGACAAAAGCCCATCAACTTGGGATTTCTTCACTGAAAACATATTGTTCCAAAATGGTAGTGAAAAGTGTATAGAAATTATAAAAATACTATCTACTCTCTTCCTCTGGGGCTGTTTTAACCTGCGATTCAGTATGACTGAAAGCTTGCTACAGTAGAGATGTAGCTTAATTAAATGGCTATATTAATCATTTACCTCACAGATATCTTCTGAGTATTTGTTTTATTTCATTCTTGTATTGCAACACTTTTTTTTTCTTTTTTTTCTTTCTTTCTTTTTTTTTTTTTAGAAAACAGGAGCAGAGAATCACAGAGACCTAGGGCATAAGAGGTCACATAATTGACTTCCCTTCCTGTGTCCTTACACAGAGAAGAAATTACTGTAATTAAGGTATCTATGGCAAATGTTTAGCTAACCTGATCTGGAGGTGCAACATAGAACAGTCCCCATAGCCTATCCAGAAGACCTTTGCAAAATTTCACAAACTTTATAGGCGCAAACCTTTTCCTAATATCTAATCTACATGCACTTGGTGACAGTTGAGCTATTTTTTTCCCCCTTTCACTTTCACACAGAAATCAAATGATAATCATTCTCTCTAGGACTTCTTTTTCCATGTAGTAGTGAAAATGATCACTAGTGAAAGATCACTATCAGTTTTCATACAAATAAGGCAATAGTGGTGCGGAATCATCTCATGGTAAAATGAAAGGCAAGACTTTATTCTGGAAGGATTACAGCTAATAAAACCAAACAAATAATTCAGTTCATGGAAACTGTTGAATAAATCCTGTGGAAAAGGATATATCATTGGATATTCTCTCAGCAGCCAGCATGATAGACCGAGCAGGACATCCACCTGCTGCTGTGGTATTAAAAAATGGTAATTGTTAGTTCCTTTTTAACACATGTTCTGCTTTTCATCTTAAAGTGTTCTACAGTAGAGGACTGGTTGCCTGCTGCCACTGTTAACACCTGCATGGCTGTGTTTCCAATATGTTATAAGTCAAATCAGACTGCCAATAGTCTGCATAAATTGGGTTTCCAGTAAACAAGTCAGCTGGAAATAAGATTTCAGTGCAAGCCCATGAGTAGTAGCCTGTGTTGTGAGAACGGAGTCCAGCCCTGGAGACATACCAGTTGTGTGACATGTGGGAGCAGGCACCAAGGTTTCCCAAACTGCTTCTCACTGCCTGAGCACGTGACATCCTCTGAGCTGTTGCTCTGCCCTACATTAAGCCCACTAGGAAATTCATGGACAGAATAGCCCTTCAGCCACATAGCACTGGTGTGTGGCCATGGTATAGGTCCAATTGCCCCTCAGGATCAGAAAAGCTGTCTTATCCACCAGACTCCAGGGATAACCCAAAATCCACAGCTAAACTGGATAGTATAAAATACTTGCATTCAAGCCTTGGACTTAAATGTATGTTAAGAAGTTAATTTTAGTCATCGTCCCTCCTTGTCCCCACAACCAGATGGTAAATTGTACCAAGGTCTTTCACTATTACTCCTCATAGAGGTTTCTATTAATCACTTATGATGGTCTACTCCAAGACAGATGTACAAAGTCTACCTTGCACAAAATTGTAACTCTGCCTTTTGTGCAAGAAAAAATATTTGATCTGTTGCCTCTATTTCTTCACCTACAAGATCTGAAGTTATGAATGTTGTCATACAAATTTAAAGGATATCTAGGACCAGGAAGCTCATGAATTTTAGTCACGTTTCCTAATTTCCTTTCATTTTAACATATGATAATCTTCATGTTAGGAATCAGAAAGGATTCTGTTCTGTAGCTAACCCTGTTTTTTAAATAGTTGCTCCTGGGAAAGTGAAAGTCCCACTTGAAGTTCAAGAAATATATAGAAGTATTTTAGGGAGGCAGGGTTATACTGAAGAAGGTAAGAAAATTAGTATTTACATTATGGTGTTTGTATGTTTCAGATATTAGAAATAATCCATTTATGGTTTCTTCTGTGGTTTCCCATTTCCCATATATCTCTTTTATGCAAGGATCCTTTTTTCACTGTTTGAATTGTAACCTGTTGTTCAGCACTCTGAGTTTCTGGAGAAATGTGCAAATAACGTGATTTCTAATGCAAAAGCGAATGTGATGGAATTGCCCCCGCCTGCTGATTTCTTCATAGCGGTGTTGCCTTAATGTTGTACAGATTCTTGGGTTTCATATACCATTAATTTCAACTTGCTTTCTTCATTAAAATTCTAAGAGGCAGAAAGCCTTAAAGAGAAAATTACCCCTAGTAAGACAAGGCAGTGGAAATGTTATCACTTTTGTTTACCCTCAGGCATTTAGCCATTAGAACTATTTTTATCTCTTAAAACATTTATTTAATGTATAAAATGTGAGTTCTTATTTTCCCCCCCCAAATACATTTTAGAAGAAAACAATGAATGAACAGGTTCTAGGAGGGCTGCTTCAATAAATGTAATGGGTGATGAGCTGTGTCCTCAGATATTGCCTCCAATCAAGCCCTGTATACTCTACATAGAAAGATGAATTGACATAATTCTTAGAACAACATTTTTCAGCAAATTGTCCTGTTAAATAGGAAAATTTTACTCAAGCCGGCCAAAGTGATAAGCCTGACCCGCCAGCTCTGCTTTGAAAGGTCATTTTGATTAGTATAGACAAAATTGGAAAATAAATGCATTTTCAATGCCTGGTGTCTCTTAGCTTTTAATGGCCAAATGGTCTGATTTTTTTAGAAGTGTAAAGTATGTGTAGGTTCTGCCGAACCCAATGGGAGCAGCAGGCATCATGAATTCCTGACAATCAAACCATGAGTTTCCTCACTCCTTTCTCTCCTTTCCCTCCCCCTTCTTTTCTTGTTATGATAAAGTAATGGCCTTTTTGACAAAGAAACTTCATTCATGATCTGGTAAGTATAATGGCTTTCATCTCAAGATTGTATACTGAGAAAACTATTAAAGTTTCCTTTCAATTAATCAAAACTGAATTATGTTTCAGACAACATACTAAGTGCATCAGAGGTCCCTTACAGCGTCAACCACAACCAATCGGCAATCCAGCTGAAACTATTTAACAGTGCAGAGTTCTGCATGGTTAAACCCATTATGAATTATCCATAATGTAGCCACACTCAGATTTAGCCTATGAAATTAAGGTTCTCATCTATATTCAAAATTTATAAGGGATTTTCACCAAATAATTACCATTCTCAGGAACTTAAAAGAAAAATTCATTGTTCTAATATTTAACCAAATTGCTGCTCAAGCATGATGAGGGGACAGAAAAACAGGGCTGGGAAGAAGAAGAAATTGTGCCTCTCTCAAATGATTATATTTTCTTATGATGCAAACAAATTTTAACAAAGTAATTTTAAAATTAATTGCTATTATCCTAGATATGAAAGGACAACACAGGCTTGGAACAAATTATACTCAACCAGAACTTTTCTAGTCACAGAAAAGTAGTGTTTTAACTAGCCTGGCACAGTTATAGATTATATGCCATTAGTATACAAATACTAGTGTATCTATTCATACCTCAGATGTAGAAGAGATACCCATGTAAAATGTATGTATATTTTTTACACTCTACAGATATAAACATTTCCATCCAAAAATGACTGAATCTACACTAAGGTTCATACTTACCTAACATCATGCCCCATTTTTACTGGTATAAAATTGCATGTAGCCATAGCAGAGTCTTTAAAGTGTGAGCTCAAGGGCATTTCTTGCCATTTTAATAAGCCATTCAGTTTCTCTGTGCAATGGGTTTATGTATTGTATTTATTAGTTTGATTCTTTCATCTTCCTCACTTTTCCCTTTTTTATTAATTTCATATTTAAGATGCACTCTGTCAGAATGTACAAAACCTTTTAAAAATTGTTAGAAAGATATGATTGAATAAGAAGCCAATGTGACAGAAAAGAATGGCCATGTATAGATATTGTAGACATATGACTAGCCTAGAGCAACAGGGAATCAGTCCTGTTTCCATTTCTTTCAAAGGAGAAAAAGAATGAAGGACAGCAGTGGCATTCTGCACAGCCAATAAAAACACACTGCGTTGGGAGCTATGATTATACCTTTTGCTCAGATTCAGTAGTGAAACTTTTAGGAATACTTCCATTTTATCAAGACTTTTAAATCATCTACAGAATAATTGTTTCATGCTAAAATTGCAGATGTAATAGGAGACAGACCACATTAATGCTTTGGGTTGAGGTGGCCGACAAGGGAAGGAGGCAGAGAAAGACTACCTCCCGACTTTTTCTGAAATTTTAACATCAGTGGGAAGAAGGAGGGTTTAGCATGCCTTGATTTGAAGGCATTTCAGTGCTGACAAGCAGCAGTCAAAGAAGTAGTTCAGAAATTGGATGAGATGTTAAATAATTTAAAAGATAATATACTATTACGTAATATAATAACTCTAAAAAAAACCCAATAAGATGGGTCTTTAGTTGAATTAAAATAAAAAGGCACAGTAACCTAAAGCCCTATAATCTGTCAAGGAAATATAGAGTCACTATGATTTTAGTCTATATCAAGGAGAAGAAAAAAAACCAGTAAAATTAGCATGCCTTGATGTTTAGTTACCTTTGGGAAAAACAAAATCATAGCATATGTAATAGTGGGGTTTTTAAAAAGGAATGTGGTGATCTGACATATACAAGATATGTTAAATCAAAAGCTTAAGAAAACAAAAAACTGCCAAATTTTTAATGACTTACTGGATTTATTTTTTTTTTGGTTCAGTAATGGGAATAAATTCTTATAATATTTTATCTAAAGTGTTTTATAAAATCACATTTAACAATATGAAAATTGTGAACATACAAGCTTAAAGCCATACCCTTTATTTTGCAAGTGTGTTTTTAAACTCAGAATCACAGAATCACAGAATGTTTGAGTTTGGCAGGGACCCCCAGTGGTCACCTAGTCCAACCCTCCTGCTCAAGCAGGGCCACCCAGAGCCAGTTGCTCAGGACCATGTCCAGATGGCTTTTGAATATCTCCAAGGATGGAGACTCCACATCTTCCCTCAGCAACCTGTTCCAACTACTTTCTAGATAACCTTAGTTGCTTATTAGTGCTGAATAAAATGTTTCAAACAGCTTTTTTAAAAAAAGGGATTTTTGTAAAAAAATAATTAATTTTTTCTTTTTTTCTTGTGGGGGATGGGGAGGGTGTTCCCTCCACAAAATGGAGTTTTATACAGTGAGAATAAGAAAGAATGAAAACATAGAACTAAGAGCTGAACCTTTTAAATATTAAATTGAAGTTGCTCAAGGCATGCTTTCAACCAGGTACAGAAATAATCAATTTGGTAAATGATTACTCTTTGAATTAGTCTGTCAGATGCCTTAACAGAAAGATGCCTTTAACAAACATAGAGGAAAAAGCAGAAAAATATAGTTGGCACACATGATGAAATTACAAGAGTGAGATTTAATTTGTCATATAGTAATTTTAAAATCAAAACTAAAAAGAAGCTACCAATAAAAAAAAGTTATGACTTTAAGATCAGTCTTGAAAGCAGATAAAAGTGGACAGATGAGCAGACTAGATACATGACGAAGAACAAAAAACTGTTTAGTTGAACAGATATGGAAACATTTGATGTAGCATTGAATATACATTGTTGCAAAAATATTAAAGATGAGCTTTTACAAATTAAAAAGATGACAAGATACAGTTCAAAGGGTAGAGGTAAGGGACAAAAAAGAAATCAAACCAGAGAATACTTTCTATCACTTATGAGATAGTCAACCCTGAAAATGTAAAAGAATGACATATATTCAGTCAGAGACATTGAAGGTATCGTCACAGTTTCACTGTGTACTACAAGAACAAGGGATGGATGAAGAAGAAAATTAGACCTTTCTAGCTTGGAACAGGAAATTATTATCATCTGGAGAACACCTGGTCCAACCCCTGCTCAAGCAGGGTCGGCTACAGCAGGTTGCCCTGGACTGTGTCCAGTCAGCTTTTGAATATGTCCGCAAATGGAGGGTCCACAACTTCTCTGGGCAACCTGTTCCAGTGTTTGGCCACCCTCACAGTAAAAGAGGTTTTTCTTGTGTTCAGATGGAATCACCAATACTGATATTCAAGAATTTGGATTAAGACAAGTCTTCTTGGTGACATCATGCTTAATGTCCAAAGAGAAAAAGACTAACTGAGAGCACTCATGGTGTTCTTATCCACAGAGATCCAGCTGTAGAGACTCAGACTATGCAGAAAAAGAACACAACAATAACACAGTTTTGCAGGATCAAGAAAAAGAGAACAGTCCCATGTCTGTATACTGTCATTTTCTTCCAAAAAGACTGTTCAGACATCTACAGTTTAATTCCTTTATCATTTTGTGTCCCTGTGAAGAATTCTCCATTTCCCTGTGTGTTAAGAGAATTAATTCTGTCTCTGGTTCCTTTGAATTGCATGTTATAGACAAGATGCCACTGGTGTTTTAAAGGGTTCATACAATTTAGGAAGTAAGGCCAAAAGGGCCTTCATTAGGTCAGAACAATTCCATCCTGTAAGATAAGGAATAGGAAAGACTGGACAGACCAAAGAGTTTGCAGCTTCAGAGAACTCTGCAGTATTTTGCAGAGAATTGATTAGATATAAGTTATGCTGTATGAGGCAGAGGAAAGCAGAGATAATACCAGTCTGTTTGGGAGCCTTGCCAATCTCATCAGGGAGAAAATTCCCCCCTACATCAAATCCAGCAATCAACATAGCTTTGTGAGCAAGACACATCAGCCAAGTCGCCTGAGAAGTTTCCTACACTATGTAATATCACATTTCTGATAGTCCTGAGGAATATGAGAAACCATTCAGGAAATGATATTAAACATATGACAAGAAAAATCCTTCCCCGAGTCCTCTGATGGACTGAGAAGGGAATCCTGCTAGAAGGAAATTTGATGTATTGACAACTCACAGACATAAGACTTTATCTTATATCTTTGTAATTGTGTCCAAGAGAGGGCTGAAGCTGATAACACTGTATGACTTTGAAATCATGGGAGCCCAGACCATTTCACACATTACTTTCCCTCCTGTTTGAGTTTCACAGGTGGACGATCTGGTTGGCTGGCTCCAAGATTTATACAGTGTATGCATTCAGCATAGTTTGAGTTATCATGTGAATCTGAACCCCGAGCCAGCTTGATAATGTAAGTGTACCTATGCACTAGAGCTGCACAGTGGTAGAAGAAGGAAAAGGTGGACCAATGCATACAGATTGTATTGCTTCATGAAGGACATAAAAACATAACGTTGGTCTATTACTAAAGTAGCCTTCATATAGTTAGGTAATATATATATGTATAATGTAATTTCATGTAACTACAGGTGCTCTTCAGTATAAAATAGATGCTTATATCAATCTCCATCCTCTCTACTCCCCTAAATATGTGTTTTGGTTTTCCACTTATTTTTTCAGCTTGATAAGAACACGTCAAGAGCATGAGATCTAATGAAATGCATAAGGGCATGTATTTAGAAGCAGTTAAGCACAGATAAAGAAGCAAACAACTGCCTGGTGGGATTTTCCAAAATTACTAATTACTGAACTCCCCCATGAAGGCTTCACTTAGGTAGTATCTGTACTTTCAGGCATCCAAATATATTTTAAAATGTGGTCTTAAGCTTTAAGCAAGTTTGCAGTATAAAAATTGTTTGATTTATAAGTTATTTTAACAGAATATAGAATTAATTTGTACATGAAGGCTTCAGAAAACAATTGCCTAGTTTAGAAGAGATCCTGTTCTGGATACTTAGTGTAATGTATTCCTAAAGAAGTATTTATGACAATGGAGAAAGTTCAAATGCAGAGTTGTTCAGACCTTTACATTACCATCAACAGCTGGTTGTTCACTGTCTCCAGGGATAGCAGAATTAAACCTAACTAATGTATTTTAATTTAAAATCCAGATTTGTTATGAGCATTAGGTCATTTCCCATGAAAGATGAAGGATGAGGATCAGAGGTGTGATCTGAGAGCTGATGGTGGGCTTACATTTTATGAAATCACAGTGCATATGAGTTATACACTGTATTTTGCAAACAATTTTTTCAATATGCCAGTGATAATGCAGCTCTGCACCACAAGACATTGAGTGTACCATGTAAACTGGGTAAGATGAAAACATGCTCAGAAAAGCATATTTGGTTGGACCGAAGGACTGGTATTTAGAAATCTTGATTATGACACCATTGTAGTTCTCTATGCACTAGCAATACAACTACTCCACATTTCTCTCCCAGCTGGGGCAAAATAGTCACCCAGCTAACACAAATTAGGCAGCTTGGCGAGTTTCTGTTTGCCAGGCACTTTCAGACCCTCTGGTAAAATGTCTAATCTTAACGCTGTGTTCTGTTGATATATACATTACAAAATGTATTTGTCAGATGGTGGCAGGTTATGATCTATGACCGAAAAATAATCAGATCACAGAATATATTGCAGGGGCAAGTTTTCAAGAGAAATTACTCTTGATGGAGCACCTTAGACAAGCAACCCATTTTTACATGTTAATTTACATGCTGAAGCATAATGTAAATGTTAAAACCCTAGATGGCTTTGGAGCAGAAGAAAAATGTTCCCTTGTACTCTCTCCTGCTCCAAACCTATACATAGCTTCAGCACTTATTTTTTTCACAGCTCTGGCATTTCTTGGGCTTCCATCACTGTCTCTAAATAAAAATTCTAGGGTGCAGAGTAATTTGGGTGTGCGTTTGAGGCACATTGCTGCATAGCTGAAGACTACCAAAATCTGCCAGTTACAAACTCATTGAAGTTGCAATTGATATCACACTTTCAATTTTATGAATTTTCTTTCAAAAAGACTCCTTTTTCAACTGTATAGAAAAAAATAAACAAACAACCATACCTATGCAAGTCCCCCAAGCAATTAATTGGACTGCAGAGTGAATGACTGGTTCTGTAGTTTGGTTATAAGGACATCCTAATGGCTTGTGGGTTGGAAGGATAAAGGTCTATAGTAACTCATCTGCTAGAGACAAACCATCCTTAAAGAACTGTGCTTTAACATGTCTGAGGGTATTCTAAATGAAAGCTTCGATGGCCATTTTCACACTAGTATAATTAGAACATCAAAAGGGGAAACCAGACAGAATTCCCCTAACTTTGTCAAAAAAGCTGAAGAAAATCTATTTGCATCACTGAACTAAGAGAATATAAGTGTATCTATGAGCAGCTGGTTAAAACTTTCAGATGGCAAATTATGCATAGACATTTAAATGAGTTTTTATGTGGCATGCTCTGATGAAGGGAATGTCTTCCAGCTGGGTTGTAGTCAGAATTGCTGGTAAACTTTATCACTGTATTATGATGTAAAATTTATCATTGTATCACTGTGTCAGTAATTTGAGGATATTACTATTTCTTTTTTACTACCCAAGTTCCTCAGCTGGACTCTGTGGTCTATAAGTTTAATTGCTGAAGATCATAGAGATTCTCTAATTCCAACTTTTTTTTTTCTCTGTTACACCACTTCATCACTTTACCTCATTCATAACATTATTCCTTTAAAAATCAGGCATGGTGAGTTCAAGCTCATTGACATTAAGCACAATAGTATTTACTTTTAATCTAGTTTCTATGTTTTAAATGTTTCAGGTTTAGGAAAGAAAAATTTTAATTCAGGGCAAATGTAAACAATAGTCAAATGTGAATTTGAAGTGTACTGAAGATTTGTTACATTCTACCCTATCTCTCCCCTTCATTCCTTTTTGCTACTTTCATTTTTAAAATTTATATCCTTTTCTTCACTTTCTGACTGCTTGCTGACTCAGCTGCTGACATACTTTTAATTTAAATGATAACTTTCACTGACATCAGTGGGAGGTTAGGGTGCAAAAAGACTTCCTTGAACAAGGAAGAATACAGAACAAGACAGAAAGAGAGAGGAAATAGTAATAATGAAAGTACATAGTTATATAGGTTAGATAAGTGCATAGTATGATCATTCAGAATCAGTGATTCTTTCTTTAAGTAACCGCTTTAACCTGTACATCTATTGTAGTTTCCTAGTGATTTCTACAATGAATAAGCCAGGACTCTTCAGCCTAAAAAATGAGTTGGGGCATATGATAGAAGTCTATGATTCTAAGTTGTTAGTGGCATGGAGATAGACTGGGAGACGTGGAGATAGATGGGATTGACTGGCTACTCTGCCTTCCAACACACTAACCGTCCAGTGAAACTAGGAGAAAAAAACAAAAGAAGATGTCTTCACTGTATAGATTTTAGACTACAGAACTCGACAAAGGACCTTATGGCTGAAAAGGTTCAGGCTTGGACTATCCACCAACCTGGAAAAAATCAGAGGTGAGGAGAACACACACAGAAAGTATCAGATGTGTTTTTCCTAGCCTTACTCCCACCTACACTTGTGCTTGTAATCAGTGTTGGAAACACGATATAGGGCTAATTGAACCCCTGGTCTGAAATGGCGTGGCTCTGCTTTGGTTCATAAGTTTTCTTACAAACACTGGCATATTTTATTCTACTTTATGGCAGTGGTTCCCATATTATGTTCCATTCTGTTTACCGACAGAAATGATTCACATCCACTTACCAGCTTGATGATAAAGGGATATAAGCTTCTTTGATGTTATTTGTTAATAATTCTTTCCAAGTTCTGCATCTATTACATGGTTTTGGTACTCACTCACTCACTGCTTCCATTATTTAAAGTCATGCTTTCTTTGTGTTTTCCTCTTTCCTATCTTTAAATATTAATCCTTCAGTATTTATTGTTGCCAGTTTCAGTTCTTGAGGCCTTATGAGTTTTTAAATTTATAACTATTTTTCTTTCTATTAAATCCTTCTTCAGAACTAGCCTCTGTCACCACTTTTAAAAGACATTGCCAGAAAGCATGCATTTTTATGTATAATGTGCATGACAGAACCATGATTTTCAATATTTTTTGTCTATTCCTATAATTTGCATGTTCTATTGGGGAGGATTTGCATTTAATTCTGTGACATGTTTATAGTTATGCTATTATGCTGGTTTCAGCTGGGTTAGAGTTAATTTTCTTCCTAGTAGCTGGTGTAGTGCTGTATTTTGGATTTGTTATGAGAATAGTGTTGGTAAGACATTGATGTTTTAGTTGTTGCTAAGTACTGCTTGTGCTAGTCAAGGACTTTTCAGCTTCCCATGCTCTGCCAGGTGCACAGGAAGCTGTGAGGGGGCACAGCCAGGACAGCTGACCCAAACTGACCAAAGGGCTATTCCATACCATATGATGCCATGCCCAGTATATAAACTGGGGGGAGTTGGCTGGGTGGGGGTGACTGCTGGTCAGGGATCAGCTGGGCATTGGGTGGTGGGTGGTGAGCCATTGTACTGTGCTTCACTTGTTTTATATATTCTTTATTATTATTATTATTTTCCCTTCCTTTTCTGTCCTATTAAACTGTCTTTATCTGAACCCACAAATTTTACTTTTTTTTTTCTGATTCTCTCCCCCATCCCACTGGGGACCGGGGGGGAGTGAGCAAATGGCTGTGTGGTGTTTAGCTACCTGACGAGTTAGACCACAACAGCTATGATAACTCTAAAAAATAACAGTTTTATTCCTATACAATATCACAAGGAAAATTCAATACATGTAATTTCAGACCTTTGATTTTTATTGGCTTGGTTTTTAAAAGTTGCCACTAAATAAACAACATACCAACAACTGAGGCCTTTGAGATCAGTCAGTAAACTGTATTAAAAAGTTTAATTGTCAAGCTGACATCATCAGCCACAGAGAAGGATTAAATATGAATTAATAAGCAGAATGATTCATTCTGCTTATACAAAGAGCTATCTAAATTTTGTGTTTGATCTGTCATTACATGTCAGCATTTTAAAACAGCAAAATAGTAAATAGTAAAAACACAAGAGAAATCATCCTTTGTACTACACACTGGGATACATACACACTTCAATAACTACCGAGAAAATACATTACAAGCAGCAAAACCTGCCCCAAACCTTGGCAGATGAAACTTAGTGCCTTTATTCATTATTCTATTAGATTTCTACTGAGTTAGCATTGTGCTAGCATACAAGTCATTCTCATCTTTCTAATTTAATTCCCTTGTAAAGAAAACATGAGTTTTGGGGATATACCTGATTAAATATGCTTGCATTTTCTGATCTGTCTTGGATTTTGGAGGGGCTTTTTTTCCTCAGTAAATAGGCAAAATGCTGCCCAGTTGTTTCCCATTGGTACAAAATGTGCAATCCATGGAGCATATTGTGTTATGTCCCATGTGTGGTGGGCTGACCCTGGCTGGACACCAGGTGCCCACCAAAGCCGCTCTATCACTCCCCTCCTCAGCTGGAGAGGGGAGAGAAACTATAACAAAAGGCTCCTGGGTCAAGATAAGGACAGGGAGAGATCACTCACCAATAACTATCACAGACAAAACAGACTTGGGGAAATTAGTTTAATTTATTACCAATCAAATCAGAGTAAGGTAATGAAAAAATAAAAATTAAATCTTAAAACATCTTTCCCTCAACCCCTCCCTTCTTCTCGGGCTTAACTTCCCTCCTGATTTTCTCTACCTCGTCCCCCAGAGCAGTGCAAGGGGACAGGGAATGGGGGTTGTGGTCAGTTCATCACACGTTGTCTCTGCTGCTCCTTCCTCCTCAGGGAGAGGGTTCCTCACACTCTTACACTGCTCCAGCATGGGGTCCCACCCATGGGAGACAGTCCTCCATGAAATTCCCCAACATGGGTCCTTCCTACAGGCTACAGTTCTTCACAAACGGCTCCAGCGTGGGTCCCTTCCATGGGGTGCAGTCCTTCAGGAGCAGACTGCTCCAGCGTGGGTGTCCCCCGGGATCACAAGCCCTGCCAGCAAACCTGCTCCAGCCTGGGCTCCTCTCTCCACGGGTCCACAGGTCCTGCCAGGAGCCTGCTCCAGCGCGGGCTTCCCACGGGGTCACAGCCTCCTTTGGGCACATCCACCTGCTCCAGCGTGGGGTCCTCCCCGGGCTGCAGGTGGATATCTGCTCCACCATGGACCTCCATGGGCTGCAGGGGCACAGCCTGCCTCACCATGGTCTTCAGCAGGGGCTGCAGGGGAATCTCTGCTCCGGTGCCTGGAGCACCTCCTCCCCCTCCTTCTTCACTGACCTTGGTGTCTGCAGTCGTTCCTCTCACATATTCTCACTCGTCTCTCCGGCTGCAGTTACGCAGGGCTTTTCTTTTTTTTCCTCCTTCTCAAATATGTTATCACAGAAGCACTACGCCATCACTGGTTGGCTCAGCCTTGGCCAGCAGCGCGTTTGTCTTGGAGCTGGCTGGAATTGGGTGTATCGGACATGGGGGAAGCTTCTAGCAGCTTCTCACAGAAGTCAGCCCTGTAGCCCCGCTGTTACCAAAACCTTGCCACAAAAGCCCAATACACCATGACACGAAGGAGGACCCATGGTGAATGTGAAGACACTTAACAATTGCTAGAGCTATCTCTTATATTCTGTATTAACTGACTGAATAAATAAAGGTGAGTTTTAACGTAGTGTGGGTATTTTGGGTACTACAGTTTGATTATATATTTAATAAGACCTCATTGCTGCAATAATAAAATGTTCCCACTTTTCAGTGAAAAAAAGCTAGCTAGGTTAGCCATGCAGTTGGTTTTCTAAAGCTGTTGGAAAACTGCATTGAGGCATAATGTTCTTAGTCAATGGAAGTTGATTGATTCAGCTGTTTTTATGAGAAGCATTAATTTATAAGTAAACAGCTGGACTCTCCAGAAGCTGATCTGCACCTGTGCTATGTAAGATCTCTGCCTTCAACATGCCTTGCTGGTAAACTAATTCCATTTGACTTTGCCACTTAGAAGAATACTAAACCTGAAATTGAAATGGATTATAGTGTCTTGCTTCTCCAAGGACTGCCCTGAAGGGATCCAGGTACTTCCTACCACCACCACCTTGGGAAAACGGAAGCACTGGAGAGAGAAAAAATAATTTCATAACATGTTTGCAAAGCCATCAGCTAATCTCATCCCCTCTTAGGACTTTCCCCTTCCCCCTCTGGCAGAGCATTTGCTTTTATCCTCAGCCTCTGTGGCAACTTGTGGAAAGGAGCTGGACCTAATCGTGACTGAAAACTTCCTCATTTAATTGAAACAGGATATTGTAATTGATTTTGAAATCCCAAATGGACTAGCAGTTTCCCTGTGGTTTCATTAGGAAAGCTTTGTACAGCTTTTAGTGGCTATATTCATGGGCAGCAGTGGAGGCATTTGAACAGAGAAAGGAGGCATTTAATGGCCCCACCTGTTTGTGTGTACAAGATTGCATGATTATCCATTTACAACAGCTAAAATGGAAACAGCTGTCTTAGAACAATTTAGAACTTTATCCCCTACTTAACTGCACAAATAAATAAAAATCCATTTCCAATGCAAATTATTCTTGATACCAGCTAAAGGTATTTAACAAGTTAGTTATGTTTGTACTAAGGCTTTTAAGGCATTCATATTTATTTATGTGTTTTATCTTTAAAAATAATAGCGTGAGGTTTGATGCTCACAAAAGCTATGGAACACATACAGTGTGGGCAGGCATCTCCAGCATAGTTGAATGAAACTACCTAAAGGCGGATCGGCAATCAGCTTCCCTTGTTACTGCCTTTCTGAGAGTCTGGATAAAAGACTGCCTGTAGTTGATGCCATGGTGCTTTGTAATGTGTGTCTGTCTGAGTATCTTAAAAGACATTGCAAAAAATATTATTTGGAATGCCTTGAGCTAGTACAGCCTGTCTACAGACCCCAACAACAGCTGTTTCACGTATTTTTAAAAGTGCTGTCTCTACTGGTTTCCTCCCAGCATGAACAGAAAATTACAAACATTAAAAGCCTATTGGTACATCCAGCCTTTGTACATTTTTTTCCTACAGTGCAATACATTATGCTTTGAATTTTACTCCCAAAGATTCTTCTGTCAAAAACAACAGAGGGCATTTGGGGAGAAGTATTTTTCTGAAGATGCAGAATGGATTGACACAGTGACTCATCTTGGGTCTGAGAGTGTCACAGGGCTCTTCAAACCAGCATGGATAACCCAAATGTTTTAGGGGTAAGAAATCCGCAACAGCTTTCTTTTCTTAAAAACCATGTGCTGCTTGAATGCCTCAGCAGCACTTATGTGGCAAGATGGGTGAATTCTCTTACCCCAAGCAATTAAGGAACAGATACTTCAATAAAAGTTTTGGGGAACTCCCCAGTTCTCCATTTGCTCTCTTGCTCCCCACAGAGTGAGAAGGCAAAGAAGATTTATTTAAAGTTGTTCTATGTCTTTAGACTTCTTGAAAAGCCAGGTGAATTCTCTATAGGCAATCTGTTTCCATACGAACTAATTATTTTGTGCAATTATCTGATTTATCTTCCCAGACACTCTTCATTAGCTTCTATTTAATATACTCAATCAGGTCTCTATATTTTATTTTCAGTACCTCAGCTCCATCATGTTCCATGATTTCTTTTCCTGCCCAGAGAATTGTAAGGTCTTCATCTCCCAGTCAGATTCCATGGAGTCTAAAAAGGTTTGAATTCATATATTAGCTATTTCCTCAGCAATGATGCTTATAGAGTCATCTTCTTGGACACAAGTTTCCATGAAACTTTAAAGAATTAATTATCTTTGAAACTACTTTTCTTCATTAAATAAAACTGAAATCAGGTAACAGGTTAAAAAGGTATTAAGGAGAACATACAGGCAGAATGAAGCACACATGCACAGAAGGTTTGGAGTCTTTAGTCATCAAGAATGAATAGAGAATAAGGAAAAATAATGTCTTCCAGAAAAGGAGGTGTGGGGTTATCTTTTAGAGTGCTAATGTTGAAATAATCTACTTAACAAATAGTAATAATAATAAATTCTTGAAAAAATTAAATGACGGTCAAATGACATTAGACCTTTTTTTGCTTTGAATTATTTGATCATTTGCAGTGATGTGTGGCTCACTCCTGGCCTTTCAGAATGAGAGTAGGGACATTTCTGAATTTGCTTAGTGCTGCTTTGCCATACTGAGTTAGTCAGACACTCAAGGTCTTATTCTGTCTGGGATACTTCATCACACTGCAGGGTGATAATTTAAAAGCAAACAACAAAACCTCATCCTTGTTTTGTAAAGCAGCACAAGAATAACATGAAGTATGGTTTAGCTCAGGTAGATAATATTAAATATGATATCCCTTAAAAGCCTATGGGGTTTAAATCATTGTAATAGTACACATCATAATGGCTTATGATGCTGTGTGAGAACTGATCAGTGCAGCTCCTGCCTGTAAGTCGGAAGACAAACTTCCATGCTGGTGATGTGATATGAGCATTATGAGACCATAATTTCTCACATTCATCTTGGACATTTAGCTTAATTCTTAGCCAGAGTGTAATAAGCATGAAGCACACAGAAGTGGTGAAAAGGGTGATGGAGGTTTTTCTAGTGGGACTTCTTTATTTTCTTTGCTCTTGTCTAATCCTCCTTTTGACTGGAGGTTACTTCCCAAGATCCTCATTATGCTAAAATGTGTTGTTAAATGCTGATTAAGAAAAGGTAATAGCTTGAACTTTTAGACTAGTTGGGTAATCAGGAGCCTTCAGCTAACATATATGCTTGTTTCCTCATCCTAAACCAACTTGAGATTGCAATTTCTCCCTGTGAAAGATATTTTTCCTACTTTTTCTTGGAAACTAACTTTTTTTCTGTTGTTCTAGTTCAGTTGATTATAATTTGGAATTTCAGTGAATTGACACTAATATTCATTAAACTAGTTTGTTCATCCACAATAAAGAGCATCGACTGGAGGTCTTTATCAACTACCACATGGCAACTGGCCCACAGCAGAGCTGTGATTATTGTCGTAATGCCAAATCCGTCTCTTCTGCCCAGCTAAATAAATAAGTAAAAGGAAAGTCTAAACAACCCAGACTCATGATACAAATCATTTCCTATCTTACTCAAGAGACCCTCTGACACTGGTTTGGAGAATGAGCTGCATTTACTGCAGTTTGCATGTTGCATGATCACTTACTGCCACCAAAAAATACACAAGGGCTGAACATAACAGCAATAAGGATTACATAGAAGGGAGGAGATGCAGATCTGCCTGGCTACTGCCATATCACACAGCCGGGCATGTGCATGTCAAATGATGTGAAACTGATGGTCTTTGAAGGGATCAATAAAAGCTTTATCAACATTCTGCTGCAGTAAATCTTTTCTAGAGTCCGCAGCAGAACTGGGTTAAAGAATCTTTTTAAGATATTTGTAGAACATATCTAAATGATTACACTTTAATCTACCAAATAGGAGTTAGAAAATATATCTACTTTCTAAACATAGATTAGCAATATTTATTTACTCCTGAATCTTTGTTGAATAAATGAGACTAAATCAGAAGTATACTGTGAACAGCTGATTAATTCATTCACTCAGAAGTTTGGCTTTTTTGAGAGAAAAATGTATTTTCCTGTAATAAGAAGAATTTCAGAGCATGTACCTTGAAGTTTTTCAAAACGTGAAGTGTTACCAGATCTTTGAAATGAGATCTGAATTGAAATAGAGGGTAGTGTGCAATTATACTGTGCCATGTATTTCCCAGAAATAACAGCTGGCCATTTATCATATTATCTGGTCATCTTATTACCAGTGAAAAAATGATCTGATGTCATATTTACCACTGACTTTCTTAAAAGGCCTGGGTTCTCTTATTCTCTGACAAACTGCCATTGAAGCTGAAAGCACAAATCAGAATTTGGCGTCCAAAAAATTACAATATAATGAGGAAAGAAAACAGTCTTAGTTTGGATTCCAAGCTTATTGGTTTATGGAAAATGTTGCTATAAGTAGCTCATAATGGATAGAAAATCAAGCTGTTTGGATCATTAAACCTAGCCTGAAAATAAATCGCTGAATTCCAGACCCAAAGAAAGTAGAGCAATATTATCTCTTATATATGCATTTATGCTCTGCTATTGCCATATAGTGAGCTACAGGGTTTTAGAAAAGAGACGCAAGTCTTGTAAATTATCAAAAGCCAGTGATGGGTACTGAAGGGTAGATTGCTTAGAAAGTTAATCAAGCTTGAAATCCTATTAATAATTGTTCCATGTTGTTTTCTAGCCTTGCTGATCAATCAGAACTGTATCTGTATGCAGCCATGGTCTTGCCCTTTCTGGGTAGAATTTATTCTCAGATTCCCAGTAATTAAGGTAAAAATTCTGTTTCTTTTCTGTGTAAGCATACATGTTTGTGAACCATGACACAGAATGAAAACTTCAGAAGATGGGTACAATACAGTGCAGGACAAATGAGCTCTGCAAATTAGCTTTGCCTGACCATGTTATTGTCTTTAAATCTTGACTTAAAGGGAATTTTGTGTTTCTGATATTAGTTAGTTCCAAAGCTTTCCACTAAAACTTCCATAAAACATCATTACTATTTGCAATGGTGATCTTTTGCTCTACATGCTTAGGCTTTGAAAGCTGAGTCAAATACCATATCTGTTTGTAAGAGACTCTGAAACATGCATCATAGCTTCTGATCATTATTGATCTGGTCTACATGACCAAAGAGCTAAAATATCTTTGCTCCTTTTATGAACTGCTTGAGTTTACTGTATTTTTATCACACTTCATCAAACTCTTTTCCAGAGTTCTCTAATGGTAATTTCTGATTCAAATTGCCTTCAACCAACTCCCTACGTTTTTTCTAATTCTCTCCAAAAATGGCCAGCTGTATGATTGGTAGCAAGACACTGTGATGTTTAGTAAGGTTACTAACTACCCTCTCAGGGGCATCACCATATGCATGGATGTTTCATATCTATATGCATGGATGTTTCGTATCTATTCCACCTACTCAGAATTCTCTCCTTCTTTTGTACTCTACTGGATGATTGGTGATATATATAGAAACAGGTAATGTATGCAGAACATGAACATGAAACCAGTTACTCAAACCATATCAACTTAAAAGGGGGGGAGGGGGGAGGAGGAACAGGGCACAGATCAATGACCTAAGTTACATATGCATATTCTGTGCCTTGCAAACCTTTAAAGTACCTAACTTTAAAATTCAGCTTTTACTCTTTTGGCATCAGGTCATATTGTAATTTTATCCTTGTTAGGAGTGTTACCAGAATTTTCCCAGATGCGGAGGCAGAATTTGTTTCCCTGTGGAAGACTGCTCTGTAGATAAGAGAATTTGGTCTCAGGCTCTGAAAGGGACACCTTACACCTTCTTCTAAAATGTTAATGGAAAAAAAAAGATTCTCAGTTAAGTGGCTCACACAATGATTAGCTCCTTCAGTTTCTTACCTGAACTGAATGAGCTAAAAGGCATCTGCATCGTGGATGTTCTATAGTTCTTGTTCACACTTGTGCTGGAGTCATAGCAATTCATAATGAATACGTTGCTATTACTGCTAGTATACCAATAGTCAGTTTCTAACATAATTTCTTATGCTAGAGGAATACTGTATTCCACCAAGTTTTCTCCAGATGTTACTGAAGCCACTTCTCGGGGAAAAAAGTTAATAAGGGTAAAATAAGGGTAAAAAAATCTTGACTCCTGGTGTTCAAATGTATCTGTAGATTCAAACTCCTTTGTAACATATTTTTTTGAAGCTATGTAAAACTTGGCAGGGAGACAAGCTTATTCCAATGGCTGATAATTTCTTTCTTTGGTTATTAGATTTCTGTGTTTGCAATCATTTCTCATTCTCCTAATGTAATGTCATTTCTTGACAGACCACCCATCATCATTTAATTTTGTCTGCTGGGAAAACTGTGCCAGGCTATTCCTCTTTAATGAAGGAGCCATATATCATAAGTTTTTTTAATCCTTATATACAATCAGAATTGATTATCCTGTAGTTCTTAACATATACCATTATAAAAGAATAAGCAAATTTTTTTAAAGATTAGCCACTAGTCTTTTTTTTTTTTAATCTTTTGACTTTCCTTATAAATTTTTTTCCAGGCAACTAAACAATATTGCTTTAAATGCGATATGCAGAATTTGAGTAGATATGATAAATCCAAAGACAGGTTAAAACCCTGTTAGCTTGCATCTTGCCAAGTTATCTTGCAATACTTATATTTGAGAAGTAAAATTCAACCACACTGACTTGCAAAATCCTAACCTAAGTTCAGCTTACGATTGTTCTATAGGGTTGAAAAGGTGCATAGGGATCATCTGCATTGAATTTCTAGACATGTATAGTCTTCCAAAATGAATGTTACACAATCAAGACACCATATATGTCTTTATGAAGAGTACCTTATATTTAGCATGATCATGAGTGTAGAGGTATTAGTAACATGGTTGAGGGAAAATAATTGTTTCAGTCTTCCCACATTAAATTGAACTGAAGCCTGAGATCAACGTGTTCTAAGTTCTATTATGGGACAACTCACACCAGTTGCATCACAGAAAATTCGTATTACTTATTAGGAAAAAAATTTCTACTATGAAAATAGTCACATTAGAATAGGTCATGCAGAGAGATTGCCTCCATGATTGGAGATATTCACAACTCGCTTAGATAACGTTCCCTGTTTAGCATTGAACTTAGCCCCTTTCTGAACTGGTGCTTGGAGAAAATAATCTTTTGAGGGACCCTCCGACATGAACTATTCTATGGCACTCTAATTTTTTAACCACCTTGTGATTTGGGAACATCTTTTAGTGTTTCTTCATATTGTATGAGTCAAATTGCATATCCAGCTGAAACTTGTATTGTTCGGACTGTATTCAAACAAGGAATTCAGCATCCAGTTCATCTGTTCAGAATATATCAGGTTTCATTCAAAGCACTCCAGCCATAAGAGCATATTCCTTCTATCTATAGAGTACTTCTAATATTTGCTGGTTTTTCCTTTCAGATTAAAACTCCATAATAACACTGGTTCTACTCTCGAGATTTTCATTCGAACTCTTAAAGAAGTTTATAGTACAGCATATACACAGCATCTTTCAGTGAACTATCACATTAATTTCTGGCTTCTATTAATTTAGTGAAACTCAGAGTAAAGCTTTGGCCCTTGCCAGTTACTTCTCAAAACATAGAGGAATGCATATTTTATTTTGTTCCTTGTGATTCTTGAAAACATGCCTTTGTGGCCATGGGTAGGAAAGACTTCTGTGGCTCTTAGTGATCCATAATTACACTTCTGCCTTGAAGCAACTGCTTCATCCTCAATCTAGCTCCTAACTTTAAGAGTGTAACTAGATATTTCTATGGGAGTATAATAAAAATAATGCTTGTTATAACTATACATTTATTTGCCTAAAATATTTACACACCTTTTTGGCTTCTATTTTCTGCAAATGTTCTGATACAAATGAATGTTAAGCCAATATTGGAGATCATTTGTGGCAAGTTATTTTAATTCATAAATACAAATATTTACATTTAAAAACCTGATTCTCAGAACTTATGCTCAGAATTTAGGAAAATTAAACAATACTTTGCAATAAACCGTTATTAAGAACTTCAAAAAATAATATAATGAATAACACACGGAAGTTGCCCAGTGAATTTTGACTAATCCTTATGAAAAAATGGCAATTTCCTAGAATACAATCCTAAAGGGAAAGATATGAAAATAATGTAATAGGGAACTGGTTTATTAATCATTCCCTTGCTCAGATCATACTCGGGTAAATATCCATTTAAGTTACTGAGAGCTTTACCTGAATAAATACCCAGAAAATTTCTGCAGAATGTTGCTGCTGAGAAGCCTTAAAAGAGAATGAAGGTGTTGAAGGGAGAAAATAGAGACAGAATTTCTTGTAAAAGACTGAGGAATAGAGGCCGCTGGAAGATAGAGATCTCTAGTGAGTTTATTTTAATTTTATATATATATATATATATACAGTAAAGGGAAGTGGTGAAGAAAAGCTTCATTTTTATGCACATCACTGAAAAATTTTGCATCCTTTCTGTTTTTAAAAAGTCTATAAATATTTTAAAAATCTGTACCCTGAATTTTGATAACAAGGAGGACAAGGTTCAGTTTGGGGTTGAGAGATGACTGTTATTACAGTCTCCACTAATTTCACAAAGGAGTCCTGTATAAGTTAAGGAAAAAAGTATTTTCTCTTGAGAACCAAAACCACCCTAGGATCTACTCCAAGAGCAGACAACACAGAGTTTCCAGGCTTTCATGAGTCTCAGGCTTGTGGGGTATGTCAGACCCATGGGTCACACTTGGTGCCTAAGTGTTTCTCTGAATCTTGCTCTTTGCTGTTTTAAAAAATGTTACCATAAAGCTCCTAAGGCTATCTTTACTTGGACACACTTACATGGAAATTTGTAGCAAAAGAATGTCTTGTGTAGATATTCCCATTCCAAAATGATAATTGCTTTTTTGCAGTGTAGTGTGCACCAGCTGCACAGTAAGCTACTTTGAAAAAAGCTGTCTACAGCAAGACAGGTGTGCCAGCAAAATGGAAAAACCTTTACAAGTTAGTAAAAATATTTCAAGAGCATTATCCTTCTATATACCTTCTAGAAGAAAAAAAAAAAAAAAACCTGCTCCAAGCTGGAAAAGAGAACAGATTTACCCATCACATCTATGAACATAATTGCTCATTCTCTTCCCTTTCCTTCTCTTCTCCTTCCTCTTCCATTTGAAATTCCTTTTCCCTTCCTGTTTCTTTTTTCTTGTTGTAACCAAGGTCTTTGTGTTCTTATCCTCTAGGCAGAGAAAGTTTTCTACATATCAAACATACGTAACTTTTGTGCAGCAAGGATAAAGCAGAGGTTTAGTTTTGGGCTGGGCTTTTTTTTGTTGTTTTCCAGTGATTAAACTTAATTCATCTTATTTTGGTCTTTTCCCGTATCCCCTTTTACAGGCAGAGATTCACTCTTCAGCACACTTTTTTTAATATCAGTGTAAAATCTCAACTTGACGGGGTAGCACTTGCTTGACTATGCTGGGGTACACTGATACTAGTGTCAAACATTTTCCATTACAGAGCACCAACACTCTGTAGTATTTCATTAAGCAGTGAAAAGCTACAATAGTTATTTTAACTGACACCTCAGCTCTATTTTTGCTGATCTTTAAAAGTCCTTATGCTTTCCCCAAAATGTAAAACTCTGGCTCTACCATATCTTTTTCTTCATCTGATAAAGGTATATTAGAATTTTTTTTTTATTAAGTGACAATGCCCTTAGACTCATAAGAATTTTAGTTTCTCTTATATTAGACCTCTATGTATCTTTCAAACACTCCATCATGAATACTTCTCTTGCTTCCTATATCCCACTGTTTTGAGGGAGAGAGTATTTGAGAAAGATAACTGTATTTTAATTTTGATCTAGTTCCTTTGCCAAGTCAGCTCTACTTGCTGATACATTCTTTTTTCTGTTGAGCTCCTTTTGACACATCATTGAGGCAAGCTCAATTCTTTCACTTAAGGCAAAAGTAAAGCTAAACTTACTGAACAACACAAGTCTGTGTGACAGGTGTTTTTTATGTCCTACCTCCCCTGCTTAGATGTTATATCTGTGATATACCCAAATTCTTTAGACCTGTGGTCTGTTATCAGTAGAATGAGGTAGAAAAAGGAAAAGCAATAATCAGGAACACATAAAGAAATCTTTTTCTAATGCAAAGGTATATGAAAGGAGAAAGTGGGAAGGAAAAATTAACCCAGTAAATACATAAACATTAATAGGTATAATACCAGCTTGATCCTGATGTCAAAGTTTTTGTAGATACATAGGTAAAGGGGGAGATAAAATCATAAATTGAGTGAATGTATGTGCATCTTGGGCTGTACAAGGTAAAACTTACAGTGCACTTGTCACTCTTTCATCTATATGCTATAATTATATTGTTTATAATAGAAATTGCTGAGATAAATTTGTATAGGAAGTAATATTCGTCAAAACATCAACAGTAATGCACTTAAAACATTTTCAAGCACTAACTTCATTAATCATAGTGTTGTTGGGAATCCTGGAACATGCAGTTCTCCTCTTGTTCATGTTGTTTTGTTTTTATTTTGATTATTTATTGCTAAATCAGGTAGGTTGCTTGATGTCCCTGTTGTTCCTGGCATTGAACCAGTGTGAGTCAGCACATGTTAATACAGGAGAATTTATGTCCCATCAGAAAAAAACCAGAAATGCTACCGACTCCAAATGAAGCTTATCCCCATGGATTTAATATGCAAACTCATTCCATGTATTTTCATAAACATACACTTTCAGGCTTTTTTCAGATGTAGAAATGTGTAGTGAGAGATGAAAAAAAAAACCAACCCAAATTACTGTAGATGCCACCACAGGCTTTAAGAATAGAATTAAGCTCTTTTATATCTGAGAATGCTTTTATTACTATTTTAACATAAGAAGCATTTTAAGAAGGGTTTTTTTTTTTTTATTTGACTTGGGAGACTTTATGGATCTAGTAAAGCATATATTTAATTGGATTAAATTTTTACTTGAGGAGTTATGGCATATTTAAAATGAGCTGCATTATTGTCGTATTAGGTTGGGACCACAAGAGCAAGTTTTATCATAATTTGCATTTTTTACCTTAAAAACAAACTCAGATGACAAAGTCTACCAGAAGAGAAAATGAGATATCATGGGAACTTGTAAGCATTTATATTAAAACAGTTTGAATAAATTATAAAGATAGTCTGTTCCAGTCCCAGCTGACTTTAAATCACGCTCAGCCTATTGCTTCTAATACCCAATTTCGATGTTTCCAAGTATTAACAAAACAAATGAACAGGACCGTTAGGGCTGGGAGTATTCTATTATCCTTCACTTATATGACAATATCCTTTTCCTTATATTTCAACAATGTCAGGAGGCATCAGCTTAAAATGAGGTCCCCATTATGATAGACACCTCACAAGAAAATCAGGAGAGAGACTCCCTGACTTAAAAACACACAGGAGAAAAATTCCCCTTTGGTATGGGACAGACCTTGGAAGAGAGCAGTTAGAGAACTAATACTACAGGGAAACAAGTCTTGTTCCTGCGTAAACTTCTACTGAGTTCAGATGCAGATGTTGTTTAACAACGTAGGACGTACTGTAGTATCAATACATTAGTGGCTTTTCTTGAGTACACAATTTGGCAGTAGCATATTTGCACTTAAACTCAAGTCTATTCTATCTCAGAGTGGTGATGTAAACACAAAACAATTGCTAATCTCTCCATCACTCTCATGAAAGCTTAGATGTATGTCAGTTCCTGGAAAACACCACAAACCCCAAACATTTTCCATACACCTTTCCTCTACAACTGAGTTTTGCCTTGAAGAGAAGGGTCCTAAGTACTGAGTATTTTGCAAAGGACAGAAGGATTTAGGCATCAAATAATGTGAAATGTAAGGAAGGCATCCACTACCCAGAGAGAGACTGGATTTAACACAGAATTTTTTCCTTCATTGTCCCCTTATTGGCCCTTTTCAAACAGCTTCCTGTTCTGCTTTCTAGCTTTTGAGAAGGGTTTTTAAAAGTAAATAATTTACCCCCTGAACTGTACATGGAAACAGATGCTGTAATGTTGGGGTTTTTGGTAACACTTTATGTCTAGCCATCACTGTAACTGAGGTCAGATTCTCAAACATGTGACATTAGTTGAGCTTCTTTTAATTTGTTTTGCTTTATATTTTTGCTTGTCTGTTGGAAAACAAAAGGGCTTTTTCCTATTAATGACTTCCAGTAAACTTTTCATTATAAATCTTTTTTCCTTGTTTTCTGACTGTCTTAGAAATTCAAACTAATCTGTAGACTTTCCAGGTGCTCGGGTAGCCTGAGGCACTTTCCATTTCAGCAAATCTTCCCAGTGATTTAGACAAGAATTATGTTAAAAACAATATTTGAAGTTAGTTTTTGACTATTAAACCTTTGTATGCCACCTAGAATTCTAAATCCACCCCCCTTCCCAGATTTAAATGTAGATGGCATTAATTTTTGTCTTTGGAGGTCTGATCCAATTTCCTCTTAAATTTTTGACATCTCTTCCATTAGTTTTAGGAGAGCTATAGTAAATCCACTGTCTGGAGTTAGCCCCTAATTGTAAACAGACTGCTCCACCTTCCATAGTCAATATATTAATTTTAACTATTCAAAGTCTGAATGTAAAACTGATACGTTAAAGTTCATAAATGTAAACTTAACCACTTAGATTACTGTAGTTCTACCAGCTTCCAGGTGAGCATGTGACATACAATGCTGTTAAACCAACAATAATTGTTAGGGACAGATGAATTAATGTGCCTAATCTACACTAATCTTAAACACTTTGGATTTGAAAGTTTGTCTTGCACATCATTATCTTGACATTCCATATATGAAATCCTTGAAAGGTACAACAACTAAGAAAAAGTCCAATCAAAATAAAAATCAGTTTGACAGACAGCATGGAGGAATTTCATTTGAGAGGACTGCAAAATGAGAGGTAGAAAATGCAGGAGAGAAGATGTCTTGTTAAAAAAACAACCTGCTTAAGCAAAGCATTTTAGAGTTCTCAGCTGAGGAGACATGACAGGATTTAAGTTCTTTAAGAAAAGGATGTATTTAATTTCTTTACTGAGTCAGGACTAAGGTCTGTAGGATGTGCATTTTATTGGTCTAGTTGAGATCAACTGTGATTTGGATATGATTTAAGGATTTTTTAAAATCTTCTTTGCTGAGGTAGATTTCAGTTAGATATGCATCTCAGGAACTCAATGGATGTACGCATATATAACATTGTCGAACAAAATTCAGATTTAATATACTGCAGACTATGATTTGCAAAGGCATATGCAAAAGTAGCAAGGGCTTTGAAGAAAAAGCAGCAATGTGTGTTAAGTCTGTAGGGTGAGAAATTTGCCCAAGATTTCTAGCTTTCCAATGTGACCCTGCGCTTAGTCCTAACTTCAGGAGGTCACATATACCAATCTTCTACAAAAGGACATTTGAAAATACGAGGTTTACACTGTATGTTAAGTTGATGACAGAACTCTCTGTCCTCTCTTCTGCTTGCATGGTTAGAACTTTAAGTCTGGGCCTTGAATCTGGCAAACCCAACTAGAGTTTGCACCTCAAGACTATATGCTGGGTAACTTTGCCTGAGTAGAGCACTCTACCCTGCTTTTTCAGCTAAAATAGACAACCTTCAAACAGTTTCTCCACCTGCCTTTGCTCTCAGACAACAGGATTCCTCAGCCTTATCAGTCTCGCTTCACAAGACATTTAATCACTACTCAAGTAGCAAAAGAAAGGCACCTAGTCTCTTCAGTGTTTCAAAATTATTTATTTTCAGAAAGTAGCTGAAAATTGCCTTGCTTTGGTCATGCAAAAAGTAATGAAATTTACCACAGTAATGTGTGCTAACATGCAGTATCCACACTACATAAAAAGTTATTAGCAATCATTACAGAAGCAAAACCACAGAACTAAAATACTCATATGAACCCCAGTTACTTCAATAACAGTTGTGGTTTGCTCATCCCTCCCACTCCTGACTGCAGAATCAAAAGTTGTAGATTGAGCAAATAACAAGTCTAAAAAGATTTAGTCCTCAGGTTGTGTTTGCCTCCCATGTTGCCTCAGCCTTGCAGATCTAAAAATCCTCAATCTTATGAACTACTATGTGCATTTAACATATGTGTTTATATTCAGCTGTTATCCAACGATAATTCATTTTCACAATTTTTTAGCAAATTCACTCTACCTATGCCATACTCACAGTAAATTCCTTCAGGTTTGTTTGGTTGGTTGTTTTTTTTCGGTCCCAATATGCAAGTAAATTTATCCTGAACACAGTGCCAGGATAACCATTTTCTCCTTATTACCGAGTGACTGCAGCACTTATTGTTAGGGAGGATGATATAGCTGGCATCCCCTGACCCTGAGCAGTTTCCATGCACCATCACTCTCACCAGTCCTTACACAGTGCCATAGCAAAATAAGTTGTTCATAATAAAAATATTTCTGCAAAAACAAAAATTAAAAATCTGAGGAATGTAAAAGGTGGTGAATTTATTTCTACTAAGACAAAATATAGGTAGATGGCAGTAATCTCACAGAGTGTTAAGGGATGTTAAGAGTGGTCACCACCTCCAGCAGCTTGTAGCCTGGGAATCCCTTCTGCCTAGCTGCTGGAGTGCAGCCTGCAGCACCCGGGGACCTGGGGTCTCCGTCCCACAGTGACGGATGTGCCTGCTGCTCTCCTGTTTGCAGGTTCAGCCAGTAGTGAGGCTGAGCACGTGTCCCAGAGACACACACACACACAGATAACATGGACACGGCTGGCTGCCCAGACACCCACTTGCTCCAGTGGCCGACACCGCAGGCCAGGGGGCCCCACTCTGACTCCGGTCGCTGCCTCAGTATCCAGCCAGACCAGTCCCCCCAGTAGCAGGCACATGGTCCTTACAGCACACACACGGAGGAGAGAGGGTGAGATTACACAGAGAGCTAGTCAGGATTTAACAGGAAGGTAGCACAGACTGCAGTGATCAGGCACAGGGCTCAGTTAGACGAGTGTACTGACCAGCCAGGTTTTACATGTGACCGGCCCCTTTCGTACCCCTTTCTGTCTCTTCCCTCATTATTCCTACCTGATCCCCTTCCCCTGCATGTTCCTTCATCAGTTTATATAGTCCCACTGTCCACCCCCTCAGATATCTGGGCCCCCCAGGTTTGCACCTTTATCAGTTGCAAGGCATGGGTTTGCCTGCATTTTCTTGATAGCCATCAATTAGTGTGAGGATTGTTTCTTCTCATTTTGCCCACTAGGTTTGTGTCTCTGTATGTTTTGTTCACTGCATTCCCCTTTTCCTTTCCATCCCATTTTGACAAGTTTCTTGAGCAGATAATCTTACTGAAATCAGCATTCTCACATTGCACATACCCTGATAAATTAGCATGACTGACCACATTTGGTTCTTATTACTGCCACCCTTATCAACTGTCTGTTAGGTTTCTTCCTCTGTATGTTTTGTTTGTTGCTTCCCACCTTTTCTTATTATCCCCTTTTACACCAGAGATGTCTTTGACAAGGTACCCTTAATGGAACAGATGCCTTCTCCTTCCCCATACCCTTTCAGAAACTGCTACACACATCTTACTTTGGAGTGACAAAGTACCTAAATCAAATCAATTAACTAGCACGACATCTCCCAGATCAGAGCAGTCTCTTAAAATGTAGCATAAACCACTAGGATTACAAGCAAAATCTCCAATAAGGAAGTGAATAGGCTTTTATTAACTCTAAATGTAACTAGGATGTCACCTGGGTATTTGCCTCTTATATGAGCAGGCTCAGTCATTGCAGATGTCTTCACTCCATGCTTTTCAATAACCTCCATTCTTCACCACAGTGCACTTACTTCTTTTTGAGTTCTATATCTGAGGACTACAGTTTAAAAATGACATGGATTGTATTAAGCACTATTGTAAATGCCAGGGGAGCCCATGTTGATGTTCTGCTTTAGTGTTTTGTCTCACAAATCAATCCATTCTGATTTTTACCTTCATTGTAAGAAAGACATTTATATATCTCTCTCTTCTTCTGTCCCTCTCTCCCTTTTCCTTTTTTCTGGTGCTCATTTCAAGTTTCTGAGGGTATGTCTGTCTACAAATAATATATAGCACCTATCCATACAGTTCTTTTTGTCTGTATTTGTAAAAAAATTCATCAAGGGTGACTAAATCTTACTATCCTACTGTTGAGAACACTGAGGTTCAGAAAATTTTGTAAGTTGCCTAAAATCATGTGCCCATCCAACTGCAAATCTTGTGATCTTCCACTGAATTTTTTGTCTCACCACTTGTGGACTACAGAAGGTAACGACGTCTTTTTCTTCTTGAAAATAATTTCATACTTACACGATTTTATTATTGGGTCAGATATCCAATATTCGTATTTTATTCTATCACTTTACTTTGTCTAACGGCTTGTTTTCTCTTTCTGAATCTTCCCTGTACAGTATAAATTCCCAGGCCTTGATATTTTCCATATCATTGTTCTTCCTAAAGTGTGATTTTAGGTAGGAAAAGGAAATACAGGATATGACTTTTGGCTTGGGAGGCTCAGTTTTGGCTTTAGGAATAACTTTTCCACCAGGAGATTAGTGCAACAGTGAAACAGGTTGACCGGGTGTCGTGGTTTAGCCCCAGCCAGCAACTAAGCACCACGCAGCCGCTCGCTCACTCCCCCTACCCCGATGGGATGGGGGAGAGAATTGGAGGAGTAAGAGTGAGAAACACTCCTGGGCTGAGATAAGAACAGTTTAATAATTGAAATAAAGTAAAATAGTAATGCTAATAGTAACAGTATAATAATGATAATAATAATAATGATACACGAAGCAAGTGATGCACAATGCAATTGCTCACCACCCGCCGACCGATACCCAGACAGTTCCCGAGCAGCGATCCCTGCTCCCCGGCCAACCCCCCCCAGTTTATATACTGAGCATGATGTCATATGGTATGGAATAGCCCTTTGGTCAGTTTGGATCAACTATTCTGGCTGTGCCCCCTCCCAGTTTCTTGTGCGCCTGGCAGAGCATGGGAAGCTGAAAAAGTCCTTGACTAGCATAAGCAGTACTCAGCAACAACTAAAAACATCAGCATGTTATCAACATTCTTCTCCTACTAAATCCAAAACACAGCACTATGCCTGCTGTTAGGAAGAAAATTAACTCTATCCCAGCCGAAACCAGGACAGTATCCACCCCTTATTCTATACCATCTACGTCATGCACAGGCCCTCCCCTTTCCAATGTGTTCCAATTAATCACCACCCCTTTCCCTATCTTGATATACACACAGATATCATTCCCTTCGTCTATGGCCCATCCCTCTAAAATGTCCATTGAGTTCATTTAGCCCATGACTTTGGGTTCCATCTGTCATCACAGTCTTTCAGAGCAGGACAGGTGGTGTGCAGTGTTGGACTGTTGCATGCTGAAGTCAGTTCTCATTCCAACATGGTTTCATCAAAGTTCATTTTCCTTAGGCTGGGCAATTCTTACTGCAATACCATTGATGCGGCATATAGCAATCATAATATATAGTATTATATACTTAATATTAACCTACTATATTATTATATTAACATGCAGTTAAGAGATAACATATAGTTAAGAGATAACATACAGTATTATAAAGCAATTAATATTATACAATTCAGTTCATTGGCTATTTTCACCCAAAATCAAATTCCCTTGAGGTACACATTGGGCTTCCCCATCCTTTCGCATCACCCACCAAGTGCACCCAGGTCCTTGAGCAAAAGCAATCCCACGAATGGGTTTGCCTTTGCCAGAGGGGGAAGTAACCCAGACTGTCTTCCCCAGCATATTTTTCATGTGCACTACAGGAACTTTATCTCCTTCTACAGTACGTAAAAGTTTTGATTGGGCAGGGCCAGCTCGATTGGCAGATCCCCTGGTGTTGACTAACCAGGTGGCTTTTGCTAAATGCGTATCCCAATGTTTAAACGTCCCACCACCCATTGCTCTCAGGGTAGTCTTTAACAATCCATTGTATCGCTCAATTTTCCCGGAGGCTGGTGCATGGTAAGGGATGTGATACACCCACTCAATGCCATGCTCTTTGGCCCAGGTGTCTATGAGGTTGTTTCGGAAATGAGTCCCGTTGTCTGACTCAATTCTTTCTGGGGTGCCATGTCGCCACAGGACTTGCTTTTCAAGGCCCAGGATGGTGTTCCGGGCGGTGGCATGGGGCACGGGATATGTTTCCAGCCATCCAGTGGTTGCTTCCACCATGGTGAGCACATAGCGCTTGCCCTGGCGGGTCTGTGGGAGCGTGATGTAATCAACCTGCCAGGCCTCCCCATATTTATATTTCAGCCATCGTTCACTATACCCAAGGGGCTTGAACTGCTTGGCTTGCTTGATTGCAGCGCATGTTTCACACTCATGAATAACCTGTGCAATACTGTCCATAGTTAAGTCCACCCCTCGATCACGAGCCCATTTATACGTTGCATCCCTTCCTTGATGGCCTGAGGCATCATGGGCCCACCGAGCTATAAATAATTCACCCTTATGTTGCCAGTCCAAATCCACCTGAGCCACTTCAATCTTAGCAGCCTGATCTACTTGCTGGTTGTTTTGATGTTCTTCAGTGGCCCGACTCTTAGGTACATGAGCATCTACATGACGAACTTTTACAACCAGGTTCTCTACCCGGGCAGCAATATCTTGCCACAATGCGGCAGCCCAGATTGGTTTGCCTCTGCGCTGCCAGTTGCTCTGCTTCCATTGCTGCAGCCACCCCCACAGGGCATTTGCCACCATCCATGAGTCAGTATAGAGATAAAGGACTGGCCACTTTTCTCGTTCAGCAATATCTAAAGCCAGCTGGATGGCTTTCACCTCTGCAAACTGACTCGACTCCCCTTCTCCTTCAGCAGTTTCTGCGACTTGTCGTATAGGACTCCATACAGCAGCTTTCCACCTCCGATGCTTTCCCACGAGACGACAGGACCCATCAGTGAACAGGGCATATTGCTTTTCATTTTCTGGCAATTTATTATACAGTGGGGCCTCTTCAGCACGTGTCACCTCCTCCTCTGGTGATATTCTAATGTTTTTTCCTTCTGGCCAGTCCATGATCACTTCCAAGATTCCTGGGCGACTGGGGTTTCCTATTCGAGCCCGTTGTGTGATCAATGCAACCCACTTACTCCATGTAGCATCAGTTGCATGATGTGTAGAGGGGACCCTCCCTTTGAACATCCAGCCCAACACCGGCAGTCGGGGTGCCAGCAGGAGCTGTGCTTCAGTACCAACCACTTCTGAAGCAGCTCGAACCCCTTCATATGCTGCCAGTATCTCCTTCTCAGTTGGAGTGTAGCGGGCTTCGGATCCTCTGTATCCCCGACTCCAAAACCCTAGGGGTCGACCTCGAGTCTCCCCTGGTGCTTTCTGCCAGAGGCTCCAGGTAGGGCCATTCTCCCCGGCTGCGGTGTAGAGCACATTTTTAATATCCTGCCCTGCCCGGACTGGCCCAAGGGCTACTGCATGAACTATCTCACGTTTAATTTGTTCAAAGGCTTGTTGTTGCTCAGGGCCCCATTTGAATTCGTTCTTCTTCCGGGTCACTTGATAGAGAGGGCTTACGATCTGGCTGTAATTTGGAATATGCATTCTCCAAAACCCCACAACACCTAAGAAAGCTTGTGTTTCCTTTTTGCTAGTTGGTGGGGACATAGCTGTTATTTTGTTGATCACATCCATTGGGATCTGACGACGTCCATCTTGCCATTTTATTCCTAAAAACTGGATCTCCTGTGCAGGCCCCTTGACCTTACTCTGTTTTATGGCAAAACCAGCCTTCAGAAGGATTTGGACTATTTTCTTTCCCTTCTCAAAAACTTCTTCTGCTGTATTGCCCCACACAATGATGTCATCAATGTACTGCAGATGTTCTGGAGCTTCACCCTGTTCCAGTGCTGTCTGGATCAGTCCATGGCAAATGGTGGGGCTGTGCTTCCACCCCTGGGGCAGTCGGTTCCAGGTGTACTGAACACCCCTCCAGGTAAAAGCAAACTGGGGTCTGCACTCTGCTGCCAAAGGGATGGAGAAAAATGCATTAGCAATATCAATTGTGGCATACCACTTAGCTGCCTTTGACTCCAGTTCATATTGAAGTTCTAGCATGTCTGGCACGGCAGCACTCAGCGGCGGTGTAACTTCGTTCAGGCCACGATAGTCCACTGTTAGTCTCCACTCCCCATTAGACTTTCGCACTGGCCATATGGGACTGTTAAAGGGTGAGCGAGTCTTGCTGATCACTCCCTGGCTCTCCAGTCGACGAATCAGGTTATGGATGGGAATCAGGGAGTCTCGGTTGGTGCGATATTGCCGCCTGTGCACAGTTGTGGTAGCAATCGGCACCTGTTGTTCCTCAACCTTCAGCAACCCTACAATTGAAGGGTCCTCTGAGAGACCGGGCAAGGTGGACAACTGTTTAATTTCCTCTGTCTCCAAAGCAGCTATACCAAAAGCCCACCGGTACCCTTTTGGGTCCTTGAAATACCCTCTCCTGAGGTAGTCTATGCCAAGGATGCACGGAGCATCTGGGCCAGTCACAATGGGGTGCTTTTGCCACTCATTCCCAGTTAGGCTCACTTCAGCTTCCAGTACAGTTAGCTGTTGGGATCCCCCTGTCACTCCAGAAATACAAATGGGTTCTGCCCCTCTATAGTTTGATGGCATTAGCGTGCACTGTGCACCAGTGTCCACTAGAGCCTTATACTCCTGTGGGTCTGACGTTCCAGGCCATCGAATCCACACAGTCCAGTAAACCCGGTTGTCCCTTTCCTCCACCTGGCTGGAGGCAGGGCCCCTCTAACACTGGTCACAGTATTCGTTGTTCACTTCCTGTAAATGTGAATCAAAAGTCCCCTGATCAAGGTCGGAAGTAAAATTAGCCCTCTTACTCTGTCTCGGGAACTGCTCACTGGAAACTGGAGCTGCAATTTTCCTGGGAGAACCGCCTTTTCTAATAGTTTTTCCTTGCAACTCACGCACCCGTGCCTCTAAGGTTGAGGTGGGTTTTCCATCCCACTTTCTCATGTCCTCTCCATAATCACGCAGGTAAAACCACAGGGTGCCCCGTGGTGTGTATCCTCTATATCCTCTCTCTTGAGCATAGGGACGTTGACTCCTAATGGCTGAGACACTGGTCCGTGCAGGTGGGGAGTAGGACAGATCCTCTCTGAGTTGTTGGAACTCTTGGCATATTTTTTCAGACAGTTTTTCCACAGCCGAGACACAGGCCCGTAGGGAGGAAGAGAGCTTTTCTTCGTAGTCCCGGAGTTGTCTAGCCACTTCATCCACCGTTGGTGCCTCGTCGTCTTTCCAGGCTAGTATTGCCAACGAGTTGGAATACGATGCTGGTGCGCTCCGTACCACCTTCCGCCACATGGATTGTGTGCACCTGACTTCATCTGGGTCTTTGGTTAACCGCTCATCATTCAGGTCACTGTAAATCACCTCCAGCACGCCTAATTCCCTCAGGTACTGGATACCTTTCTCTACAGTGGTCCATTTGCTTGGGCGGTATAAAACATCCTCCTTGAAGGGATACCTTTCCTTCACGCTTGACAGAAGTCGCCTCCAGAGGCTGAGCGGTTTTGCCCCTTTTCCAATTGCTTTGTCAATGCCCCCTTCCCTGGAAAGGGATCCCAGCTGCTTGGCTTCCCTACCCTCTAAATCCAGGCTACTGGCCCCGTTATCCCAGCATCGGAGCAGCCAGGTGATGATGTGCTCGCCTGGATGACGACCGAAATCTTTTCGCATATCTCGCAGCTCACTCAGGGATAGGGATCGGGTGGTCACCATCTCATTTATGGGTTCTTCCTCCTCTGGTTCTCGTGATGGCCCTGGTTCATCTTCATCCCTTACTAAACGAACTGATTTCCTCGTGTATTTCTTCTTCTGTATAGGGGCAACTGATACCGGTGCAGGTTGGTTCTCTGGTTTAGCCACAGTGCCTGCCACTGGGGTTGGAGTGGCTGCAGTACCTGTGGTGGGTGTTGGAGTAGCCACAGTGCCTGTGGTGGGTGTTGGAGTAGCTGCAGTGCTTGTGGCTGTGGTTGGAGTAGCCACAGAGCCTGTGGTGGGTGTTGGAGTAGCTGCAGTGCTTGTGGCTGTGGTTGGAGTAGCCACAGTGCCTGTTGTTTTGTCATCAGATCCAGAGACCTTCTCTTTCCCTTGAGGGTACTGAATAGTGTTAAACAGGGCTCTATAAGCATGGGCCAGTCCCCAGCATGTTGCAATGAGTTGTGTCTCTTTGGAGTTGCCAGGGTGAGAACATACTTCTTCCAAATACTTTACTAGTTCTTCAGGATTCTGCACTTGTTCAGGGGTAAAGTTCCAAAACACTGGAGGTCCCCACTGCCCTAGGTACTTGCGCATACAATCCCACACACCCTGCCACTCATAACTATCCAGCCTTGGGGTAGATCTCTGGATGGTATTTTTAAACTGCTTACTGACCTTTATCAAAATGGAAACAACGTTCCCAAGAATTATCAATAGAAGTATCTTAACTGCCCAGGGGTGTTCAAGATACAGGAAAGTTGTTGTAATGAAGGAGGAAACATCATAGAAGAAAGCAGCAAAGGTGCCATTCTGTATTTCCTCCACAACAAGCCTCTCAGAGTAAGAAGTATAATTGCTAACTCTCTCTATGAGGTAGTACCCGAAGTACAGTAGTGACTTCTGTATGAAACCCAAATACCAAAGAATGCTCAAGGTCAGGGCTTTGATAAGGAACCTCCCAAGCAAAAGATCATGAATCACTGCAGAGCATAGCACACTACACAAACTGACAGCAAGCTTTAACGCGTGCTGCAAAAAAAAGAACATGGTGCAGATCAGAAGAACTAATATCGTGACCGGCAACTGTTAACAGACTCCTTAATACACTCTGATTAATCTGTTGTTATCTCGTGCCCCACGTTGGGCGCCAAAAAGGACTGTCGTGGTTTAGCCCCAGCCAGCAACTAAGCACCACGCAGCCGCTCGCTCACTCCCCCTACCCCGATGGGATGGGGGAGAGAATTGGAGGAGTAAGAGTGAGAAACACTCCTGGGCTGAGATAAGAACAGTTTAATAATTGAAATAAAGTAAAATAGTAATGCTAATAGTAACAGTATAATAATGATAATAATAATAATGATACACGAAGCAAGTGATGCACAATGCAATTGCTCACCACCCGCCGACCGATACCCAGACAGTTCCCGAGCAGCGATCCCTGCTCCCCGGCCAACCCCCCCCAGTTTATATACTGAGCATGATGTCATATGGTATGGAATAGCCCTTTGGTCAGTTTGGATCAACTATTCTGGCTGTGCCCCCTCCCAGTTTCTTGTGCGCCTGGCAGAGCATGGGAAGCTGAAAAAGTCCTTGACTAGCATAAGCAGTACTCAGCAACAACTAAAAACATCAGCATGTTATCAACATTCTTCTCCTACTAAATCCAAAACACAGCACTATGCCTGCTGTTAGGAAGAAAATTAACTCTATCCCAGCCGAAACCAGGACACCGGGGAAGTTGTGGATCTTTCATCTCTGGAAGTTTTTGATACTCAGCTAGACAAAATCAGGAGTGACCTGACCTAGTGTTGGCAATAGTCCTACTTTGAGTGGGAAGGCTGGGCTTGATGATCTTGATGATCTCTTCCAATCAACTTTTCTATGATTTTATGCAGTCTCAGACTGAGAACCAGAACCACTGAAGGCCAGTGGGTGATGAACCCTGACTGCACACAATCCTGCTGCCAGGAATTGTGTGGGTATTATTTGCAGGAAGCAAAAATAATTCTTTCCTGATGCAAATGATGCTGATGCTGCAAATATAAAAAGATAGAAACAACTTCCTAAACTCATCTGTGCCTATAGCATTCTACAGCTGATTTTTAGAATCACAGTTAAATGAGGGTGAAGTGAGAGAGGAGAACAAGTTGCTTAAATAATCTATTCCCAACAACCTAGATAATTTTTTGCTTTCTCCCCAGTTCCTCCTTTTCCCTGTGTCCTAGCACAGAATGTTGTATACAGTCTCAAAGTCATTCAGTAGCTTAGGTGCAGAAATGTCCTCACTAATTGTTCCTTTTACTTCTGTACTTTTGAATTGACATTCATTCTGAACATAATTGAAAATCCTCCATAGAAAAGCAGTCTGAGCTACACAGTAATTTAATAAACATATAGATCTAATATTCCATCCTGGTCCCACTTTGTTGACATGTTTAAACTACAAGCTCTGTCTCTCCTTTTTTTTCCTTCTCTTCTTTTTTTTTTTTTTTTTTTTTTTTTTAAACAAGAAGGAATCATGTCCTTAGGAATTAGATTAGATCCTCATTTCACTGTGGCATCTCGTTTAAAACTGCAGCCTGCTCAGCCCATGGTAACAAAATAGTAGATAAATGGGTAATAGAATCTGAAGAAGCAGTTTTCAACATAAACTTATGCTGTAAAACGAAACACAAAATGTGTTTGAATATCTTTCTATTTTTCATTCTTTCAGCTCTAAATCTGAGGCCCCATTTTGAAGTTAAGAGCAACAACCCTGCCTGTCCCTGAAGCCCAGTTCTTTGAAACGTTAGTATGCACACCTAACTTTTGGGGTTTATATAACTGCTCTGACTTTTCTTGATCTGTCAGGTATCATCAAGTGGCATATTCTTAATGCCTGGATACAGAGGAAGGCAAGCTTCATTTACTTGCAGACTGGAACTTTTACACAACATCTACATCGCATGGGGTTTGCACCCGCAGGAAACTTTCTGGAAGAGGACAGTGCATTAGGCATAAGAATTATCTTAATATGATATTCCCCAAGTATTACTGTTGCAGAGAGAACAGAAAAAAGAAGTGAGGTAGCAGGAGAATAATACTTTGCTCTGGAGAACGCTGACAGCTGATACAGCGTCATCTTCAAAGCTGCCTCAAATCAAGTACTCTATGAGGTTATAACTGCCAAATACATGTTAGCATTACCACATTGAAAGAGAAATAATCATTCATTTAAATACCAGTAAAGTGAATCTGTCAGAGCTGTAGGTGGCAGCGCCATATTCTATATGAGAGAACCTTTGACAAAACGCAGAAAAGGACTCTGATTTGTCAAGAAATAAACTTAGCTTATTTATTCGCAACTGGTTGATATAAAACTTCTTAGTTCCTTACTGTGGAAAAAAAGATGAAGTCTCCAAAAATCAGGAAGATTTCAAGTCCAGAAGTAAAGAATACATCTGATACTACCGATACTAAGTCAAATTGTTGACATATGATAGTTCATAGGTTTCAAATGATATTTCATGTTTTAGGAAAAGAAATGTCTGTGGATTTCTAGAACAAGGTTATTTGCTGAACATAAGTATCAGTCTAGAGTGAATATGTATATTTCACCTTATAATTTCACTGGATAGACTACAAGGGAAGAGTCTACATGGAAAAAAAAAAATGTTGTTGTTAATACTTCACCATGATTGGAAACTGCTCCATGCACAAGGTGCCTGCAAACATTTGCTATATATCATAGAGTCCAAAAGCCTGTGAATATAAAAGGATCCTCACAACAAGCCCTCAGAAAAGCATTATAACTAAATACTTGTTTATGCCCATTTTACACAGCTGAACGTGGTTTGATGTAAGTGGAGTTACTCCCAATCAATGTCAATCTAAGCAAGAGATCAATCAGGTATTATAATTTTGAAGAGATTTTTTTTTTTCACTTTTAAATGTCATGACTGACACTAGTATAATATTCAACTTCATTAAACAAACAGATAATAAATCCCGCTCTGCTGCTTGCTTTTTTTTTTTTTTTTTTTTTTTAAATGGGTGTTATACCATTTTTGGCTTTTCTTGCATACAAGAAAATCAGGACTTTTGTAGTACTGACTGAGCAGTATTATCTGAATGCTGGATCCATAGTGCCTGGGTTTTAACTACACAAGAGGACTGTGCCAAAGAACTTCAAGGATTTTTATCTGAAACTATTATAGATGCCCTGGACACCTCTTTTAAATTTAGTGAAGCCAGTCAAGCAGATAAAAGGAGATAACTGGAAGTTTAGTGTGAATGATCTGGTTATGAATGCAGTGTTTTTCATACATCATAGCTTATTCCAGCTGCATTCCCTACAGGATACCACATGATTCAGTGTTAAAAGCTCTAATGTACATTTGATCAATTTTAGTTTGTCATTTGGAGGAAAAGCTGTCAAACTGCCACTAAACTAAGTTTCTCTTTATTCTAAAGTACAAAAAAGTAACACTTCAAATAATATGAGTATCAGGCAAAGTGAACTTATACTGCAATAGGGAGTGATGTAAGTAAAGCACCCTCGAATACAGGTAATTGCAATGGGACAAAATAACAAATATAGATGAATTCTGTCTCTCAGAAAAGCATTCATTTAGGTAGACAATAAAAAAGACCCCGCAGCAGCAACAATGAAAACAATTCATTTTCTTAACACATTCCTGAAGGTTTTACAAACTAATTTAGAGTGCTGCAAATCACTCTCCTGTGCTTTGGTGTTTCTACTTTGCTCGACAGTCACACTGCTGCAGGGCCCAAGGAAGGTGATGGTGCAGGAAGGGATGGGGTGATCCATAGATAAAGGAGTGATAAAATATATTTGACAGCAACATAAACAATAAAGGGAGATGGGACACCTGGGATTTCAGTTGTTCCATTTTCAAGGCAAATTTAGTTCCATATTTTAGTTTTCCTTACTGGGGCATTCTCAGATATTACATTTAATTTACAGTTTAAAAGTAAAATACCCAATTCTTGTCAGAGCCCTGAGGGCTCCCACAGGCCTGGCTATCTCTACCTGGACCCTGGGGCTCTCCAACTTGCCCACAGCCCAGGACCCCATGTCAACCCCTAGGGCCATCAGCCCCTACCCCCGTGGTGCTGCAGCAGGGCCAGTCTCCAGCTCTCCACCCGTGGGCTCACATCCTGGCCCAGCCTCACCCAGGGAGGTGCCTGATGCCCAGGACAGGGGTTGCCCTGGTGTCCCCAGTACCCTCCTCCTGACAGGGGTTTTGAGGTCCTGCCCTGCCAGCCCCAGGGTTGAGGAGCCCCCTGCACTCCCGGTGGCCTGACCCTAGGGAGCTGCCAGCCCTTGCTGAGTGCTGACAGTTCTCACAGAAGGGCATCATGCTTTCTCCATGTCTGAAATACAGTTAATTTTCAGTAAATCCTGATTTTATATACATTTGGTTACCTCAGGTGTTATTAACTGACTAGGTGCTTTGTGAATTATAAACTTGTTAAAATCTAACCTGGCCTGACATTGGTTTGAATGGGAAAACTAAGAAGAGTTTCCTAGTGCATACAGTGGTTGGACCATGGTGGGACACAGTCAGAGAGAGCTCAGATGTCTGACTGAAGATCAGCCAGGGCAGGGAAGGTAGCCCATCCAGCAGGTCCATCCCCTGGGCAGCACCATGGAGGCAAACTTGTCTGTCCTTCAAGTTACAGCCAAGCTGGAGACAGGGGGACCAGAAAAGTGGACAATAAGATGCGTGGGAAACTGAGTGCGCTGTCATGCTCAAAGGGTAATGATCAGCGGTACAAAGTCCAGCTGGTGGCCAGTGACTAGCAGTGCTCCTCAGGGGTCAATAGTGGGGCCAGTCCTACTTCATGTCTATATTAATGGCAGGGATAATGGGATGGAGGGTCAGCAATTTGGGGTTGCTACCAGATTGCAGGACAGGGCTCCTATTCAGAAGGACCTGGAGAAGCTGGAAAAAAAAGAGTGACTTGACCCTCAGGAAATTTAGCAAAGTTCTGCACCTGGGATACTATGCAGCAAAACAGTCCAGTTAGAAAACAGTGTTACAGTAAAGGACCAGGTGCTTCTGACTGACAACAAATTAAACGTGATTAATAGTGCACTCTTGCATCAAAAAAAGCCAGTCATGTCCTGGGATGTATTAGCAAGACTGGAGCCCACAGCATGAGGGAAGTGATGTTTCCCCTTTAACTGGCACTTGAGAGGCTGCGTCTGGAGTACTGTGTCTATTTTTGTGTCCTCAGTACAAGAAAAAGATTGACAAACTAGAGCAAGACCAGAGGAAGGGTGACAAAATGGTCGGCCAGCTGGAACACATGACAAAACACAGCATGAGAGAGCTGGGTTTATTCCTCCTGACAAGGCAGAGGTAAAAGGGAGATCTCATGGTGGTCTACAACTCCCTTATCAGAAGATACAAAGATGAAGGAGATAGATTCTCTCAGAGGTGCACAGTGGAAGGGCAAGAGGCAAAGGACACAAACTGCAATATTAGAAATTATTACTTGATATAAGGGAAAAAAACCCCACTGTGACAGTGGTCAAACACTAGAATAGGTTGCCTGGAGAGGTTACAAAATTTCCTCCCTTGAAGATTTTTAAAACCCAATTGGACAGTGCCCGGAGTAATCTGAACTAACTGGACCTGCTTTGAGTAGAGAAGTTGCATGAGATAGCAAGAGGTCCTTTCTGTCTTACATGCTTCCATGATTTCATGATTGATCTTAGTTTACCACCTGCACTGATGGGAAGCAGAGATCTCTGAGATAATGTAAGGCTTGGTGGGTTTATTTTTGATGCATTGCTGTCATTAACAGAAATATCAATGATTTATTCATTATGTGACTCAATGGCTTGCAGCCAGCTCATTGTCACGTCATTGCTCTTGAGCTTTAAAGATCAAGTAGGATGTATATAACAAGAGGGCAATTATTTGCTTCACAAAGTCACTTCAGCTACATTTAACATAAATATAGCAATACTGACTTGCTAGTCTTCCCTGGTTTGGGGGATTTGAAGAATTGCTTTAGATATTAAGTAGAAAAATCAACCCAAAGGCAATTCTGGAGACCTGGCTTTGTCAGAAGGACAAAACAACAAAAATCAGTGTTCTGATTCTTGAAAATCATTTTGTGTTTGCAAAATACTAAGTGTGGGAAAAGGGCTAATAGCATGTTTGAGCACTCTTTTTAATAGCTATAGTGATGGAAAGAAAGCTTCTGTGTACCACATGCCCTGTAGCATGGCAGAAAATTTTACCCTGCGCTAGCCAGAGTCACTGCAGGAGAAGGGTGGAAAGAGAAGAGAAAGAGATAAAGGTGAGAATTTGCAGCTTCCTTTGTCAGCTCTAGTAAATCTGTCCTCGGTAAGTGAGAAGGGGCATGGATTTTTTTTACTGAATAGTAAAACCTCACAAGACTGAGAAACTACAATCACAACATAGAACAGAGGAAGGGTTCTGGGTCACCAAGTCCACTCTTTTCTATCAGGAACAATCTCATATAATCCCTACCAGAAATATAAGCAGTTTGAAAAGGTTTTAAAGAATATCCTCTTCAAGCTTGACTTGCTCCTAACCAATATCATAGTTTGACTTCACCCTTCTTCAGTGTTTTTCCAGGCAGAGCCCAGGATTTTGCTGTGTGGATTTCTGAGTATATATACACTTCAACACTTGGTTTAGTATCATAAAATGTGTTTCAGTTGTGATAAAAGCTAAATTTCAAATGATGCTTAGCACATTCATCTGTTGTGGCAATTCATGAGCAGAAAAACTCTTCCTTGTATTACTTAGTTTTGCTGTAAGATAAATTTTTATTTTAAATTAAACAAAAATGGCAAACTACCAATCCTACAAAGGCAATGCTATTAAGGCAGCTGAGTTTTAGGGTTTCTCCAAGTGCTGCTTGGAGTCGCTGTATCAGTCGTTCAATATCCCTGACTTCCAACCAGTGAATTGCCAATGAAATATCTAGCTAATTACGATGCTTGTATCTATTTGTCACTTGATCCAGCACAGTTCTGTAATTGCCTACTTTGGTTTCGGCACAGTGGGTTCACCCCAGCCTCTGAAGAGGGATGGTGCCACTACAGTGAAACTGATCTGAAGCACTGAGCTGACATGAAGCTCATGCAGGTTCTAGCCTATTACATGTCAGAACAGTAATTTTCCTCCCTTGATGCTTTAAATCTAATGTTTCCACACAGCAGTTTTACCAGCAGCAACTTATGAAGCTCAATGCCTCTATACTTAACCTTCCTAAAAAATAAATTATGATTGATACTATAATTTTCTAGCAAAATAATCAGAAACCTGGTTTAAAAAAAAACCAACATACTCTGTTGGGTGGAACATGCATTGAGACTACTTAAAAGGAATAGATGGAGAGGGAATTGTCAGAAAAAAAGTTGAAAATCTCTTTAGTCCTGACTCATCAAAGTCCATAAAAATATTTAGGCATCCTGATAGTGTCATTATCCTCAATTTTGCCTGAAGTTAAGCATAACTTTAAGTGTTTTGCTGAATTGGGTTTGTTTGAGTTGTTATTATAATTTGCTTATACACAGACACATATTTATTATTTATATTTAGGTATATAAGTCTCCATGTGTTTTATTTATGCAAAACATATAGTATTTCTGAAAATTCCCCAAACAAAAGCCTTTGTTTTAATAATTTTTATATTGTGTATCAACAATAATATGCTTTCTGTGAAGGCCCAGTTGGGAAAGCTTCCATTTTGCTACTTTGGGGTCATAACTATACTAACCCAGATTTTAAAGGAATAGAATGGCCCCAGAGGGCATGATCAAACTTCTTTTCCACACAAATGAACACATTTGCTTGACCTTTCTCAGTAGAAACTTTGAGAAAGTTGTTTAGCATGGACAGTAAGTTTTTTAATAGGTGTTATGACATTTTCTGAAGGTGTATTGAATCTTAAGTTATCTTTTTGGTCTCATAGATTAAACAAAAAATAATAAAATAAAAAAAAGTTCGCATTTTCAGCTCTGCAAGCATGACCATTATCCAGTCATATGCTGACCTTCATTATCAACTGAAGGACTAAACAATGTTCTGGGGTTGAACAGAAAGTTGAATTACTGGGATATTAGCTACTTGTAGTGTTGCAGTGAATGGATTCCACCCCACCCCACTTTTTTCCCCAGCACAAGATTTGTTATTTTAAGAATAAAAAGAAATGTTGTAACTATAAATCTTGAGCTGGTGCACTCTTCTTCACTGATCCTAAAATACTGTTCCAGACCTTGGAGCCCTATCAGAAACATAAGCCTTTCTTTTAAACTAATTTTAATAGTCCTGTACCTTTAATATTTTTTTCCTGCTCAAAATTTTGATGTTGCAATAAGATTCTGAGGCTGGTGAAAAAGTATTTCCCTATGGAAAGGAATCATGAGGAAAGAGATTAGATTTGAAGATCAGGCTACTGTAGATTGCAATTAACTACTTCTGTGCTTACAAAAGGATAAGTGTGCAGTGATTTGTATGTGCACACTCTCTTCATGTTGATGGCATTGGTTTAAAGAAAGAGATGATGTTGACCATCTTCAATTATTCAGTAATATTTTTGGCAACTTTATCTGCAACCTTCATAAGAAAGAAAATAACAAATTGTCTTTTCAGAGCAAAGGGCAAACATATTTTCAGGAGAGACGGTATTTCTTTGCACAGAAGCCATTCTGTTAACTGAACCATAAGCTGGGTCCCAGCATTCATTTCTTTGCAGTCAATGATAGAATAGTTCCAAGCTGATTTCAAGAATATTACTACCTGATAAATACAAGAATCTAAAACTTCCTTTTGTTTTGACATGTTAGAGAAAATTGCATAAACTCAGTCACAACTTTTTCATTTCTCCAGTGATCCCTATGAATTATGAGTACCTGGAGTCTAGGAGTACTGGGGTAATTGTAAAGCACATGAGTTCAAAGAGTGAGACAGTGAGCCCTATAGACAGGAAAACAAACCCACTGCAGAGATCCATTTTCAGCATAGGCTTTTCCTCTCACATTCTTCATTTCATTCCACTGAGGTTAAAAATAATTTGACTGCTTTGGTAGACAATGAAAAGATGTCAACACCACCTGCAGAAAACATCTAGTGACTTTGTTCTGGTCTAGGTCTAGGGAATTTTCTGCACTGAGTATAGAAAAGTTGGCTTTGTGCACTGTAACAGCTAAACTGTACTTGGCCTGCCTGAATGGTAGAAGAAGTAGTGCAAGGTATTCTCTTAACCCTACTCAACAAAGAATAAGTCCTCAAAAGTGAATTGCCTAGTGATGCTACTCAGCTAATTCAGATCAGGTTTTTCTTTCCTGGAAAACCACTGAAGTTCCTCTTTTGCCACCTATTTGCATCAATATTTTTAAGTGGTGCGTGACTGCTGAGGGCACAGTAAATTATCTTGTATAGTACTTGTACTTTTCATTGCAGATTTCTATTAAGCTGCCAAAGAAACACTAGAATCAATCAGTGCCCTCTAACTCATGTGCTATAGGCTTTTCCTGAATTAATTTGTTTGAGGGAGAACACAGATTTTTTTTTTTTTTTAAATGTCAAGTTTGGACTGAGAAACATCTAGTTAAGGGGAACCTCCTACATCCTTGGTTGAGTGATGCTTGGCCTGATTACCCTCCCTGTTAGTAGTATGTATCATATTTTTTTATATAATATGTCTAGATTAATTTTTTCCACCTGTAGCTATTGGTTGGATCTTAGACATTTGTCAATCTGACTAAATAGCCCTCTTTTATCAATTTCCTGGTTTTCATGCAACTACTAATATATCCCTTGGTTTTCTTTTTATCAAGCTAAACAGCTTTGAGCTCCTGGAGAGAATTACTATTATGGTTATTTCACAGTACTTAATTCCATACATTTCTCTGTATCCTTCAATTTATCAGCATTGTTTGGGAACTGTGGACACCAGTACAAATTACATTACTAGCCAAATCATTTGCATTGCTACCAAGAACAAAGGGAATATGATCTTTCTGATCCAGTATAAGATTTTATTATATTTATGCAGCAGAGCAATGCATTGCTTCTTTTGAAATAGGAGCTCATGTTCAGCTGATTACCTATTATGCACTTCTAATCCTTTTCAAGATTTTTCCAATTTTATAATCTTTGTGGCATCTGCAAACAACATTAATAACAATTTTTTGTTTTCTTCCAAAGCACTGATAAAAATATCTCATAGAATACAGCCAAGAACTCAGCCTTGCAGAACCCAGTAGAATATTCACTCTCTAAGAAGATTCCCATTTATAGTTGCATTTTGAAACCTGTCAGTCAATCAAATTTTAATCTAGTTAATGTCTACAGTGCTCATTTGCTGTTGGCTGAGCCTCATTTTTAATAATCTATATCTGCAGAAAAGACCAGAAACTACTTCAGCAACGAACAGTTCTATTAACCTTATGTTCTTATACTGTTTTTCAGGTTCACAGAAGCCTCTTATAAAACTTTGGACTATCTTAAAAAATAACTAGCTATTGGAAAAACTGTTATTAGACTAGTATACTCATCGAAAAGAAACCAAACTGGTTTGTCAACATCTATTTCCTAAAGAAGTATGATGAACAGTGGCAGTTTTATTATTACTACCATTCTGTACTAGCAATTGTATTATTGCTCTTGGGTCACTCTGACAGTCCTTTGAATACTTAGCTCATGCCAATTGCTTATGTGAACTCCTAGCAAACGATAGCCACACAATAGATGTCAGAATGTACCACATTGTCCTAATACTTATGGAAATTCAACATCAATGATAGAAGAATCTCACATAAATTTTAAAATTCTAGGAAATAAACTATATAGATCCACTGATGTTCTTTAGGATTTTCTGTTCAATACTATACTGCTTCCTGTTCAATTGAAAGTAGTGTATTTTGAAAGTATTTATGGTATTATGAAAATATTTTATTGCTTCCCAAAACCACGAGTAGTGGTTTAACCCCAGTCGGCAACTAAGCGCCACACAGCCACTTGCTCACCCTCCCGCCCCAGTAGGATGGGGGAGAGAATCGGAAAAAAAAAAGTAAAACCCGTGGGTTGAGATAAAGGCAGTTTAATAGGACAGCAGAGGAAGAGAAAGTAGTAATCATAATAATAATAATGATGAAAGAATATACAAAACAAGTGGTGCACAACGCAACTGCTCACCACCCACTGATCAATGCCCAGACAGTCCCTGAGCAGTGATTCTGCTCCACCCCGGCCAACTGCCCCAGTTTCTATACTGAGCATGGCACCATGTGGTATGGAACACCCCTTTGGTCAGTTTGGGTCAGCTGTCCTGGCTGTGCCCCCTCCCAGCTTCTTGTGCACCTGGCAGAGCATGGGAAGCTGAAAAGTCCTTAACTAGGATAAACACTACTTAGCAACAACTAAAACATCAGTGTGTTATCAACATTATTCTCATCCTAAATCCAAAACACAGCACTATACCAGCTACTAGGAAGAAAATTAACTCTATCCCAGCTGAAACCAGGACACCACAATACTTATGGGAAGAAAACACTTATTGGACAATTTCTCTTTGTTATTTTTGCTAGTTCTACCACCTTATCCTGTAAAAGCCAGTCCTATTCTTAGGATTATTTAAATTCTTCATACACAAAACTCCCTATTATTTTGTAATCAGCTGCCAAGTTATTTCTTCTTTTCCTTTTGCTTCCCTTAAAATTTTCTATGGTTCCAAGCACCTAATCTTTATGATTTTTTTCTGTTCTTTCATTTCTTAATTTTCTTTTGTACTATTATTTTTATATGCATACTTCTACCTTCCTTCTAGACCATGTCACTGGGTTATTTTACCTAATATGGTTGTCTTTGAAGGATCACAGTTCTTTTTAAGCGGTCTTAGAGAGTTTCCAATTTCTTTTTACCTTTTTTGGCTTGATTCTTCTTCTTCCAGTTGATACAACTCAGACTCATCTTCTGCTTCCCAAAATTACAGAATTGAATGTCACTTTTGTTTTTCAACACTTTGAGGTGGTGTAGTTTTATCACACCAAAACATTGGGAAGATCAGTATTTTCCACACTTTTCTGGAAGTGGGACAATCATAACTGGACATTTAACAGTGGATGTTCAAAATAAGATCATTATTGTCCCTAAAAGTTAGTGCATGAAAACTGTATCCGATTTGTGAGGAAGAAATATACTTTCACTATGTGTGCCTTCAGAATCTAGCTTATTCATCATTCTGGTTCTGACTCATAGTATTGTTTCAATAGGAAACCATGAACCAAAGTCCCACTGTGAACCACATAGGTGGTTCCCATAGGTTCTGGAGGTTGGTGGTCAGTTAACGCAGAATGTGCTTAGAAAGATTTCCATGTAAGTGAACTTTTTATGAGTCAGTGAAACATGAAGCTACTTTATGTCATCCATAGCTGCAAAAATGTTTTGCCTATGGCTTCAGTGGAGAGGCTTCTGGAGTGATTTTTCACTCTCCTCACATTTTCATTTAGTTTTTGCAAGCTCATGATGTTTCCTAAGGAGCTTTGGTATTTCTTCCATGCAGTTAATATTGAACAAACTAAAACATTATGGATAATCTGTTGCTAATGCCTTGATTTATTAGCTCCTGAAGTCTCATTCCAACCTGGCAGAGCCTACTAGAGCCATTTCTGAAACTGTCAAGAGTTTTGGGGATGTGTTAAGACCCTAGTAGCTGGTAATCAATGAGCACCTGGGACCTAAATCTTCTTAACCACATAGCAGATTTTATCTAGTGGATTATCAGACTAGACAAATATTCAAATGAAGGTTCCTTCCTTCCTTGAATTGAGGCTTTCAACTAAGAAAAATAACTTTGCACCAACACACATGCTTTGAACATGTTCAACTATGTACACATGTGCACTGAGGAGATACTTGATATTACTTAGAAGCATCTTTTAATATTTTTGAGATGATAAGCTAGGGAATCAATCACCAAAGAAAGACGGAGTTACTTTGATCTTTCAAAGCATCTTAACTGCCTACAAATAAGGGCCCCAATCCCCATTGAATTATGTTATATAAATGTAGAAGCTGAGTAAGCTATCCCAATTTTGTCTCAGTACCTGGAGCAGAAGCAAAGACAAAAAAATTCCACAATTCTGAAAAAAATATTAAGTATTTTATGAAGCAAAAATAAAATTAAAAAAACCCAGTACCTTGACTACAATGCTGGCTGCCACTGGTGTAAGAAGGCAAACATGTAAAGAAGACTGGAGAAGAGTAAATGCCAGATATCATTTTGTTTCCAGGCATTTGAGAGAAATGAAATCAAAATATTTTTCTGTTTAAATTGTAAATACTTAAGGTGAAAAGTTATTTTACTTGTAAAATAAATTAATTCATCAACAGAGCTAGTCATTTGTTTTCCATTTGCAGGTGCTTAATGATTAACTTCTGCATTACTTTCTATTTTCTGTCAGAATAGAGAAGCCAAATAGGTCCATGTGATAACAGTGGTGTTAGGAAAAGTTCAGTGGTGCAATGGTGGTACTGTGATTTGGCAGAGCATGTTAGAAACACAGAAAACTTCTTCATATATTCAGGACTCTTTATCCAAAGAATAAGATGAAACTGATGCAGTCAATGATTTATAGTTGTTTGCTGTCTGCAAAAATAACCTTGTTATAAAGAAGTAAAGTAATTAAATGAAACTGTTATCCTTTCAGTTGAATCTAAATATCAAAGCTGACTCTAAAAATTTTTAAACATTTTAAGAAAACAGATGGTCTACTTCTGTAAATAAGGCTTTGAAGAACAAAGTTGGGAAAAGAAATGAATTAGACTTTTCCACTGATCTTACTATTAAGTAAAGCTTTGAAAGAAAGGCTGTGAACACTTGTTCCAGTATATTGGGTACTACTATCATGTTAGTTTGTTTTGCTTTCACTAGCTTTTATCTTATCTTTCATACATTTTTGTGCCTCCAAATACAATACTTTCATACAATTAAGAAGCAATAAATACTGAAAGAGTTATACTAACAGGAGTAAAAACAACTGCTAAGTATAGGAAGAAAATCTTAGGTTACCCATGAGAATACACAGAAAAAACTTTGGAGAAATATTTTCAGTTCTTCTTCCATCTATTATATCTCAGAGGGGGAAAAAGCCATATAACAGTTGCCTTTAAAACCTGGACGACATATCCAGAGAAAAACAAGAATAAAAAAACTTTCTTTTACATACCCATACATTTCCTATTACTGCTTATGGAAGCTGAGCAGATTTAGCAGCCTGAGTACACACATTTGGTGTGATTTTTCTCCTGGGGGTAATTGAAGGAGACCTGTTTGCTTCTTTGGCATTTGTTGAGGTTATAGACTTGTGTACTAGCCTCTAAGCTAAAGAAGTATTTTTCTTTCCACACGCAAAAGGACCCTCAAAGCATTCTTGGTGGTCACTTAGCAGAAGCCAAGGATCAGCCTGAACCTGATGAGGGTCTAAAGACATGAGAATATAGCCTTTAGTACCATGGCAGCCAGGATAGGTAGCAGCTGGGACACTGACGGCATGGCTATGAATGGGCAAGAGCACAAATGAGGAGCTGATTTGGATGGAAGGCATCAGAGTTCTGACACGTGCAGATGGCTTCACACAGCACTGCCAAAGCTGTTGATACAGAAGTCAACTACAGGGAACAATAGGGAGCATGACCTCTTCTAAGGGACACTAAATAGCCATGGTTGTTACATGCAAGCATTTGGCGCAGATAGCGGTGCATTTGAAAAGCAGCACTGCTAATCTGCATGTCCTCAGCCACAACCACCTTAAAAGAGTGGGCCCGTTAGTGGGTGGTTTTTTTATTATAGACTTGACGATGCTGAACTTGCCTTCTACAGATTCGGAGAAGTTTGTCATGGTCATTTGCCTTAATATAAATGCTGCGTGCTCTGGGATGAAGTTCAGGGTTTGGATGTGAGCAACTGCCTTTTAAGAAAAGTACAAGTTTCCAGCACTAAGACCTGAAGCGTCATGGACTGCTGCTGAGTCTCTGGAGAGCAGTGCAGTTTCTGCTGCTGGTAATGTACACACAGAATGGGTTTGAGAAATCAAAAATAGATTTGTTTGCCTCCAGCAATGTAATTGTGTTTTCCTGTTACTACAGACAGATTGATACACCTCTGAGCTGCTTGTTTAGAGCTGAATTTCCTGTGGTGATAGCATCATGGTCTTGTCACTGGCAGTGGAGTTTTTTCTGGAGACTCTCTGAGGCCTCCATGGATGCTCATGCACCTACTTGTACTACAGAGTTCACTAATGTGCTTAGCTTTACGTGCTGATGCGGTGACATCAGTGCAGATGCCGAAGGCTGTTAGTAAGCAGGGCATGTATACAGGGTATCTGGCTGGCCTGTGCTGTGGGCATGAAGTTGTTAGATCAGTATAGTCTCACTGGGACAGTCCTCGGGAGCATACTAAGAGCATGGGGGCCGTAACACCCAGTAGTAACTTGCAGCCTGAATCCGTCCCTCTGTGCATATCTTTGTGCACTTCACTCTGCTCACCTGCATTTACCTGCCTTAATCCCATGTTATTGTCAGGTCGCTGATAATTGCCATTTCACGTCCAACCACATCGCCAGTTCCAGTGGTGAGGGACAAGAGTTTTGTACCCTGATTAGCTGTATGCCAATGACAGATATTAATCTATCCCTAAGGGACTACGATGAGACACGCTATCCATTTCTAAGCTTCACAATGATTGACTGCAGCCCCAATTAGGCTGAGACATTCAGTTGTATTTTGTGTAAGCTCTTCAAGGGCAGCCTGAAATACCTTGTACTCTTAATTCTACTGAGTATATGGTTTTAAAAGTTTTTAAATTGAATTGTAAATTTAATTTCTTTAATGCAGTACTATTCTATCACAGAAAGGCAAATATTTTTTAGAATGAGTTTATGTAGGGGGTTAAATCTACCTCAGACATTTAATTTTGAAGTGACCTTGTTTATGCTGGGTGGGAAGAAACATTTATTATGTGTTTGTTAAACTACAGCTGTGTGCTCAGCATTACAGGAGTCTGGGCCCCTGCCTCCAAAGATTAATATAGTTTTGATTTGAAGTCAGTGAAAATCATACACTGCTTTTGGTATTATATTAATATATTCTGTATAAAATTTAACCTATTGAAAAAAGGAGCCTCATTCCACAGAAAATATTCTGATTTCTCTCATACCTGTGTTTTGGTAACCTAAATATTGTAGAAATCATCTTATAGCTTGGAAAGCAAAGCCCGAGTGACACTGAAAATATTGTGTTTAAATAAACACCACAAAAAGCAATAAAACTCTTTCAAGGGCAGTGCTGAGTTGTTTCAGCATCAGATGCGAATGTGATTAATGCTTTCTGAAATAACTTTACATAAGGTACACAACTGAGGACACATATCTTCGGGTTTAATCTTTCATTTTTATCAATGTAACTCAGTCTTTTCTTTCAAATTTCTGTTTATAACCTACAGGGCATATTTTATGGTGCCATTCAGTATCACTGGTGTGGTCACTATGGCAGTTTGATTTTAATAAGTTTTAAACAGACGTTGCCAGTCTGAAGGTTAGCTCTAAGGGTTATGATTTAGAGTTATCACTTTTACTCAGTATTATATCATGAAAGGAAAACAAGACATGGCCTCAAACCATGACATTTAGATGGAGGCTTCAGAAACTCAAAGACTGGAGCTTGGCAGTCTGATGTGGGGTTTTAATTCTGCCTGGTTTAACAAAAAGGTCACTTTGTAAAATTTAAATCTGAATCTACAGTCCTATTTCAAGTCACCCACAACTTTTAGAACGATGTTCAGATTCAGAGGTTTAGTAAAAAAATGTATCGTGGATTAAAATATGTTCTTACTTTCAGTTCTCGAATAATTTTACAGTCCAGGGACGTTTGGGGGGGGATAAATAAAGAAAAGGTTTTAATTGTAGCAAAGTAAAAAATGTGGTTGTTCACATGGAGTATTTGCTTCCTAAGTTGAAAGAGAGGAAAGAGATTGACTTCTGCAAATGAAAGGCAAGCATCAGTATAAATTGCATTGGTTCAAATCCTGTGATCTAAGAGAAGGAAAAAAAAAAAAAGACATAAAGCAACATAAATTAACTGCAAGCTATTTCTTACATTGAATCTTTCCTCTCAGCTTTGTTTGTAGATCCCTGCATCTAGTAAGCGGTTTACTTGTTCTGTTGCATTAGAGTCAGTGCTGATACTCAACAATATTATGATCTGTATTTATGACCTCATAAAGATAAACTAACTACGTATTAGTACTGCTTCTGATTGTACTTCTTTAAACTGAGTTTATGGAGGGATTAATCCTGCTGAGTACACACACTGCAGTCAGATGGCATTGTTAACTTTGCCACTATTCAAAACAACAAAGAGAATTTCTGATCAATGCTTTGCAGCCCTCTTTTAACTGTCTGTTGGTACCTGACTTCTGGCATTTATCAATTCTTCAAACAGCCTTTATTGCTTACTCATCTGACCACCTTACCTGACTGATTTTGAAGAGTTAATGATGTCTGTCAGATCTTAGAGATCTGTATTTCTGAGAAACAAAAAAGATGATTATTTGATGGGACACCAATGAGCTAGTTTGTATATGATTCAGTTGCCTCCTTCCTGACCAACCCAGTCATAAAACTATGTTGTATGTTACATGTAAAACTATGCTGTATGTTACATGTAAAAATCTGCAGTTTCAGGCTCCAGACTCTACAGCATCAGATGCTGTAACAATATTCTTCCCATAGTGTTGATAAACAAGCCAGCTAGCTCATGATGAGGTATCAATCAATTCCTGATGCCTATAGTTAAAATTTTCTGTTCCTGATGCCAGAAGTTATGTGCAAAGCTAGTCATCACTGACCTCTTATTGCTAGCTGTGGTGTCTGACGCATCAGTAGCAACATATAGATGTATACAGACTGAGGCAAAATGGTTGTACTAAAGGACATTTGCCCCCTCTGGAGCTTTAGTCTTCAAGAGAGGTCTTCCAAGCAATACATGAAATATTCATTTGTACTTGAGTTGTCATTTGTCTATGTCTCCTTATACTTTGTTTTTGCTGAAGCACTGAGTATACTGCTCTGTATTTTATCCCTCTGTATTTTGTCTAATACAATCACTATATTTTGTCTTAAAAGATTATCTTCTGCTAGCTCTTTCCTTTGAACAGTTGATTTGTGGAGATTAGAAACTCATTAAGCATTCACACCCCATGATGATGGGTGTAGCCTACACAATCAAACAGACAGATTATTGGAAATGCGCGTAAGGTGCAACATAAAACATATTTAATAGCAATTGAATGTAAATATTTCATAGCAGAAATCAGGTGCCAAGTCTGAATGCTTCCATAAAAAGAACTGACTGCATTTTTCAAATTAATGTCTCCTTAGTAGAACATACACAATTTAAAAATAAAATCAACTTAATGCAGTCTTTCCATGTAATTCTCGGTTTACATATCTATGCAAATTTACCCTGTTACTAAATCAGATTATTCCCTTCACAGACAACAAAAACACATATGTTTAGAAACTTGGTGTACTGATAATATTAGAATTCAAATTATCCCTTAGGTTAATAAAAATAAACCTGTTTTTTTTTTTTTTCCTTTTGTAATATGAAATAACAAAATATTTTCTAATGAGGCCCCACGGAGGACATAGAAAAGATTGTATCCCAGTCAACTTATAGTTACCCTAATTTCTTTTTATTCTGCATTGAGACAGTACTTATACTTGTAAACTAGTGGGCATTACAAATATTTATTATGCCTTGACCTAATGTAATGTAATGTAATGGATATATGTATGTTTATACAGACACATATGGTAATACCTATACAAGTAAGTGTATGTGTGTATGTATGAGTGAATGGCTTTAATGACATCCTTGCATACCAGAGCAACCTGAAGTCACACTGCAACTCTAAACAGGATTTCTGTTAAGAAGATACCTGAATTCAGTTAATTCAGTTTACTATACACACGTTCATACCTGTTTCTGAAGGAGCTAAACTAGTACCTGAAGACGTTAGTGCTTGAGCTATTGCTCATGTACAAAAAGTTTAAAGTCTGAGAAATTTTCAGTATTGTCACTGAATAAGTAGGTTCCTTTACATTTCAATCTCATATTAAATGAATGTGATATTTTTCAGCATTGGGGTTCTCAATTATTTTATTTATAGTGAGGATATTTCACCTACTGCATAAATATGTTATTTCATGGGTCATTGCAAATACATTATAGTTTCAGTATGCATGAACACAATACAATTTTACAATAAAAGTCAATAAATTAACATTCCCATGAATCTGAAAATCCTGCTGTTCTAAGCAGGAACTTTGCATAATTTAATTCCGTCTCAGGTACCTTTCTTAGGAAAATATTTTTTAAAAAGCAACTTTACCCATAATTAAAATGAGAGACTGGTCTGGGTTGGGTTTTTTTTTTGGCCCTGGTTTTATGCCCCCTTAAATTTTTCATACATAAGATCAATATGTGAGCACAGCTTGAAAGATACTGATCAGTGTGCACTATGGAAATGGGACACAACTAGATCAGACATTTTCTTTTTCCAACATTTTCCAAATCTAGTGTAATTCAAAAAAGAACAAAAACTCCATGTATATTACATCAGAGATTTTGCATCCATTTCTTAAATGTCTTCAGATTCAAAGTATATCTCTGCACAGCTTAAGCCCGACTACAGTGACTGCTGAACATCTTGCTGTGTGAGAGGGCAGCAACGATAAATCACTTCTTGCAAAGTGAGTCACTCTCAGACAATGAACACAGCAAGAGTCCAAATAGTGATCAAAAGGCAGCGTGGCTCAGTATAATACTGCTCAGCAATTCCAGGCTGTGTTGAGCCATTTAGAAATGATAATGGGAGGCACAGAGGGTGCTAAAGACTCTCTTTACTCCCCCACCACAACATTATATGCTTCTGGTGATCTAGGACTACATAGTCCAATCATGAAATACTTAAACATTAGATCTTGGTAGTCCTATAAAAAGACCATATCCTATTAAGAAAAGGAAAAAGACACTTTTTTCTTTTTTCTTTCCCAATAGTCAGCAATGAACAGGAAAAATGTGGTATCACTGACCACAGCTGAATCCAGCTTGACATTGTAAAATATGAATGCCTCTGTTCTAGCAGATCTCTGAAGCTAGCTACAGTAGCCAGTTGGACTGCTTTACTGAGTAGACTAGAACAGCCCTACTATTTTTATAAAATAAGCTGAAATTGAAGGAGTGCAGTAATCATATTAGATGAGTTAATAAGCCAGTTAGATATTGATTTATGATTCTTAGAAAGAAATACGTTTTAAGTTGTACTCTAGTACGTACAAAGAGTTGTGAAGACTGCCAACCACTTCAAGAAACAGAGATAAAGAGGTTGTTTTCTCTTATAGGATATTTTTGAAGTTTTCTTTTGCTAAAGTTTTCTGCCACTGCTACCACTGATTTAGTGTTACTTCTGGTAACAACAGTAAGGGTGTTCATATAGCCAAGATTTTAGGAGGTACTCACCCCTTCAGCACCAAGTGGATTAACAGAAGTGTGCATCAGACTGTAGGTGATAGGAAGTCATCCACAACATATGCCTACTTGCAGAGCTATCGTTGTTGTAAGAATGAATGAATACTACTAAAAATTTGAAGATATTCACATCACTGATAGCTAAGCACTGAACTTAGCCATGTAGGTTAGCTGGCTAGTTTTCCCTGACTCTCTTCAAAATCAACAGAAAGTGGGTCACCTTTCCTAAAGGGTCACCTTAGGGATCTTCTATGCTAGATGTCTCCTTTGAATTTTCCTCTGGATGAACATACTTCCCTTCACCAACTGATCAGAGCAGGCAGAAGACCAAAGGGCTGAATTAGGCTCCTGAAGATAAGTATTTGCCAAGAGCATTTTGGGTAGATGAAACCTGAGGACAGACCTGGGCTGTGTTTCTCAGAACTGTCTTTTTAGCTACTTGACAGAAGCAGACTTTTGTAGGTTTATTTTGCATGGTGTGGCAGTACTAGCATCAGTAAAAGTTTATTATATGTCAACAGTGTGGCTTTACGTGTTAGAAACATGTCCCGGTTTTGGCTGGGGTAGAGTTAATTTTCTTCCTAGTAGGAGGCATAGTGCTGTGTTTGGGATTTAGGATGAGAATAAAGTTGATAACACACTGATGTTTTAGTTGCTAAGTTCTGCTTATGCTAGTCAAGGACTTTTCAGCTTCCCATGCTCTGCCAGGTGCACAAGAAGCTGGGAGGGAGCATAGGCAGGACAGCTGATTCAAAGTGACCAAAGGGGTGTTCCATACCATATGATGTCATGCTCAGTACATAAACTGGGGGGAGTTGGCCGGGGGGCAGCGATCGGTGCTCAGGAACTGTCTGGGTATCGTTTGGCGGGTGGTGAGCAATTGCATCACTTGGGGTTTTTTTCCTGGGTTTTGTTTCTCTCTCTCATTGTTCTCCTTTTCATTATTTTTTATTATTATTATTATTATTATTATTATTATTATTATTATTATTATTATTTCAATTATTAAATGGTTCTTATCTCAACCCATGAGTTTTCTTACTTTTGCCCTTCCAATTCTCTCCCCCATCCCACTGAGGGGAGAGGGTGAGCGAGCAGCTGTGTGGTGCTTGGTTGCTGACAGGGGCTAAACCGTGACAAAAGACTAAACTCAAATACTAGCTCTGAAATATCTTTGATGTTCATGGGAACCTTCCCTAATGAGGAAAGAAATTAAGTACTTAGAGACTTCATATTTTACTTTTTAATGTATTTCAGTAGAGCCTATGGTAATAATTGTCCCATATTCCATCATTATTATCAGTGATAGACAAGAACCGTTTTTGTTGTTGCAGAATTAATAGCAACTTGTGTTGCTATTCTTCATTAGATCACTTTAATGCTTGAAGTTTTATGTCTGTAAAAATATTCCATGAAAATCTGAGGTCAGCATCAGGTGGTCCTCAGGATACTTGCTTTCTGTTTCATTATTCTGACAGATCAATGGAACAAAGCTTGCTTCCTCTTAAAGCCTTCTGAAAATTCAAAAGCAAAAATTATCCTTTTCTGATTTTGCTTTATATGCTGTCACTTTCAGAATGAAAAATTTGTCTCGTTCAGGATTTAAGTGTTTGTGGTACACTGCTAAGAGTAATGATTCCAGACTCCTTTCACTTATTGGTGTGAATCATCATTGATGATGATACATCAGTTTAAAAGCAAGGTAAGCAATAAGAGAATCAGTTTCTCTTAGTAGCAAAAGATGCAGACTTGTCCCTTCATGTAAAAAATGTGGTGTCACGGAGAAGCCCAAACACCTGGGAACTTTGGCTAGGCCATAGAGTTGTTAACAAGTACAATGACAACATAGTACTTTTTTTTTTCAAACCGCAGGAAGTGGAATTTTCTACAGGTGAGGAATTTTTGTTCAGACTGTTCTGAAGTAGCTGAGGGATGCCTCTTTGTTTTTCATTCTTGATCTCAGGGATTTTGTTTCAAACACCTCTCACTCCAAAATATATTTCCCTTTTGCATTTGCAATATACCTTATTTTAATATATGAACATCTGCAAGAAAGATCTTGAGTCACTGATCTAAGTACCTTAGAGGATTTCCTTTGAAACTTTAGTTGCTGCTAGACAGAAAAGAGAGTTTTCATATTGAAAGTAAACTCTATATTATGGTTCCCGATAATTTAAAATGTGCATTTATTATTGTTTTAATAAACTGGACCTGAAAATCACAACTTTTTAAACAACTGTTAACTTATTCAACAATAGTTTGATGTGTTAATACTATGTAGAAACAAACTTTTTTCTTAGAGTTCCATGTATTTTTCCAAAGGCAAAAATTTAGTCCTGTTATTTACCCCTTCTTACTCATCCTATAAATAAAATGTGGACTCCCATTTTAAAAGGGAAAAGAGGCAAGTTTTCATCAGTTATAGGATTTTGGTGAATGTGAAACAATATTTAGTCTATTTCGTAAAATCATATAATACACAGGGAAATTCAAGGAGTCATACAAAGAGCTACAAGTGTTATTTTTATTAAGCAGTTCAATCTTAATAAGTTTATGAACTATATAATTTAAATAATATTTCCCAGTTATTCATAACTGAGAGAGTACCTGCTTTATGTGACTTCATTTGAAGCAGCAATCTGAGATAAGTTCTAGAAGACAGATAGTTCTTGGTTTAGTGAAATCCAGTCCAGGTGTGTGTCCCTTTTTCTGTTTTAACACTGAGGGGTTTATTCATTTTTATACTGCTTTAGTTGCAGTACAAAAGTTTCTTGCACAACAAGAAACTTTCCTTTACTTGGTTTTCAATTTTCTTAATGGTTTGTAAAGATTATTAAAAATTGCATAATATGATTTGTAAGCTTTTATTCCCCCCCCCCAAAAAAAAAAAGAACCACAGAAGGCAATAATACTGTTAGACTAATGACCCTCTTACTCATAAACAATAGCACTAGGAATGTAGAACTTAACTGTCATGGTATCATGACAATCTAATTTCCAAGCTTAAGATTTGACTCTAATGCTTATTTCTCCACAGAGTCTTAATGGATTCATGTCATTGAAACACTGTCTACAGAAGTGTATTTTCTTTGATACAAAATTCATGTAATGCTGCGGAGAACTGAGGCACCTAATACTGAGGTGTAACACACAGGCTACATATAAGACCATGTAAGACCATTCTTTAACACCATATTTGAACACTCCCAATAAAGGTAATAGGACTGCCTGTATGAAAATAAGAACTATTGTGCTTAAATAAATACCAGTATCAGAGGAAAGTTAATTAAATGCTAGTGTCTAAAAGTAAGACCTGCAAATGAATGTGAGAACAGTTTCAGTTCTCAGTGTAACCTTTTTAGACAGTTTGTTTTGCTCATGGGCAGAAGAGACACATACGAACTGGTCATCTGGTAGCAAGAGTTGGACCATCTCTAATCAGTACTACCAAATTCAGTGATCACTGGATCTTTTTTCTGCAAATTCAGGTACTCCTAGTAGAACTGTTTAATCTCAGTCAAGCTTCTACTTTGTACACACTTGGTAAGTAGGAGCATTTCTTGATTATATATTGTTATACATTCCTTTTTGTTTTCATTACTTACATCTTTATGTAGGTAGCTCAATAAACTGAGGGAAAAGCTTAAACAGATACATAATAATGAACCAACAGAGAAAAAAACAAATCATAAGAGGACATTGTCTTTCTGTTTTCATAGCAGCAAAATCAGTCATCTACCTTGACTCCTGTAAGGTCTTTGACACAATCCCACACAACATCCTTGTCTCTAAATTGGGGAGAGATGCCTTTGACAGATGGACTGTTAGATGGATAAGGAATTGGCTGCATGACCACATCCAAAGTGTTGCATTCAATGGCTTAATGTCCAAATAGAGATCAGTAAGAAGTGATGTCCCTGAGGGGTCTGTATTGGTACCAGTATTGTTCAATATCTTTATTAATGACATGGACAGTGGGATTCAGCAAGCCTGTGGATGGCATCAAGCTGAGTGGTGCAGTTGATTCTCTAGAGGGAAGGTATGCCACCCAGAGGGACCTTGACAGGCTTGAAAAGTTGGCTAATGTGGACATCATGAAGTTCAACAAGGTGCAGTACAAGGTCCTGCACCTGGTAGGGGCAATCCCTGTATCAATACAGACTGGGGGATGAATGGGTTGAGAGCAACTCTGCAGAGGAGGACTTGGGGATATTGGTAGATGAAAAAAATGGACATTAGCTGGCAATGTGTGCTTGCAGCCCAGAAAGCCAACAGTGTCCTGGGCTGCATCAAAAGAAGTATGGCCAGAAGGTCAAGGGAGGTGATTCTGCCCCTCTATTCCACTCCTGTGAGACATCACCTGGAGTACTGCATCCAGCTCTGGGATCCCCAGCACAAAACGGACATGGGCCTGTCGGATCTAGTCCAGAGGAGGACTACAAAAAAGACCGGAGAGATGGAACACCTCTCTTATAAGAATATGCTGAGAGAGTTGGGGTTGTGCAGCCTGGAGAAGAGAAGGCTCCAGGGAGACATTATTGTGGCCTTTCAATATATAACAAGGGCTTATAATAATCACAGACTCATCAAATCATTTAGGTTGGAAAAGACCCTTAAGATCATCGAGTCCAAACATAAACCTAAAACTGCCAACTCCACCACTAAGAATGATAAACTTAGAAAAGTTAGGAAGAAAGCTGACAAGGATGATCAAAGGTAGCTATATGACAAGCATGAGACAAACTATGAATCTTTAGCCTGGAGAAGAGAGAGCTGAAGTGGATACTGTAGAACTCTCTGTGGTCATGAATGTCAAAGTGTAACATCTAGGGGGTGAATGTGGTTTAGCATTAGCTACCCCAAGCTAGAAGTAGACTACAAAGAAAACCTGTGTATTATAGTTGTGTTGTCATTTTTTAGTATGAGCATTTGCCACAAGAAGATAGATATGGATTAATGTTAATGTAACATAACATAGTTTAGAATGATACAATGTAATGTAACCGAGAAAAAGAAAAAGAAATAATTTGGGAGACCTTGAATTATTCTTCGTTTTTACTTTGCCTTAAGTTCAGTTTTACTGAATTTTTCATTATCTTTTCCCAAACTCTGCTTCTACTTATTTTCTTTTACTTCCTGTTACACTGCCCTGAAGATTTCAGACCCATGATTTAGACCCATGTCAGCCAGAACACTTCCATTACAAGCAGCAGAAATATCCTGTACATTATTCTTTATTGGTTGGAATGATAGCACCATAAAACTACACTCCGTTTCTATATTTTTTCAATATTTGATTCAGCTATGAACCATTTAAAAATAAAACTAATAATGAAATTTCTGCATTTTATATCATACATTGACATGATGTCTTTGTCAGTTGATGCTGGGCAAGTTAAATTTTCATTTTGAAAACTACTTCACAATGAGAGACAAGAGAAATGGATATGTTAGCATGAAGTAATTTCACTGGGTCTACTAGATTTTTTTTGGAACACGGGGAGTGCGTGTGTGTTTGTGTACACAGTCATTGATAATACAGATGCAGGATAAAATATTTTAACATGGTATTACCTTCACTATTGTCTGAAACGAAATAGAATTCTCAATGCAGTCTTTCATATTAATATTAAATAGGGGGTTTTCCTTGCCTCATAAACATGTTGCCATGTCTGTGTTATAATTGTTTGTTGATTATGAAAGCTAAGAAAAGATCTCCCCCAGTAAGCTCAGATTTTGTTTTTGCATCTTTTCATTCTTTTTCCCAACAACCTTTTTTTTAGAAAAGTGTTCTCAACCCTGTTGATATGTTGATTTATTAATTTTCAGCTTTTCTCCACAAACCTCCACATTAGCTTCGTGAAAAGTTTCCAGTAACAAAGTCTCTTGTTTAATCTCTCATGATTCTTCTATTTAGTTCCCTATACTTTTCTTAAAGGAGTCTCTCCTGAATTTGTGACTTAGAAGGTCTTTACCATAACCACAAATGAGGAAAGATAGGTACTGTATCTTCATAAATCTCTCAGTAAGAACCTTGAAATCTGTATGAACTTGAGAAAGCTTGCTTTTCACAAGTCAAATCTGTTTTATAAATTTCTGCTTTATATTAGCATTTGCAGGGATTTATTCCTTAAGAATACTTTGATCCTGAACTGCTTTAAAATTTTATGACATTGACTACGAGTATTTTACATAAATTTTTGAAATTGCTTTATCTGGGACATATTCCATGTCAGTGCAATAATAATGTGACATAATTTATAATTATAAACATAATACCAGGCATATTTCTCATTTATATGTGCTAATTACTCAGATTTTCTCATTTATATGTGCTAATTACTCAGATTGTAATATTAATATAGTAAAAATAAACACTAGCAACATGCTAACTGTGTTGATCTTAGGAACTGAAATCTTGTTGTAGGCTACCGAACTTCAAAAAGTGAATTGAAATGTTATTGTCTGAGATTATTAGTAGACAAAGGTAGCACTCATTTGATGTCAATGTAATATTCTTGGAGTGTGGTCAGATTCATGACTGAAGTGAATTGTTAATGTAATTAACAAAGAGATAAAAGCATTTGGAAAGAAGAAAAAGAATGTTGCATATCTGCAGGGTTTTTTCCCTTTCTGGCACTTATTTGCATTTCAGAAAAATTTCCAAAGAGACCATATCTCTGCAGCCAATAAAAAACATGTCTTGTTATAGATTTCTCATTCCCTCAATGATCCACAGGTTTCTTTTTTATTATAAAATTTCTGTAAAATGTGTCCTGAAATTGCCTGGTTCTTTTACACAATTTTCCACCCAGAACATAGAACATCCCTTAAGCTGATTAATCAGTCTGGTCATGTATGCCATGCATGGCATCATGGCATTACGGCATTATGCATTTTAAGTTGGTATCCTTAGTAATAATAGCAGCGATCACTGGCCAATGTTTTGTCAGAACATTTGTTTTTTTCTGTTTTGCTTTGGTTTTAATTTCGATGGACATGTATATAATCTAGTTTTGTATTATTGCCAAATACCTTACCATACAGCCTGTCTCCAAACACATTTCTCCCAGCTATGTTATTTCATTTCCACAGGAGTTACATAATAGTAAACACTGAACAAGGAAAAACAAACTGTGAAAAATGTTCAACAATTAACTCTATCCATCTTCAGCCCTAAATATGTCATGAATCCCGTAAGGAAAAGTGCAAATGAGTGGCCATGTTATTAAAGATTGCACTTCAAGTTAGAATTGAATGGTATAAACCACTGTAATCCTACTTTATCCTGCTTTGTGTTTAACTTCCAACTTAAATAATTGCTGCACTTCAGTATGTTTGTGTTTATGTACATGTGTGAGTATCTTAAGAGTGAATAAAAGATTATAAAACTGGTTTACTGTATGTGATAATACAATTTACTAATTCTCTAGATGGGATAATACTAAAAAAAAAAAAGGCAAAATCTCTATAACACAACATGAAATTTTATTGTGTGATTAAGTAAATCAATTGGCAATCAAAAATCCCAACAATCAATAGGCCTATTCATAGGCCCATTCATAGGTCTATTTATAACTGAGAAGCCACACTTTTTGAGCTGATTTGCAACACAGGCTGCACATCCATAGCGGTATGTCTTTTCAGAGACAGCTACCCACTTACATAAGTATATGCACATAGATAGATGCAAATTGCATATACAGTACATGCATATGTAGTATGGTATGTAAAACTACCCCTTAAGAAAGTGTCACTGAGTGTATACATGCAAGAATCTGAAGGAGGCAAGCTTATACCCCATTACAACTTTGTGACAAGGAATTTCAGGCAAGAGTTCATTTCAAAGATAACTCAAGCATAAATATTCATGAACAGTAACAAGAATGTTTGAGTGTAGATAAGTGAATATGTACGCTCAAAATTTTAGTCCTCACCCTCTGATACTACTCAGGAAAAATTTCATAACTAGCTGTCAAGAAGTTATTCTGGCAGATATTCAGCCAGTTATTGTACTTTGAAACTTCACTGAGAAACTTACTTCCTCTTCTTTCATTGTTGAAACATAAATAATCCAGATTTTCAATTCATAGTTTTCTTTTAGTCTGTGGGGATGATATGTATCTACCTAGATTTTGATTGCACTTTAAGTCTGACTGGGAGACTGTTCTAAGCTGATGAGTAGATAGTGATCAGAAGAATGAATATGCTCCTTTCTGTATCTTTTCCAGTTTGGTACTTCAGGTGGTCTAGAGAAACATTCAAGCGTAGATACTTGGTCACCCCAGACATGGGTGCTGTGTTCCTAAAAAATAGGTACTTGTCACAGAAAAGGTTCAAATGCTGTCACATAAGATTCGGGTTTTTTTAGGGGAATTTTACATTAGATGGCCAGGGAACTGAATTTCAGGCTTACTCATGTAAATATTGCTTGGTAGAGAGGCAGCCTCCTGTTTCCTCCTCTCCTCCTTGTGCAGTGCCATTTTGTTTCTTGCCTGCAGAGCAGCTGAAATTCAGCGTACAAGGTGAACAGAGACTAGGCGATGGTTGAAAGTGGAAGAGAGTTTTGAATGTCCTGAAGATACGACAGTAGTTGAACAGACCACTGCCATCCTATGTCTGACTGCTTTAATGAAAGCAGCAGCAACATTTCATGAACAACTCCAGCTGCATGCATCAGCTAATGCTTTACAACTAGATGTGTTTTCTTGTGCTCAGGTGCTGAAGTTGGCTGCCCAGACAAATCTCAGGCTGACAGGTAAATGCCTCATGAGCTTTAAGTGGGTCAGGGATAAGGTGACTTCAAATGACTGTGTTTTCCAGGTGGATTTTTTTTGTACTTATGCATCGTAATTTCATCCAAATTTTATTTTACACATGAAAGAAGGTGCCCTGAATCTCACTTTATGTTTGTCTTAAAGTATGTCCTTGTGCCTTTCCATAGACCTGGCTATTCACTTGCTTTTGTCATCTCAGCTCCTGCTTCAGTGTAGTCTGACTGCACATAAATCAAGGCACAAAATTCTTATCTTGGCAATGACATAGACTTTTTTTCTGGTTCAGGACAACTTAACGTTAAATAAAGTTAAGGTGACATTTTATTCTTAATCATGCCATAACTCTCATAATTCAACTTAAAATATTTTATTGAATGAATTATTTTTATTCGCTTAGTTTGGGGGCTATATTCTTTATTCTGAGAGAAATACTGGCAGGCTGTGGGATCTACCACAGGCAGAGAAATGGGTGTCTGATCCTGATCACAAGCCACAAACTCCTGTTTGTTTTCAAACATCATTTCATTTACCAAAAGGGAAAAGAAGACCATCTTGTGCCTACCCTTTGTCTCTCTGCTCTCCACGTGCAGACAGAAGATAAACAAAATGACTCCTACAGAAGACTAAAATGGAAGGTTGCTAATCTTGGTGCAGCCCTTTCTAAGTGATATACATGCTGGCTGTGCTGAGTGAGCCCAGGGCATGGGGCTGCTCTCGGCCGGTGGCCAAGCCACAGCCCCCGCCATGCACTCAGCCACCTGGGTTACAATTATGGGGCTGGCATGTGGGAACAAGACAGTGGAAGGAAAAGAAAAAAAGGGGGCTTGAACAAGTTACCCCCAGCATTAAGAAAGGAGAATAACTGCATCATGACAGATCACAGCTGATGCCTCTGTTTCATTTCCCCTAAGGGAAAGGAAACTGCATCCCTGGGTGCTCCTGTTCGAGCTGGAGCCAAACACTGCCAATTGCTTATCCCCTCTCCCAGGCTCCCCTTGGGAAGCAGTCTCGTGGCACACCACTTGCTGTTGTTGGGTTGTGTCTCCACTCGCCCTGGCTTCCTTGGCTGCTCTGGTCCAGTGGTTGCTGCAGCTGCCATGGAAACTGCAGCAAAGCCCTAAATTGTCACACTCTGGCATGGAAATTGTTTGTGTTTTGGAGTCCAGCTGTCCCTACTGAGCTGTCTGCTGTCTTTCTTCCTCTGATCCTAACTACCACTGTGTTTTTGATGTATGTCGGGGGGAAAGTGGAAGTTAATTGCCAACTGCGGGCAGAAAGGGGGAGTTCACTTGGCCAGCTAATGGGTAAAAGCAAACAGTGTTATACGCTGAACCTTGCATATTATATCTGGGTGGAAACTCTTTCTCTAAAAATAGTCTTATAGTCCTGTGTTGACTGTGAATAAAGTATGTATTTGATCTGGATATCTGACTGCAAGATCTTTGATTCAACTGTGTCTTCCCCTCAAAGTGTAAGACATAAGCCAGAGGTTTGCAGCTTCAGGAACAGTCTGTTTAAGAAATTGAAAAGCACAAAGAAGTTCTTCAGAGAATACTCTTCAAGCTCATTGGGTAAACTGTAAAATCCTGGAAAGTTGAAGTAGAGAACTAGAAACTTTGAACCAAATCTTTCATTTATCTTTAGAAAAGGTAAAAGCATGTGGATTCAGCATATGGGATTCACATTGGAAATCTGATGTCAGATGTCTGTTCCTGCCTACTCGGTGCCACCTGTAACCTCCTAGTGGAGGAGGAAAGAGAAAGAAAGACGGACATCAGGGGTTCCTGGGGTAGAAGTTGGAAAATCCCAAAAGAGATTAAATACACACAGCCAGAAGGCTCTGTAAAAGTTCTCCTCTGCTTTCTTAAAACCTATTAATGGTAAAGTACATGTGGTGGCTCCTGCATCATGTGGACTTTTTCATTGATCATACAGTAAAGAGCTAGGAGAATAGCTAAATGCAATGAGAGTCATACTAAAGAGAAAGAAATACCCTCACTGAATACTCTGTAACGTCTCCTAATGCTCCATTATCATCATCCTTTGCTGTTCACCACCACAGTGACTCCCTCTCTCAGGTTTCAGTACGCAGCAAGTGAGAGGGAACAGGAGAATGAGGAGATGAATGGAGACAGGCTGAAAGCCAGAGGTGTCCACTGTTGCTCCCATGGAGGAGACTTCTCTAGCCTTGCTGAGTAACTTCTCTTACATGATCTATTAGTGTAGGGTCTTAGATGGGCTGTGGTACAACAGTAGCAAACCCAAGAGTCATGGATATGTTCTCCTTTATTACCCATATGTGACTGGGTTATTGTAGTCTTCAGATTTATTAATTTTCCTGTTGGAAACTTGTAAACCTAATTAATACTATTTCTCCCTTCTTAGTGCAGTGCCAGAAACATGGCTAGAGATAGTGGGGGAAAAAGTGGATGGTAGTTGTTTGAATCTTTTCCATAAAACAATTTGATTCCAGTTGCAGCTGTTCAGTGAGTCCCAGACATGTTTCCTGCAATACATCTGCTTTCCTGACAGGAACGTGGCTTCTGCTCTTGCTGGTCCTTGCTTAGGGCTCTAATTCCAGAGTCCTCTTCTGAGCAGCCAGCAGGCATGCTGCCTCCAAGCTGTGGGCTTCAAGATTGTGATGTTACTGTTGGTAGCTCTGCTTGCTTTCATGCAGAGTTTGAAATTTGGGGATTTTTTTTTCCCCTGAATTTAAATGGACAAATGGACTCAAATTTCTGTAAGATTTGAGCAGTGAGTAGGACTGTCTTTCTCATACCACATCCAGCTGCAATTATGCTCGTTTCTCTTTTCCTTGGCTTCTCTTACTTTTTTCATTTTTTTCTTTTCTTTTTTTTTTTTTTTTTTAACATATGTTTTCTTCTTTTTATAGCTCTAATGTTTCAGGCCTTCTCCTCAGTGAGCATGTCCCACAGGCTCTAATTTTTTCCCTCAGTAGGCAGTACTGGGATGGATCCAATTAAGGTCTTTTTAAGCCCTCCTAGGAACACTCCTTGCCTTCAGTGATTAAGATTGCCTCTGTAAATTTATCCATTTAATACAGTCCTAGTTTTGATGATATGAACTTTGTTCCCAAGGTTTTAAAAGATTTCTCAGTCTTTCTTTTTTGCAGTAACTAATGTGATTGTAAGAAATATTCCAGGGTCTTAGAACTGCCTGTTAAGCTAGCCTCTTTGCTCTTTGAAAGTGAAGCAGTTAATCCTATCAGTAAAGGAAGGTTAAAAGGTATATTGAAGTCTATAAAGCAACATGGGGCCTGTGCACGATTTCTTATTCCTAATTGCCAGCTCTTGTGCATGTAACTTTCTTTTCTGTTTACAGTAGCCTTGCATATAAATATTCTAGTGAAACATAGACCTTCCATGGAAATTACCTGGGAAACATAGTACATATCCTGTGAGGAAATAGTTAATAAAGAGTTCAAAATACATGGAAATTATTCATACTCAGCATCATTAATACAACTGAATCATATTGACTCAGAAACATCCTTAAGAAAATAATCTGTAATCTATCAGATTTAATTCAATACATGGGAAACAGAAACTGTGGATACAGTTGCACTTCTTGTTATTCAGGAGATGGAAATTATATTCTCAGCTTTCCCATAAAGAGGGCCCATAACAGGGTGGCAGTCTAAAAATTGCCTGGGCATCAAGGACCCCAAACAGCCAGGTGTTCAGATAGTAAGAGCTGGTTTAGGTGGAGATTACTGCTGAGTCTGACTGGTAGGTGATCCTGATTATTTCTAATCGGGTTGCTAAAGGAGTGGAGAGATTCCTTGCTGGAGGAAACTGTCACTGATGAAGGAGGTTCAATGGACAATGACATAAAAGCTACAGTTGACTTGAGATGGAGGTGCTAACCGTTGTTGTGGCCCAATCACTTGAATCCCAACAGCACTGTCTTTAACAAGACTTGAGTTTTTTGATGGACATGCCTATGCCAACAGCAGTTAAAAATGTGTGGTAAATCTTTTAGTCTGCTATCTCCGTATTATGAATTTACATTTAAAATATTCAAGAAAAACATATAGTGGCAGTAACTCTGCAAATAAAATGTGGGTGTTCAACAGTGAACTAAATGCTAAGGGATTACTACTGTAGTATCACCTAATTCAAGTTCATCTGTATTAATATGCAATATAGAGATGTCTTACTTTTTGCAAACTTTGGGGTTTTTTTTCTGACAAAAATAACAACTCTTTTAACTTGCTAATTGGACAGAGAATCTCATTCAAAAAACTATTACTTCAAGCAATGTAGTGTTGCCCTGTTCATATATTTATTTATACTTTGGGTTTTCTTGATACCTTGTTATTTAATTTTGAATATTCCTTATGAGACTTTGGTATTTTTTAGCACAAGTAACTTATAAGTAGTTCGCTTATGAATCTATTTAATTCAAGAATTAGACTGAATCTAGACTAAAGTAATTTAGGTTTTGATTTTGACAATTTTCCTATTGTAATATGTTGATTGATTAGAAGACTAAGATGTAAATGAACTATGTCTCGCACACAACCAAAATAAGTATTGTTTAGCCAACAATGTGGGGATTAAATACCATGCTCAAAATTAATTCGACCAGGGGAACAAAGATGCAGCTGAGCCTGAAATGGACAGGCGGATTTAGAAATAGGTATCTGAGCTAGCAGAGTAGAGGCAATAGACAAAAAGGAAAGAATAAATGAGAAAAGATTCCTTTCTTATACAGGCTGCATCTTTAGATTGTTTATATTCTCTGTATGGCATTTTGAGTTAAAGCTATCTTAAGATTTTCAGAAACCTTTGGCACTGAGTGTGCAAATGCACAGTAGTGTGTATATTGAGTAAAAGGAATTCTATATACAGCAACTCAGGATTCACTGCCCATGTGGTGTTGGTATTCTCTGTGCTTGAATCATTAGTCTGAAATACTGGATTTCACACCTACAAGCACCAGTAATTGTTCTCAATGCTGCCTTTCAAACCAGGCTTTTGGTATGCAAGATGGCAGAATTTCAAATAAAGGAGGATACATTTTCCATCCTTTTGTTCCTCCTCGAAACGAAATGTTGAGATAATGCTTTGTTAGCAAGAACCTTCCAGGAGGAAGGCATGTGGGACTACTGACTAGAGGATCCCTTTTGCTGGGAGAACCTGCAATGCCATGGGCAGACATAGAGACTGGTTTTGAGGATGGACTTGAAAATATACACTATTCAATGATATAAGATATTTACTATAGAGTTTTCTTAAATTTCTGCATATTCAAAATTAGACACTATCATTTGTTGTGAGGTATTTTGCAGACAGCTGTGTCTTCCTGGAGAAACACTCTGCAAGTGTAAAAAGATATGGGAAGGGAGGAGTATTGAGGCATTGTCCTTCTGTGAGACAGCCACAAAATGAGGCCAGTGGTGGAAGCTGCTGGGTGCAGATACCTGTGATCTACTGCTCCTACAGGGAAAAGAGGGCTTTGGCTGCTGACTAATAGCGAATGGAGGCCAGGGCTGAACAGGTGATATTTAGTACAACAGTGCAAGGGGGATGTGTGTTAAAGCTGTCTGGGTGCAGAATTAATACCCTCTCACCATAAGACAAAAGACCATTGCTGTATTTAAATCACTTGTTCCACGACACTTAACTTTTGTATCCATGTCAACAGATACACACTTCTACGAAGCAGGATCACCTCCTCTCCTGGTCCTGGTCCTGGCCCTGACTTGGAGTCTGCGTTCCTCAGAAACGATGTTTGAGGTATGGTGATAATGGAGTTGAAATTTTATCTCTGTCTCAGTAAGGATTTTCATTCAAACTGCAAGAAGTACCTTGGTGTGTGTGTTTCTGTGGTGATCTTTACACTAACACGTACAGAACTGAGAAAAATGGTTTGGACAGAGGTTCGTTATTTCTATAAATGGCATGGCAAAGGCTGTGTGGCTGAAGGTTATAAGAGATCATCTTTCTTAGAGATCTGTCTGGATTATGACCCCGAGGTTGAGATAAACCCACTGGTGCTCAGCACCACTCTGGAACCTCACTACACAGCATCTGCAAACTATAACTGGGATTCATGGGCAGGGAAAAAGAGGGAAGGAAGCAAATTATCTCAGAAGTTCAATTCTATTTGTTGGAGAACCTGTGCAACAGACAAACTGAGGCAAAGGCTGTAGCCCCACTGCCTAGAATACATGCTGCTGAGTATTCCCCAGGTAACTATTTTCCTTATAGGACACGTAAAAGTGTAGTCTGAAGGAATCAGCATGTTAGGAACTGTTACCTACTTTAAGAGTGTCTAAGGGAGAGGATAAGCTTTCCCAGATATCTTTGTAGGAGCATAATCCTGTTGCAGGGGAAGTAAGGAGGATGAACATGATTTTTGTTCTGCAACATTGTATAGGCCTAAATCTTGAACTGACCTGCTGACAATATGTCAGTTACTGTTCTGACCGGATAAACCATCATGTTGCAGTTCAGAAATCTTGGCTTAGGTTCAGTAAAAACATTGTAGCTGAACCTTCTCATCTGCCCTTGCATGTCAGGTTCTTCTCTGACAAGCAGCAAAGAGCTGTCACCAGCTCTGGGCTGGCCAATTGCTCCTGTTCAGAAACTGAGTTGAAATGCCATGAAAACTGTCACTGGGGTCTTCCCAGGCTCTGTTCCAGGTAAAAGCTTTTATGCCTTGTTCCATCAGTCCACATTATGGTAGGAAAATCAGGTTATATTCCTTTCTTGTGGAGAGGAATGACAGTTCAGTTGCTCTGACTGCCAGCCAGATGGCTCAAACGACAAATAAAACATGAGAATATAAAAAGCTGTCCGTCTCCTAAAGTCAGTTTTAATATTTAGAGAAGAACGTTCTTTACATTATTTGCTTTGGTTTTTTTGTCTCTGCAAACTGTCAGTTGCAGACTATTTACTACTATTACTGCAGGGGGGTTGGGCTCGATGATCTCTCAAGGTCCCTTCCAACCTAAAGCATTCTATGATTCTATGATTCTATGATTCTATTTTCTTGGAGTTATCTCAGTAGAGATAGGAATAATTGTCTTTGCTATCAGATTTATTGTATTACATCCATACTACATTACAAATCCCACACATGTATTATACAGCAAGCAGATACCCACTGTGGATCCCTGCTCATTGTAAAGTGGGTATTTTGGACCTTTCAACCTGAGTGTGTCTGCAGATGATAGCTAAAGAAAACTTAAGGCTACTAGAAGCAAGTCCTATTTGATATTTCCCTATTCTCCCCATCTTACACGGCTGCAATAGTTGTGAAAGAAAGCAAACCTTAGTAGTGACACAACAACATGTTAAATCAACATTACACATCTAGATGGAAAGGTCTGTGGTCAGGATTGTTCAATGAGAGATTTGAGACTGATTTTTAGATCCTAGAACAAGCTTGTTATACAATGACATTTTTTGAGACTGAAGAGGAACTTAGGCTGTTGTCCCATACATCCTGGTCTGTTTTTCTCACTGAAACATACACAGTACTAATTCACTGCTGCTTAATCCTTGGAGCCTCTATGACACTTTCCTTGTCAGAAGCAATTTATATAGCACTTTGCAGTTTTAGTTAAGTAACTGGTGAGTGACTGCCTATGTTTTAGATAAGGCAGAATTACAGAGTATTAAACCCAGAGCTTATTCCTTGCATAGTTAAGAACAGACTAGGAAACAAGGAAAGAGTTGAGTTGCTGGTATGTGATAGAAAGTACCTGAGGAGCATTTAGATATTACTTTCCTCAGAACTTCTGAACCCTTTGTATCCCTTTCTGAAGGGAAAGAAAGAGCCTGAGAGGGAAATAAAAGACATATTTTACTTCAAAGCTGGACAATTAGACTTTGTGCTTGGCTTGAGCACAAGAGCTTTTGCTGTATGGTATTACTACAAGATGTTTTTGTCATGATTCTGCTTTTAGAGTTCTCAGACTGCATTGCTCTGCAGTGAGCTAGGAAGAAATCAGGGGAAAAAATCACTTTCTTCCTTTTTCTTTCTTTCTTCTTTTTTTTTTTCTTTTTCCTTCTCCTGCCCACTAAAATATTCAACTGTCATTTGAAGTACAGATGATGATAGAAATTAAATTTTTCTTGGCCACTGTGCTACACAGCAATCCCTGTTTCTAGCTACAGATATGTTTGGTTTTTTTAAAATGGAATCCTTCTAGGAAAAAAGCAATATTAAAATTAAGCGCTATGCAAATAATATATAAGTAAGTAATGCCTACTCCTCAGCTGTGGGGATTCTCTGCCACTTCCAAATACCAGGGGGGTGGGAGTGGGAATAGTCCACAGAAGTTGTACAGAGGTAACGAAAATGAGAGATTACGAGTGACAGCCATGTAAGAAGGGAATGGTAAAGAAAATAATTAAGCTTGCTTGATTTAAAGCAGTAATTGGAGTGTGCAACACAGTTAAAAAAGAAGAAAGACAGATGGGCTCCTTTTCTTCCACAGGTAAAGATTTGTAGGGAAAGAGGGTCAAAAAGATTTCTCTTTGCATCCTCTTATAACACAATAACATGGAAACATTTACTGAAACTGACAGGCATTATATTTAAAAGGAACTGCATTAGTCCAGTGCATAATTAAACCATAAAACTTACTGTAATAACATCATTACAGATACAGTTTTATGCAGCTGTGAATATTGTTATCTATATAAAATATTTTTGAAAGAGTTTCTCTCTCTTTTCAAAGGAAAGATAAGTCATCTTGCTTTGGGGCACAAGTCAAACTCTAACGAATGGGACTTAGAAGATCTCCTTCTCTACTAGTTATGTCAGATGACTTTATTCCTGGGTTTCTGCATTTACTGCTGTTTCTGATATGGTGGTTCTAGTGCATTTTTGATCAGAACTCCATTAATTCTTCTGATGGCCACGTTATTCTTGCAATGCAAGAAATGTCTAGGCAGAGCAGGGTGTGTTTACGTGTGGAGTCTTAAACAGTTCTGAATATTTGATGGATGAGGGATCAATATGAACTTTGTGTTTTACACTGAAGACCTCAAAGCTGTGTTGAATGGGAAAGTAGTACAATAACGATTGAATGCCATTTATCATTTGCAATTTTCTAGTCTGTTTCTCTGGGCAGAAATAAACCAAAATCAAACCCTAATCAAAACCCAATGCAGACACTAGAAGCAATCACTTTTCTGTTGCATCCAACAGACTAGCTAAAGAAAACAAATCATGATTTCTGAATTAGTGATGACCCCCACTAGTTGGTCCAGAGTGCACAGTGAAATGATATGGAGAAACAGCAGCTGTGATGTGGAAGCAAAAAAAAAAAAAGATGGTTGCTGTATGAGCACGAGTGCAATACTGTGTGACAACAAGGACGCTGCTTCTGAACCTAGATCATTGTTTTAGGGTTAACATACAGTGAACAAACTTGACCTGTCTTTCAACCATAGTATATGCCCTAAGAAATAAAAGTGACATGCAGGGGACACTGACCCTTCTCTTGTCTAGTGGCTGCAGCTATTTCAGCTGTATGTCTGAGGCTGACACCAGGTAAAAAGCTTTTCATGTTGTTTTCATCTTTGTCACTTCATAAAGGAGATGGAAGTTTTATTCACAAACTAATTTAGAGATTTGGGATCGTGTATGTCCCAAACCAATCTGATCTTGTAATTATAGCATCTTTAAGCAGGGAATGATCCCCAGAGCTTCCACACACATGTTTAAATACAGAAAATAGGTCTTACAGTACTGTATCTTGGAGTAGCTGTTCCAAGTCCCATTTCAGTGAGCAAGACAACAAGCCATGCCTCCTAAGAGAACCCGTGTCTTCACAGGACAAGTTTAAGGGCACTTAGAAGGTACTGAGGTAGTATGATGACACTTAAATAGATGAACATAACATATTATGGCCAGTAAATTGGCAATGGAGATTTAAGTATTCAGAATGTAATTATGAGAGCTGGAATTTAGCCAGCGCATTAACTGAGTTAATGCTCTTTCATCAAAGTACAGTGAGATTTCTGATGGTCTGAAGCAGTTCATATCTCTTATAACAAATGTCATGCATGATATTGAAGAGTTTACTTGCAGGTCAACAGTGGTACCAGTTCTTTCTTGAAACCTGCATCCCCTTCTTATCTCCTTGCTGTTACAAGATGGCACAGTGAAGACTTGGAGGGGAGGTATTTGGTGTCTAACTTATTTCTCATTTTTATCAGTAAAGTACAAACTTTCTTGAATTTTAGTAGCTGTTTAGGTTTGCCCTGGAGATTTACTAAAGAAATGTGTTAATATAACTTGTGTAGGTGTTTGAAAAAACCTTCCAAAGAACAATCAGATGTTTTCATTTATCTAGGGAGTCCCACTTTTTTAAAGATGATAACACTGCATTAACTATAGTTAGGAAGTTTAGCATGTGTAAGTTTCCACTTACCTACGGAGTCTTTCCAATCGTGAACAAAAGACTACGTGCAGCACATTGATGTTAATAGACCCTTTAGCTCTATTTGAGCAGATATTGCTCCATTTGTTATTTCCTACTTCTTTCAACCCCACTCACTTCATACTCTTACATCTGTTTCTATTTCTCCTGTGCTGTCTCTCTCCACATAGTGAAGAGCAAAATTGTAACAACTCATAATGGGCTTGCACCCATGACGGAGCTGAGCAGGGATGAGAGGTCTTCTCTCCACTTCTTGTTTACTTTTTTGCAGGACAGAAATTTGTTCGTGGTGCCTTCAAGCAGTGTGTGATTTCCTGTGATACATAAACATCAGTATCGTTTAACTCAAAGCTATTTTCTCTCATTTCTTGCCCAAACACTTGGGAAAGGAAATGAATAAACAAATGGTATAGGATATCTACAATTTCACCTGTAGGTCTTAGCTTCATCAGGTCTCTTAAGTTTCATGCCCTGAGGAGCTTCAGGCCACCAGGAGCCAGATGCAACCATTTTGCACTGAACCTGGAAGACACCTGGAGGTCAATTGACTTGTGCTGCTCCTTGCAGCCTGTGTGTCTTGAAGGAGCTCCATGTCTCAAGGAGTGTGCTACAAGGCTTGTGATATGCAGCAGTGCTTCCAGTCCCCACGTGGGCCTCTCTCATGTGATCCAGCATGCAAGTACTGCACCATCAGCTAAGAAGATTTGGTATTTCTCCTGTTGGAGTGGATGCAAGTGGAGAGGTTTGGCTTTATTTTCATGTCTGTAGCTATGCAAACTAGCTTACCATATAGATTTTAACTTTTTTTGTTCTTTTGTTTCTTACTATTACTTGCATCCCTTCCTCAACTATTTCTTCTTGATTACGTTCCACTCCATAGCAGAGGAGGATTCTTCTTGCCTTCATCTGCCAAGCAGCTGCTACCTCTGCTTTCAGATACCCTTTCAAACAGACTCAAGCATTTTCATCTCCAAAAAACTCTGTTCTCTGAATGGCTGTACTGTGCTTTTGCTCTGCAGGACTCACTGTTCCAGAGGCTGGGTACACTGATGTGTAGCATCATATAAATATGAGAACAAGAAGTGCAGTTTATAAGACTGGATTTGAATAAAAATTGGAACTTGGGGGATACCCCAGTATTCAATGAAAAATGACACCAACAGACATTGGGTTACATCTGTTTTTTTTAAAAAAGAAACAACAAAAAAGAGGCAAAACCCCAAAACAGTCATGTGGTGTAGTTATTGATATGAGGACACTTACCTCTGAAACTTAGTATTATGTCTTAGATTAAAGAACTAGCCCTTGCTAGGGGGGGAAAAAATCAATAGATATGTATTAAAGTTCATGAACTTCAGCATGCTTTCACCAGCTGTCCTTTGAGCTATTTATTTCAGATTGGATGGAAGTTGTAAAGGTCAGAAAAAAATGATAATGAACTTCAGTGATTTAATTCTTTGGCTTGATCTTGGGGGGGGGGGAGGGGGAGGGCAGGGGCGGGGGGGGCGAGGGAATCCTTTCTTATTCTCCTCTGCTCAAAGCAGAACTGCATCTTGAAAGTCCAGGATGGTTTATATGCTAGTTCCCCATCTTATTTGCCACTCAGCTGGGTACAAAACCTTTTTCTTTGATGCAGTGAAATGTAGAAATAAGCCTGGCAACTGACACTGCACATCTGCAGAGTTAATGCTCATCTCCTGTTGTGCTGCTTCCAACATTCTCCCCACAGCATCTTTCTCTTCTCTGTTCTATGCCAGCAGCTTGTGGTCTTTCAACATTTCCTATTCTAAACCCTTTTTGGTCATCAGCTGGAAGCTGGCCTTGTGAAATTTTCACCTGTGAGATGAGAGCGTGGGAATCTAGATGTAAACTGTCTGGACTAATTCCAAACTACAGGATGTAAGGTGTATCTAAATTTTTTTTTTCTCTCAAACTTTACAAATTAATATAATCTGAAAAGGTAACTGCTTTTTAGATTTTTTTTTTTCTTTCTAATGAGAAAATGTTTATGTTTGTATAATTCTAGTAGTCTGTAGGTGCCAGATACACGGTATGCCACCTCACAATGAAAGAGATACTGCTTAGTATATTTAGGGGTTGTTTGCCAGCCTCAAAAAAGAACGTGCCCCACCTTTCCCCACCCCAAAATGACCTCAGGCTTTGGAGGAACATGTAGAACTCACATAAAAATGCTGTAGCGGTGAACAATTTGAGTGATGCAGCAAAATGTGGAAATAAATGGTGACTACTATACAAGAACAAGTACTTAAATATTGCCTCTGTAGTATAGCATCCCTTTTCTCTTGGTTACCTCTTTTGCCTACAAGGTAGTGAGCAAGTGATGAGTGATTGCTGGTGGTAGTGATGTTGTCATGCTTCAGTTAATCTTATTTCTTGCCCTTTTTCTACTTTTAGAACTTAATAAACTGAAGTCCCGCTAGGGAATTTCTGTTCTGAAGCTTGTGAGCTCCAATATGCCGAGTATGCTCCCCATCTCGAATGATGAGAACTTTTTACCTCTCATTTTCCATGATTTAAATTCTGTATTCTGTAGTCTTACTCATTTCCTCATTTTTTTTAAAAAAAAAAAAAAGGAGCGAGATGAGCTTACATTCACTGAGAAGACCCTTTTGTTACATTTTCATAAATACCTACATATCTTCAAAAGATCTGCTGGCATTCGGTTCTAATTCTCCTCCAGGCTAAATTGCAGAGCTTAGGTCTAAACTGGACTGTTTTGAAATGGTAGTTTATCGCCATGCAGGCTTTAAACTTTTATTGAAAGTATTTCAGACTCACAGCTAATACAATGTTTTATTAAAAGTCTGTTTGGAATTCTTCCAGGCTGACAGCACAATACATTATGATGCAAATACAGCTACTAATTTTCCTCCACATTCATGCTAGAATAGGTGATACGGAACCAGGTTTAATTGCTGAATGTAATTGACAGCTCTTTCCTGAACTTAAAGAGAGAATTAATTGTGTGTCACTTGTTACTTCTTGCTGTCTTCCTGTATCCTCAGGATTGCAAACAGATAAAAGAAACTGTGCTGTTGTGCATGTGTTTTTCTCTTCTGATTAAGCTCCTGTCTAACTTTGTGTTGCTCCTTCTGGTCCCTGAGATATTGAACATTCTTGGGATGATAAACAGATTTCTCAACCCCGTATTTCTCTTGAGTGACTGGGTCTTTTGCTGTACCGATGTAAAGTTCGTTAGGTATCTGTGGGAGGAAAGCAGCTTCATTTTTCTCTTGAAAGCAATTCATTGGCTTGCCTCTAAGAAGCAGGCCAGGAGGAATGCTGAGAAGCAGCAGAAGTGCATCAGATTTGATCTACTGCTAAACAGTAGCTATTAGCTGTGAATATGGAGAGATACTACTTTAGTACTTCCTCCCAGGAGAAGACTTTTCAAATAGAAGTTTTATCTGCATCATTATGTTTAACAGTCTTGGGTGGATTTATTTAATTTTTTTTAATTCAACACTTCATCAACTGCTTCTTAATCTCGTTTTATATTTTCTACCTCAACAATGTCTTATGTTTGCTGTTTAATCTGCCTACAGTTGTGCCTTTCACCAGAGAGCTAAAAACCATGGTTATAGAAATAGTATTTAGTTATTAGTCTCAAAATCATGCCTGTTATGCAAAAACAGGCTGTTTAATACTCCAAGATTTGATTATGCCAGTGGACAGCGTTGCTTTTTATGAAATTATAGCAATCTCATCTTTCCTTTTTAATCAGCGTACTATTTCAGGTTACGTTTAAGAACACCTTTCCATTTGCAGCTAAACAGGCCAAATTTTTTTCTGCATTCATAGGATAGTGACTGTCTAGTGGTCACTCAAAGTGACTTTATGGAAGACTGTTTTATGACAATGAACTTAATTAATGTTAGCTATTTGCCTAAGTGAGAAGATTTGAACTTAACAGTAATTCATTATAAATACATCAGAATCTACTCTCTTAGTGTCATAAAGGTAAAGCAGATGGTTCTCTGCCTTGTACATTAATTTTTATTTGTATTCTTCCTGCTAGTTACCTTGTTGTCAAACTGAAAAGAAATGTAGTATTAGATGGGAAAACAGTCTATGTGTTTAAATGGAGATCTCAGTTCAACTGCCTTATGCAGGATATTTGAAATACTAATAATACCCACTTGTGGGGGCTGTGTTGTTGGGTGTGGCTAGTAAATTTTCATTGACTTCAGGGCAGTGATGTAGTGAATGCTATTCTTAAGTACTCTCCCTGGGGGTAGTCCTGAGAGAGAGGGTAAAATGTGAGGAAACAGCTGAGAGCTGTTCTCCTCAGAGAACCAGCATCTGGGAGGGGGATGCAGAAACATACTGCAGCAAAGGATGTATGAGAGCATGTTAAAAGCAGGTTTTTTTCTTATTTTAAGAGACTACTTCATGGTACAGCTCTGCTCTAGGCTTTTTAAATGAGCATCACTCTTGTGAAATTCATTATATAGTTTCTTGGGTGGTCAGTGAAGATGCATTTTTTTGTGTATTTTTAGTTCTGGGGTGGGGGCAGGGCAGGGGGAAAGAAAAAGTATGAAAGTGTGGGGGCCTGAATGGCCTCTCATGTTAGTATGAATTGGATATAAATAGTATTAAACTCAACTGAATTTATGTTTAATATACAGCTGGAAAATGAGGTCTGGCATCTCTTTCTGTTTGAGTCAAGTAATTAAAAAGTAAAGTTTTTACTTCTAGTTGGTGGGAAGACATACAAGCTCTTTATACAAAATGCTGATTGGTACAGATAATTGAGTATTTATAAACTAGTATTATGTGTACATATTAAATGAGTGGGAAACACAAGAAATATTGTAAAATTCCCAACAGCAGTTACAGCTTCTTTCTCAGGTTGAGAAGTATCTATTTATGAAGTGTGGTTTGATTTCTTGACTGCTATTTGACTTTGAAATTAAAACCACCTTACTAGTTTCTTGTAACTAACTATGAATGAGTGGCAATTCTTGTATTTCTGTGAGGGAAGGAACAATGATCTTCATTGATACATATTTTAAGCTAAAATTGTAGACTTAGTTTTGTGTCATATATTATACCCAGAAACTACTAGGCAAAAGAAACTGAGAAAGGAAGTGGGAGAGGTAAACTGTTTAGAGAGACTAAAGGTTCTGTAACTTCAGTGCTAAAAAATGTAATTTTTGAATACTTTGCCTGTTATACTGTGAGAAATAAGTGTTGTAGGCAAAAATGAGACCGAGTTAATTATGATTTTCCATGATGTTTAGGTAAATGAGGAATGCTAAGCAGGACATGCAGCAACTGAAGTCCAAGAAAAAATTTATTTGGTGGGGGGAGCTAACTTATGGCAAATGAAATAATATCTTTGACAAATATAAAGAACTGTCCACTGGTCTCAGTTAGAAGCAGAAGTATGAAAATAAAGAACTGAAGGAAAACAAAGATAGCCTTTGGAAAAAAATTTGATGAGAAGAGTCCCTCTTGAGTTCTTTTTTTTTCTTTACCCAGAAATTCAGTTCAATCTTTTGGAAAAGATCCAGGTCTGTAGGCTGGGAATTGTTGGGGAAGGTAGATACGAATTTTTGTCCAGTGTTAAACTGATAAATGTGTTTTGGTTGCCAACAAATACTTGTGAGAATAATACATATTCCATTTGGGAAGGGAGGAAAGCTAGAAGGAAGGGAGAATTATATAAAATTCCCAGAACTAAAAGGTTTATAGCACTTTGATGTTTTTTCTCCAAACTGCAGTATGGCTTGCTCATGTTTTGTAAGGTGTGGTGGTCTGAAGGGTCTAGTAAAAATAAATTTGTTTAATTTGAAAATTATATATAGCTGAAAGATCAACTGTCAAGAGGACAAAAAATATAAATCCTGAAGAAAGAAACTGGAGCAAGCAGAAAATCAAAATGAACCATGAGTCAGCTTTGCTAAAAAAACAAAAATCAGGCCTAGTTTTTGGTGTGGATAAGTGCAGAAGAAAGGATTGTTGGGGTTTTGTTTGTTTGTTTTGTTTGGGGGGGGAGGGGTTTTCTGTTTTGAGAGACTGAAGTCTCAGTTCTTGCATTAATGTGCATTTTAATTTAAAAGTAGTATTTTAGTTTTAGCTGTCTGTTAACATACCTAGCTAAATGTGCTGTTTATTCCTCATTTCCAAAGGAAAGAAAACTTAATGGGATCATTCCTTCTCAATTCTCTCCTCTCAACATTTAACCTATTATTCAAAAGAAATGTGTGCTTAGCCCTTAGACGACAGAGAATTCCTCAGTTGCCCCCACAGGAACTGAAAACTTGTACCTTATTAGATATCTAGGTATCAGACCATGAGACAAAGCCATACACAGTGGAGATTTTTAATTCTGCTGATTCCAGAACGTCTTGTGTAATTTCTCCAGAAGTTTGTGGCAGACTGCTGCCAGAGGAAGATTATCCAAACTGTTGCAAACTTAAGTCCTTGCTGACAAATGCATGTGAATTCTTGTAAGCAGAGATTTTTCCAAAAGCCAGAGCAGTTTCTGCTTCTTGGAAACAGGCGTAGTTCTGAAATAATATATATAAAAAAAAAAAAAAGACACTGAGTAGATCTGGACATTTTACCTTTTGTTGAGTAGCTTGCCATCTTTTTTTTCCTTCCTGATTATAATCAGACTAACCTTTGGGGAAAGGGTCTGAATGTCCAGGAAACTTCCTTAAAGAATACTGAAACTCCCATAAAGCATACTGAAAAGGTCACCTTTTGTGTAATGCAGAATTGTGTAATTCAAAGGATGCAGTTCATAGAATGGCATTCAAGTTACCTCATCATAACAAGAACTGTTTCTCCAGCTGATGGAAAAATAGTCCTCCCTGAGGTATTTTTCACCTTTTCTCTTCCCTCCTTCTTTTTCCCTGTTCATGTACATATTGGTTTGGTATGCAGGTTTCTACAGTCACGTAAAGCATAGGGCAGCCTCATGCTTGAACAGTGAAATAGATTTATTTATTTGGTATACATCTTGTCCTATTTCTATGAGCTAGAATGAGACATTAAATTATAAGCAGGTCACAGACAGCCAGTATAATAGCTAGTGTACACACTAAGTTGGATTCTTCTTATATGAGCTAAAATATATGTGATTTACCATAATCTATGTTCAGATTTACCATCTGACCGTATTTGCGATTTATGGGATTGTTCAATTGGACAACATTTCTACAAAAATTAGAAAGCTCAGAAAAGTTTCAAGAGCTCTGTAGCTGGCATTATGGTTTGTTTCCTTCAGACCTCCTGACAAGGAATGATGATAGAATGGATAATCCAGGTTTGAACCATTGGGCCGGGCTGAGTTTCGGTGTGCTTCTGATGAAGGAGGGGGGTGGTGTTTGTGTGTTTCAAGGAACACTGACATGCGAATCTCAAAAGGGTTGGGAGTTCATTTGAGCTTTTATATCCCAATCTCTTTGATCAAGAAATCTGACTCAAAATTCTGAGAATAAAATGTTTTCTCTTGAGACTTCCAGTGATCTTCAGAGGCTATGAAAGTAGCCGCACTTTCTGTATGTTGATGATTTAGGAGCTCTGAGGAAGGCAGAAATATGTTGTTGGGGTGGGGGGAAGCACAGGGTAGTAGTAATACTGTTCCCTCCAGTGAACTCCAAAATGTTCTGCAGTTAAACTTCAGGGAAAATTCTGGTTCTTGTTTCAGCAAATAATTGTATTCCATCTCTCTTAGGCTTAGCAAATCAGAACTGACATGGAAAACAATGACATCTATTGATTCTAAGGTGTCTGGTGTATTAAAAAGTTGGCAAATGAAAAATATTTCCTTTTATGTACGATATTATTGAGCATCACTCTTGTCATGGCTGTTATTAAAGTTTCTAGCCTCAGATCAGCCAGGCCCATAGCTATTAAATATAGAGATGACAATTGTCCTGAGACTAAGTGTTAGGAGCAACATGGCTGAAGTATGGGGCAGGAACCAAAGTCTGACTGGCTGTTGGACGCCACCTATTCAAAGGAGAAATCCACAGGAAAATATTGTTGCTGTGAATCCAGTGGTAAGCAATTTTCCAACCACCTATGTGCATATGGAGGGGAGCTTTCAGTGTGACTGGAATGTTTTAAGGCTTCAGAATCCTGTCACAGTTCCTTTAACTTCAGCCATTTTTACATGGTCACTAATCTCCTCCTAAATCCTGCTTTTCTGAATGGAACAATGCTATTTCCACACAAACTTTAAAAAAAAAAAAAAAAAACACAACACCCAAAATACCCCAACAACCACAACAACAAAAAATACCAAAAAACCCAAAGGAACAAAAAAGACCCAACCAAACAAAAACCCCCAAACTCAAAGGATCAGCGTTTTTTGCTTCTCAGGTAGTTGGTGGAGAACCAATGAGCAAGGAAAGAAAGAGAGCTTGCTTTTCAAGAGTCAGTTTTCTTGTTTGCCTTCTTGCCTCACAGCACTTAATTTGTGCACATCTAAATCAAACAATTGTAGTACTCTATTTAGAGAAATGTCTGCTTCCAAACTCCTTGTAACTGGTTTCTCTTTTATGTTTCTTATTCTGTTGAGAGCCTTGCTAACTACTTGAGGTATTCTTGGTGTTAGTAATGAGATAATTTATATTTTAATTAAACAGAGCTGCTACAAAATATTACAATGGATGCCAGGAGCATTTATCTCTTGACTCTTGTCTCCTTGAATTTTCAACTGCATGGCAGTTGAAAAGTGGCTTTTGCTGTCCAAATCCCACAGTGCGTCCAAGCAATGCTCTTCCTTTCATCAGACTATAATGTTGTTTTACCCTTTTTGTACTTAATGACTTGCTACTTCTCTGAAATACATAACGAGGTACGCAGTGGAAACAGTACATCTGCTTTTCAAGTACAATCTTAAAAAACAAGATTACAGGGCAGGTTGGGTTTTTTTATTTTTTATTTTATTTTCCCTTGTCAACATTGTGCACAGTAATGGTGGAAAAAGAACCTCGTCCTTCTCCCTCTCCCTCTGACCCTTCAGGTAAAATAAGGTTACTCTGGCAAGAATTTTTTTTCCATTATTGTCAACCCATCACAACATCTCTACATGTAATGTACAGCATCTTAGTTTTAGATACACATCACTGCTGAGATCACTGAATTCAAAGTAAAATAAAAACCGTGGCCACTTTCAGCAAGAAAATAAATAACTTGGCAGTCAATTTTTTACACCTTAGAAAAAAGAAGAGTTAAAATGGGAAATACAAGAGACTGGAAAACCAGTCAAAATTAAAACAAAATTTGTTCTGTGACTATGTAGCAGGGAAATGGGGAATAGCAATAATTGCAAGGGAGTGAATAATTTAATTTTGAAGCTAAGATGTATGCTGCTAGATTCCCCCCTGAATTGTTCCATTTTTAGTATATTGCTAATTTTAATATCCAGTCACATTGTTGTCTGATGTGATAGATGATGTTAAACTTCTGATGTGCACAAGTATTTTGTGTTAAAGTTTAAAATTCTCCAACCATACCCCTTATTAGTAATTCTGATATTTCTACATAATTTACCGTGTATATCATTGTGCATTTGTGGATGACATTGTCAAGTTGTATGTTCACCATTGTAAATATTTTTGTGACTAAAGCTACGATTTTCTAAATTTTTTTTATTATCTGAACCCTTAAATGTCCAGATTCTTGTCTTAGAAACACCTTATATTTGTTTTTAAAATTTCCCTTTAAATTGTAAAATATTTTAAAATGGGACAATGAATTAGACTCTGTAATTTCTTGGCTCATTTAAGAATCTGTTAAATTCTAAATTAATGGGCGTATATCTCATGATATTGGTGTCCAGTGACAACTTGCTTCCCTCTCTCCACCCCATAAATGTGTCCTCCAAAAATATTTTTCCCCATTTCTTGCTATACAAAAAATAGTAAATTTTATTGCTGTGGCATGTTACAGTGGGGATCAGCAGAGAGCAGGTGAAATGAAAACATAAGAAAAAGTTGAGGTGTATGTGCAGTGACTTAGTTCTCTATTGTTTGGTCAAAAAAACCTGCACAGACACAATATTTAACAGCCTTTATCTTTTTAATTTGAAAGCAGAATGTCCTAAAAATGGCCCCTTTCATGCATGTTTGCTTCCAACTGAACATACATTTATTGAATGATTTGTTGTTTTCAGAGTTAAAGCCCACTGTAGCTTTAGTTAATGTGATAATCTCCTTTAGCAGGCATAGGTGAGGTCAGGAGGAACAGCCATCCTGGCAAAGCCAGCTGAGAAGTATGCTCAATAGCAGTGATGAATCCTTCAGTAGGATGATAAAATGCTAAATTCAAAAGATTACTAAAAGAGTATGATAATTAATAATGGCTTATTTGACATTCTCAGATGCTTCAGAAGGAGAGATACAAAAAGCTTAATTAACAGATAGGGTACTTGTTCTTGTCTCTGCCTATTAAAAACAGAGTGCATACAATATCTAACTGTTAGACTTCTGCATTTAAATAGAAGACAGAATTTTTTGGTTAAAGGCTAGGTGTACTTAAGCCAGATCACTGACACACATTTGGTCTGTCTGCAATAGCAAGAAGTGTTTCTTATTGTTTAGGTTTAAAGGGAGATGAATTGCTTCTAGAGGATGAAGTTGAGGCCTCAGCAGAAGAAATCTGTTCCTTCTGGCTTGGAATATGGAGCTTTGCAGTAACCTATCCAGCCTTATTCATACAGTTATGATTTCTTAGCTCATGTTTACTCCTGACAGAATGACTGTGTTGTCAGTTGGTGGTAGTCTGGCAAGGAAGGGGGAAAACACAGCGAGGACACAATACACTGCCCATCACTTTGCATTCCTCTGCTTTTATTCAACTGCTATGCAACTAAAGGCAATTTCCATTATTTACCCGCCTTCTACTTCTGCCCAGTCCTGCTGTTAGGTCATCACAGGTTTGTGACATTTGCCTGTGGCAACAGAAATTAATGTGATATAAGATATTTAGGATCATTATGATTTCAGCACAAGATTCAATAAGTAAAGAAGGTGGGCTGGAAGTTTTCAGATGCAAACCCATCACTGTTAATATAAAAGTATGTCAGGAATAATTACAGAGAATAAGTTGAAAATAGATTTGTCTGAAACGTTTAAAACTCTCTTGAAGCATGGAAACCTACATGAAGGAACTATTCTCTGAGGGACTGACGTGGCCTTGCACTTACTCAGAGGTTTTTTTATAACAGCACTTAATGTGCTATTTTAATGGTGCCATCATATCTTGACAGTGGCATGTCCTTTGTATTGCTATAGAGACAAGAGGATAAAATACTGGGTTTCTCGGTTGTTTAGCACCGTCACTGATTCACTCTGCTGTTCCCTGGATAAAGTAGACAAAGAAAATTATCTATCTTCTCCTCAAATTACTCCCTTCTCTTATTTTTATACGCCAATTTAAAATGTATTTCCTATCCTCAACCTAAATCTGTTGGCTCTGTGATTCTACAGTAATTTCTGAAAGCTCAGTCTCTTCTCCTTCACTAAAAATGCCTGTACTGCAGAGCGTTTGGTCCTTGCAGAAGCAGCGGTTGGCAGGATAGTGCTAGGCTCTTTGGTCATGCCCAGGGCACAACCGGTCCCCCAAGCGCAGGCGAAGGGGAAGCGGAGGAGAGGATTTCTGCAAGCCTGGAGGAGTGGACTAGCCTGGTAGGAGTTCTCCAGGTGCTTGTGGTGAAGCGGGTGGTTTAACAGACTACAACTCTTGTTAGCTCTCTCCTGACATCACCTCAGTTTCCAAACACTGTTGGCAAGGAACAATTTGGTTAGCCGGTCTCCTGTTTGCCTGCCATAGCAGAGGCTCGGCTGCCTCCTTTCCCTTGGGGTTGAGGAGGCAGGTATAGGGTCAGCGTGGAGGCTGACGAGGTTGCTCCCCTGCCAGAGGTCTCTTGTGCCCTTGTGTGAACACATAGGACGAAATCCCTGTACAGCCTTTGTCATAGTTCGGATAACCAAGGGCGTATATGTTGTGCAGCCATCGCCGCTCACTAGTGCTTCTGCCCTCCTCAGGAAATGCTCGGTGACAAAAAGCCAAAATTATATCCACGGGTTTGAAAAATAAATGGATGCATACAAGAATGTTATTTACCTGATTCGTTTGACGTAAATGCAGGCATGTCTTTGAATGCTGGTGCAAAAATAGAGTGCAGCTGTTGTAGTGCAAACAGGCTTGAATTGCTTTATGTTCTCAAGGTTATCTTCACAAAGTTTAGCTCTTTTGTTTGTTTTGAGAAGACAAACCCCTTTTTACTGCTTAAAGGTCATCTGTGGACAGAAGTTCTTTAATAAGCAACCTCTGGCTTCTCCTTCCAAGGGATGCCTAATAGTAGGAATGTTAAATGGGTAAAATATCATTGTATTTCCCATAACGAGGTAGACTTGAAAGGCATCTTCAGAGGAAAACATTCCAACTACCAATACAATATGACTTATTTAATGCCTGATATTTTATGCCTTACTAACTTGCAGTAGTATTTAATTGTGGTTTTTATTAGAAATTGGTGGAAACTAGATTGTGGGCTACAGACAGCTGTCTAACTTGCTTTGATATACAAAAGTGTTTTCTCCTTTCTGCAGACATGTAAATTATGAGTAACTTGGTCATTTTGTCTGGTTTTGTATGTAGATAGAAATTGAGCTGTGGAGGCGACAGGGATGATAAGACTAGTTCGTAGTGGACATGGATTACTGCTTGCTTGAAATTTTTCTCTTGCTTATTTGAAGAAAATAAGCAAAGCACAACAATATCTTGTTTGCATTTTACTGAATATTTAGCATTGTTTAACAATAACAAAAATTTTCCACAGCAGATGTGCATTTACACATTGCAAGGACATAATTCCTCACAATGCTTACCCCATCAACAGTTGCTGGGCATTAACGGTATTGTCTCGAGGGAGAAGTCTGTTATGTCTTTGATGTGAGCAGATCTTTTATCAACGATGATTACTAATCTAGTCGAGGGAGACCAGAGAGGCTGTTAATTATTCTGTTCAGGTGTGCTTTAATGAAGTTATTAGCAAAGTACATCTGTGAACTTTCTTTTACAAAATAAAGCTTGCAACAAATCTGAAATTGGATTTTAAGGGAAGAAATTCTGGCATTTGCCTGCAGGGCAGATTGCAACGTTTGTGAGCATAGGTATATTTGTTTACCAATAATCTTGCCTAAAGTGATTTGTGTAAGATAGTTTCTGTTTTAATAATAACCACTATTTATGTTGGTAGCTTCTTTTCCTGGTAAGTAATGGGTTTTCCCTCTGTCAAGTTTTTTAGCTCTGGGTATTTTTTGGATTGTCATGCCTTTCCTCAAGACAATGTCAGCAACCAAACAGACCTGACTCAGATGAGGTTCAGTGTGGATCCTCCAGTAGCAAATACTATTGATCCAAATCCTAAATTCTGACAACCCCACTGCCTGTAGAAGCCTTTAGCAGGCCATACTTGCACATCCATGGCTGGTGAACATGAACTGAAAATCCAGCAATAGGATATTAGCTTGGGAGAACAGGGCTGTAATAGCTATGTGGGAGACATTTCTTCACAGAAGTACAATTTTGTTATAAGGTTGGCGTTTGGGGGTTTTGTGTTTCTGTTCCCTCTAAAGTACATATGAATAGGCAAAGAGGTGGGTAGTACCATATAATTCCTCCATTCTCATCTATTACATTCTTCCCATGAGTTGGTCCGAATCAGTGGGGAAAGTCCCAGTATCTTGGCATAACCATGTGTTTGAACCATGATTGTTGTCAGTTATCTTATTACTTTTTTTTTTTTAAGACAGTGGTTCACCAGTACTATTCTAGCTTTTCTACTATACCATGTGGCATTTGGAGTCTCATTTTACAACTGTGGAAGCAAAGGCTAAATAGAAAAATGTCTACTGACTGGCAGATCTCCTGCCCTCTCCTACCCCCAATTTCTCTCTACTGTTGGTAGTTTCTGCAAAAATCTTTCTGCACTTCTTCCTAAAGAATTATTTCTGCATTGCTGTTCAGCACAAGTCTTCAAACTAATGTTTTTAGGTCAGATAATCATGGTTTCTCCAAAGGCTCATATTTCATACACACAGAACATATTCTTGTGTATTTTCAGATGCAAGGGCTTTTGAGAATTTTGAGTAAGTGAAAGTAATATTCCCTCCAGACATCTCTTAAAGAACAAAAATCTTGTGGTGATGCAAGTTTTTATCAGAACAAACTGTAAAGGGCAGGGTGTGGCCAGGGAGAGGTGTACGTGAGCATGGGTTAACAGTAAACACAGTCTCTCAACAGGTTTGGATTGGCTGACTAACCCTTAAAGAATACACATAAATGTGCACAGCCTCTGCAGCTGCAAAATTATGGCACACCTTCTAATATTTGAGGGCAAATGTGATCTTCAGCTAACAAGGCTTGAGTTTTCTCTTCTGGTCAGTTTATTTTTAAAAAAAAAAAAAAAAAAGTCCAAAGGACACACTCAGAAAGTAACAAGGGTTTCAACAGAGACCTGTTGAAAGTTGCACTTTCCCTCAAATTTCCAAGATGCTCAGCTTTTCCATGCATTCTTACTGCCATGTCAGAATGAATGCAACATTTCATTTCTACTCCTCTGTGAAGTTTTGAGTTATAGCTGGCATTGGACACCAAAGGCACAATGTCCTCCTGCCTCTCTTTTTTTATGTAATAAATTACTTCTCTACATGTATTTTATAGTAGGAAAATAACTGTTCAGCTTTAGGGATGGAGTTTAATTTTATGTAGCTGTACAGTCCTGTTGGTTTAAACCCCTGTTTGTAGTGTATCATTGCAAAACTTCAACCTGGGATTACACCAGCCAATGCCAGCTGTTCCTTTCATGCAACTGGGGCAGCTGTTACACCTTGGGGTTTAAAATCATAGTTCACCACTAAATCAATTGCAAGATTACGGGTTAGAAAGTTGGTGAGCAGTATGCAAAAGCCTTGTAATGAAGGCTGTTCTATTATGTAATGGAGAACCTGGGTTATAGTAATGTTAGTATTGTTCAGTAATGTGGTGTGTCGAATCATTGAAACATGAAAAAATTGTGGGGAGGGTGTTCAGAAAAAAATGAGATCTTACTGAGTGGTGTGGCAGAACTCTCTTTGGTTTCTTCAGAAGCAGAATTGAATCACCAAAGGCAAAGTTAGTTTTGTTATATTTTTTTCCTAACAAGGGGAAAAAAATGTGGCTCTTTTGCTGTTTAACAAAAGATATGTTACCATATGCCCTTTCAAAATACTGAAGTAGAAAGAAAAGCAGCAACAAAAAAAATCTCAAGCCCTAAAACATCTCGGATATTGGCGAGTTAAAATTGTTTAATTAGCAACTGACAAAATGTTATTGGAAATCTTTTGCCTTTTACAATTTACGTGAGAAATGGAGCCTTCTGGACTTTTGGTGGGAGTTTATTGTTCAGGAGCTAAGGTTTTAGCCTTATGAAAAGAGCACGGCAGCAGGGCTGCACTTGGCTTTGAAACCTCGCCAATGATTTGGTTTTTGCTTGTTGTTGATTGGGTCAAAACAAACAGATCCCACTACTGCTACTTGCTGAGGTAAGTTAATCCTTAAAAAGGTATTTTACTTGCAAGTGTATTATCAATAGGGTTTTTTTTCAGGCTGTAGAATTATATTATGCTTAATTCATACAACAGTCCTGGTTCCTTTCAACCCAGTAAAATTCAAATAATTTTCTCCCACTGAGAGTCTTTTCCTTACTGTATTCTCCCTCTTATAAACTCTGTGAGACAGAAGAAATATTAATGTTGTTTTCAATGCTTTGCTAGTGTTCAGTCTCTCAAAAAATTGTGCAATCCCAGTATTTTTACATTTTAACAAATGCTCTGTTTGCAAAGACTCACACTAACTTTAGCAGTAATTTCTTCTATAAATTTCTGCATGTCATGTTTGCATTTAACCTAGAAGAACTATTCATTGTATGAAACAGCAAGCAAGAAGTCTGCATCAGTTGTAAATCTGGTGGTTTTCTTTTGTTTTTTAATATATCAGCAAATTATCTGTGAAAAGTCTCCTTCAATGGCAAGGATTTTGTGTTTGTTTATAATTTACATGATATGGAGAAAACAGGAAAAAGGCTTATTGCATGTGCTTGATATTGTGCACGTTGTATATTATGGTATAGCACATTGTTCCTAATGTTGCTGCGCTAACATAAACTTTAAATAAAACAGTGCATGCTAATGTTCTGCTTTAAATTTCAATCTTGAGAAACAAAGCAAAAGAATGATATCTTGCAAAATTAGATTCTGGATTTTTGCATGCTCATTGTGAAAATTTAATTACCTGCACAGCAAACACCTGCTTTTATATGCAACTTAAAGCAGAATTGTTTTCACAGGCCACAGCTGAAAATATTATGTTACAGATGAACTCTACCCTAGTGGGTAACTTCTGAACTACATTATTGATAGCTTAATGTATTCAGTGGTGTAATGGTAAGTAAAAGGATATTTATAGCTATATGGTGTATATGACATATTGAGAAGAGGTGGTGCACTACACAGGTGGGATCTGGCAGGGTTTCTGCAGTGGCCAGGACAACCTGCTCTGCCTCGGTGAACGCGGGCAAGAAGGAATCATTTGTAGAGATGTTGCTGCAGACACCATTAAATCACAGGCCTGCACTGTGCAAGCCTTGTGAACCCCAGATTTCCAGGACAAGTAAGGAGGACAGCCCTTGCAGGAGGGGTTTGCCATCAAGCTTTCAGCCTCTTTACTTGCTTTCCTTTTCACAGAGCCATTGTGCTCTCAGCCTCGTCCTTCGTGTCCATGCCCAAGTTCATCTACAACCTCCAAATTCATCTACAACCTCCAAGTTCATCTACAACCAGAGCTTCATCTCTGCCTTCTCTTCCAGGCCCACAAACAACTCTTAAATTTAGCAAAATATTCACCTTATCATAGAATCATAGAATGCTTTGGGTTGGAAGGGACCTTTAGAGGTCATCTAGCCCAACCCCCCTGCAGTGAGCAGGGACAGCTTTAACTGGATCAGGTTGCTCAGAGCCCCAGCCAACCTGACCTTCAATGTTGCCAGGGATGGGGCCTCTACCACATCTCTGGGCAACCTGTTCCAGTGCTTCACCACCCTCATTGTAAAAAATTGCTTTCTTATGTCTAGTCTAAATCTATTCTTCTTTAGTTTAAATCCATTATTCCTTGTTCTGTCACAACAGGCCTTGCTAAAAAGATTCTCCCCATCCTTCCTGTAGGCCCCCTTTAAGTACTGGAAGGCCGCAATAAGGTCTCCCCACAGCCTTCTCTTCTCCAGAATGAACAACCCCAACTCTCTCAGCCTGCCCTCGTAGGAGAGGTGCTCCAGCCCTCGGATCATTTTGGTGGCCCTCCTCTGGACCCGCTCCAACAGGTCCATGTCCTTCTTGTGCTGAGGACCCCAGAGCTGGACACAGTACTCCAGGTGGGGTCTCACCAGAGCAGAGTAGAGGGGCAGAATCAGCTCCCTCGACCTGCTGGCCACGCTTCTTTTGATGCAGCCCAGGATACGGTTGGCTTTCTGGGCTGCAAGTGCACACTGTTGGCTCATGTCCAGCTTTTCATCCCCCAGTACCCTAAGTCCTTCTCCGTAGGGCTGCTCTCAGTCCCTTCATCCTCCAGCCTGTATTGATATAGGGGATTGCCACATTCCAGGTGCAGGACCTTGCACTTGGCCTTGTTGAACCTCATGAGGTTCACACAAGCCCACCTCTCCAGCTTGTCCAGGTCCCTCTGGATGACATCTCGTCCTCCTGGTGTGTGCCCTTGTACATGTTGAAGGGTTGATACTCCTGTCATGGCTGTTTCTGGTATTTCAAACCTAGTGCTTGGGTCACTGAGTAAAACTGATGAAAAAAGACATGCTCACCATGCAGATTTCAAGACAAACTGAGATACTTCACCCACCTGATATGTAAACCAAACTAAGAAAGGCTCAGCCGTAGCCAGGGGCCTCTTCCCCACTGACACCACTCTGTTCCTTCAACACCTACATACTCCTAGACTGGGAGTCCCGGAAGCACAGTCTGTCTTTCTGTTTGCTTGTACCATCTCTAGAGAAATAGTACACAAACCCTTCTGCGGGTTCCTTTGATACTTGCTGTGGTAGGAGCAGCAGCAATAACCCCTGGCATTTTCACAGTCTCTGTTATGAGCCAGGGCTGTTCCTTAGAGGACAGAAACTAGTTCGTCAAGGGAAAAATGGGTCTGATAAGTGCCGCATGTTTTGTCCATCTCGCCAATGAGCAACATTTTGTGGAAGCTCTTTCACAGGGATGTAAAAAGTTTCTAAGCTCTTCTGTCCTGCTCTGTATTAATCTACTGTGCTTTGGCTTTTCTTAAAATTTAATTCAAGATCAGAAGGGCCTATTGTATCATCCAAACTAGACTCTGTATCACAAGCCTTTAAACTTCTTCATATTGGGTCCAAAAGTTTTGGTTTGACTAAAGTATATGGTAGATATGACTAAAGTACACTTATCAGAAAAGCACCGAGCCTACGTGCAGATACAGAAAGACACAGAGTTCACTCTCCTGCCATCTTCTCACAGAAGCCACCCTTGCAGCCTCCCTGCTACCCAAACCTTGCCACATAAACCCAATACAACCAACATTGCAGACGGCAGTAAAATTGCCTCCTTATTCCAATTTGCTACCTTTATTTCTGTTTACACATCCCAAAATTTCTTGGCCCCTGACCCTAGCACTGGGCTGGGACTTCTGTTATGCTGCACAGCTCAAATCTTTGTGGGACCCCCTGCACTCCACAGCAGTCCTTTAACTGTATAGCTGTGGTGGATTTTTAAAAGGGTTGCTTCAAGTTTGTCAGTAATAAAATCCCCTTTTAACAGACTGAAACTATTTAAAACAAAGGTTGTGTATACATATAGACATTGACAAGCTACTGCTGATTCTGGCTGAGGTCACGCTATATAATTTTAGTTGCATTAGCATGTGCCAAACATGAATTACAGAAGCGTAATGAGAGGCAGAGTGTACAGGTCTGGGCTCCCACCTGATCTGCAAAGTACCATGTAGCGCTTGCCAGGAGCTTCGGATTGCATATTGTGACTGACCTTTCATCATAATTATTTACTGTTTCACCACTGTTTATGCTTCACAACTTTTTTAGTGGTTTTATGGTTCTCTACACATCACTCATTAAAATATGAAATGTTAATGGACTTATTAGCATCTCCTGTGGGTATTACTCTTTAATTGGTGATTCCCTGTGGAGACTTGCTTTTCGGAGGGAGGACCCAAATGTCTGACATATGAACATTTTTTATAAGCTTTTAGCTGTATAGCTGCATATTTGTCTTTATTAATAGTAGATGAGGACCCAAATGGTTTACGGTTTGAAGGTAGCTTAGGAAGAGTTGTTGACAAGAAGAATTTTCTGCAGAAAGATAAAACACAATAATTTTATTGTGCTAAAGATCCTTAAGCATCTCAAACTTCAAAAGGTTTTGATTTTTTCTTTAAAAAAAAAAAAAAAGGGCATCTTCCATTTTAAAGTTCAATGTAGACAGAAGAAGAAATTTTAATTAAGAAATTAAAGCAAAGTATTGTTTTTGGCTGACTACATTATTTCAGTGACACAAAATGTAACCTCTGAGGGCAGGTTTATTTTAGTCCCTGCTGTAATTCTGCTTTGAGAGTGAACCAGCCAAGACTGTCAGTCTATCCTCTCCATGCCAACATTGCAATTTGGGTACTGAACTGCATTAAAAATTACACTTGTACCTGAGGAAGTCCAGTACTTTAAACTAATTAGACAGGCTTCATTTTCTATTTCTCTCACTCTCCATTTTTACTTCAGATGTCAATAAAAAGGCATTTATACAACCTTTGCCACTAACTTCCTCCAAACTAATTCTTCAGCTGTTAGCCTCATTCTTCCCTGCAGCTGACTTCTTATCTTTTTTTTTTTCCCTGCCAAAAATCCAATTTTATTACTCTTTTCATTGTGTCTTTATTCCTCAGCTCTGCTCTATAGCTGTGGACTATATTTTGCAGTTTCAGATGCCTCAGGAAGCTGCATGCAGATTATGTTGATAGGAGAGAAAGAAAACAGTGATTTGTTAAAATATGGTTTCTAGCTTTGAGTTAGCTGGATTTCCCCAAGTCATGAAGCATGAGTGAGGATGCATCTTAAATTCTGAGCTAGGATGGAAGGGAAAGCTGGGACTGACATCACTGCCCTGGTATCTTCCTTGCCTTTTTCAGTGCAGTTAAGTTGTTTGAACACTCATTCTGTAGACTTATATACTTATCAAAAGCAGGTGACTATTTTTACTTTAGTGCATCTGCTAATTGTGTATAGATACTTCTCACAAAAGTAATTTTCATGTCAAGTGTACCCTGAAAAGTTCTTCTGTCTGCCTCATCTTCAACTCCCATATGCATTACAGGCAACATAAATTAACAGAACATCTATATCACAAATATAGCACCTGACTCTCATCCAGAAGACGCTCCTTGTCTGTATTTTTGTAAGGCAAACTTGTTGGCTCATTTGCCGCGTGGAAAGTTACCTTGTGAGCTAAATTCCAAAGGGCTGATTTCAGATTGTTGGTACCCTATAAACTCATGATTGTGATATACATTTTGTAGTTAGTAATAAATTATGCTTCCCTGGCTTAGGCACTGTTTGCAAAGCACTTTTCCTTGTTTTTGTGTTTCCACACAAATGTAGGGATCCCTTTAAAATAATTGAAGGTTACATAAATTCCCCACCTTCTTCTTCCTGCGGTACAAACTCACCACAGTCTTTTATATCAAGTGTCCCATGTAAAATATGGGGAACTTTATTAATAGTAATAAGCTGAAAGAAAGGAGATTCATTCTGCACTGAGTGCAGAGACAAAATGTAAGTGTTGAGAAAAAGAAGTAAGTATTTGTAGGACTTAAATGGAAATGAGGTTTTCTTGGAAGTGAGGGGTTTAACTGTGTATTTAATTTCTTTGTCAAATTATTCAATGTTTTAAAAGATATAACAGATAAAATGGTTTAGATAAAGATGGGGGAGATGTCTTGTGAAATTATTGTCTCACCATCTCCTATTTGTCTACCCAAACCCTGTAGCCATTTTTAAGAGTATATTTCCTTCGGAGTAATATTATTTTCAGTGTCAAAGCCAGAAAGGTATATTCCCTTAGTATGAATTTAAGGAACCTAGGAGTAACATGACCCAGTGGCAGTAAATAATTCTGCCACCTGCACTAGAATGGAATTTCTGATGTCTTGTTTTTCATCTCTGCTACTAGTGTCTCAATACAATATTTTTTCAGACTATAATGAATATGATAATGTGGCCTTGGTTTATTTATGGGTACACTGCTGTGTGGTGAAGAAAGCCACCTTTTTTGTATTACTAATCAAATTCCAGGCTGATGCTAGTGCGGCACTCAACCCCCTACACATCACATTTCTACAGAATTGAGATACTTTTATAGCTATAAATATTTTTTCCCAAAATTGCAAAGACTAGTAAAAATGTGTTGTGGTTTTTTTTTTTTTTTTTCGTTGGAAGGTGCGGGTGATATCATGGAACCAAAACTGTAACCAAGAGATGCCAGGTCAATGCAGAATGGTTGGTAATGGAATTACCCCAAAGGTACTTGTAGCAAAGATTGAATAGTTGAACTGTACACCATGATCATGAGCATCTCCAGACCAGCTGAAAGAATACACAAGATGGAGAAGCTTCTTTTCAGCTGAGAATGGAATTATTTTTTATGTTTCTCAGGACTTTCCTTCTATTCTGTACCATGCTTTTAGAGATGGAAGTTCTTGCTATAACCGCTTGTGGGAAAGCACCTGTACAAAAATAAGTATTGGAGTTTTCATGGTTGGGAAAGGAAAAGAAGGCAAGATATGTGTGTTCTTCTAAAAGAAGAACTCTATGTATCACACAATATAACCCCACTGTGCACAGTGGTACGTGAACAGTCTTGTTCTTAAGATGGTAGTTTGCAAAGAGTCATCAGTCTTCTCAAAAATATATCAAAACAAAAGTCATGATTAATACCTTGAGATGATGGATACCTAAACAATGAACTCTGTTATACATTATGGCACTGATTAGTGATTGATTAGGAATGACATATGACCGTGCAAAGGCTGGTGAGAGGAAGGTAGTCAGCTTCTTATTTCATAGTGGATATTTCAAAAAAACAACCTATACATAAAAGAGGAGAAGAAAAGGACATACGAGGAGAATGAATAGTTCTGTGGTGATCCACGGTATTACAGCTGGACTGGAAAGCAGCTTGGCAGAAAAGAACAGGCAGGGTTCTGGTGTTGACCATAAACCAGCAATGTGCCCTTGCAGCAAGGGTGGCCAACAGCCTCCAAGGCAGCATTAGGAGGGCAGCAGGTTGAGGGCAGTGATCTTTCCCCTCTGCTCAGCACTGGTGAGGGACATCTGGAGAGCTGGGTCCAGTTCTGGGCTCCCCAGTACAAGAGAAGCATAGATGTACTGGAGTGAACCCAGCAAAGTACCACAAGGATTATTAAGGGCTTGGATCATCTGATGTATGAGGAGAGGCTGAGGGCACTGGGATTGTTTAGCCTGGAGAAGGGAAGGTTCAGGGTGATCTAATCAGTGCACATAAATACCTGATGGGGGTGGTAAAGAAGACAAAGCCAGACTCTTCTCAGCAGCACCCAGTCAAAGGGTAAGAGGCAATAGGTTCAGATTGAAATACAAGAAAATCCATTTTTAAAAAGAAAGGACTTTTTACAGTGGTCAGGGTGCTCAGACACTGGAATAGGTTGCCAAGAAAGATTAAGGAGTCTCCATCCCTGGAGATACTCAAAACCTGTCTGAGTAGTTGCACAGTGGCACTCTAGGTGACATTGCTCTGAGCAGGGGTTAGAACTAAATGATATCCAGAAGTCTCTCTTCCAACCTCAATGTTTCTGTGATTCAGACGACAGATTTTGGCTCTGGCTATGAAACCTTAAGCCTTTTGAAGGCAAAATTAGGGTTTTCTTCTTACTCTCATTAGTTTAGTGTTTCTGCATTCAGCTTCACATTTAGCAATATGAGCTCTGTTGCTGCAGACTTGAACGTTTTAAGATAAACTGCCAAGTGGTTTAGTTTGACTGTTACACCAATCTTACGCTACAGGCAGCATAAAAAACTTCTCTTTATACATTCTAAGAGCTTTTTTTCAGCACATCTTTGTCTTCTGAGAGATGAACTAGGCTTCCTCTTCTGTTCTCTACCAGTGGGATCCCAGGTAGAGAATTCTGTATCTTTTACCATCAATAAGGCAGCATGCACAGTTAATTAACCTTGCATTTGTTAGCAGGGGTTCTATAGGAGAGGAAGGCAAGGGAATAGATAACATGTAAAAAACAGAAAAAGTCGCACTTGTTTCCGGAAGTTTAGAAGAGAGCAATTCTCTTGACCTTTGCTTCCCAACTTGTAACAGAAATATGTTATCCATGAGAACCAGTTTTATCTTCTTTCCACCCTAAAGAGAAATCTAGGTTTTTGTAGAAGACTGAGCTATCCTGGGACTGTGAAATGGAGTTTATGTGGAAGCGGATGTGTGATTACATGGGGGGTATGTGAGGGGCAGAGACAGAGCGGTCAGCATTGATCAAAACAGTGTTGACAACACAGGGATGTTGTTGTTATTGCTGAGCAGTGCTCACAGAGTCAAGGCCTTTTCTACTTCTCACACCGCCCCACCAGTGAGTAGGCTGGGGGTGCACAAGAAGTTGGGAGGGGACACAGCTGGGACAGCTGACCCCAACTGACCAAAGGGAAATTTCACATCATATGACGTCATGCTCAGCAATGTAAAACTGAAGAAGAAACAGTAGCCAACCTCCCACATCCCTCTGCTGACCACAGCAGGTGCTTTGTCTCATCTGCCCTTGCACTGGGTTTGTGTGCAAGGTTTTGGTAGCAGGGGGGCTAGAGGGGTGGCTTCTGTGAGAAGCTGCTACAAGCTTCCCCTATGTCCAATATACCCAATGCCAGCCGGCTCCAAGATGGACCTGCCACTGGCCATGGCTGAGCCAATCAGAACAGTGGTGGCGCCTCTGTGATAACATATTTAAGAAGGGGCAGGTGGGGGCAACCCTGCACAATTGCAGCTGGAGAGAGGAGTGAGAATATGAGAGAGGAACGACTCTGCAGACACCAAGGTCAGTGAAGAAGGAGGGGGAGGAGGTGCTCCAGGCACCGGAGCAGAGATTCCCCTGAAGACCATGGTGAGGCAGGCTGTGCCCCTGCAGCCCATGGAGGTCCATGGTGGAGCAGATATCCACCTGCAGCCCATGGAGGACCCCATGCCAGAGCAGGGGGATGCACCCAAAGGAGGCTGTGACCCCGTGGGAAGCCCGCGCTGGAGCAGGCTCCTGGCAGGACCTGTGGACCCGTGCAGAGAAGAGCCCACGCTGGAGCAGGTTTGCTAGCAGGACTTGTGACCCCGTGGGGGACCCACGCTGGAGCAGTCTGCTCCTGAAGGACTGCACCCCGTGGAAGGGACCCACGCTGGAGTAGTTTGTGAAGAACTGTAGCCTGTAGGAAGGACCCATGTTGGGGAATTTCATGGAGGACTGTCTCTTGTGGGAGGGACCCCACGCTGGAGCAGTGTAAGAGTGTGAGGAACCTTCTCCCCGAGGAGGGAGTGGCATAAACAATGTGTGATGAGCTGTCCGCAACCCCCATTCCCTGCCCCCCTGTGCAGCTGCAGGGGAGGAGGTAGAGAAAATTGGGAGTCAAGTTGAGCCCAGGAAGAAGGGAGGGGTGGGGGGAAGGCGTTTTAAGATTTGGTTTTATTTCTTATTACCTTACTCTGATTTCATTGGTAATAAATTAAACTGATTTCCCCAAGTCAAGTCTGGTTTGCCCATGACAGTAATTGTTGAATGCTCTCCTTGTCCTTTTCTTGACCCACAAGTGTTTTGTTATATTTTCTTTCCCCTCTCCAGCTGAGGAGGGGAGTGATAGAGCAGCTTTGGTGGGCACCTGGCGTTCAGCCAGGGTCAACCCACCACAACCCTATATAGTAGAAGAACAAGTTTGTGTCCTGCCAAAGAGCGCAATGTGCACACAGTTGTCCTCGGAGGGGAGGGTGACAGAGTGAATCACACATGATTGATGTTAGCCGCCTTGCTTAATGCACTGTTGGGAATTACACAAATATGAGGGCAGTGCAATTAAGACCTAATAGAAAATAGACTACCACAATCTTAGGATTGTAGTCCTTTCTAGGGCCTACTGCCTAAGACTATTTCCTGACAAAATATAGCAAAACTTCAACCATTTACTTGGAAACCTGGAGTCTTGAAGGTTAGCTGTAATTGTTAAAATAATGAAAGAAAGATGAAGAAAATACTTATTCTGCTGCAGTGCACTTTGGAAAGAGCCTGAAGTATTTTGTTGCAGCATTGGAGGCAAGAGGCTTGACAATTGACTTCATATTTTTTGTACTTAAGACAGAGGACGTTTGAGACCCACCTTCAAAGACCACAAAAGCAGAAGGTGTTGTCAGTCCCAAGCCTTCTCTTTCCTGTGGCTTAGCTGCTGAGGAAGCAGGGTGGAGCTCTGTGTGATAGAGGAAGGTCCGTAGAGCACCTTGATGCATGTTCAAAGCTAGACAGAAATGGAGGGGCTCTTGCACAAAATCAGCATAAATACCAGAGAAAGCAGCTCAATTATGTAGTGTAGGCCTGATGTTTCTCTTGTATACAGAAAAGGTTCTGAGCTGGGATTGCTGCTATTATTATTTAACTCCAGGCAACTTGATGTCTTTTTGATTCCACAGTTTCAGTGTTAAGAACTGAATGAGGTATATATCAAACATCTTTATGGCTGGGAGGAAGATAATTCAGTTTAGCCTGCAGGGAAAATATCTTAAAAGTTTTTCTTGTAGTTCAACAGTTTTTAGTGCAGTTGCTTTGAAGTCTCATCAGCTATTTAAATCCTGGTCCACTCTGGGTAAAGGCATAATTAAAATAATTTGATACATAACCCTTTTGAACAGTGCAGTTTTTCTGTCACTGAGGTTAAACACTTCCTCTAAAAGCATACATTTTTTCTAAGACTGTGCAGCAAAATTACAGCATATGTTTTGAAATAACTTTCCTTTGCCCCGAGGTCTTTACTAGCACCTAGATCATTCTTTCTCTTAAAATACTAATAATGAAATCCCAAACTAGAAGAAGACTTCACTGAACTGGGTGTGGTCCATACTAAGGCTGACAAATAGTTCCTTTCTTCTAAAGCTCAGTCTAAATGGAGAAAATGGAAGCAGAAAGTCAGCACCAGCCATATTTTTAAGATAGGAAATGAAGTGACTTGCCTGAAGCCAAGCTAACGATTTAATTTTTTCATGTTCTGAATCATAGTACTATTTTTTTTCCTTTTCTGTGCTAAAACAAATCAGGCTGATGAAGAAACTAAAAGTGGTGGTTATTGACAACATCATAATGTTCAAGTCCAAATTTTGTTCAAAGGCTTTTTTAATTATTATTCTTAATTAAAAAGTTAATCTTTGGCTTTTAAGTTTTCCAAAATGATCAGAGATCATATAAGCAAAGAGTCTACTGTTGAACCCTGGCTTTCTTCTTCCTTATTCTTCTTGTTATCTAGTAGAATCTGTGTCTGGGATTCATGTTTCATGCCTGTGAAGTTGGATAGCTAAAAATAGGATGCCAAAAACCCCCAAATGTGTGGAGTTGGAGGATGGGTGGAAATCATCTAAACTATCAAATAAGAAGCACTATAGCAGAGGCTGGCTTAGGATTTGCCTTTTCTAGGTCTTAGGTACCTAAGTTGTTGAGCATAGTTTCTGGGTTTCAAAACCCTGAATGTTTGTCCTTCTGTCGTTGGAGCAGGCTACATCTTCTTGCTAAGAACAGGTCCAGGTCTTTAGGCTGAAAGATCATTCTCATTCCTCTCCTTGGCCCAAGGAAAAAGAAAAATTGTTATTCAGGCACAGTGGAGTTCTTTTAATAGGTAGGACTGAGTTCATCCTACTCCAGAAAACCTTCTTCCTTGACTTCAGTACACTCTGTAGGAAAGGCAGGACTCGACAAGACCCTCTTTTCCTTGGATCACCTATATTCTTGGTGCCTGCTTTAATTTCTGAGCTCTGGGAAAAGGTGGAGCAGAGCTGGTGCTTGAACAGGCAGAGTAACACCACCTGACTGGGCATAAAGAACTGGTAGAAACGAACTTCTCTGTTTAGGATGAAAGCCTTACTATTTAAGCACTTTCTGTTTATGCAATATGTAACTGAGGAAGTTGCTTTGCCTCTGTCGATGCAAATTAAAGTATTAAATCTTGTAACTGTTTATTACAAATCCTTCAAAAACAGCAATTTTACCTGAGAGGTCTCTGAACACAAAAACAAACTGTGAGCTTCCTGAGATAAATTGTATTGATTCCTGTGAAATATCTGTGGTCTGTCAGACTTACTGGCTCTCAGGATTTCTAATTCCAAAGGAGTTGAGGCAAAGTGCTGATGACAAGCCATCTGGACAACCTGTATAATGTAACAGACTTAACAATGAATGGCAAAGATGATCCTTTCCCTTTTTCTGTGGCAGCTTATTGTGGGATTTCTGCAGCTTGGTTGCTGTTGGCAGTGTGGTTGCTCCTCCTGCGGCTGTATGTGACTCGGAGGGTAGGAGGACAGGGACATGAATGCTGAGAAGTCCAGGTTCCATTACTGGTATCAGTTATATCTTGCCACAGTGAAGCAATTTCAGTTTTCTGTTCCAGTGCCCCATCTACAGAATAGATACAAGGAATACCTGTTCAAAATGTTGGGATTTAATGTTTACAAAGACACAAAAATGTATAGTTGACTTTCACTTGGCTTTGGATTACATTCTTTTCCCCTTCCCCTACTACAAAAAAAGCCTAAGGAAGGCCCTGTTAAGCTTTCTTTCAAGAGAAGAATACCTTCATTTTACGTCAGCAACAATTATTACTTTTAGAAATCTTTTGATTTTTTTCTTCTTGTTTGTCTAATGAAAACTGGCTCTGAAACAGGGAACACAACTTTGGCCTTTTTGCCACTTGAACAGCAGCAGATGCTGAACATCTCCTTTCTGCTAAGTTGAGGAAGAAGGTGAGATCATTCTGGTACTGAAATAAGAAGTGTATCAGCCCTTGACACATCGAGTTATCACTTTTCCTTTTCCCTGCCCACTCCTACATACACTCCGCACTTCTGTCCAGCACACACACAGCAGGACACTGATATTCAGGCCCCATTAGGTTATTGACACTCCTGATCCTCAGGAACCTCCTGGGATCAGAGCAGTTGAGCTCAACAGTTGTTTCTATGTAGAAATATCCCTGACCTTTTGCCCTTGCAGTCGGTGCGGTGACCATATGTGAATGCCAATTAAGAAGCCATGGGTGTTCTGACTGAGGGCATTTCAGTGTAGAATTGAGTCAAATATAGCTTTGAGGTTACATAATCACATTTCATATTAACTTCTGATATTCAGAGGTACAGAACCATTCCTTCCCCACCTGCCTTCCACCTGTGTATTTTTATTCATACTTGAAAAACATGTCCTTTTTTGCAAAAGCAGATCAGCAGCAGCTACTTTCAAATCCATCAGTAGAATTCTTAATCTTCTCGAAGATTTATCACTGTAACAAAAAAAATATTATTCTGTGGAAACAGAGATGCTTCTGCCTTCCTTTGCCACCCCCTCTCAGCTAGAGAAAGAAAATGAGAAGATGCGTGTGCTGAGGGTGATGATAAGACTGAAATGAACACCTGCTCACAGTTCTGCTTAGTTCAGACGCTTCCTAAAGGTGAGCCTGCTTTCTGAATTGCAGCTGTTAGATTTTCTGAATTAAGTGGGAAAATTACAGTTGTATCAAGCAGGAAAGCACAGTGACAGATGCTGAACTGGATGAGCAAATGGCTGAGGAAATGGGGAAGGAGAGTTCCCTGTCTATAAACTACAACACCTGCACAAGCAGTAGGGTGCAGAACTCAAGCTTGTGCTGTATAGAGTAACTCCTATATCAAGCCAGCGGATTTGCACAGGGGGCCTGCTGTTATCCACAGGGGCAGCAGCAAAACAGATTTAGTGTTTTCTATTTCATTTGCTGAAGCTTAGTCAGCTTTGTCCTAGGAGTCTATGAGGGCCCATTTACACTCTTCCATCCCACATTATTTTGTGATACATCGCTTCCAGTTTTAAATAATACATGGGTAAAATCAGATTGTTTTCTTATGTTGCTGGCGTGGTGGGGATTTTCCTGGTAAAATGGAAAACTATCAAAAGAAATTAATGCGACAGTCTCTCTGGCCTCCACTCTCTTCTTATGAGCGTGATGTGCAGTGAGGGGAGGAGAAGGCAAAGATTTCATTAGAAATTATAGTAAAAGAAGGGTATGGCAAACAATAAACTAATAGAAATGGAATAGTTCAACTAATGCATCACACTAACTCAGACAAAAAAGTCTGCTGAAATATTCATGAGGAGGAGAAGTCTGCAAAAAGAATATGCTGGGAGGAATTAAGGGAGCAGAAAGAGATGTGTGAGGGGAATTCAGAGGATGTGCATGGGCTGGCACCGAACACTGAGAAGACTTCATTAGAAGGAAGCAAGTAAGAAAATGGAAATGAAGGGTGAGCAAAGAGACCCTTTTCATGAAAAGGTGATGTGAATTCTTACCAGCTAACGGGAGCTGATCTTTATGGAAGCCCTTTACAGCAGCTGAAGAAACTTGTGTCAGTTCTTGGAGACCAGGGGTAAAGGTGAGGGAGGTCAGGGAGAAACCTACTTTCAAGATGGGAAAAGCTCATTAATGGTGGATAGAAATTAACACATCCTGCAGAGACTCAATTTCTTGATTTTGGCTGGAGATAAGCGTTGGTGTCTGTGAAGGTTTTCAGTGATAACTCAGCCTTGTTTATAGGCTACTTGTGCTACACAATTCTGAAAGAGTGTATTTCCATTGCATGGTTTCTGTCATATAGTCCTCTGTGAAAAGCTGCATTATGAGAGAATATTCAGTTTGGAGTTAATGAATAAGGAATTTACTTTGATAATGTATCATTTTGCTCATGCTAAGAGAGAAGCTTCTGAAAGAGCACAGTACTGCTTAGCTCGCCAGGAAAAGCTATTTCACTAATTGAGGAATCTTATTTGAGAGGTAACTTCATGCCAGGCCACTACTGCAATATCATACACAGAGCACGTATGGAAGTGATTATATTTTAATCTTTGGCCTTGATGGGGATCTGCTTCCTACAGCCTTTCAGTTTAAATTCTAGCTTGGAAAACATACAGACTCCCTGCAGAGTGACATTTATGCTCTTGTTTAACTTCTTGTCCTTGAGGCTGGCAGCTTGGGTAACACTGTTTCTGGAAACCTGACATCACACTGAGAAAAATCTGACTCTTTGCCCTAGGAGCAGAGTGGAAACATGATGCTCTGTACACAACAGTGTTCTGACTGCTGGTGCAGTTACAAATGAGAGGAGCAGCAAACCCTGCATTATCTATGCCTCAGTGGTTTGTTTGATTATTTTTTCCCCACCCCATGGGGTCATGTTAGTTATATCTGGTTTTATAATTTGTAAGTATTGTGGCTAGCATATACTCATAGGGTCTTTAGGCTGTGCCTTGGGGAAATAGACCCTGTGATTTAAGGATAGGTTCGGGAAACGAGGATTGAGGCACCGTTCTCATTAATTTTGAGATTACAGAACTTTCTCCTGTGTATGGATGCTGAGGTACAGAATGGTTAAATGACTTGTCCAAGGTAATCGTTGTATATTCAAGCACACAGCCAGAAATCACTTCTAAAAATAGCATTGTACAAGTAATTCTGACCACAGCACTGAGAATAGCAAGGCCCTAGGTGTGACCTTTTCTCAGGAGAGAAAAGTCCACAGGATGTCACATCATTATGAGAAAACAGAGTAAAAGACAAGAATGCAGGTGTGCCAGGTTTTGGGCTTCTGATGGTATTTGATACTACACTTTTGGTTTTCATCTGAAATGGAATAGACAGTGCTGGATGCAGAGACAGTCTACACATTAGGATCCAGATAAGCAAGCTAAAGGACAGCAGCAGGAAAAGAGTGAATAACTCAGCTGTTGGTTTACTGGGAGTCAATTAACGGTGGAAACAAGAAGCATCATTTTTTTAGTGCCAGTGCCCTTTGCCCTGGACCATGCTTTCTTTTCTTTTTTGTAGGAAAGGCAATACAGTTGTACTGTTCCTTTTGGAGTAGAAAAGATTTGGATTACACAGAATTTATAATTATGTTGGACTAGATGATCATTGTAGGTCCCTTCCAACTGAAGTATTCTATTCTGTTCTGTTCTACTCTATCTGTTCATTGCCACACTTGAAACAAGCATCTAATAGGTATGTTCAGCAGCTCCTCATGTTTATGCTGTCACTGGATACTGGATGTCTTTGTTCAAAATCTGAAGTGGAACATACTAGCCTTACCTCACAGATATGGTTTTTAAGTTCTTTTCTTGCCAGCTGCTTGTGAATATCTGTAAATAATGAAACGATTCTGAGATATTCACCAAGTCATTCTGGGAATTATGACTGAAAGTCCAGATAGTAACCCATCTTCAGAGGGAGAGACATGTAAAGCCAGAAACATATGGTTTTGAGCTGAAATGATCCTTCTTCCTCACAGAGAGACAGTGTGCACAATCTTAAATTGTGGAAAAAGAACAGGCAGTTCCTGCCATGTTGGGAGCCAAGTGGTGAATACTTAATGACAGCTTGGAAAGGCAGGGTTGTTTTGAAGTTTTAGGCAGCTTACCTTCTTTTTCAGCGGTTTTCTTGGGAAAAGGAAGAAGCTCAATTTAAGTGATACAAATACAGAAAATAGAGAAACAGAACACCTGTTGAAACAGAGAGAAAAAAAGAAGCAGCAATAATAAGCAGGTATGTAGCTTTTTCTGATAGAGAAATGCTCCAAATGCTAATCTGAGGAAAGGCATTGAAATACAATACTCTTGCACCTGTTTGGGGACTTTAATTTCATTCTTCTCCTCTTCCCTCCCCAGGAATCTGGTGTCCTTTATTATTCTAAAATCTAGCAAACAATATACAAGAGTCTGTCAAGCGACAGAAATTCATACTTGAATTAGATCAGGGCTTGACCAGGAACCATCAGTTTTTTTCCTTCTTTTCCATTTGGTCCAGCTTCAGGAAATCCTTAACAGAGATACTTCTGCTATTGATAAAACACTGAAGAAAGACAGGTTGACTGAGGCCTGCTTTGTCTTTCATCTAATTCTGTCTGATCAGCATTGTGTAACTGAACAAAATGTATAAATGATACAACCGGCTCCATCACCGATCTCCATCACCAATGCCTCTTGAAGATAACAAGCTGTTCCTTACATTGCTGACCGTGATTCCCTGTAGTGAGATAAGACAGTATGTTGAGTAAAAGCAACGCAGATGAATGCTGGTGGTGGTGCTGCTGACAGCAATGGAATCACATCCCACTTGGGCCATTCAGTAAGGTGGTGTCACAGGACCCCTCTCTCTTGTGAAAGTTATAGGGAAATCTGCTTCTGCTGTGAGTGCACGGCAGAAAGTCTTCCCTTCCTTTCTAGTCCCTTCAGCCTTTTTTGCAGTGGTAGTTTGAAAAGAAGGTGCTTAAGGGTGCCTGGCAGTCAGTCTAAAATAAAGGGAAACATTGCTTCTGAGCAGTGTTCAGTCACTTGGAAGAGGGATTCAGCACTTTTTGTCTCCCAAATCTTTCAGGTGTGATTCTAGCTTTGAAAAAGTTGCAGTAAAAATGGTGTTGTGAGTTCCCATATTTATTCCTTCTAAAGAATTGTCAAGTTGGATTCAGAACTGTATGAAATACAGTGTCTTTGCATTTTGATCTTTATATATGTCTTCTAACTTCCAGTCTTATCTATTCAACCTAGATCCTGAAAAGCTGTCTAGGTTCTTTCTGACTCATGTGTGGTCAACAGAAAATTTTGCTGGTGGAAATTACTTAACGATAACCAAACTTGAATATAATCTATATTATATTATTATGGAGTTATAAAAGATATTTAACTTTGTGTTCTGTTCAAATACATAGTGGTTCAGGATCTATCTTCCTCTTAATTTGCCCTACTGGGTACCGATTACCTCTAGGTTCCAAAATTTAAAGGTTGCCTCATAAAATATTATTTTGTTTACTAATGTTTGGAAAAGTGGCAGAGGAACTATTACATTAGCACAGAAATGTTAGATTTGGGAGAAAGAGAAAGCCTAGCACTCCAGCTGGGCTGGAGCTGTGAAAGGAAAGCGTAGCCTGCAGAGAGTACTCAGAAGTGAGAATTTTCTGTCTGAGCAACAGCCGGATGGCAGGGAAAGGGGAAGCTCATAGAATCATAGAATCGTTCAGGTTGGAAAAGACCTTTAAGATCATCCAGTCCAACCATTAACCTAACATTACCAAGTCCACACTAAACCAATCAAGGGTAGACTAGACTAAACCATGTCCCGAAGTGCCACGTCTACCCATTTTTTGAACACTTCCAGCGATGGGGACTCCACCACCTCTCTGGGCAGCCTGTTCCAATGCTTGACTACCCTTTCCGTAAAGAAATTTTTCCTAATGTCCAACCTAAACCTCCCCTGGTGCAGCTTGAGCCCATTTCCTCTCGTCCTATTGCTAACTACATGGGAGAAGAGACCAACACCCACCTCACTACAACCTCCTTTCACGTAGTTGTAGAGAGCGATAAGGTCTCCACTCAGCCTCCTCTTCTCCAGGCTAAACAACCCCAGTTCCCTCAGCCGCTCCTCATAAGGCCTGTGCTCCAGACCCTTCACCAGCCTTGTTGCCCTTCTCTCAACATGCTCCAGCACCTCAATGTCTTTCTTGTATTGAGGGGCCCAAAACTGGACACAGTATTCCAGGTGCGGCCTCACCAGCGCCGAGTACAGGGGAACAATCACCTCCCTGCTCCTGCTGGCCACACTATTCCTGATACAAGCCAGGATACTGTTGGCCGCCTTGGCCACCTGGGCACACTGCTGGCTCATGTTCAGCCAGCTGTCTACCAACACCCCCAGCCAAGCACCTTTTCAGCCAAGCACCTTTCCAGCCGCTCTTCCCCAAGCCTGTAGCGTTGCATGGGGTTGTTGTGACCGAAGTGCAGGACCCGGCACTTGGCCTTGTTAAACCTCATACAGCTGGCCTTGGCCCATCGATCCAGCCTGTCCAGGTCCCTCTGCAGGGCCATCCTACCCTCCAGCAGATCAACACTCCCACCCAACTTGGTGTCGTCTGCAAACTTACTGAGGGTGCACTCAATCCCCTCATCCAGATCATTGATAAAGATATTTAACAAGGCTGGCCCCAAAACAGAGCCCTGGGGAACACCGCTCATGACCGGCCACCAATTGGAATTAACTCCATTTACCACAACTCTCTGGGCTCGGCCACCCAACCAGTTTTTTACCCAGTGAAGACTACACCCATCTAATCCATGAGCTGCCAGCTTCCCAAGGAGAATATTATGGGAGACAGTGTCAAAAGCTTTGCTAAAGTCCAGGTAAATGACATCCACAGCCTTTCCATCATCCACCAGGCGGGTCACCAGGTCATAAAAGGAGATCAGGTTGGTCAAGCAGGATCTGCCTTTCATGAACCCATGCTGACTGGGTCTGATCCCCTGGCTGACCTGCACTTGCCTGTGGAGTTCACTCAAGATGAACCTCTCCATAATCTTTCCCGGCTCCAAGGTCAGACTGACAGGCCTGTAGTTCCCTGGGTTCTCCTTCTGGCCCTTCTTGTAGATGGGCATCACATTGGCAAGCCTCCAGTCATCAGGGACCTCCCCTGTTAACCAGGACTGCTGATAAATGATGGAGAGTGGCTTGGTGAGCTCCTCTGCCAGCTCCCTCAGTACTCTCGGGTGGATCCCATCTGGCCCCATAGACTTGTGAGCGTCCAGGTGGCATAGCATGTCATTAACTGCTTCCTCCTGGACTATGAGGGCTCCATTCTGGTCCCCATCCCTATCTTCTAGCTCAGGGGCCTGAGTACCCTGGGGATGACTGGTCTGGCTGTTGAACACAGAGGCAAAGAAGGCGTTAAGTACCTCAGCCTTTTTCTTGTCTTCGGTGACAATGTTCCCCCCAACATCCAGCAAAGGATGGAGATCCTCCTTGGCTCTCCTTTTATTGCTGATGTACTTATAAAAGCATTTTTTATTATCTTTTACAGCATTGGCCAGATTAACTTCTTGCTGGCCTTTTGCTTTTCTAATTTCCTCCCTGCAGGACCTAACAAGATCCCTGTACTCCTCCTGAGTTGCCCACCCCTTCTTCCAAAGGTGGTAGATTCTCCCTTTTTCCCTGAGTCCCCGCAAAAGCTCCCTATTCAGCCAGGCTGGTCATTTTCCCCGCCGGTTGGTCTTACGACACACGGGGACAGCCCGCTCCTGCGCCCTTAAGACTTCCTTCTTGAAGAAGGCCCAGCCTTCCTGGACCCCTTTGCCTTTCAGGACTGCCTCCCAAGGGACTCTCCCAACCAGGGTCCTGAAGAGGCCAAAGTCTGCCCTCCGGAAGTCCATCGTAACAGTTTTGCTGCCCCTCCGCTTGGCATCACCCAGAATCGAGAACTTTATCATGTTGTGGTCGCTAAGCCCAAGACGGCCTCTGACCACGACATCTCCCACAAGCCCTTCTCTGTTAGTAAACAGCAGGTCAAGCGAGGCACCTCCCCTGATAGGCTCGCTTACCAGCTGTGTCAGAAAGTTATCCCCCACATACTCTAGGAACTTTTGAGACTGCTGCCTCTCTGCTGTGTTGTATTTCCAGCAGATGCCTGGCAAGTTGAAGTCGCCCACAAGAACAAGGGCTAGAGATTGTGAGACTTCTGCCAGCTGCTTGTAGAACACTTCATCTACCTCTACATCCTGGTTGGGTGGTCTATAGCAGACTCCCAACAGGACATCTGCCTTGCTGGCCTTCCCCCTCATCCTTACCCATAAGCACTCCACCTTGTCATTACCACTGTTGAACTCTATGCAGTCAAAACACTCCCTAACATACAGAGCCACCCCACTGCCTCTCCTTCCCTGCCTATCCCTTCTGAAGAGCTTATAGCCCTCCAGTGCAGCACTCCAGTCATGAGAGTCATCCCACCACATTTCTGTGATGGCGACTATGTCATAGCCATCCTGCTGCACAAGGGCTTCCAGCTCCTCCTGTTTGTTGCCCATGCTACATGCATTGGTGTAGATGCACTTGAGCCAGGCTATTGGTTTCGCCCCCAATGTTGCCATGCCACCCCTGGGCTCCTCACTAGCGGGCCCGTTTATATCCCCTTCCCCCTTCAAACCTAGTTTAAAGCCCTCTCAATGAGTCCCGCCAACTCATGAGTGAGGATCCTTTTCCCCTTTGGAGACAGCCGATCTCCATCAGCCGCCAGCAGGCCCGGTGCTGTGTAAACCTCCCCGTGATAGAAAAACCCAAAGTTCCACCAACGGCACCAGCCTCTGAGCCACCTGTTAATCAGGTGAGTTTTCCCATTCCTTTCAGCACTGCTAGCTGCCACTGACGGGATTGAGGAAAACACTGCCTGCGCTCCTGATCCTGTGACCAATCGCCCCAGTGCCCTGAAGTCCCTCTTCATTGCCTTAGGACTTCTATGAGCAATCTCATCACTGCCCACCTGTACAACCAGCAACAGGTAATAATCGGAGGGCCTCACGAGGTTGGGGAGTTTCCTAGTAACATCCCTAACCCAGGCCCCAGGGAGGCAGCAGACTTCCCTGTGGGATGGGTCCGGGCGGCAGATCGGGCCCTCAGTTCCCCACAGGAGGGAATCACCCACCACAATTGCCCTCCTTTTTTTCTTAACAGGGGCAGTCGTAATCCGTGGGGCTGACTGAGTGGCCCTCGGCAACCCCCTGGCTGGACCTTCACCTTTGCCTTCACCTCCCTCCCCGCTTGCCTGGCCCTCAACTCCCAGAGCCCCGTATCTGTTGTGTAGGGGCAGCTGGGGAGGTGAGGGAGGCCGGGAGGGGATTCGCCTGCCTCCCCGGGCAGGGACCTGTTTCCATTCCCCCCATCTCTTGGATCCCCTCCTTCTGCCTGCCGGCAAGAGGGCAGGGGATCCTCCGCTCCTTGTGGGGCCTCCGCCTGCTGCCCTGGCCCCAGGGACGGCAGGGTGCGGCTCCACCAGTCTGTCTCCCTCTCGCACTCCCTGATGCTCCTCAGCCTTTCCACCTCCTCCTTCAGCTCTGCCACCAGGCTGAGCAGATCATCTCCCTGCTCACAGCGAAGACATTTGCCGTCTCCGCTGCCCTGCGGTACAAGCGACAGGCTCAGGCACTCCCTGCAGCCGGCGACCTGGACGGCTGTACATTTGTGCGGGAGCTCCCTCTGGGTCGACGCATTCCTTCTGGTGGAGGCTTTCGGGCGGGTGGTGCCCATGGCTGCCAGGTGTTCTCCTGGGAGGATGATGACCACTGCCTGAGTTTCCCTTTGGAACCAGGAGTGGGGGTACTCAGCCTTCCCCGCACAAACTGACGTGCCACGCCATTTGCCCGTCCTGGTCGCCGCACTCCTGGTCCCTCACGCTCCCTGGGGGCTGCTTTTATAGGTGGGGGTTCGGCCGCCGTCACTCCTGGCCCCGCCAGCGCTGCGTCAGAGCTGCCCCACGTCAGCAGCTCACCCTTTCCCGCTCTGGCTGGGCTGCCCGCTCTCTCCCTGTGCTTTTTGCCGCCTTAGCAAGGGTGCCCCGGCACAAGCGTCCGCTCCGGAGCCCTTCGCCTCGGTGAAGATAACATCTAATGTTATCCTCCAGAAACAGTAATATTACCTAGTTCTTGGGGGTGAGAAGGGGTGGGGAGAAGCAAATCTTTATATGTCATCATGGAGACTTATCACTTGCTTGCTTGTTTTCATGATGAAGGCTAATTATGGTAAACCATGGTAACACCTAGGTCTGTTGGACTTCACTTGCACCGTCGCTGTGAAGCTCTGAAGGTTGTATGCAGGAGGCTTCCTCTGAAAGAGGGGATTTAACTTGTTCCATGAATGATAAGAAAACTTGGTGGCAAATCTGTTGCTTAATGTTACTTCAATAACAATATAATTTAGCACCTTTCACCATAGTTCTCTGGGTGCTTTATGAAATCAGTTATCATTTGCTTGTTGTCCTGGTTTCGGCTGGGATAGAGTTAATTTTCTTCCTAGTAGCAGGCACAGTGCTGTGTTTTGGATTTAGTAGGAGAAGAATGTTGATAACACACTGATGTTTTAGTTGTTGCTAAGTACTGCTTATGCTAGTCAAGGACTTTTCAGCTTCCCATGCTCTGCCAGGGGCACAAGAAACTGGGAGGGGGCACAGCCAGAATATTTGATCCAAACTGACCCAAGGGCTATTCCATACCATATGACATCATGCTCAGTATATAAACTGGGGGGGTTGGCCAGGGAGCAGCGATCGCTGCTCGGGAACTGTCTGGGTATCAGTTGGTGGGTGGTGAGCAATTGCATTGTGCATCACTTGCTTTGTATATTGTTATTATTATCATTATTATACTATTATTATTATTATCATTATTATACTATTATTATTGTTATTATTATTATTATTATTAACCTTATTTCAATTATTAAACTGTTCTTATCTCAACCCAGGAGTGTTTTTTTTCACTCTTACTGTTTTTTCACTTGTTAATAGAGAAATTAAATCACAGAACTAGGATTGCCCAACTGTATTGGCAACTTTAGTGGCTGTGAATTGAGAACTGAGTTCCTGATGTCTTTTAGGGACTCTCGTCAAACCCTTTTCTTCTGATGTTATTTTAGCCAGATATTATCTAAGAACAGTAGTGGCAGTTTATGAAAAAAATATTCAATTTTAGTTTTAACAAACACTGGAAGAAAAATAAGCTTGTGAATATTATTGCAGAATGGATTTATGTTTTCTAAAGAAACCAGATTCAGCTTTTCTGTCACTTGAAGAAATTACTCAGATAATCTCACCTTAAAGGTCAGAAACTTTTCATGGACATTTTAAGGATACACTTCAGCACTGAAAAGTGGAGTGATCAGACATACCTAGTTGTCCTATTTAAGCCCTAAATTTAATTGGAAACTCCAATTGAAGGCAAAATTCCTTGTTTTGTATCAGTAAACAATTGCTGACATTGTTTGTGTTCTTGATAATTTCAGTAGCTACCCATAAAGAATAGGTTGTAGTATATTTATAGGTATCATGGGAAGGAAGGGCAGTAGGGAAATGAAGACATTTTAAAATAAAACTGCAATAGACCTTTTAGATAAGTGCAAGCTGCACTGAGAAAAAGTCATTTGTCCTGAAGGTGGGATTTTTATCTATTGGGTGATTATTACCTTTTATATGACTATTAAATGAGTCTTTTATAGGGGATTGCAGATTCCTATTGTTCAGATTTGTTCTTATGTAAAAGACAGGGTTAAAGTAAATTGGAATACTTCATGTAAGGATAAGAGAGAAAGTAAAGGCAAGTATAGGTAAGTGTGTGCAGCATATAGAAGTAAAGGCATTTGGGAGTAGGTCTTTTAAAAATCATAGAATCATAGAATCGTTTAGGTTGGAAAAGACCTTTAAGATCATCCAGTCCAACCATTAACCTACACTACCAAGTCCACACTAAACCAATCAAGGGTAGATCAAGGGTCTCCTTGTTTGTGTATGCTGAGCTGCCCTGGTTTCATTTGGGATAGAGTTAATTTTCTTCCTAGTAGGAGGCATAGTGCTGTGTTTTGGATTTAGTAGGAGAAGAATGTTGATAACACGCTGATGTTTTAGTTGTTGCTGAGTACTGCTTATGCTAGTCAAGGACTTTTCAGCTTCCCATGCTCTGCCAGGGGCACAAGAAACTGGGAGGGGGCACAGCCAGAATAGTTGATCCAAACTGACCCAAGGGCTATTCCATACCACATGACGTCATGTTCAGTACATAAACTGGGGGGAGTTGGCCAGGGAGCAGCGATCGCTGCTCGGGAACTGTCTGGGTATCGTTTGGCGGGTGGTGAGCAATTGCATTGTGCATCACTTGCTTTGCATATTATTATTACTGTTATATTATTATTACTGTTTTACTTTATTTCAATTACTAAACTGTTCTTATCTCAACCCAGGAGTTTTTCTCATCCCTACTCTTCTGATTCTCTCCCCCATCCCACCGGGGTAGGGGGAATGAGTGAGTGGCTGCATGGTGTGTAGTTGCTGGCTGGGGTTAAACCACGACATGAGCATAGCTTAATGGAAATGACATGCCTCATTTCTTCCCAGTGCTCTAGTTTAGAGAAAACCCCTTTGTTTGTTTTTAGATAGTGCTCAGTTTATTTGAATTCCTTCTGATTGAGGAAAACAAGGCTGCCTTAAAAAACCTTGGGAGTTACTCTTTTCAAAGGTATTAGCTATATTGTTACTGTTTGTTTCAAATCCCAGTGTTTGTCCTCCTGGTTAGACTGCCAGGAAGCAAACCTTTCACCTTCAGAGACAGAAAAGAATACATGGATGCGGTCAGTTTTTGAGAATTCCCCTACCTTCTCACAAATTACAGACATTAGACATCTAAGATGAACTCCACTTGTAGCTGAGCAAATGCATATGCAGAAAGGATTGATATGATTTGTTTATATCAATGTCCCATTGACAATGAAGTTTCCAAGAAGAAACTTTCCCCAGCTGAAGAGATAGAACTGGGCTGGCTCAGAGCATGGATGAGTAGGCATGCAACTAGATGTTGCTGACTTCACTTGAGTGACCAGCCTGAAGGAAGGTCACATCATGCTGGGAGGTGATCTGGCCTGACACAGTGGAGCCCTTTTCAGACTGAAAAATAAAACTGTACTAAGCAACTGAAAACAGAATATAGTTTATGCTAATTTTCTTTATTTTTGCTCTCAGTGGTGGGCTTGCTTTCCTATAACAATCTGCCCTTGATCCGAAACCTGAAAACTCCCTGTCCTTACTGAGGACATGCAGTCAGTTACCAGCCTAATGGCATTGCCTCTTCTTTCTTTCTTACCCTTCTTTTATATATAGACACATATATGTGTATGGATACATATGCATATGTATATTTGAGTGTGTCTATGCATACACATATCTTTTTTTGTGTGTGTGTATTTACAAAAATAAAATTAAAAATGTTGTGCCCTGCTACAGACTTCTTGCAGGGGAGACTTCATTTCCATTTTTAGGACATTTGTGCTCTAGATTTCAGCATATTTTAAATTTCTCACCTCTTAGTTCAGTAAGCGGAGTGTATAAGAATAGGACCACAGATTAGAAACAGCATTTAGAATAAAGAAAAGAAAGCTGATTGTGTGTTAGCTACATGCTAAAAAGTGCAGTTTACTTTCTACCTGGCCAAAAATCATTTGGATATGTCTCTAATTAAAGCTTAGGGTATGTGCTGAGTATCCTTTAGTGTTGATTTGTTATGGCCTTGTAGGGATTGCTGTATCCAACAGTCCAATAGATCCAAGGCTGACCCAGCTTCATGCCCCAGGTCCAGCAAGTAGTGAGGCTGAGCATGTACCCCCAATAGACACACACATACACACTACGTGTACACACATACACACAGCCAGCCACCCAGATCAACACAGACAGGCACGCTCGGCACTCACACAAATGCAAACAGCACCTATGGCCTCATCCTGTTGCCCTCTCTGGCTGAACGGGACAAAGGTTCATTACTGGGAAATGCATACATATATTTATGTATACACAATATAGATCACTCCAGTGTCTGGCTTAGATGCTAAGTCTGCCTGGTAGCTTCCCCTGGATCTCAGGACTCCCCAGTTGTTTGCACCGGGGCACATGAGCCCCTGAGCCCCATAGCCACACTCCAGCTGCCGGTACAAACACCCTTACACGCACCAACACACACTCACACAGGTGTGCATGTGCGCACGTGTACATACACACATTCACTGAATCCCTCCACTAACTGCCCTCAGACATGCAATCCACCCAGGAGCTGCCTGGTTCTTTGCACTGGCAGGTGCCCCCCTTTCCTGTTTATTTCTGCGCTTAAACATCCTGTAATAATTTTTATGCAATTCCCAAGTGCTCTTCCGCCATAATGAGCCCATATCCCCCAGCAGTGACCCCTCAGTCTGTAGGTGACCTCAGGACAGGGTCTCCTGCTGACTCACAGAGGTGGGTGTCACCCCCAGCCCATGGGGCTGACGCCCTCCTGGGATGCCCTAGGGGGGCCAGGGCAGGGACTCATGTCCCTGACTGGGTGATTGGGGTTCCCCACCTCCCCGCCCCCCAGCACTGGGCTGCTCTGCTCCTTTATGCGTGGGGAAACCAGCTTCTTATCACACATCTTAACAGCGCTGCTGCTCAAGTACTGATTCACTGCCTACAGGACTAGCAAGGTTAACAAGTTTTCTGAGTGGTTTTCAGTTAAAATTATATGCCATCTCTTCATTGTTTCCTATTTTATGATTTTAATTCAACTATTTTTCATGACGGAAGCAAATGTACTGAGGTGCAGTGTGCTATTAACTAATTGCTTTGCTTGTTCCAAGATGTGGCTGTATATCTGTGTAGCGTAATAATTTGCACGTGTTTGTAAAACATTCTGGAACCCTAAAAGTGTTGTATAACTCACCTCTACACCGTCTCTTCTTCAGATGTTCAATGCTGACTACTTAAGAATAAATGAACAACTACTATTTTGTGTTCAAATTCAGTAAGACGAGGGATTTCATGGTCACAGGCTTCAGGTCAAGTGCTTGTACACTTCAAGAACAACATTATGGAAATGAAACAAGACTTCAGTCATTAGCACTGAAGGAAACCTTTCCCCAACTCCTCACCTTCATTTTTTTCACACTCATTGCTGTAATATAATAACCTCTCTTCAATTACTCCAAGAATTTTCCTTTTTCTAGATTGTGTTCTGATAAGCATATAATTGCACTCAAAAAACCCAAAATACTGTGTTTTCCATTTGAAATTTAATTATGTTAACTTCATAATCAGTGCAGTGTAAATTAGACACAGGTGTAGAGTGGACAGAAGGTTTCTTTCAACTAAAACGATTTCCTTTCCCTTGACTATAGTGAACAGGTGCATTTCAGGGCTCCAGACTTTGAGAAGATCTTACTTTATGACTGGAGAGTGCATGTGCATATTTGTAATTGATATGGACAATGATTTATTGCCATTTTTCTTTGAAATGTCTTAGTAAAATCGTCCTTTGCTGGAAATGCCCATCTTGCACTGCTGATTCTGCAGCTCATTTATAGAATTCTGGAACTCAAGGTTTTGGTTTTAATCAGGTTTGCTCTTTAAAATTAAGGCAGCACATAAATAATCTTGTGGCATTAATTAAAAGTAGTTGTTATACTTGTCAAATGTCTGTAGTCTGCACAATTAAAGGCCCTTGGAGGGAAGGAGGAGGGGCAGGGGGGGAGTACTGTTTGAAAGAGAATTTACACAGAAAAAGAATCTTCTCTTAAACAATTGACAGGATGCTAATGAGGTCAGGATAAGCAGAAAAGGGTGGATATTTTTGCTTGGTAGTTAATGCAAGAATCCTTGAGCTTTATCAAGAAGAAAAGGGTAAGCTCAAAAATCTGCTTGCTTCATACACACTGAGATCGGTCCTTCTTTAGTACTCGGTCACACTTTCCCCAGGGTAGCTGTTAGAAAGCAGCATGTCCCTAGAGTTCTTCACTAAGCTCCATATCCTTAATCTGAAATCTAAATTTATACTCATTAGAGCTTTTGAGGGGAAGGAGAGGGGTTGCATTTTTGTTCTGTAATGACCTGATTTTTTTTAATCTAAATCTAGAGCTAACTTTCAAAAATCATTACAAATAAAAATTTATTTGATTTTATTAATGAAAAGCAGGAGAAATGAAATCTTTCATAGCTTGTCTTGAAAACTCATGTCTCTACTGGAAAAAAGAGGGCTTTCTTAACATGGCGACCCATTTTTCAATATATAGAATGAGCAATGAATATTTGTTCTTCTCCTCATTTTTCTTGCCTCAGGGATGCTGGATGATAATACATAGAGGAGCTGTTTTATGATCATTTAAGGTGTTCAGGGACAAGTGCATACTTAATCATTCAGTTGTCTGACTAGACATGGCAGAATAAAATGCATTCATAGAAGATATGCCTTCAAATATTTACTGAGTGGTAGACAAGATACGCTGTAGAGGAGATGGTCATCTTATTATTAAATAACATCTTAAGAGGATCATCTCCCTTTCATAGGATTGATTTTTATCATGTTGGCTGCGCATTTCATGCTCTTTTGCCCCCTCCCCTGGGGTTCTGACTTTCTTTGAAACGGCAAAAGAGGAAAGCTGTGTCTTCCATTCAGATTTTATTCTGTTGCTAGTCTGTTTCTTCAAAAGCTCTTTTCTTCTTGAGATTTTATGAGGCAGGCATTTCAAAGTACTTCATGAATGAGACAGATGAAGAGAATCTGCTTTCTGTGGAAGAAAATGGATCAAGTAAATAAAGAATAATAGTTTGCATGCACAGCTTTCAATGTTAGCTTTTAGGTTTTTCAAAGCACTGTGTGAGGTTGTTGCCACACGGGTTCTGTAAGTAAAGCTCTGCATGACTGATAGAAAATGCTGAGCTGCTACTGGATGAGGAAAGGCATACTGTTTAGGTCTAGGTGGGACCTTTAATTTTTTTGCCTGTTTTTTTCAAGGGGTCATATTTCATCCAAACATCCAGAAGATGTAGAAAAGAGGAACATCCAGTCTGAAGTTTCAAACTTGGCTTCCTAAAGTATAACTAGGTTTCTGAAAACCTGTCCACACATTTTCAGTTCCCTAGTGACTTACTATAACTGTAAATATTAACACTCTTGTTTCCTAGAGATATTATGTTGCTGTATACCAGATAGTAAGGCAAAACATTGGCTGTAGCAAGGTCTTGTTCAGCATGCGCAGACCCAAATGTCTATCAGAAGTTTGCATTAATAAATCTGCTTACAGATGGAACAAGCATGCTCAGTCTTATTAGCTCAGTGTAGTCCAGTGTGTGGTAAGACAACTGTTATTGCAACCTTAAGTGATCTGGTCAAACATAACATAGAAAGCTCATTATTTTTTCTCTCTGATCAGCCACAAGAAAAAAGTGATTCAAGTCTGTGCTGCTGTTTGAGAATCCAAACCCTTTTTTTCAAAGCCCAAAGGTCTGTAATGCCTCTCAATCATTTTAGCAATAAATTGTATCATCTACCAAAAGATTTTTCAGAGACACCACTCTACCCCTTCCCATGACAATAAATGTCACTCCTGCTTCATTTGGAATGAACAAAGTTGATTTAATCGATCTTAATCCTTAGCCAACCTGAAAAAAGAAATTAGATTGTTAAGCAGTATTGGACTGAAAAGAAGACATACCAGATGTATCATTTTACAGGTTTCATTGTCATCAGTCTGTTACCTTACAGTTCTTCCAAGCAACTTTATAAGAAAGTTGAAACACGGAGTATGTAGACCTCTTTGGGACTCTTGTCCCAACAAACGCCTGTTCAAACCCTCCTCAACAGTCCTTTGAGAAGAGGGAGTGAGACTATCTACGAGTTAATTTCAGGTCTGCTTCTGCTTCAAAATGATTGTGTGCTCCTCCGCAACGTTGGATAAAATAGTTGTCAGTATGGTCCCTTTGACCTAGCATTAGTCTTTCATTTAAGAGATCTTGAACAGGTTTAGTTTGGTAACATGTTCCTCATTAACTGATGATTTCTTGTAATTGTCCTCAAAATTTCTTAGCTTCAGAACAATACAGTTCATTATAGAAGAGCAACCTGGGCAATAATACATTGTAAATGCAAACAAATGTGTTTTCAGCCATAAAACAGAGTAACAAAACCTATATTGAGAAACTGCTGGTTATATTTAAGGCTAAATTCATTAAGTTATTTGCTAATGTATTTAACACCCTAGACTGCATGTGTTTGGACTAGGGAAACCACAATGAATGACTGTTCTCTATAAGATTCATGCATTTTTAGGATACTGGTTAACTGCAGAGTCAAGTCCAAGCAAATATGTACAGTTGCACTTGTCTACTTGTTCAGACTCTGAAAGATTATTTTGGTTCACTAGCACAGCTTCCTTGATTACTGTCTCCCTACTGGTAGACTGAATAGCTTTTGTGTGTTTACTGTTAATTTTTAAAATTTTTGTTTATATGTTCTGTGAGTTGTTCAAAGAGTAACACCCAAGGTTCAAAGCAGTCTGGTCATTTGGTTAGTTTGACCTGAGTGGTAATGAACTGTCTCTTCCAAAAGCATTCTTGATTAGCATAGAATCAGTGTTAATTCCTGTAAGTGGTTTGTTGCTGTGTCAACTTATAAAATAATTTTATTTGTTTGTTTTCATATACATACGAAGATTTTGTTGAGTTTACGGTATGGGAGGATGCACTGCTCCAGCCATGTATGCTGCAGTAAGAAATGGTCTTCAAATACTGTAAAGTGGTGTGCTTTGATTCACAGAAGGGCAGAACTCATTGCTATAGCTGCTAATTACAGAAACACCCAAATAGCTTTTGTAAAAATTGACTTTAGGTTAGGTGATAAAGGCAAAGTTCTGAGGGGTATGACATCTTTGCTACTTTAAAATCTCTTATTTACTTCATCATTTGCTGTTCATTTGTTTTTACTCCCTAATATATTGTCTTCTCTGGGAAAGAAGGAAAGGGGTAGATTGGGGCTGTGTGTCCAGAATGGAAAAGATGCATTTTCTAAGAATCTCACTTGGGAGCTTCTTTCAATAGAGAAGACAGATACATATTCTTATCTTAAAAAAAAAGATTTTAAAAATTACAAAAGAATCACACTGTCTAAAACCTCCTTTTTGGTGACAACTACTTGATAGTTGTTGAAAGAGTTTGTCTTTTTGGCTGTTAGCAGTGTTTTCATATGTGAAAACAATTTTTTTACTCATAGTCCTGTTTCATGGGTAATATAACTTCACAAAGATGCTTTGGTCATTCAGAAACCTTGTGAAACAAGTTGAATTTGTTTTCCTAATAGTGATTCAAATACATTTCATCAATCAAATGCCTCTAATGTATGTTCTAAAAAGCATACTTAGCACACACATTGTCAACAGATTTTTAGGATTGTAGAAACAGTGCCATTTTGCTCACAGGAGGCATGCGTATCAAGAACTGGTTTTATATGATTACTAGCCAGTTAATTCTTTGAATATCACTGAAACAGGGAAAATCAGAACACATGACTAGTTAGAATAGCTAAGTATGCTCAAAAAAGAAAAAGCAAAATCCTAAAGTTTGTTGTTTGAGATGAATGCTTTATGAAATACCTGAGACTAGATGAAGGAAGACAGGACGCAAATGTGGTAGGGGAGACAGACAGTAGTGGCAACAGTGACACTTTTGTTTTGAGCACATGTGAACCTTGTTTATATTTTTAATTAAAGGATATATATTCCAGGAGGGAATACCAAGTGATTGTTTTGTGATGTTTCAATGCACAAATAAGTATTATTTAGCTTTTCTGCTTTTTAATTTGGGCTAATCAGTCATCTTCTGTCAAAACTGATTGTAATGGAAAAGTGGGGTTTTGACTAAACAATTGATTTCATGCCTATTGTCTTCTGTCCATGGAAATCTCCAGAATTTTTAATGGAACAACTAAAGTGATGAAAATTGGCTTCATCTCCCAATAATGTATTCCGCTACATTGCATCTTGTTACTGAGGAATGCATCTTGAGAGATCTAATTGAGCTTAGAGGGGAGATGGGAAGCATATGAATCACAGCACCCATTCTGGATCAACATTTTTATTTTGATTAGTTTTCTTTTAAAATTCAGCTTTCCTGAAGAAAATGCTCTTTCCCTATGATTGAAATGCAAATGGAGTGTTTAGAAAAAAGGGCAGGTATTTTGGAAACATCTATATTTCAAGCATATGAAATGACTTCTGGTCGTCTGTCTAAAATAACACAAGACAGAAAGCCTTAACAAGCTAAATGTGTGAATTATCAGCAGTTTGAATTGATAGGTCAGGATTCATAGGGATTCTTTCTCAGGGAGATCCAAGGCCTCTGATCCATTTGTATCTTGCTGTTTCACCTTCAACACTCTCTCCTGCCCTTGGCTCCTTCTTTCTTTTTTCTTTTTTTTTTCCTTTTTTTCATAAGTTATTTGAAGAGATCATCATCTTACTTATTTTCAAGGTCTGGTATTTTTAAAGGGCACAATTGTTCTCTGATGATAGGGATCATAGCTTGAAAATATGGTCCTAGGAGAAACTGCAGAGGCTGTCGGTGGTTTTGTTGTTTGTGTGATTTCAGCTAGACTTGTCGGCATGTTTAAGTATGATTCTGAGCATTCAAATTAGTGGTGATGGGCTTGATATATAGATAGCTGGCACAGACAAGCATAATCTTGTGTCAGACAAATTGAGCATTAATTTTCTTAATTAATGCAATTTTTTAGGAGTGGACAAGCCCATTGAAGATGTTCAACAGCATGAGATCTGTACTCTTCATTCCTGATCTTGACCGTATTCCTCCCTGTTCTATGACGGATGGACAAGTGAACAGGTGCAAAGAAGCAAAAATAGATTATATGCTGTGTGTTTGTAAATGGGTGGATGTGTTTCATCCTTGTTTTGAATGATGGAAGTTTTATTCCAGGAAAGGTTATTCTCAATTTATTATTCATATCTTGTGGATTATCAGAGTAGCATAGAAAATGCTTTTCCAAATGAGTCTACTCTACTAGCAGGGCCTGTATGAATGAACTTGCAGGCTTTAAAAGAAGAAAAGGGAAGGGAAGACAAGTGTCCAACACAGATGTTCTGATCAGCATCTATTTAACCAGGAACTAACCCCCTCTGCATGAACACACCTTCACAGGACATAGACGAACTGCTGGTTTTCTGCCCTGTGATTCAGACCTCAGTTTAAGTTCTGAATCCATCTGTCACTGCAGCCTATGCACAGATTCAGAGGTTTACAGCTCCCTACCCGTCAGCTTTGTAGGCAATGAGAAATTTATTGAAACACAAAAAAGAAGTAGATCCATTGTGTCTGTTATTGTATAGAAGTAAATAAATACTTAGGACTCTAAAAATGAGATTTTTTTTTTTTCTTGAAGCTGAGGAGGTAATTTTTATCATTATTCATTATTTCTATAATTGGGTTTTTTTGTTTCTTTCTGAATACTGACTAGGTCAATGACTGTAGTAAAACCACTGCATGTTGAAACTCTGTAAGACCGTATGATTTTAAAATGTTTTTGAGACTGTAATAGAATTACATTTTACAGGATTTATGAGAGTAAACTGCTAGTATTTTTATAGACCAAAAAGCAAACTTTTTCAAGGTGTTGCCAGCTTATTTTGCAGCCATTTTGAGCTTGCCTGCGCCAAACATATCACCTCTTTTCAGCTTCAGGCAATAATTGTCAAAAGCTGTGCTACAGTTAGGTTTCCTCATCAGTCATTTTTGATGTTTCCTTTCATCTCTGGTTCCTCTGTTTCTTTCTTTTTTATAGCTTATAGTCCACTATGTCCAGTATTTTTCAGGCATCAGTGGCCAGGGTGGTCTCCAACAGCAGGCAGAGCTGGAAGTGTTTGAGGCAGGCTGCAGGGCTGCCAATGGATGGCAACAGCCCACTGCATGCCAGAACATGGCGCCTTGCTCAAACACGCTTTAAGGGCAGTAGCCACTGGGGTAGGTGACACAAGGTGACGCAAACCAAAGGAAATCTAGCCAGAGACGTGCTCTTGGAAGGAGACGCTCTGTGCTGGAGAAGGTATGTCTCTGAGGGGCTGCGGCTGCAGACAGCCCATGCCAGGGCAGGGACACCCCTGAGGGACTGCAGCCAGTGGGTGACCCACCCCAGAGTGGGGACTCCCCTGACGGACTGCAGCCTGTTACCTGGTTTGCTCCTGACTCTGTAGCACTACCTATTTCATTTATTTTTCCTTGTAAAATTTTGAATTCTAGATCACTCCAACAGGTATGAAGTCTGAAATGTCTTTTCAGTTAACTGCTTTTTAAGTTGCCTTTTAGACTATAGTCCCCATCTTATTCAGGGCACAGTAATTTTTAAAAAAGGTGAGAACAGCACATTTTCAGACAGTTACACATGGCAAACGAGCATTCATACAGTCAGATCAGTCTTTGCAGAACGTTGTGAAGGGGCTTTTTAGTACCCTTTTTAACTTTAGCATAAGTAAAGAAATAGACCCATATATTTCTGTATGTCCTAATATAAGGCCCATTCAAACTTAGTCATTTTTACAGTGGTCAGGATGTCTTAGATTTTCCTAAGCGTTCTGCTGAACAGTGAAGCATCATTCTTCCCTCACTCCTCCTCTGCCAACTCTGCATGAGTAGCAAACCTGTTATCTAATACCAAAACCAGTCCCTGGAAGTATGGGGCAATAATTGTGTGTGCTTAATACAGGTAATGAAGGAGGGCATTCAATAAATTCACTTACAACTCCATTGCAGTATTTTAGGATTTCTTCCTCTCCCACCCTCTTACGACACTTTCCTGGTCAGATCTTGTGTCAGTTCACACACTCCTCTTCCTCTCCCATCACTCACTGTCAAAACTTACAGCAAGGAAAATGCTTTTCTCCAGAGTGGAAGGAACCAGAGCAAGCCACCTCTTCTTGACAAAGAAGGATGTTCACTTGAGGCCCTCACCTCTGTATCAGATTTTAACAATTTCTTTCCTCAAGATTTATTTTCACTCGTATGTGTTCGGTGAGTCAGTTCAAAGGACAGCCTCGCAAATGGTTGTGCCATTGAAGTGAAAGAGGCATCACCGTATGCAGGGGAAGCAGCGCAGAATTCCTGTTACTGCTGCTGGAGACCCTGTGTCATGGAGCTGCCATCTTGCTGTATAATTACTTTAACTGGTGTTCATCTCAATATGGAAAAGAAGAAGGAAGTCATTGAAGGGGTAACTAAATATAGGAGGTGTAGAAACTAACAGTTCTACTTAGAGGCTTTGTAGTTCAAGTGTAATTTGCAAAAACATGCAACCTCAAATGTTTGGTCTTGTACTATATTATATAACAGCTCTTGAAGTTTTTTTCTGTGTCCCTCTTTTGCCTTTATCTAGAGTATGAGCTGTCTGGTTGCTTACTTTCAAGGCTGATGCTCGAGCTGGCGTTTTTCCTTTCCTGTTTGCCACTTTGAACAGCTGAAGTTTGTGTTGTGGAGACACTGTTTTCTCCAGCAGGAACACTCTGGCAGTCTGGAATTCCTGTTTACGCCTGGCTGGCTGCCTTACCAGCTGTAGTCCGATAGTTACTGCAATTAATTTACGCATAAAATAAAAGTTCACTGTGCACTGCTGGGGCATTTTACACCTAGCTGGCAGAACAGGCACCTTTCTAATTACAATGCCATTCTCGCACTGCTGTGTCTGACCTTGCTGATAAATCTGAGTCAGACAAGTGTACAGGAACCTGTAATTCAGAAACTGTCACCATTCCCAAAACACTGAAATCAGAATTGAAACCTTCATTGATTTGAAAGGGAAAATTCTTCTTCTTAATGACTCAAATGTAGCCTTTTGTCAGAAAGAAAAGAATAACACAGGGAAAATCAGCATTCAAAGACATAATTTCATGTGGAAGAATGCATTATTTTGTTGTCTTCTAAGTATTGGTATTGGTTTAGCTAACGGTAGGTTTATAAATAATGGCTTGATCCTGAATTCAGATGCATGTACCTATAAACTACCATCTACATATGCATATTTAAAACAATCTAACTTGCTTTCCTGTGATGCATATCTTCTGGATTTGGAAGAAAAGAAATGCTGCATACAATCACCTGGTGTGCTATAATATATTTAGCCCAGATTCAGAGAGAAACTTTTTGTGTGATTGCATGGACTTGTAGGTGCTTGGCTAATATAAAAGCTCAGCAGCAGTATTATAACCAGGTTGCCAGAGCATTTGGGTAAGTTGTAGACCCATATTTTACCAGCACTTGACCACTATGCAAAAAATGTGCAGGATTCTGGAAATGAAGGGAGCAGCAACAGCTGGATACCTGACTCTGTTAGGCATTTTGAAAAAGATATTTTTCATTTACGCATGTGATTCTAGGTTAACTCCCCACCCCACCCCAACCTCACCCCCCTCTGTGGCTTTTTGATGCAAAAAGTATTGAGGAAATCCTGGAGTTATTCCTCAGGGTATGCCTATTGGATGCCCCCCCATACATCAGGATGCCAAGTTTGTGAATCTCAAATGGCTTAGGTATGGCACGAGGGCTGTTCCAGTGCCTTGGCTGAGCGGAGAATATGCAGCATTGAACTTCGGGGTGCATGCCACTGAACTTGTTAGACATTTATCTAAGACTCCTAAGTCAAGATCATTAATTACAACAGGCCACTCCTTTCAAGACTGAAATGATAGGCATCTTGAGAGGGTGGTTTGACCCACATATGATCTGCATTGCTGTCTAGACCCTACCTCTTACTGACATGGAAGACCCTCATCTTCTCATTTGTTTAAATCTCTAACTTCTATGAAATCTCTCTGTGTTACACACTTAACCCTGCATTTGGCTTTCTACATGATGCCCTGACAGAAACCTTGGAGGCATAAATTGTTCAAGCATCAATTTGACACTACTCAAGGAGGAGTTAAGTCTAACCAACTAGAACTAGATTTTCCTAGATTTCAGGTTCTTTGAGAAAAGAGGTCTTTCAGTAGTTATTTGAATGTTACCTAGCAGAAGGCCTGACCTTGGCAGGGGTTTCTAGATCACTTATAAGACACCAAATGTTATTAAAACCAGTAGACATCACCAAATGGAGATGCATATTTCTATTCTCAGAATCAAAAGTCTGGAAAAGCACTTGTCTGGATTTCACATATTGTGAATCACTGCTTTGCTGTGTTCAATCTTTAATAGCTGACTTCAAAACAAAAGGTATGAATTGCTGTAAATTGTGAGCAGAGTGGAAAAGCTATCCAAAAATGCACACAAAACCCACAAAAAATTTGCATACAAAAATGTATAATAATTTAAAATTACATTAAGTATTCAACATGTTTCTGATGGGAAATTATCCCAATTTGTCCCAATAAACTTCTGAAATAAATTGTATTTTTAAAATCGTAACACGTGTGGAGAGGGGCTCATCTTGGTATAAGATAAAGATATTCTGAAAATGCTATAAGAGAAAAAGTGTCTGCTTCTAATTTGCAATGACACTTTTCATTTTAAGTGTCTAATTGTAATTATAAAAGAGCAAATTGTTTCACAGCAAAGTTGACTGCAAGTTAAATTTCATAAATTTTATTTGCCATCAAAACAATTCAAAGTATTTCCCAATTCTAATACTAATCTTGAGCCATGACATTACTATTTTATTCTTTTGTCCAGTGGATGAATAAATTAACTCTGTATAAAAATTTTAAGTTTTGAAATATGTGCACAAGAATCCCCAGATGACTGAGGGAGGAAGGAATATTATGATGTAAGGAAAGGTAGTAGAAGACAGATAGTCCAGGAACAGTGATGTTTGAAATGGCAGAGATCAAATAGAGATTCTGTGTCATTGAAGAAAGGGTTTTTTTGCTGTCCTGGTCACCATGCCTTCAGATAGGAAGACAAGAAGTGGCCGTGAAATAATACAGATTTTTATCCTGAGTGTTTGTTCATTTATCATCTTATTTTAGCAGGTGTAGCAGTTGTTTTAGGATTATTTCTTATACCTAAGGCAGTGAAAAAGAAGTCAGAACAAAAGTGGAACAGAAGTAAATATGGAATAAAAATGCAAAAATGCAGTAACTTACCCAGAATTCATTGGTGGTGAGACTTTTAAATTTTCAGGATGCTTTAGGAGACTTTTTTTTCTTTTCAAGTGTAAGAATTTTGATGATCTGATTCTGAACCAGAATTTGAAGGGGAAATAATTGGTTCCAGAGGTAAGTTCAGTGTCTTCTATCTATCTGTAAGGACCTCAGGAGCTTCACATGGTTCATTTATAATGTGAATACGTCTCTATGGACAAATATTAGCCTGTCCTTCAGTATTCACAAAGTATATACCTGTGTATTCCCTATGTGTGAAAATACAAAGAAGAATATGAAGAAACTATGTAAAACAAACAGAAAAAGAGCCTAGCTAGTAGGACTCCTATTGGCTACTAGAATTATAAGGTTCAAAGAGATCCTATCTCATAGCAATGACATTTATTTTGGAGCTATACCACACTTCATTAATCTCAGGGTTTTGCTTTCCTTTTAACCCTTTTCACTGTGATTCCAGGTACTTAACTTTACATGTTAAGAGAAGGCTATAAGAAATAATTTTGCTGAAAGTGCTCCATGCAGTTCTAAAATGCTACCAAATCAGCATCTCCGTAGCTTATAAAAAAGCATAACACCTTGATGTGCCACGATCTTTTTACCAGCACTCTGGTAACTTACTGGACACCTAAATAACTCAGCCTCAAAATCAACCTTGGTATATAATGTGGCAATCTGAAATTCAGGCATATTGGCTGCTTATATATCACAGTTGCGTGTGTTTTATTTGGGGAAGAACATCTCTTAGGTTTCAACATAGATGGGCGTGTTATGTACACGTTGTGTATCTCATCTTAACATTGTACAAGCATACAGCTTCCAATGTTCTTATTTTTATTTTTTTGTCTTCCTTTCATTCTCATCAGTTTTCTTCTCTGAGACCTATCCCTCAAGACGATACATTTGAGATACTTTTTTTTTCCTTCAATTTCTTTCTCCTAGGCACCTTGTTAATTTTTCTAGGTGATTTTTCTTCTAAGTCATCATTTTGACTTTTCTCCTTCCTTCACATCTTCTCTCTCTGCTCCCTTCTTTCTAGTGCACAAGCTTCCACACCTACTGACTGATGCCACATCACTTTGCCTCATGCTATTTGAATAACATGGAAATCACAGAACTGCTAGTTTGTCCTGCTATTAATTTAATTTCATGAAACTGACTTTTAAAAGAAAACTTCTTGTAGGGTTCTAGAATTAAACCATTAAACATGATAGACAACTTATTCTAATTGTCCCACTGTCACATAAATCAGTGGTCACCAGTAGAATCTAGCATTTACAAAACTGATCATTGTACAGAAATCTTACAGAGTTCTGAATCCTCTGTAGAAAACTACAAGGATATTATTTTCTATTAACTTCTGTAGAATGGGGTCTTTCTCTCAAATGTATAGCCTCCCTGAGTCATGGTTTTTATTAATTATTGAAGAACTCTCTTCAGCATTTGCTGAAGAAAAACATTTGCTTTTCCTCTTCCATCTTATTGTATGCTGGCTGCCATGCCATTTTCCCATCCTGTACAGTAAGGATGCAAACTGTATTTCCTACACTCAAATTGCCAGTTCAAATGAAGTTGTGAGTATGTGTCTGTCTGTCTTTCAAATCACCTGTCTAAGGTCCCATTCAGCAATCATCTCCCTCAACATGTTTTACAGAAGCTATGGACAAGCTATCAGATACTGAAATGTGTTTTTTGCTGCTTCCTTTGTTTTGACCTCAACTAGTAACTTGAGGTCTGTGTACCTGAAAGCACCACATCTGTTCTGTCAAAGTATTCAAAGTACTCTAAATGGAGCAAAGAACTCACAGACTTCAGTAATGTAGCTACCAAGTATCCACTGGATAGTGCAAACCAGTATTTGAAAGTGAAGAGGTTTGTTTCCTATGTTTTTTCTTTCCAATACTTTTATCTAAATAAAGCCAGTAGGTGATAGCTTTCTGATCAACTTTTGCCATTAATCCCAAGGTAGGAACTTTTATTGAAAATTGATAAGCTGGTCCTGACTAGATCTCTAATCTGAGGAGAAAAGAATATAAATTTCCCCATGCAGATGGTGAGGGAACCATCTGACCCACATTATGCTCCCAGTGAGTTGTACAGAGTCTCAGTGTGATGGCGCTCAGACACACAGTTGTGACACTATAGATATATATAGACAAACATTGCAAGGTCCTGCACCGGGGTAGGGGCAACCCCCGATATCAATACAGGCTGGGGGATGAAGGGACTGAGAGCAGCCCTGCAGAGAAGGGCTTGGGGGTACTGGTAGATGAAAAGCTGGACATGAGCCGGCAATGTGTGCTTGCAGCCCAGAAAGCCAACCGTATCCTGGGCTGCATCAAAAGAAGCGTGGCCAGCAGGTCGAGGGAGCTGATTCTGCCCCTCTACTCTGCTCTGGTGAGACCCCACCTGGAGTACTGCGTCCAGCTCTGGGGCCCTCAGCACAAGAAGGACATGGACCTGCTGGAGCGGGTCCAGAAGAGGGACACAAAAATGATCGGAAGGATGGAACACCTCTCCTATGAAGACAGGCTGCGAGAGTTGGGGTTGTTCAGCCTGGAGAAGAAAAGGCTGCAGGGAGACCTTGCAGCAGCCTTTCAGTACTTAAAGGGGGCTTTAAGAAAGATGGGGACAGACTTTTTAGTAGGGCCTGTTGCAACAGGACAAGGGGTAATGGTTTTAAATTAAAAGAGGGTAGATTTACACTAGATATAAGGAAGAAATATTTTACAGTGAGGGTGGTGAAACACTGGAACAGGTTGTCCAGAGAGGTGGTAGATGCCCCATCCCTGGAAACATTCAAGGTCAGGTTGGATGGGGCTCTGAGCAACCTGATGTAGTTGAAGATGCCCCTGCTCATTGCAGGGGTGTTGGACCAGATGGCCTTTAAAGGTCCCTTCCAACCCAAACCATTCTATGATTCTATGATTTTCAAATTTGGCTGTTTTGGTTTCCACGTTTAAATTCAGTATAGTCTTATGATTAATGCATGATTATTGAGCCCTTGTGATGCTGCTGGAGAGGATGGAATCCAAGTTTTGCAGTGCATGGGTGGCTGCTAAAGTTGTAGATATACCTTCTACGGACCTCACACCTATTTTCCTCTGGCAGTTCTGGCACCAGTTTTTTGATGGAACTGTTACGTATTCTCTGGCACAGCTGATGGTCTAAATTCTGGCACAGTTGCCAAATAAGAGAAGTTCCACAGAATTCTCATTATGGTGTTTCAATAGTTTTTGTCACTTCTGGAATTAAGGCTACTTACAGTAAGAACTTGGGTATGAATTTAAGTTTCTGCTTGTAAAGGAACTTAATTTTGAATCTAAGTGCTTAATTATGGATCCACATATTTGAAGGTATTAAGGATCACTTTCTATATCAAATCTGCTTTCATCTTTGGGCCCTCTTGTGTTGACCCTATAATTGACAGTCTCCAGGAGACAAGGTGGTTTCCGCACATAGTTTATGTAACATCACATGCATCAGAGAGCAGCAGATTGTCTTTCTGATCCTTGCAGGCCTTGCAGCTTCATTATCTTTGTTTTATCTCACATAAGTACAAACTTGACTAGCTGCAAAAGTGTAATTCAGCTCTTTAGAGTGCTGCAGGTGGGGATTTGAGGTGATGACCTCCTCACCATTAAATCTACATTTTGAGTATACATTGTGTGGAGAGATATTCCCTTGAGAAGTGCTAAAATGACCGCTTTAGGATGGCACCAACTTTTTCCCTTGTTTTATACAACTAGAAACGGTAGAAAGGACAAGTTGATCAGTCTTAAGTGTACACATTTTAATTATGAACATCTTAATTGAATCTCCATTAATTTGTCTCTGTCCTCACCATCTAATTCTTATAGTTAGAATCTCCTGGTATATGTAAAATATGTACAGTAAAAAATTTCTGCAGACATTTGCAGATATATCAAGAGGTAACTCTGCTGTAAAGGTTGTATCAAGCTTTTCAATTAAAACAGACATAAATTTCTCTATTTCACACCTTAATGATCAAATGTAATCTTCAAAGTTTCTAATAGCTGTTAAATTTTTCTAGAAGGTTTATAAGCTAAAACAAACCATTCCATCAGTAGCAGAACTAATGAAACTTGCTTTCCTGTTGTCATCAGTCCTTGCACATTAGCCCACATTTGTATATTTTGTCATGCAACCACCACAGCAAGCGGTGTAGTTGGTCTGGAGCTGTGCACCTGCTTAAGGGATAAAAGATTTTTTTTCTTTTTTTTTTTCCTGTAAGTTGGCTGCTGCCTCTTGGAACAGATTTGGACTGATCTCTTTCTGATTTTCCATTACTGAGGGGATAAATAGCATCTTTCTCTTCTCCCTAGAAGTAAACTTCTAAACTTCTGGCGGGGGGGGGGGGCAGGGGGAGGGGAGGAGGGCAGGGCGAGCAGCGAGGGGAACCTTTAATATCCTTAAAACCTTGTCCACTTTCAAATGTGAATGAAATCAACCTGTTAAGGGGACAATGACAGACAGTATAATGACTTCAGTTTTATTTTTTGGGAAAGCTCACTTAAATCTGATATGCTCTATAAAACAAACAAATCAAGAAGGCACCTCGTTTTCAAATGCAGCTTTAAGGGCATCACTTTAAATATAGGCTAAGAATTTCTAAGGTAAAATCCTAGCTGTATGGAACTTGGTGTAAGTTTTCTGTTCATTATCAAGTAGAGGGAATTGGGTGCTTTAGGGGGAAGTTCATTCAGTTGTTTTTAACATTGCTGAACAATTGCTTTGGGATGGAATGAACTCTGACTAGCTCTCTTCTGACTCAAAAGGGGGTTTGTGTTGAATGATTCAGATACTGACATTTAGTCAAACAAATCCATCCATAGCCATCTATCAGCTGCTGTTTCTTTTTAAATAAAAGAAAGAAAAATTCCCACCCAACCCCGTCTCTTTAGACTTGATCCAGAAAGTTTTGTGTAACAAATCTGTTGCAGTTAAGGCCAAAGCTGAGTTCTGAATTTGGGAGACAGAGTTAAGGCGTTGTTTGAGAATGGATCTGTGAGTGAAGTTTTTGCCCTTTTTAAGCTAATGGGATTTTACTGTAGATATTTTCATAGGGAGGAATTCATGTAGAGTGGGTAGTGCAGCTGTGAGCTCTTCGACTGTGTTAGGGTTGCATAATGCTGGCAGTCCTTTCTAGCTGGGGTTGGTGGGGCAGCATTAGTGGTTAGTCTGCCTTAACTGTTTTTAGGTAGAAACTTAAAGATTCTTTTACCACGGATGGTATAATCATACTTCTTCTCTAATTGCCTAATTCAGTTTTCTTACTTGTGCTGTCAAAACACTTTGAAGGGGGAGAAGAGACTTTACAGTGTCTCTTGTCCCCTATTTCCTGCTGTTTAGAGAGCCAACACTGAAGATTAAGGAAATGTGTCATTGTGAAATCTCCACTTGACTGTTTAGGTCTGTGTTTTTACAAAACCAAATTATGTTACAGAACCAGTTACAAAAAAAGATACATAAAATCCCATTTTCTGTGACATTTGAGGCAAACTAGAGATGTCTTTGACCTGAAGGAGTTATTTTTAATTCACAGTTCAGTTCTGGTTTTTTGATTTGAAAATGCAGGATTTTAAATTAAACAGGTTATAAAATTACAGTGGTATTTCACTTTTTATGGGGATAATTATGAGTTTGCAGCAATAATGTTATTTGCAAATAAAAGAGATGCTAACATTCTGCCTTTCTGCTAATGAGTGTGGTCTCCCAGAATAGTAACTTGAGGGCTTCTTTTGTTTTTTTGGTTTGGTCATGTGTCCATGTCCTGTCCTGTCCCCTGTTATGTCATGTCATGTGTCCATCATCTCCTCCACCCTGATTTAATCATTAATGAACAGAAGTTTATTCCAGTTGCTCATAGAGACCACAGGTGAGAGGGGCTGTGGTCTGAACCAAGGGATGGGAGGGCAGCTACCACCCCTGGTTCCTGGCAGCACACCCGGCGCCAAGCCACAGTGGTGCGGATGCTGTTACACCTTTGGTTTCCCCAAGAAATGTGTTTCTGCCTGAAGCAGCAACTCCTGTAATTCAGATGATAACAGTTTGTGCTGCAGTAGCTACTTAAAAGCAGCAGTCACTACATGCAAAGTAAACTGATAAGAAAACCAAAGATTCAAAAGCCAGAAAGATGAAAGAATTAGTTTTTCCTGAAGCCTCAGCACTGTGAAATATGAGTGCTGGAACAATTGTCTCACGCTTGTTACAATTAGCTTCCAACAATTTCTAGATACACAGTGTAATGTAGGCAGTTGCTATTTTTTTCTGTGAGTTTTTGTTGCTTGAAACAATACAGCAATTAACACTGGTATTGCTGGGGGTTTTGTGTTTTTGTTTAACAAAAAAAACATCCTCTATTACTCTGACAGGTGTATGAGCCATTTTGTCAAAAAGATTTCTTTGAAAAGGAATCAGTGTGTTCTGTTGTTTTGCAGAAAACTATGATCTGGAAGATAAAAGCAGTTACAAACAAAAGGTCTTCATTTACATTCAGGCATCATTGCTTGCACAAGTATATGAAAGAAATCCTCTTTTTAATATGTATTTCAAAACTGAGGGACGAAAAGCAATCCTACACATGGATTTAAAATGTGCTCTTGTTTAGTGTTAAAGAAGGAAGTAATTTAAAATGATGATGTTTTAAATTCTCTTAAACCTCATTTGCTGGTGCAATCTCTGGTGACAGTCCTCAGATGGGAAGTTGAGATTTTAAAATTGCAAGGCATCTGGAACATGAAACCTCGTGTTTCTGACAAACTCCTATTGGTCCCAAGAGACACAACTGAGATTGGAAATTTGCATCTTGGGAGTAATAAAATGCTTGAGTGGATGCGATTCCAGACTCTGGAAGGAGAAAGAGATAGGAAGCGATTTTGACTTAGATACCACTGTCAGACAAAAATATGCAATGTGATTTTGAGATTTAGGCTGTGTGTGGTTAAAGAATAGGAACTGGATTTTCTTTCAATACTTGCTAGAAGGCAAAGGTTTTGAAGTTAGGTGGTGACTACTTTTTGTTTTGGTGTAGTGATGGTGTTCTGATGTGGTAGTGAATTTTAATAACTTGTTTTTTTCCTTGTCAGAAGGCTTAAGAGGGAAGGAAGGACCTATGACACAGCTGGTGATTATGATACCACTCCAGTTGTTGACACACCAATTTTAGGTGTTTATTTTGAAAAAAAAGTCTCCTATGCTCATTAATATTTTGCTTGGATGTTTCAAAGAACTTCTTTCAGTGTTAGAAACTAATAGCAATGTAATAAAACAAAAAAAAAAAGGCCTTTGTATTTTAAGTGTTCTATCAGTTTAACATTGTTCAAACTGCTAGCACCATTTGCATTTTATTAGACTGCCGCTTAAGAACTCACTGTGAATTCCTGGGCACAGATTGGAAAAGGTGCCTATTTCCTTTTAATTTCCGGAAAGATCCAAGACTCACTTTCATCTGGTTTTCTCCTTCAGCTGTAGACTTTTAAGACATTGTGGTTTAAGTAGCCTTTTCTACACTGCTATCTTGAAATGGGAAGTTAAAAATACTGCAGAGTGCGAAAATACCACAATCTTATAAAAAGAAACAGTTTCAACCCTCTTGATTGTTTCTTAATTCCTGGGGTTTTTGGTTTGAACTAGCTGCTGCCACCTTATACTGGCCTGTAACTCAAGGATCTTTTTAGCCTTCTTATGTTTCCATGCATATATCCCATCTGGCAATGATAAATCTAAGCCAAATTGAAAAATGAGTTACTATTTTTCAACTTTTCCTTGAAGTCAATGTGAATTTTGATATTTACCTTTGAGGTAATTGTTATCAGGTCATGTGTGAGGAAAGCTGCAGTACTATCCAGACAGTATTAGTAGGTGGCTGGATCTTTTTAACTTTTCATTTTACACAAGCCTAATAAATCTAACTTATGCAGAAAAACCTGTGTTTATAAAGGTAACCTTTTAATCCTTATTTTCTTTTCCTATTTTTGAGTATAAGGTATCTCATCACAAATCTCTGTGACATCCAAAAATTCAGTTAATGAAATCAACTAGTGAGTGTACTGGCTTTAAAATGTGTAAGCATTGATATTCAGCATCTTTATTAGTATTCCTTTGCAACTCTTAATCCATTTTTACTGAAGTCATGGAAAAAGAATACATCTCCCTAGAGGTAATCTAATATCTGTGAACTCCCAAAACTATTAACTGATGAAAGAGTACCCTACTGGCTAATGTAACACCAGTGTGTTTACAAGGCTGTGAGTTCAAATTCTACTGTGATTGTCTTAATTTAAAATAAGTGATTATTTTGTCACATATTTTGCAACCAGTTTATATGTCTAAAATGTATTTCATGTAAAGGATATTTGCATTTTAAGCACTGCAGTACAGAATCAACTCTCCGTATTTTATTTTTGTTTGAAAAATTTACTTCTCAGCCACAATAAGTTTAAATAGTGTTTCTCCCTTTGAAAAGGGCAGAAGGGGGAATTCTCTGAGATGGCCTCTTCTTTGCTTAGAACAGGTCGGTGCTTTGAGTTTCTTGGTTCATGGTTCTTTAAGTGGAAGCTGTACTGTTGGCTCATTAGGTGCAAATTAATATTATTTGTCTGCTTTAAAGACATTTCAGAAGTGCTCGTGTTGTACAGGAATGTGGTACTCTTCATTTGCAGTTCGAAAACAAGACAAATAACCTAAACAATTTTAAAGTTCTGCATATTGTAATTAAGGGAACACATTTCCTTTAATTAATAGCCAAACTTTCTCTTGTGGTATCTAATATACTAGATACAAAGACATTTCAGTTTTACATCCAATATTAAAAAAAGTTCCATTTTGCAGTTGAAATAGATATGTGGTCTTTCTGTGTTTTTCTTTCTGTACAAAAGCTGCAAAGTATCACCTCCAAATGTGTAATTCTTTTGAGCCTCTGTGTAATAATTCACAAGCCTCTATATATTCTCGGCCTGTGTCCAAATTGATTAAAAGTTGCATCCTTGAAGAAATTTTATACCTGCAGCCAACTTTTCTCCGTTCCAGAAACCCTTAACAGAATAACAAATATGAGTAAAACTTTTTATCTCAAAAAATATTAACAGAAGGATTTCAGCTTGTGTTTGAAGAATGATTTTTTGAAATTCTCTTTCAGTCTTATTTAGTATGATCTTACAGAATACATTTAGTTGACCAAAATATTTAATGACTTCTACCTAATCACTGTGAGTATGTAGTTCTATATGGACTCAAGGCAACAGCATAGGACTCTCTTGACTGAAAAGCCACTGTAATGTATGGCAAGAAAGCTGATCACCAGCATCACTAGAGGCTGGGTTTACATGATTGAACCAGGACCAATACATCAAGAGTTCTCATTCAGAAACTGACAATCACAACTTACGCACCTGACAAGGTCTTATTACCAAGTATGGGGTTTGTTCATGACCTTGCTTCACTGTCATACCTGGAGTTTCAGTTAACTTGCTCCCCTGCGCTGCAGTATTCATCCCTGGCAAGGATTTCTGAGATGCAGCATAAGCTGTGGTGGAAGACAGACCTTCCTTGAGGCCTTATCACATTCACTGTCCTCATAATGTAACATGATGAGGAGTCTCATGCACAGGCCAAGAAGAAAGCTAGGAGGTCTGTAACTGTCACTGCACCCACAGATTGCATTAAGTTCCTCCTCAGCCTTCTGCTGTCTTGGGTGACTGCAGACCAGAGGACAACTGCAGGAGGAGCTGAAGCAAGACCAGGCAGTGCTGCCCAAGCTTAAACAACCAAGATACTGACACCAAGCACCCGAGTTCCTTCTACTGGGCATGGAATACAGGTATTTTTTGTATGAGTATGGATTGATAAATGCTGTGCTGCATCACAGGCTGATCAATAGATGTAGTTGTTTCTTTGTGTGTCAAACCAGCCAAGTTAAATACGACAAGCAGAAACATGTAGAAAAGGAAATGAGCGAGGGAAGAGTAAGCTGTTAAAAAGGTAGTAATAAACACACAATTATTGCTGAGTTAAACCTCTCTTCTTATGCTTGCTAGGGTTCAGAAATCCAAATGTGGGAACTGAGTGGCAGGAGAGAATTTCCCTATACTTGAAAAACCTTGTAACTGGTTTGCATATGACCAAGGAAAATGCAAGTTTGAATTAAAGGTTATATTAAGACGTAGATATTCTAGGGAAAACCATAGGTTACCATCCTTACCAGAGATAATAAGACAGTTTAATAATTTTTAAATTATTTTTGTCCTGCTGTAGTTTTTCTTCTTACTGAATTATATGCCAATAGGTACAATTTGCATATCTTAATATGGTAGCAGTTTTGTTGGAGACTCGGAGCGTCTTGATGATGCTTGCAATTTTTTTTTTTTCCTTTGGAGGAACAGGATTTAGTTTTATGTTCTTTCCAATCAACCTACAAAAAACAGTATCAGTTGAATACTTTCATGACTTCTGTAAGAGGAAGGATCCCTTTTATGTGTAAATTTAGTTTAGAGGCCATTTCCAAATCTATGTCTAAGTGGCTGGAATCTTAAATCTATAATTTGTCACTGAGATTCTCTCTAACTCCTCTGACTTTTTGCCCTACTTACATCTGCAGTATGCAGAGCAGACATCTTTGTTTTAACATTTATTTAAGGTGCCATCCTGTTAGGAAACAACAAATTTTAGAAATTTTTCTCTTCAGTCAAAGGTAAAAGAAGCAAATGCATTCAAATTACAGTAAGAGTCAGAAAAGTTATACAGCAGTACGTCCTTTTATGTAAGCTTGTAACAGCTAGTATATGTACTTCTGGGTATTTATAGTATTGCAACATTTTTCCAAACAAATTTAACTTGTTGACGTGCTCACTGGGTAGCCAAGTAGTAGAAAATGTCCATTAAATTTAACCATTAGTGCATCTTTCATCCATTATCAGTAGAACAGAGTAATCAAGACTCTGCTTTTATATGTCACAGCTGAAAAAACCCAACGCTTCTGGGTACATTTAACAATAAACAACTGTGTCTGAAGCATACAATAAACTTTCTGGCGTGCTCATTCTGTTTGTATTGCATGTTCATAAATCTTATTGCTTTTGCTTTGTCAGTTCTGAGTGCTACTTAAATTGACACTGGCGATGTGAATTCCACAAAATGTATGAGAAAGACAATATGGAAATGTACCTAACAGATAAAACAAAAAAGATGGTGCATTTGGACATTTATAATCAAATATTAGTAAGCATGGCATTTGTATATTCTATTTGTTAATACTAAAAATTACGTTTAGCATTTTGTATGTAGAACAGTACACCTCCAACATATGAGTAACCTACTCTAAGCAGAGGTAGTGTGCTATGAGACTTGTGACTACTTGTGCTGTTTTGAGGAACATTTCGGAACACATACATAGTCTGTCTTTTAAAATAGTCATAACATAAAATGATGAAGTGGCCTTGGTACACATGTTCCTATACTGGGAGCCTCTACAGAAGAAAAATGTGGCTTCACTAGTCTATTGGTTTAGACAAGCAGAAATCATCTCTGTGGAGATACAGCCTATTATCTAAGCAGATAAAGATTTTCTATAGCGATTTAGATTTTGATTTTTTCTTACTCAGTTCTCAGTATTGGCACACTGTTTTAAGTATCTTGAAGCACATGGCACCCCTGGTTGTTTTTATGAATGTTGCTTGAATGAGTGATCTCCAGACTCCTCTTAGGTAGGATACTTAGTTCCGTAGGAGAGCGAGCTTTATGTACAACTACATCTCTAAAACACTGAAGAGACTTTCTTGTCTCAAAAAGAACCAAGTGGCACAGCTGATATTACAGGGCAGAGTGTTTATCTCTCTCCCCTCTCTCTCTTCAGCATCCCGCCCCACTGTCACAAGAGGGTTCAGATAAAGCTGCTGGAATCTTCACTCTTGCTAAATGTTTCTCTTAATGTAAACTTAATTTTGTTCAGACTGGAAGCATATGTTTGCTCTTTGAAGATGTGGAAACTAAATCACTTTTGAAAATGAGTACTACAACTCTAATGCCTGCCAAATGAGCCATGTTCCATTGTCTGAAAGCTGCTGTCACATATTCATGAAGGTCAAGAGCTGTGTCTCTAACTTCATCAAAGAGATTGTAACATTCAACAGGTGCTAAAGTTAAGTAAAGTTCAGAAGTGTGAGTGACGGGCACATGGGACAGAGGTAAAGCATAGAGGATTTGAAGAACTGCACAGGCAAAAATAATTTTGCACAACCTTTTGAATCTGTGCGTGGAAGCATACAACTTCATTAATAACTAGGGAAGGGCTGTACAGAATGAGACAGTGCTAGTAGGTCTAAGATAAGGTCCTCGGCCAAATCTGAAGTCCTTCAGCAGATTGGAATATCTTTTTTTTTTTTTTCCTTTCTGAAGTATTTTACTAGTCAAGGACTGACCAGCCACATAAAAATAAAAATGTCTATGTGCCCTAGGGGACTTTCAGTAATTCTAATAAACTACTAAGTATCTTGTAGAAAACTCTGTGTTGTCATTATGATAGATAAAGCTTTCAGTGAAGCTGAGTCTTTGTAAAATTTATTTTAAGAAATGCAAACTTTTGCCACTTTATCTTAATATTTGGAGTAGGTTGAATCAAACAGTGTTTTTAAAATAACTTACCAGGAAATAGTAACATCTATTGAATTTTACAGACTGGTATAATCTGAATCTAATCCACTGAATATTAAAACTTTTACTCTCCAATGTGTAATGTGCTTGAACTTAAGCAAGTACATCATCTGGTGCAAAACTGTATTGTTCCTAGAAGACCTTCTTGCTGGCTTTAAGACTCTGCTTTTTTCTAAACTGCCGTGTTTCACTGTTAACAATGAAAGGTAAGTTACACTTTCAGAAAGGGTGGCTGAATACAGTTGGTATTTTTTTGTATACAGAAAAAGATTCAAACATGAACCCTGAAGGTAAGCCTTAAACCCATTTTTTTAGACATCTAAAGTTAGAACTTCAAACATAAGTGATAATGAGATTCATGGAGTGCAACATCAGACGATAGGATCCTGTCTGTTCATTCATGTATGACAGGTCACTGACTGACAAATTCACTAAGCTCAGTAACCAGTGTTTGATAGGCATGTCTGATCAAGAAGGCATAAATTATTGATGTGAAGATGTTAAGAAATCAACATTTACCAGTTCTTTGGTTAGCTTGTTTCAAGCACTATCCATCTTCTGATTTAAAATATGCTTACTTTTTAATTGGGATACTTTGGTTTGTTCTTCCATACTATAACAACACTGAATGCTCAGAGCACAGAGGAAGTAAAGGATGATCTTTCTCAAAGTCATCACTAGAAAAGAGAGAGTAGGATATTTGGATGGAGATGGGAAATTTTCAGAGCTGGGGCTGCATGGGTGCAGCATGTCTTTACAGCATAACAGGGCATCAAAACTTGACCCTAAGTTCTGGCACTGAAACCGTGTGCAAGTACATAATCATATTGTTTTCTGAAGGAGTTTAGAAATGCTCTTACGCAACGTTTGGGAGATACCACATTGGAAATCCTTTTTCTTTTAATGTAGATACACCTTTTTTGTGTGCACTAAGAAGTATTTTGCCTCTAGTTCTAACAGAATATTGCATGTCCTAATGTTTTAACCAGTGTCAAAAAAGTGGGCCAGATTCTGAGTTATGCCAAAGGCAACCTTACCAAAATCATTGGAAACATTTGATCTCCCGAAGAGCTAACTGTCCTATTTGAAAATCTGGCTGAAAGTTTAACCTGGTGGGTTGTTTCTTCTTTTTCGAGACCTCCATTTTTATTAGATTATGGTTTCTGTCTATCTTGCCTCCTAACTGATGCAGAACCTCTGAAAAAAAATCCCAACACTGCTTATATGAAAATATTTTTTTGTTCAGATTGATTTTCAAGAGTCACTATCCTTTACTTCTCATAACGATAACATTTATGTGGGAGAGGGGACAACTGATTTAATTTGGTTGAACGTATCTGTAGGACATAGCACTATTTGAAAGGGAGGCACAAGTGCTCAACCACTAAAAAAAAAAAAGAAATGTAGTTAATGTGTGTTGGAGACAGGCCTTATTAAAAGTTCTGAGAGGAAAAGGTCTTTTTCTTTTATTGATGCTGTGGAAGTTAGACAGGAGAGGACTGAACTGTAACATGAATCAGCAGAGGAAATTAGCTTTGCTAGAGTGAATCAGTATTTGAAAGTGTGCAACTGGTGTTAACCATTTTTTCCAGTATGTACTTAGCACGTGCTCTGCTATTGTCAGAAAATTCTTACTAGTACTTAATATTTTAGAGATTTGACAAATGATCTATTTGTAATTCATCGGAGATGTGAGATCACCCTTCGCAAGAAATTTAAAGCCTATTGTTCTACTTGATGAACAGTCAAATATGAAGTATTACAAGGTGTTTTATTTATAGAACTAATAGTTATACCATATACATATATAATTTTGTTAATACAGGAATCATGATCAAGAAAAACATACTGTTGCTTATTTTCTATGGTATAAACTTCCTGTTCTAGATTTTCTACCTCCTGCATACAAACACAGACATACTTGTGTATGCTAAATATATAGCCTGGAACAAGTTTCATTTGGGGCTGTGTAATTTTATTGACACACTTTTTTGCTCTACTGTTGTGTTTGGTTTATAAAAAGTTGTGTATCACAATTGACAATGAGCTAATACTTCAAAGAAATTTAATTAGGTAATTAGTAATAGGGATATAGAAGGAGTTAAAAATTTCAAAATAATATTTATTTACAGTAGCACTGGAAAGGTCCCTTGTTATATTGCCTTATTGTTTAGGCTAGCAAACAGTACACTGAAATTTTGTTGTGAAATAACAAGCCAGATGATTATTCCAGAATCAATTCTTCGTAACTTTTTTTTCCCACTAACACGAAGTTGAATATGTGTACCTCCAGGACATTTGTTGCATGGTCCTAAAGGACTCTTTTAATGCAGTGAATCAGTCAACCTTTCAAAAATATCCTATCCCCATTTTTAAGAGTCTGAGCATACAGTCATTTTGGAGAAGTATCTGCAAATGATCTTCATGTAGAGCTTCTCTTCTTTCCTAGAAAACTGTGATCCAGAAAAGTTCATGGAAGTTGTATAAGTCATCATTATATCTGATACAATAAAGAACAAAGTAAAATAAAAGTAAATAGAAGTAAAAAAATAATGGTAAGTAATAATGGTTTGGCCTCTGTTAAAAATGAAAGTTTATTATTTGGTATTTACATTTTGTTGTATCTGCCTGTGAATGTGTAGATGCATCTGTATATCTCCATTTGTTTTACACTCAGTGTTTGAATCAAGGACTAGTTGTGAGCAGGATTCTTATAGGCCTTGGTCTACTCCCCTATAGAGAACCCTAACTTGCCTGTGGCCCACGTACTTAAGGCAATGATGATAAACAAAGTCTGCAGTTCTGCTGCTGTTTGTTTCCCACATAAACTGTATATCCTGGAAGACCTTGTGGTGCCAGACTCCTGTATTCCCACCACACTACTTAAGATTTTCCAAAGGGACCAGGCAGGCATAGGAGGGTTAGTCCATTATGCTAACACTGGTAAGGCATTTACATTTCTGAAGCCAGCTTTGAAAAGGAAATGTGCCTCACCAACCTGAAGATCCACATGCTTGTTTCCACCAAGAAGAGTGGAGTGGTCTTTGAAAAAAGACTGGAGTGAGTCTTGTGATTGTGTGTCCGGATCAATAGATGAAGAACACCGCTATCAAGACTTCCTTTTTCACCAAAATAAAATTGTTGCTAAGCTCTTGGTGGGTAAAAGAGATAGGGCAGCTGTTCTGTAAAGCTGAGCTCAGATGTAGTTGTGGCAAAGACCAAGATTCTATCTCAAAATTTCTGCTTATGTTTTTAATAGTCCCTCTTAAAAATGAACAACACATATTTGCCACCTATGAGGTGTATGCAAATGAGGGAAGGAATTTACACCTGGACCTCAAAAAGTAAGCTATTCCATGCCTAACTGCAGTTCCTAGGCTTGTATTATAGACTACAATGTCCTGCATATAAGCAGCTAAACCCTTATTGACAAGTAAAACCATGTAATTCCTAATGGATGCAGCTGTAAAGCAAACTAGGTATTGAGCTGGTCAGCAGGTATTCCTTCCTAGCAGTGCCTCTGCCCACCTTGTTTTGTGTGACCCTAGGCTAATCGTTTTACCTCTTTGTCACTGCATCCATGCTTCGAATGACAGTAATATATGACATACTTGCTTTCTTTATACTGTTGCTTGGAGAAATAATTATCCAGAGTGTACACAAAGTTCTGAAAATGTAAAATTCTGGATGAATCCACAGATGGCATTTGATTCCTAATCTAGAGAGACAGGTGTGTTTCTTAGTATCCTACCTTGTTAATTATTACCAACATTTTGACAAAATGAGTAACATATTAGAAAATGTCTAGGTAATACCAAAGGGACTATTACAAGCAAAAGGAAAAAATGACTGCTAGGTCACTAGTTGGAAACGACTTGATAACTTACTGCAAATAATAGAAAAGGTTAATCTACAAATCACAAAAAATAAGGTACTGACTATTGCTCAGGTGCACTACATTTTTTAATTTGTCCTAATTTAATGACAGGTTTTTGAGTGCAAGATGTTAGACAACTACATCTCCTGCTTTCACTGTTAAGAAACAGAACGTTCTTCTCATGCATTCAAGCTATAAAATTGCCCTTTGTATAGCATAGGTTAAGCAGTTTCACGGTTTTGAGGGTCCCATAAATCTTATAAGCCAAGGTGCTGATGAGTTAGTGTCCTTACACAATTGTTTTAAAGTGACTGCCTATTGTTAGCTGCAGTTCTTCCATTATATTGGGAATTAAAGATTAAGGAAGCTTGTTTAAAGAATGCTTACTGCTGTCTTTTAGCACAGAGAGTACTAATTTGCCATTGTAAAAAGATTAAAAAGTACAGTGATTCTTCATCACCTTGGGGTCTGCAGTGGAATTAACTCTTGTGAGAAGAGAAAGGGATTCGGGGACAGTTCTGCAAGACGTGTGAAAGTATTAGATGGGTCATAAAGCAATCAGCAGTGGCAGCTATATACGAGACTTACTGGGCGCTGTAAAAGAGGATGGGAATAATCTGTTATTTTCACAAGTACCATCAGGAGTTATTAATAACTAAATGGTGCCTGAAGTCCCCAAAGATGCCCCAATGAAAGAAAATAGCTGGAAAAGAGGCCTGAGACATCTTGCTAGCTGAAGGTCTAAAATCCTTTTCTAAGGTAATTTGTTTTTTCGCAAGCTGAGTAACTTCAGACAAAGGAGCAATGTGTGCCCTTGCACTAGTTTCCCCGGCCTGCTACAGCTTCTTTGCTGAGAGGTTACAGAGGCACCCTTGTCAGCTTTTGTGTAGACTTCTTTCCCTGGCTCTGCTCCTTGCCAGAGGCTTACAGCTGAGAACGCCTCTGTTCTCAGGTTCTGCAGTTCTCTCATACCGTTTCAGGAGGTAGTTTAATGTTTTCATAGAATCATAGAATCGTTTAGTTTGGAAAAGACCTTTAAGATCATCCAGTCCAACCATTAACCTAACATTACCAAGTCCACACTAAACCAATCAAGGGTAGACTAGACTAAACCATGTCCCAAAGAGCCACATCCACCCGTTTTTTGAATGCTTCCAGGGATGGTGACTCCACCACCTCTCTGGGCAGCCTGTTCCAATGCTTGACTACCCTTTCTGTAAAGAAATTTGTCCTAATATCCAATCTAAACCTCCCCTGGCACAGCTTGAGCCCATTTCCTCTTGTCCTATTGCTAACTACATGGGAGAAGAGACCAACACCCACCTCACTACAACCTCCTTTCAGGTAGTTGTAGAGAGCGAGAAGGTCACCCCTCAGCCTCCTCTTCTCCAGACTAAACAACCTCAGTTCCCCCAGCCGCTCCTCATAAGACTTGTTCTCCAGACCCTTCACCAGCCTTGTTGCCCTTCTCTCAACACGCTCCAGCACCTCAATGTCTTTCTTGTAGTGAGGGGCCCAAAACTGGACACAGTATTCCAGGTGCGGCCTCACCAGCGCCGAGTAAAGGAGGACAATCACCTCCCTGCTCCTGCTGGCCACACTATTCCTGATACAAGCCAGGATGCTGTTGGCCTTCTTGGCCACCTGGGCACACTGCTGGCTCATGTTCAGCCGGCTATCTACCAACACCCCCAGGTCCTTTTCGGCCAGGCAGCTTTCCAGCCGCTCTTCCCCAAGCCTGTAGCGTTGCATGGGGTTGTTGTGACCGAAGTGCAGGACCCGGCACTTGGCCCTGTTAAACTTCATACAGTTGGCCTCGGCCCATCGATCCAGCCTGTCCAGGTCCCTCTTGTATTACTTGTATTACTCTTCTGAATAAGACAAGTAAAAACTTCATCTACACTTGTGATGGTTATAGTTTTCGAAGTTTAAATCAAAGGCAGCAAGCGAGATGCCTTTAGAACCATTTTGGAAATTTTAAAATTTTACTCTTGCATTTCGCATCCTTGAACCTTTATGGAAGATGTGATTTGGTCTTTCACCTGCCTTCACCAAAAAAGGTAGTCAACCATACAGGAAGTTGTCATGTTACTTGGATAACTGATTCCTTAGATCAGGGCAGTTGAACTGAAGGAATTTTTGGCTTTTTTTTCTGCTGGAATTTTGTGGTTTTCCTCTGGAATAGCCTAGTTTCTATTAAATTAAAGAGCTCTAGTGCTCCTAGTCTCTACTTTGTTTCTCTCAATGTTCATCATCGTATGTTGAGATGATGAACATGTTCATCAGTTTCATCAGACAGTATTCTAAGAAAATTCTGCTTCTTTTTAAGGTTTCCTGACCCACTTGCAAATTAATCCTGATTCTTATTTTGACAATTTTTTACAGAACCTATATTGTTCTTCAAATACCTTTGAAGAAAAGCATAGAATAATTTTATAGTTAGACATACCAGGACAGGTTCTCTAAAACAGAGTAAATAGGGCTTATGGACATCTTGCCTGTCTTTTCCTCCCAGAAGGCTTTTCTTTTTGATTTAGCCCTAAGATGTGATTTAAGTTGGACAGCTGAAATGCTTTAAATCAGCTGCCTCATTTAAATGCTACACTCTGGAAATTCTGACAACGTCCAAAAGACAGAGCCTTTTTGGCCTGAAAGCTAGTGCATAATATTTTATTTGTTGGCCCAGTAAAAACTATTGCATTATCCACCTTGTCAGTAGATCCTGACATTCATAGTGCTTGGCCCTTACCCTGGGATACATAAAACCCTCTTGATAAATTACTTACGAAAAGGCTGGGTAGACAACAGGCACAATGACAGTAGCCTATCTCTCTTCTCTACCTCATCTGAACAGGAGAGACAGCATGTCTAGTTTTTCCAGTATGGGATGTTACAGGACAATTACAGTAATTGAATCTGGTAGTAGACACATTTGTGGCTTTGCTGAACTGTAGTAATGTTATAAAATAGCATTCATTGTTTTCTGTCTCTAGTCTCCTGCAGTGGACCCCTCCTCCTCCCACTAAGAATAATACAGACTGAGGTAATAGCTTTTATATCTGTTAAGGAGTTAGCCCTTAAAGTGCACATCAGATCAGCTTTTTTATGTGCATACTGGCTTCCCACAGAATGTCAAGACAAAGTCAGGGATTCAGCATCGTCCAGACTGTGCTTTCAAAGCCACTCCTTGACACCTGGAGTTTCAAGTTGGAAACCTTGTCCTAAAAGTTGGCTCAAGCAAAACAGAGGCTTCTACAGGAGAGTAGAGCTTGGCCATGTGGAAGACACAGCTCACTGGCTGCTGGAGCAATGCAGAGCAGGAAAATTCTGAACTGGTCATGAGCAGGGATAGTGTTCAGCACCACTCACTAAGGAAAAACCAAATAGAGGCCCCACTAAAATAAAACAACGTGCAGGGATTCCTCTGGAAAGTGGATGAAAGAGTGGACACTGTTTATGCAACTGATGGTCTATAAATTCAGGGACTGCGAAAAATCCTTGGATGCTACAGTGAACTGTATTTCTACAGGTCCGTGGAGGAGATGTAGCTTCCGTACAGGTTTAAGAATCTATGCAGATTCGAACTGATGTATGGAACTACTCCATCCTCATCCCTGAAGATTTACACCCTAACCAGCAAAGTCTGAGGGTATAGAATGATATGAAAGAAAATTCTGAGAAAATGCTGAGAAACCATGCATTTCAATAGGTTACAGAGAATAGATCTCCTAGGGAAAAAAATCTACATTCTTAAATATCTCAAGTTTTTAAGGATCGGTAAGGATGACAAACTTGCTTTTCAGAAGTCACTAATATTCTAGGTGAAATATTTATGACATGTTTTGTGGTTTTTTTTCTGAAGAGGTTTTCGTTAATTTTTTCCCCTCTACATATTTTGATTAAACAAGTGAAAATGGTGTAGAAGAACTTCAAAACTGTTCTTGCGTCCACAGAGATTGGCTGAATAGGAATGTTGTGGGCTTTCTTGGGTTGCAAATACAAAAAAGAGATTTTTCTTTTAGTACCCAAACGTTCATCTAAATGACATGATTCAGCCTATAAAATAAGGCAAGAGCTGTATAAATGATTCATACGTACTAAAGTTCTAGAGTACTGAGTTTTAGGAAGAAGATTTTATAAGGGATCTTGTGGTTGAAGGAAATGAGAATTAATGAAAAGTGGTACTCAGAAAACATGACAGAGTGAATTCATGTAACAATGATGTGAAATAGTCTGATTGGGTCCTGCAGAAACCTTGATGACCTTTCAAAGAATCTCTGATCTAATTCAGCTTTGTAGGTTGGAAGTGATGCTCCTTAGAAAGGGTACCTGTAATCTATGAGAGAAACCATTTAAATACAAAATAAAGGTTGTATTTAGACTGTGACTTTCCTTTTATCTGCTCTTTCTGGACTTCTAGGCCTTGCTCAATAACTGTGCAAGGATGCAGAATGAATCAGAACAGTCATTTACATTTCATTTGAATGCAGGTAGTATGTTTTGTCAAGAGACTTGAACTTACCTCTTACAGTGGAAGATAACTTTGGCAGTACTGGGCCTGTAATAAGTAAAGATTATAAAATACTCTTCTGCTTGCCTCTTATTTCTTCAGTCCAACTATCTGTCTATCTGTTCTCCTCCTCTTGCAAATGGAGGGGAGGGTCTCAGCTGATGTCTAAGAGAGAAGTTAAATATTAGCTATCAATCCTCTTTCTTTGGTGCAAGAAATGTTCTAGGGAGAATTCCTATATGTTGTTTAATAGACAAAAATGTTAGGGAGGAATGTTTCTTGCAGCAAGTTTTGTAAGAAGAAAAGTCTTTAACTGTACTACAGTTAAAGAGGAAGCAGTTAATGACCTGCTACGCCACCTGGACGCTCACAAGTCTATGGGGCCAGATGGGATCCACCCGAGAGTACTGAGGGAGCTGGCAGAGGAGCTCACCAAGCCACTTTCCATCATCTATCAGCAGTCCTGGTTAACAGGGGAGGTCCCTGATGACTGGAGGCCTGCCAATGTGACGCCCATCTACAAGAAGGGCTGGAAGGAGGACCCGGGGAACTACAGGCCTGTCAGCCTGACCTCGGTGCCGGGGAAGATTATGGAGAGGTTCATCTTGAGTGAACTCAACAGGCAAGCACAGGTCAACCAGGAGATCAGACCCAGCCAGCATGGGTTCATGAAAGGCAGGTCCTGCTTGACCAACCTGATCTCCTTCTATGACCTGGTGACCCGCCTGATAGATGATGGAAAGGCTGTGGATGTCATCTACCTGGACTTTAGCAAAGCTTTTGACACCGTCTCCCATAATATCCTCCTCGGGAAGCTGGCAGCTCACGGCTTGGACAGGCATACTCTTCGCTGGGTAAAGAACTGGTTGGGTGGCCGAGCCCACAGAGTTGTGGTAAATGGTGTTAAGTCCAGTTGGCAGCTGGTCACGAGCGGTGTTCCCCAGGGCTCTGTTTTAGGGCCAGTCTTGTTCAGTATCTTTATCAATGATCTGGATGAGGGGATCGAGGGTGCCCTCAGTAAGTTTGCAGACGACACCAAATTGGGTGGGAGTGTCGATCTGCTGGAGGGTAGGATGGCCCTGCAGAGGGACCTGGACAGGCTGGATCGATGGGCCGTGGCCAACTGTATGAGGTTCAACAAGGCCAAGTGCCGGGTCCTGCACTTCGGTCACAACAACCCCATGCAACGCTACAGGCTTGGGGAGGAGTGGCTGGAAAGCTGCCTGGCCGAAAAGGATCTGGGGGTGTTGGTAGACAGCCGGCTGAACATAAGCCAGCAGTGTGCCCAGGTGGCCAAGAAGGCCAACAGCATCCTGGCTTGTATCAGGAATAGTGTGGCCAGCAGGAGCAGGGAGGTGATTGTCCTCCTTTACTCGGCGCTGGTGAGGCCGCACCTGGAATACTGTGTCCAGTTTTGGGCCCCTCAATACAAGAAAGACATTGAGGTGCTGGAGCGTGTTCAGAGAAGGGCAACAAGGCTGGTGAAGGGTCTGGAGAACAAGTCTTATGAGGAGCGGCTGAGGGAACTGAGGTTGCTTAGCCTGGAGAAGAGGAGGCTGAGGGGAGACTTTATCGCTCTCTACAACTACCTGAAAGGAGGTAGCAGTAAGGTGGGTGTTGGTCTCTTCTCCCATGTAGCTAGCAATAGGACGAGAGGAAATGGGCTCAAGCTGCGCCAGGGGAGGTTTAGGCTGGATATTAGGAAAAATTTCTTTACAGAAAGGGTAGTCAAGCATTGGAACAGGCTGCCCAGAGAGGTGGTGGAGTCACCATCCCTGGAAGTGTTCAAAAAACAGGTAGATGTGGCACTTCGGGATATGGTTTAGTCTAGTCTACCCTTGATTGGTTTAGGTGGGCTTGGTAGTGTAGGTTAATGGTTGGACTGGATGATCTTAAAGGTCTTTTCCAACCTAGACGATTCTATGATTCTATGATTCTATAAAATGCCTCTTTCTGGTAAGCTGCTGGGAAATATTTATTATTTAAAAAACAAACCCAAAATACAAAAAAAATGCTGTTGCCTGAAATGTCAGATAACAAGAATGGTTCAATTTTTTTGCTCAAAGCTTTCTAATACCTCATTTTTTTCTGGAAATAATACCTTTGCACTTATCTGAAAGGACTTTGCATTAATTTAGTCTTATAACTCTCTTACAAGACAGAAAAGTACTAGCCTTCTGTCATGGTTAAGAGAAGCAGGATACAATGTGTTTTAAGTAACTTCTGTCAGGTCATATATGGAGTCACTTCAGAGTCACCATGATACAAGATTGCTGAATGTATTCTTTCCTCTTCATCTGTTGTACCTATTCTCACATAATTGCCCCCCAGGGGCATGGAGACAGCTAGATCAGTGGGAAGTTTTGTCTTCTAATAAGTGGTAGATAAAATTTTGAAAAATATGTATTAAATGGGGCATTTTGCTTCACTGTGAAGGATGAAAAGAGGAAGATGATATTTCTGCCCTTTAGAGCAACCAAACAAAACATTTGGCAAAGCAGGAATCCTATGACTAATTAAAACCAGTGATCATTCATATAAGACAGTTTTCTTTTCATGAAAGAAAGACAATAACAAAAGAATGGAAGAAAGAAAGAACAAACTTAGGAGTGTAGTCCAACCTTTCTGATACATGAGTTGGAATAAGAATAGGATATATATAAAATGAGTGCTCATCTCATGGAGAATTTCTGTTAGTGTTTGGGTTAAAAAAAGGGTTGCAGTTTGAGGAATGACTTCCATTTTATGCTATTACATTTAACAGTTGTATGTTGAAGCTCTCCTCCTGCAAGTTCATGTATCTATAAATAAATTTAAAAAAACAGGTTACACCTGGAAAAGGCATCTGGGGATGAGAATGAGTGGTGGTAGGTTACCAATTCACTGTGAACTAGTGGTTCCCTCCTGTGCTAGAACAGGCATGGTCTGTGGGTGCAAGAGCAGGAATTTATCAATGAAGACAGAAAGATGTCCAAAACTGAGCACGCTGAACACTTGGAAGAAGTTTAATAAAGAAATCAGGCAATTTTAGGTCTTGGAGAAGGAAAAAATAAAAAAAAAAAAAGAAGAAAAGAAAAAACCCAGCGACAACAAAAAACCACGGAAGACTCCACTTCAGTGAGAGATCTAAGAAACCCAGTCAACTTAGCGTTTAATTTAAAGCAGCTTTAAAGGTGAAATGATTACAGTACAGAGGTACCTAGCTACACGGATTTCTGAAAGTGAAGAGCTTATTAAAGTAGCAGAAAAATGCAAACCACTAAAGAAAGGCTGAGTACAACCAGATATGTTTCCATAACAAGGAATATACTGCTACTTTTCACTTTTCTTAAGGATGGCAATTAAATACGGCCATCAAGCAGCATGAGAATCATTTAATACTTGAGCCTTACATCAAGATTTAGATATAGATCAAACAGAAGTTATGGGTTGGGTGAGGTGTGTGGCCTGTGTTATGGAGGAAGTCAGTACTTGATGGTAAATGATTCGTTAGTCCTGAAGATTTGTGACTTTTCTGTAAAAGCAGTTTTCTTATTAGTGCTTTAATCTATATTTCCAAGGAAAGCAGCTTTTCCTTTTAATCCTCAATTTACCTACAGCTAGGTTTTTTCAGAGCATTTATGTTGTCCTGTTAAGAATGCTCCCAGTTGAACACTTGCATCCTAATTCCCTCAAAATCATCCATCCACCTCATTAGCACTTTTGAAGGTAGGACTGTATTCTGGGTATCACTAGATGGATTTGGGATGGATTGGGGATCAAGTTGCATGGCTCTTTGACTATGCAGCAGTTTGTTTCTGGGGGCAGTGTCCTGGTTTCGGCTGGGATAGAGTTAATTTTCTTCCTAGCAGCAGGCATAGTGCTGTGTTTTGGATTTAGTAGGAGAAGAATGTTGATAACACACTGATGTTTTAGTTGTTGCTAAGTACTGCTTATGCTAGTCAAGGACTTTTCAGCTTCCCATGCTCTGCCAGGTATACAAGAAACTGGGAGGGGGCACCACCAGAATAGCTGATCCAAACTGACCAAAGGGCTATTCCATACCATGTGACATCATGCTCAGTATAGAAACTGGGGGGGTTGGCCGGGGAGCAGTGATCACTGCTCGGGAACTGTCTGGGTATCGGTCGGCGAGTGGTGAGCAATTGCATTGTGCATCACTTGCTTTGTATATTATTATTATTATTATTATTATTATTATTATTATTATTTTGTTATTATTATCATTACTATTTTACTTTATTTCAATTATTAAACTGTTCTTATCTCAACCCAGGAGTGTTTCTCACTCTTTCTCCTCTGATTATCTCTCCCATCCCATCGGGGCAGGGGGAGTGAGCGAGCGGCTGCGTGGTGCTTAGTTGCTGGCAGGGGCTAAACCACGACAGGCAGAGATGAGGAAAGACCCCCACAGAGCAGTAAAGAGACAAGTAAACAGTTGGCTGAATGTTCAGAACCAGTGTTTGCAGTTACAGTATTTGACGTCTCGTCTACTACTTTGATCTTGGGTAGCAATAAGCAGATCTTTTGTTACTGTGCATATTAACTGCTGTTGGCCAGATGTGAAAGTAAATGTATCATAGTCCAGCTCTTTGCCATCACCATGGAATAGAATGAGAACATTGTAGATGGTGGGACTGTGTAATCACTATGCAGAGCATATGGACTGACAAGCAATGCTAACACAGGAGCTTTTGTCCTCTTGTGCAACATGTTGTCCATAGAGATACAGATACCTGTCTGTCAGTGACTAAACAGGACAAGACCATATCCTTTGATTGGTGTATTTATTACTCAACTGCTACAATAACAACGGACACCAGGTGACTGCAGACAGAAAGTTTTCTGTTGAAGTGGGTTTGTGTCATACCCAGTATCTAGGGTTTCATCTTAGCAAGGACATTGCCACATTTCTATACACAGCCAGTATGTGTCTGTCCATCAATGGAGTCAGTGGGGGCCTGGCAGTTCACAGATTAAGTAACAGCTAAAAGACATGGTCTCTATCATCATTTAATTTAGCTCCTGATTGATGAGATTTGGCCAGTTTTCCTTTCATTCCAAGATGAAAATATTTTAACTGCACTTCAAATAGAAGAAAGCTACTCACTTTGGTTCTGACAGAAAGCCCAGCAGGGAAGAATAATTTTTGAAGCGGTAAGAACAAAACAGTCTGTGCCGTCTTCACTCACCCTAGTAAGATTAATTTCTTGCAGATCTATGCATTACACATCCAGAGGCTGAATATCAGTTCTGAAGGAAACCAGAAGCAATGAGTAAGACAGCTTCACTTCTTTACAATGCTAGCATCATTTGGGTTTATAGTGCCCTCGTTAGCTAAATCAGAAATGCCACATAAGTCTAAAGTTATGACATCTCTTCCCCTAAAACCAGGAGGAAATCACTTGCTTTTATAATGAAATATCATTTGCCACATGGGCTGTGCTTTCTAGATGTGGCCTGAAACAATTTTCATAGCAGTTAAAGTCTCCTGTATTTATTGAGTGTAAGGGAACTAGAGGCCAAATGCACTACATCTTTTCAGCTGAATTCGTGATTCTAGAATGGAGACTAGGCTTTCACTAATAAAGCTTGTAGTGAGGCTAAGAACAGAAAAGATAAGCCCTTTGCTCTTTTTGCTACTCATTTCTGGGACTGAAATGTGAAGTCTGAACTTTTGCAAAGGTGCAGAACAGCACTTTAAGATTTCTTGAATAGTCTATTCTTCTTAATGGGCTTTTAAAAATCCTGTTCTGAGTGTTTTTCAAATTGTACCCTATTTCAGCTTTTGTTTAGCACTTCTGCCTTTACTCCACACTATCATTGTGATAGCCAAAGACTGTCTGCACTATATACGTTTCAGAGGAAGGCAGATGGAATTTTTGGCTTGCTTTGTTTTTTACCTAAGGCTTCACATCTTTTATTAGAATACCAAGGCTTTTACTTGCTTATATATGTTCACATTGCTTATTGCTAAAACCAGTGTTCAAGTTTAATCCTCGCTGCAGTCCTGGGAGCAGACCCTCGTATGGGTTAATTTTTGTAGTTGCCAGAAATTTTGATGAAACACTGACCACTTTACGTCAACAGAGCATTGTCTCTGTTCAGATGTAATGTTCCATCCATCTTGCCGTGAGTTTTCTCATCTCTTCTTGAAGGAAAAATGGAGTTATAGAAAAGAGACAATATCCTCCGTAACTGTAAATCATTGTAGGATTGATTTTGGAGGGAGGAGGAGATGGGGAGACAAAGCTATAATGGTTTGTAAGAGTTGAGATATCTGGCCATAATAGCAGACAAAATAGGAATTCATTGCAGTGCAGTACCATATATTCCTTCTTTTGGGGAAGATCTTTGCCACACAAAGGTGGCATCTATACGAGTCTGTAATGCGTCCAGCCTGCATGTACTGCAGTGGGTGAGGAAACTGTGGGGAGGAATTGCACTTAGCTCTACCCGCTGCCCGTATTCTGCCCATGAACTTAGCCCTGTGAGGACTGTGGGAGCTCAATGCACTAGAAAATGGCAATGAGCTGAATTAAAGTCAGGAAAGGGTGATTTCCTCATCAAAGTATGCTAGCCTGAACAGAAGGGCATCGGTATTCAGTACGAGCTGGTAACAGGTTTAGAAGATGTAGTATAACCACCACGTTCAGGAGACAGGATAGGCAAAACATTTCTTGTCTGCTGCTGTAGAATAGAAATTACGTTGTCCCAAAAGGCTGTATTGAAATAGAACTTCGTATCTGTGCTTTGTGCTTTATAAAAAGTTGTGATACTTGGAGACGGCTGAACCAAAAGTTTCTTTTCTTCTTTTTTTTTTTTTTTTTATACCTGAGGAAGTGGGAGAAGTTTTATTACAGCGATATTTGCTAACAGGAGTTGTTGAAGGTGTGAGCATACTGTAATGCCTAGAGCAGGAAGCAACAACTTAAACAGCCTCAGGGAAGGCTTTTAAATGGGTTCCAGGATACCCAATAGGCTCTGTTTTGAGGGTTGCTCATGATTTTACTGAAGTTAAAGAAAAGAATGAAAGGAAATATTTTCCCAGCAAAGGTCTTTCTGAGTTGACCTTATAAATGTCTTACTCTCTAGTCTCTGCTGAATGAATAGTGAGGGGATCAACACTGTCAGTTGTGATGCATGCAGAAATAAATAACAAAATGTGAAAGAGAAACAGTTTTCTGTAGTTTAGTTGAAAACCATGAAAGTTACGGAATTATGTGAGGCATGTAGAAATCTGCACAGTTTCTTGGAAGGAGAAGCATAGGCCAGGATCCTATTTCATTATGTCTGGTTTTACCTCTGACTAGCTTTTAAGAGCACAACAGTCTAACATTTGAAACCCACAGTCACCTCATAATGCTGTGCTACTGTGGAATATCATAGGTGCATAGGTGATGTAGATTGAGGTGAGCATTGCTCACATGCAAAAGTCAGGAAAGGTCTCAGCTATGAAATTTGGATCCTGAAATGGTGATTCATAAAGTTTTTTAAATGTCTGGGAGTCTTTTTAGTTTTGCATAGAATCAGCTCTTATAATGAGATAAACATGGAGCCATAATTTAGCTTCACTGTTATTACAACAATAAGTCAGAACTTACTTAACAAAAATGGAAAAGGCGTGATTTTTTATTCTTCCTAAGACGCTAAAAAGGTATAGAAATTTTCACTTTTAACTTCTGTTAGAATTGAGGAGGAGGGAAAATTTTTAAGTTTTTGAGACTTTTATCCATGTATTGTAAAGGTTTCTGCATGCACTGATGATGTTCAGAATTATAACTTTTATTTACAGAGATATAATCTCTCTATATATTTGGTAAAGACCAGTTTGATTCTGAGTGAGGATAAGGAGGGTTGATCTAATGATATTCAGTTATGTTCACAGCAAATAATAGACAACTTTCATATGAAAGCTCCCTGGAGAGTGGCATCGTTTCTTACATGGACCAGGAAAGCAATACGAACAGTTCCTTATTTTCCTCATCTGCCTTTTTAGCTGTCCGTGTTAGTTTTGCAATACCAAATCAATTAATCAGCAGTGACATTCTGTAAGAAAAGTCTCATTGCCTATCACTCATGCACTAAAAAAACTATTATTCAAAACTACAATGTCAGGCAAAATGGACGTATTTTATTTTACTCCTGTGTCAAAGACTGAGCTTCTGATGATGACTGTTACTTTCTTAAAAGGGATTATGTTTCAGATATTTCTGAGAGCACAGAGAATCATCCTAAGTACCTCAAAGAGGCTAAGGCACCAAGTCACTCTCTCTCAGTTGAAGAATGATCAATTCTTGTAATCAACAGGAACCAAATGTGAATTTTCCCTGACATGCTGCACATCCAACATTGATTTATAGCTCATGAAGTCCCTCTTCTTTCTCACTGGTGCTATTAGATTACCAGGCATCCTCACAGAAGAGTAGACCATTTTATTCCACATCATGGTGTGTAGTAAACACAGGTAGGATGACATTAAAAAGCCTGGGATGAACTAACCATCTGGGACCTTCAAAAATCCAACCCTTGGCAGAACTGACCTTGGTCTGGTTGCAGGTATGGCATGCTAACGTCTGACTCAGAGCTTAGGACTGAATTAGAGCTAATCACTGCAGGCAGCATTGCAAGGCAGAGAGAACAAACAGCGACATTCAAATAAAGCAAAAGAAATTTGTGCTAAATAAGGAAGGATTGAATGAGTGGCTCTTTTTTATTATTTTGTAATGAAAAATTTGGGTTTATTACTGACCTATTGCTAAAGCCACTAGCATTAAATTGGAACTGGAATGTTAATAACCGAAGTATTTCTTCCTGATGATTCAGGCTTAATGCACCTTTAATTAAATTTATTGGAACAAGTGCTTTGCTTTTCTTGGAAAGGTTAAAAAATCTTGATAATGATCCATTACTAATTTAGGGATTGCATTTTTTGTAACAATCAATGCAATTAGTGAAGGTTGCTTGGATAGTTTGAAGCAAAATGTAATGTTAGAGCTTTGAAATGTTTTCTGTAATCTTTTTACACGTATAACTCTTAGCAGGCTGCTAAAATAGGATAGTGATAACAGTAAGACGATTATTCCTTTTTGTTATTTTTCTCAAATGCTTTCCCTATAGCAAGTACTGCCAGCAGTATTAAAAAAAAAAAAAGAACCACCCCGAGTTGACAAAGGGAAACCAAAAGCATCTTTATTCTTTCCACTTTATTCCTGAGCATGTGAATGATATGCCACTAAATCTTACCTTTTACGTAGAAATAAAGGTGGAAAAACAAAAAGTGAATTATCGATGCTATTGAAGTTGATGGGAAAACTACCCTGACTTTATCAGAGGTGAGTATGAACTCAGAATGAACTCTAAATGGCTGAAAGTTCAGTTCTGGCAGTAGATACTGAAAGCATGGCTGGCTGGCTGATATACCTCAGCATCTCACTAGTGCCTATTCATTTGCCTGTAACCTGCAGTCATGGCTTAGATAACAATAGTGGTAAGGTAACGACCTTGGATAGGATCTGCTCCAGAGGAGGTATATTCACCCTCATTTGCTGTTTGTGTGGCAACAGTGGGGAAGGAAAAGCAGAAGAAAAAAGGGAAGAATTGAAACCTTCTTCTGAATTTTCTTTTTCTAAGGGGGAAGAAAGTATAGAGTGCTTAATGTATGATGGTAGACTCCTTATGGGGTCTAACAGAAGAGCCTATCTGTTTCTATTCAAGAATATAACTGGGGAAGTTTTTCCACTGCTCTGATATCCGTGGGAAAAGAGAAAAAATTGCTAGAAATATGGCTAATGCAAAGGAGTTTCTGTTCTCATTAAAGTCCCCCCCTTGCTGGCGTATAGCGCAATTTGCTGCTACTCGGTGTTTTTTCAATACCTGATGTGAGGCATCAACAGGGAAAGAATCCTTCTGAACTGTAATCACTGGGCTATGGCAACGGATGGTGGTAATGACTCCCCTGGGGCTGCGTTTGTAGACAGCATTAAGGTCTGTTGTGGTATACCCAGTATTGCTTTGCTTAAGACAGAAGAGTTTGTACCAATAAGATGCCTTTCAAACAGAAGAATTGATATCCAACAAGATACTGCTTGTAAGATACTTGTGTTTTTTCTAGACCAGATATTAGTGCCAACCAACCTGTGACAGCGTGCACCCACCTCTGAAATACCTGTTTGGTTAAGATTAAACTTTGTTGCTTGCTGGGTGTACTGTAAAAGAAAAATACCAATGGCACATCTGCTTTCCAGGCACTTTTTGGTCAGGGAAATCACATGTTGCTGAATGTCATTAACTGCTCATGGGCTGGGAAAGTTTTTAGCTTTGGGAATCTACATTCTTCCATGACAATATAAATAACAATAAATACATGCTTAGTACTGATAGATGTTATAGTGAACTATTAATCTGTTTTAAAAAATGCATAAAGGAAAGCAACCTCCAGAAGGTGTGAAGAAACCCTGTAAGTTCCTGTTTACAGCCATGCATGGCAAGAAGGAGAGGGCTTGGGCTGGAGGCAGAAGTACACTTAAGTGTATTCTGCTGATGTAGCAACAGACATTGTTAACCAAAAGTCTGAAACCTAGTTTTACTTGTCCAAACAGTGTAGTACACATGTATGGATAGGCATTTCGGGAAGAGAGGAATGTTATAACCCAAAAAGAACCAAATTCGAACACATACTAATAAAGTTGACATAGATATTTATACTGAGCAGTTGAGGAAATATTATGTATATAGATTATTTTAATGAATCATTGCTATACAGAACAAATTTTCAGCTGCCCTGTAACAAGTATGTGTACCAGTCATCAATAAGGTGTGCTAAAGTTGTCAGAAACCACCGCAGAGTATACATAATTTAGAATTGTTACAGATGTCAAATGGCAATCCTGGAATGATAACAAAAGCCTTGAAAGTATAGGCACAGGAGCACAGAGAGGCCCTCAGACTATAAACATGGATGACTACTTATTGATCAGTCTGGATGCAACCTGGAGAGAAACTGGTTTTAGAGCATAACAAAAAACATATTGTTTGGCTTACCTGTGCTGATTGAAGGCAGTAGTGAGGCCAAGGTGTGTATCCTGAATAGTGCTGAAAACAGGAATCTCCTGCTGGAATAAAATGTATATTGTGAAAAATGGTAAGGCAAACCAGCAAATTTCTGTTAAATCTTTTGCCAAGCACTGTATGCAGGGTTCAGGTAGCTTAATCATGAATAAAGTTGTCTATCAGCCTGTGAAAATTGACTGTAACTCATTATATAGGTGGAGGTGTCTTTAGATTGTTTTTGCATGTCTGCCAAGACAAATCACTGGGTTCACTGTTACCATACTTCAGAAATTAACATGCAAAATTTATCAGTCTGATATCTTCCACTGTATTAATATACATGGGAGTATCATCTTACCACTAAAGACTATCTGGGTATTTGGTTAAGTTTTGGTTGATTATGTTTTGATCAATTAGTTTGGTTATATGCCTTTGAGGACTGGGTATTAAATCTGAATGCAACAGGACTTTGGGAAGGGCTTCAGGGTTCAAAATTTCAGTCTGTATACACTGTCATAGACATTTTTTTCTCTATAGGTTTGGAAATAAGGTCCTCTTAATATAGCCACTGTGGCAAATCCTGACAGTTACCTGTTCAGCTGATCACCTATAACAACTTGTTTTATCCTTTCAAGTGGAATAGAATAAATGAGAATTTTCCACAGTTGAATTCTTAAATTGGCATAAGCTGAACATGGCTATAGTTTGTCCATTGATGATGTCTCAAAAATTATGGAAGTTGCATCACACCATTCATCAGTATACTGGAAAAGTATACTGGAAAAGTAACCACCTAAAAGGATGGGAATGAGGTAAATGTTATCTGTTTTTAAAAAACATTTACATTATTTACTCCAGTGTTACAAAAATGGGGAAAATACCAGAAATAGTTGTTCATTTTCCTGGGTGGAAGAAAAGCAAAGAAGCTGTAACAATTAAAGACAAAGTTAGTAATTGATTTCCTCCTAAAGTGTGGGGAAAAGATGATTAGTATGTCAGAAAAAAAACACATTGTGGTGGGTTGACCTTGGCCAGCTGCCAGACCGCCACCCAGCCACTCCCTCACTCCCCCTCCTCAACAGGACAAGGGGAGAAAATATGATGAAAAAGCTCATGGGTGGTGATAAAAGCAGGGAGATCACTCACCAATTACTGTCATAGGTAAAACAGGCTCGACTTCAGGAAACTTGAGTTTAATTTAGTGCCTGTTAAAAACAAAGACAAAGCTAAACCACCTTCCCCCCGCCCCCCTTCTTTCCCAGCTCAACTTCACTCCTTTGCTCCCGCCTCCTCTACCTCCTCACGCCATGAGTGATGAGTTTTCCCTCAGCGCTGGGCAGTGTTTTGCCCTTCCTCACGCACGCAATCCCCGAGGCGCCGCCATCTTGGCTGCGGGGCTCAGCCGTGCCCTGCCGTGGGTCCGCTGGAACCGGCTGGAACCGGCTGTGTCCGGCACGGGGCAGCCCCGGCCGCCCCTGCCAGAGGCTGCCCTGCAGCCCCCCGCTGCCAGCCCCTGGGCACCTGCACCCCGTACACACACACAAAAGGCATGTCGGAAGGAACAAAAAAAGTGAAAACCAGAACTTTCAGCACATGCTGTAGAAGAGGGGAGGAAAAAGCAGGCAGAAAGAAAGTGCAGTATTTGTTTATATGGATATCTGAAGGGATGGCCAAGATATTCTCGCTGCTTTGTGCTCGGTGTGGTTTTCACGGCAGGCTGCTGGAGTGCCTTCCTTGCTGTTTTCCAATTTGTAGAATATTAGCTTTGAATGCAGAACGCCGAGATCAGTTTTTGGCAAAGGTTCAGAAAGAAAGACATTTTATAAAAAAACAGAGGAGTTTTATGTTTCGCATGATCTGCTGGAAACTCAGCAGGGTTGAACCCATGTTGGAAGCAGCATATGCCTTCATGGAGCCCCTTACAAACTGGGGCCTCGCACAGCCTGCAGCTCTGCACGCTCCTGCCTGGCTCCCGGAGATTAAGCAGAAAGAGTAGAAATGCTACTCAAATAAGTGTTAGTATCTAAGTGCTAAAATAATTTTGGGTGGGTCATTATTTATAAAGCTTATGGCAGAGAACTGTGGCCTGTAATGAACTAAACTCTACTGCTTTAAACTACAGGTATTCATGAGCCTACTGCAGCCCTGGTTTACGGGCAAACCGAGCTTGAGGGAAACTCAAACAATACAAGTGAGGAGCGGTGTCCTGCACAAGCACTATGGAAAAAGAGGTAAAGTTGAAAAAGTAATCATAGTAAACACAGGAGGAGTGTTATCAACGGCCTTAGGTTGTGAAAAAACAGGTCCTTAAGAGTTTCTTCAGAAATGCTATACATGTAGTGATAGTAGCTGGTGGTATAAATTTCTTTTACTGACCTCTTTTGTGCACAGGCAGGCAGGCTGAGATTACACCCAAGAGTTAGGTATTATATGGTAGAGATTCAGGAATTATGGAAGAGCCAGGTGTAAATTTTAGAGTTTTAGTAAATCTAAAAGGGTTGGATTCGGTTTGGGGATCTCCCGATCTGAAATTTCAGAGGCTGAAATCTCTACAGGGTTAGAGCAGAGATCAGCAGTGATTTTTACAATATCAAAGGCAGATTAACGAAACGATTCATAGGTAGTTGGGTCCTAATTCTTCCTAATTCTTTTGGTATTGTGGAAAATGGCCTGTATTATAAAATAATCACAATTATAAAATATAAATATCTTTCTCCTATTGGCATTAAACTGAGGTGTCGAACAAACATAAAAGTCATATTAGAAGAGAATGAGAAAAAAATCACTATCCCCATTTTTATTTATTCTTGGTGGTTTGAAGGCTTTTTGTTTGTTTTCTTTCAATCCTTCCCTCTCCAATTAACTTTTGGTGTTTACTGGGAAATTTGAGAAACCAAAGTAATTTTTAATTAATTGCTCTGTAATTCCTCATTTGCAAACATCTCATCTATATCAGGTTCTAAGACTGGTGTTTTGCTTTCAGTCTAACATACAGCAAGGAAAACGTTCCCTATCAAATTGGGCATGGGCTTAATCCCTACTTTTTTGTGGGTGAATGGGGTTAATTTTTTTCCAGTCTGAAATCCTTCTCTTTGATGAATGCCCTATGCTGCTTAAGAGCTTTTGTACCTTTCATCTCTAGACCAGGTGGAGTGCTGCATTGCTGCATTTCAGAACAGATTTTCTCTAACACTGTTCCCTATTCACAAAGAAATAAATGGCTCTTGCAGAGTCACAGCAAAGCAGAGTGGGGAGATGGGGTTAGTCACAATCTGAAAATAGTCAGAAAGAAAGCAGTCTCCTGAATGAACACTTTACTACTGTATGTGGCTAATTAAAATCCATTACTGATTTTTGCAAAGGAAAAAGCAGTTGAGACAGATTATTGGTGGCTTGTGGATAAAGCCTGAAGAAGATTGTATTGAAAAGCAGTGAACTATTTGCAGCTAGATATTGTACAGTAATGTATCGGTGATGTATGTCTGAGACTGACTGTGAATGATCAAAATATTTGAAAGAAACTGACCAAATTCTTAGGACACACCCCCATAGTTGGCAGTGGCACATCCAAAAACCAGTTTTAAAGCCTTAGATCCTATAAAGATGTGAAAAACATCTTTAGAAGCATCTAAGTACATACAGCAATTTGAATGTCTATACAAAGAATTGGATGCCAAGCATTAAGTGCCCCAAACAAGTATGTTTCTTTAAGCTAGTTTCCAGGATTTGTTATCTGTTGTAGTGCTGTTGGAATACCTTTACTTAAACAAATGTGTAGAGCTGGGACTTCTAGTTGATATCTTTTAATTGCTTTTTGATTCAAAAATCTGGAACTATTTAAGCACTTACATGTACTAAGAAGGTGTTCAGACCTTGCAGTTACTCAGTGAGATTGGAACTGGCTAGGCTTACATGGAGATGTGCAATTATGTGCTAACTCAAAGCTGATCACTCTTGCCTGGAAGTTGTATGGACATAGCACGGGCATATGTGCATTCATGTCTCTAAAAGGCTTCCTAACCCGGACTGAGCTGTGCCTTGTTAGTTTACAGCTGGGTGACTTGTCTGGTGTTACAAGGTGAGTACTTTCTTGTTTGCTTCTGATGAGGTTGCCAGCACATCCAGAGCAGCCAGGTTGGGAGGGTGGGAAGAGCTTGATCTCAGGTAAGCCAAGCGGGGTTTTTAAAATACCTGCCATGGGTTCATGGAAAACTCATCACTGTAAGATGTTTCAAAAGAGCTGCCTGAGGCCAGTACACTGGCAGTTCTAGCAAAATGATTCTGTCAAGAAATTGTCAGCTGTGTAAACACAGGACAGCATTGCACAGAAGACACCATTCTACAGTAGGGTGAGAACTCTGTTGATTTCATATACCCCTTGGGGCTGATTTTTGTTGCAAGCGGATGATGCTTTCATACCCATTGGAACTGCAATTTTAAATTCAGATGGTCTCTGTTGTGCTCTGATTACTTTATGAAGGGCCTTGCTTTCCAACTCCATGCTGGCATACTAATTTGATAGTTATTTCTTTTCTAATTTCTTAGTCTCAGACCTAATGTTTACACTCCCTCTAATTGTTTTTTATTATTACATTTACTATTTTAAATTCTGGTTTCTCTCTGTACCTTAAGTAGCTTGCTGCCAGTGGAGCATCTTTGCTACACCACTGTGCACACAGTGTTCACTGTCTGCATTTGCATAATGAGCTAATCTTTGTTGGCTGATTACTTTGTGGAAAGAATTGAACATTTAACTGATAATAATTGCAATCTATCAAACTGCATAGTCACTTCACAAATGATCACAGCATGTTTGCTAAAACTTCCGCTGAATTTTACGAGCTCTCACTCTCCAATTGACACCTGACTAGAAACTTTATCTAACATTCAGCTCTATCAGAAGAAAGCCTGGGATTTTATCAGGTCACTTGCTGTGGAATTAATAAAAGCAAGACATTTCTCAAAAAAAAAACCCTGTTCTTCGTTAAAGGTAATGATGTATCTTAATATAATGTTAGTTTGAGACCAACAGAGAAAAGTATGTGCTTTTCCAAGCTACTGTTTTAAATTGACTGCCCTGCCTTGTTCACTGAGTTTATAATTCTAAGACTTTCTTTGCAAGCAGAACTCCTAAAGCTTTACTTTCTTCAGCAAGATTAAATAACTTTAAAGGTACATGCTAACTTAACCATCACATCTAGCCTAAATTCTTCAATCTACCTTTTTGCAGAAAAGATTTAGCAGGCCTTAGCACAGCTTTCTGTATTCACAGATGAAACTTGAAGTTGAATTTACAAATAGCCTAATCTAATCTCAGTGAAATTATCACTGGGATTAAATGAAACAAATATATGCCAACACTGGCCTCTACTACATGGCAGAGTGGCATGTTTTTCTAAAGTGATAAAGTGCAGCTAGGTGCTTTGGCCTTTGTGAGCAGCACATTCTTTTTGTGACTTTGACTTTTTCATAAACATAAACCATGAGACTGTTACTGTAATTCAAGGAATTCTTCATACCTTCCTGTCCCATGTCCTGAAATGTTTTGAAACTGTAATAGAAACTGCTACTACAAATACTAAGGAGGAGGCTTTTTCTTGAGGATCTTGCAGGAGCTAAGGTGGAGACTGATCAAGTATTATTCTCCATGTTGTATGGCTGTGAATCTGCAGCACGGAGAACTTCTGTTTTGCCATTGCCACTGAGGAAGGCTGCGGAGTCAGGAACTAAATGCAGCTCTGTCTTGAGTGTCTGCTGAAGATGTGTATGTGGAGTTTCCCATATTGCTCATATTTTTAAGTAATTAGGACTCAGTTAGAGACTATATTTAAAGCATTCACTTCAGGACAAGCTTCCAGACAGACTTCTGTTAGGAGCTGTGACAACTTTTAAGCAGTAGCAGGCTGAGCAAAGCCTTGGTGCAGAGTCTGGAATTTGCAAGTAATGGTTCAGGTACCCCTTTACAGTTACTGATTCAAGTACACCCTTCTGAAGAACCCTTTAAAATGAATTCCTGATCTTATACGATTGCCGTCATTGTATAACTTTACTACTGTTTTTAAAAAAAGTGTAAGTGGTGGGTATACAAGGACCTTAGGGATAGACACTGGCAACTGTGGTAGATAGTGGAAGAAAAGGACAGTTGAATCAGCAAGCTGCAGTAAAAGCTATGTGCCAAAGAAAATTTACCGTGGGTCTCAGCCAGGATTTTCTCAAAGGAAAGCATTTGCTGTGTTGTTGGTGCCGAGCTTGTTTTCTTGGTTAGAATAGGAGAGAATATTTGGCTTTTTCTAGTTTATTGCCCATTCATATCTTCTGAAAGGCTCATTTGGAAGACCAGGTTCTGACATTTACCTCCTCTGCTCTTTAAATTCAAGTCAAACTGGCTGCTTACAATGCAGACCATGCTATACCATAAAGTATGTTAATGTATTTCTTTAAATCTTTCAAACTTCTTCTTCAATAGCTGAAATTTATAGCAGGAATACATTTATGTGGGGGGAAAACAAACTATTCTTACATTGGAGTTTTGACAGTTTCATCTTCTCTACTGTAACAAATGACAGTTTAACTGTGCATGACACAAGTGGAGGAGAGATTTTTCCATGTGTGCACTATTACTTATGTTACAGGTTCAGCTTGCAACTCTGATGGGGCACCCACTCTGAGCATCTAGAAAACAACCCCACAAAATAAGAGGATGTCCTTCTGCTATTTTAGTGATATAAACCAGCTAGTGGAAGGATCTGGTAGGAATGAGAGTGGTGCAAGCAGTGGGAGTATTTAACATAGGAGCAGGGGTTATAAAAGGTAGCAGGTTGTTACCTTGTGTTGCATGTAAGATTATGTCCTGGGAGTTCTTTATTACTCTCTTTCTCCAAGAAGTATTATATTTCAAATAATTCCATGTTATTTTGGGGGGCAGTGCTGATGGAGAGGGGGGCTGTTTTTATGGGAGACATTTAAAGGGGTTTCCCTCTCTGAAAAGAATCATTGTGCTTTTGGGAAATATTTAATGAAATCTGATGTTAAAATTTTGTTGCGGCAAACAATTCCATTATTATTCACAACAGAGAATGAGCTAGCTAGAATGAGTGGGAGATGATACTGTTTTCCTCAGCATAGCATGTTAGTATTGCATGATGTTGTCAATAGCTGTTTGAAACTCTAGCCTCACAGATGAAAAGCAGCTGGCACTAAGAATAACCATAGTGGTAGTCTGCAGCAGCATTGCAGAATAAATCCAGAACAATTGTTAAGCACTACACTGAGATTCTCTAACTTCTGCAGTTCAGGATGTTTTGGAAGCTTCAAGTCTACTGTATGTTGAAGGTGAAGGCAATTATTCAGGATATAAAATTAGTTTCTCTAAGGGAAAAAGCTGTTTGGCTCCTAGTGATTTGGCTGAAAATTCATTAAATTTCATTTTCATGGGAGTCTGAAAGGGTTGGGGTATGTAGAGGCCATAGTTTCCCCTCACCTCCAGGATCTGTACAAAATGAATCTCCTACGTGTATCTGAATGACTCCAAAGTGATTTAGACAGATGGTCTAACTGGCTTCATGGGTCTATAATTTCCCTCAGAAGGAATTCCTCGCCAAAACTGTATTTGTTCCAAACATTGGTTTGCTATTTTCTAGCAGGAGGCTTTTCTTTGTTGATTTAGAGCTGGAGAAAAATAACATTATAACTAAGTGCCATCCCGAGTTAAAATGGGAAATAAGTTCTTTTGGGCCTGAAAGCTTTACCTAGAAGGTCCATGACAACTTGTATATGGTATGTGGCATTGTTCACAACAGTGGGTTTTACAAACCAAGAAAAGGTTGATCTGCTTTGCTTGAAATGTCATCTACTCTGGAGAACAGCTGACAAATGGATTTTGTTATTAGGCTCCTTCCCTTTTCAATTAATGCTCATTTTGTCAATATGGTGAGACTGTCAGCCTCCTGCTTTTATTAGGAATATTGCTTTCTTTCAGCAGTGACCTTACCTGCAGCCATGGTGCAAAGGAATGCTGCAGTGTAAATGGATTGTTGTGTTGGCTTATGAATGTCTGTGTTAATTTAAAGTAACATTTTAAAAATTGTGTTCATTTTAAAAGCAGCTAGTTCCCACATCATGGATGAATCTGATACCATGATAGGCTTTGAGTTAGAGCAAATACCAAGGAAATACCAAGAGCAGATGAAATCTTTTGAGAGAGTAAACATCGATTTCTTTCAAATGGTTTATTTGCCTTCGAGTTTTTATTTTTGTCGTGTTTGTCTCTTTAAAAATCTACCACAAAAAAGCCTGCTTTCCCCATTCATCATTCTAAGCAAATTTCATGTATTCTCCTTGTCTCATTCTATTTCTGAGCAGGAAACTGACCTGATGAAATATTAGTCAAGTGTCAGTTCCCAATTTAACCCCATCTAAACTAATTTTTCAAACCATGTTGATACCTCCCTATGCACCACTGCATTTGTATGTTAAGCTTTAAGACTTTTTGTGATGAAACAGAATCGAACAGCATTATGCTCTGGAACTGAAGGGCTTTTTTTGATATACTGGTGGTTTGGTATCAGAGCAACAGAGAAGGTGTTTTTTTCCCCTGATACTCTGCCAAGTATACAAAACTTTTTGAACCAGTTCTTGTTAGTAATAAAACTGGTACCTCATTCATGATCTCAAATTAGAAGATTTGTTCTGCTTTAGATTTTGAACAAAAGTGAAATCTGAAAGGACATGGTCTGTGTATCTGGAAATAGCATTTTAAATGATTGGAAACTAGGTTGGATACTCTGGCTTTGACATAAGAGTCATACATCTGTCTACTTATGTGTGATCAGTTAATAAACAAAATGCCAGAAGAGGTGTCAAGAATACGCTCCACTGATTTGCAGAAATGGTACAAACATTGCAGTTCTCCAGATGACTTCCTTACAGGAAATAAATGCTAGTTACTTCTGACACAAATATAGTGTTATATTTCAAAGAAGTTTTAATTTTCTATCTGCTCAAACTAGTTAAAATTGTATCTTCAGTTCTAGTCCAATGTGGTATATAGGTATATATTACAATTTGAAAGGGAAAATGTGTGCTGTCACTACCATCTATTCTTAAATTCTTTATATAAATTTTTTGCTGTTCTACCTCAGATTTGTCCATCTCTAACTCCTTGTGTTAGTTTTGTTTGGGGGTTTTTTGTTATGATTTGCATAAAATGCATCAAAGAGATCTGGAAGAGATCATATCCCATTGATACTAACTGATTTTTTTTTTTTAATATATTTTAGGGACAGAAAGGTCAGATATCACAGAGTTAAGTCACTGTATAACTTGGGCTGTGGAACTTGGAATAAATTACGTATTTTAGAATGGCATGTGTTCTAGAATAGCATGTATCTCAAAAATCAGATCATGACTGAAAATATTGATCTGATTATTTAGTATCTTAAAAATAACTTCATTCTACTGGATAGTTATCTTCATTGTAAAATGACAACCTCCCAGTCTGTTCCCATAGCTCCTCATTCCTAGAGCTCACACATTCTTGTTGGTGCTGTGCTTTTCTTGTTTGTGGGGTGGGGGGGAAGATATTTGGCTAGACTAAAAAGACGTTGTCAGAAATCTCTTCTCCATATAGGCCATCACAGACAGTGAGCAAATAATCTTCTAACAATCTAACCTAACCTAACCATCTTCTCTTGAATGGACTAATTAGACTATGCCTCATATGACAGTGATTTAGTATGACACTTATTGTAGCTCTTTTCTCAGCCTTCTAATTTTTCTGCATGCTTCCTGGAAGTGTTGGGAATGGAATAGGGCATTCTTTCTTTAATAGTCCCTGATGTTATAAATAGAGGAAAGTAGTCTCTTCATTTACAAATTAGGATTTCTTTCTTAGCCACAACCCATAAATTTTGCTATTGCGACAGCATGGGATTCTTTCGGATAGCAAACTTACTGGTCTTTGTTACTGTCCTTTCATAACACAGTCCTTCTTGTTGTAAACTTGATGTTTGGCCCCTGTTGCGATATTGACCTGGCAGCTGGCTGTATTAAAATGCATTCATTCTAATTAGCCTGCTTCACCAACTGACCCAGATCAATTTCCACCACTTACTTATCTCAGTCTATTTACCTCTCCATCAGTTTTGGGGTCATCTGGAAGTGTTCTGAGAGAGGGTGTTACAATTTCTCCCACATCATTGGTTTTGTTGCAGTTTCTGCTGGTGCAATTCCTGTTACATGTCCTTGCCCTGGTGTGTGGATAAGCCTGACGAACCTGCCCGTTTCCTTAGGAAATGCAGCCTAAAGTGATTGCTTTCAGTGGTTGGTTTTCAGTAATGATGGCCAATAATGTACCTTTTGTCTCAAATGTTGACAGACTCCCAGTTTCCTTCCCTGGGAAGCTGCTGCTGTAAATCATTGGTGAGTGAGGGACCTGCTGTAATCTGAGAATTGCTCTCAGTAGGGACAGAGAACCCACATATCCTGAAGCTCTACTGATGCTAACTCCATTCTTGCCAAATTTCTTGCCATCCTTGAAGCACCGTCCCTTTATCAAAAATGCAAATGATTGAACAGAGTACACATTCACTACTACTACCTGGACAAGCAATTAAGGATGATTCTCATGCTGGAGGTGATGAAATGCAAAGAGATTGGCAATGAAGCATTGTGTCACTACTGTGGGTTATATGACACCACAGCTTTGCCTGTAGTCTGGCATTTTTGAATTTCCTTCTGAGTGTCGGCTCAGCAGTGCTTCTGTTTTATTCTGTATTGTGATCTCTTATTAATGATAACACGTACTAAAATTCAGCCTATTGACAGGGATCTTTTTATGTTATTCAGACTTAGCTCCTTTTGAAATCTATGGAATATTGCTATGGATTAGCTAGAAGTTACTTTAAGTCAACACAAAATGGGTTAGAGAAGTTGTGACTGTTTATCTGTTGACCTAGTGATTGAGCTGGACATCTCAAAACTGTGGAAAACAGAGTTGAGAGTGTAACTATTTACCTCTGATCTATTTTTCTCCTGTCAGATCTAAAGGATTTTTTTTAAACCTTCTAATTTTTTCCACTGCCAGTATTTCTCTTGTTGCATGAACACTATATATGGTAATGGGGAAACTGTTTCCACCTGCAGAACTGTCATTTTTACAAAAGCAAGTAAGCATTACTTGTATTTTTTTAGATAGGTACTCGAAGTTTTCAGAAGTAAAATAACGTGGCAAAAGGCAACATGGCAGACATGAACAGGTAAACAATATTTTTGTAGATTACTGACTTTATCCCAAAAGGCTGAGTCATGCTGCAGAGGCTGCTGAAGGAGATGGCCTGGAAACTGCATGTCTTTTAGGGATAACACAGATGTTTCTATTCAGCATGGCATCCCAGCTGATGGTTAGCGGGAGGTGAGAGACAGGCAGAGGCAGCGGTGCTTAGCTCCCTCCAGTAGGAGACTGGGTCAAGGCTGCTGACAGCTTATTTGGGGAGTCATGTCTTCCTACAACTGGCTTCTCAATTTTTCCAAGCTGGGGTTTTATTCAGTGGTTTGGGTTGGGGTTTTTTTTGCCTCGTTATGCATATTTTAAATCATGTTTGGTTACACATTTTAGGTACAAGCAAGGAAGCACTTCTTCTTATCCTTTGGTGCTTGGACTGTCACTGGGGATTGGGAACAATGGGACAGCTGAAAAGAAGAGAGAGAACAAGCCTGAGAAAGGTAAATACAATCAAGATGGAAAGCAGGGAAAAAGAAGCTGGAAGAGGCAGCCAGAAAAATGCAAATAGATTTAGAGATAGAAAATGTCTACATCTCAGTAGCCTTTAGTTCCCTGAAGGAAAATCGTGAGCTGAGTGAAGGGAGAAATTTATACATAAGCCAGCAAAGCTGGACGAGGGAATCTTCAAACCAGTGGTAATATAGCACGTGAGCACATCTTCAGATACCTGTTGCTAAATGGTCATTTGTTTTTAGACTGTTGTTGACCCAAAGAAGATGCCATTGGTTTCCCTGACTACCATCACTTCAAGCTCTGTTTCAGCCTACTTGCAACATGTGTCAATGTCCTGTTTCTGTCATAGGGCACAATGGAATTTTGTATTATTATCAGGTATTAAGATTTAGCATTTACATAGGATTTTCATGCACTAAATGTTTTACAAATATTCTCTAATTAATCATCTCAGCACCTACATGGACTATGAAACTGTAGCTGTTTTGCAGATGGGGAAACTGCAGCTGATTGAATTGCTGGAGGCAATGCAAAAAGTGCTTTTGTCAGTAGCAGTGCTTGGTACTCAGGCTGTTTGCTTTGTATTTGTATTCGACTCGTCCTCCTGATTATTGCGTACTGTACCTCTTTGCATTGATTTGATGCAATACTGATGAAAGTCGTTGTTATTAAGGGTCAGCTCTGCAGTGCCTCTCTCTTCTTTGTTGGGGGATGAGGAATACAAAGCGGCAGCTATTTAGATGGCAAAAGCCCCTGGGTTACTCAAATGCCTAGCACGAGCTAATTTTCCTGACAACTATCTGCTGCTGATAAAGGAACTGATGACCTCATAATTAGTAGCTTAATCAGCCATGGTCTTTTTAAAAATGTATAGAATTTCTAGAAACACACACACATATATATATATAAAAAGTGTTCTAGTGTTATTCACCATCTGGATGTTTGTCATTTGGTTATTTTGAGGTATATGCCAAAAAAGTTATTTTAAAAAGAGACTGCTATTAAGATTAGAAGAACAGATTTTATGGGAGTCTTAGCATGCTTTGACCCTGGTGTCAGGCAAATACTTGGTTCTATCAGTTGTTGTCATAATTTTTTCCTCACACTTGCCAGCCTCTTTTCTTAATGTAGGTGAGCCAACACAGTTCACAAGAATCCCAAAATATTTAAAACATTTTTTTTTTTTTCTAGACAGGGAAAAAAGCTAAACCCGTGAACTTATGAAATGCAGTGTCAGGAAAATAGAAACTAGTGGCAAAACCTTATCAGTGTTCACTCTTAGGTTGCATATAATTACAGAAATGTCACTGCAGGTTCTAATGTATTTTATAATTTGAATTTGTGTATGTGCTCACACATTCATTTTATCTTGTGAAGTTTTTTTTCAGGAACTTTGCAGTAATGTTTAGTTTGTCTCACAGGAATGTAGCGATGACGTAGGATAAGTCTAAATTCAACATTTGTGATTTTTGTTGGACTTCTAAAACATTTATTATATCACAAATTCTAACAAAAATATTTTGAGATTCCAGACATTCTGTAAAGAAAATGTTATTGCAGGTGTTGATAAAATATAGTATTTTCCCTACTTCTTTAACCAAATAAAGAACTACTTAATGCTTAACTTTCACTATGTAACATCATCTGGTAATGTTGCCTACATAACTAGGATGCAGTTGGCAAGTTTATGCTGCTTAGTTACTAAACTAGCTATAGCTAGTTGACCAATTGTGCTGGCTACTTACACTTCACAGTATAAAGACTTCTTCCTGTAAGAATACAGATGATAAATAACTTTTTGCTAGAGAAGCTGAATCTTGTTTCATTTGATAAAGACACAATGTCATTGGAAACATCAAGGTACTAAGGGTCTGATATTACAAGGTACAAGGGCAATTTACCAACTTTTTGTGCAAAATAATTACCAAGACCAAAAATCTCTTTAAAGTTTACTGCAGGGATGGGGCATTTCACTCTACATTGAAGTAGTGCAGCTATTACTTTGGCTGAAACAAAACTGAAATCCTAAGAAAGGATAGATGTCCTAATAAAAAGATAAATTCAGTATTTGCCTTTTAGAAACTGTGGGTGATTGAAGGAGGAAGCATGAATTTCAAGAAACTTCATAATTACTGATGCAAATTTACTCAGGGAAAACTAGTATCTCAGGGTGAGAACAGGTTTATTGTCCAAGCCTAAGCCAAAAATTATCTTGTTTTCAAAAAGCTGTTTAGGAACTTGATACTGATGACACTAGAGACTCTCTTACACTTTCAAAGTAAGTAATAACCTAGTATTTGCTGTTTTCTATGGAGTAGAACTTTGACTTCATCCAATTGCAAAGCCTATTTAGATGCCATCACTGAACATGACATTAGTGAGTGACACTAGATTCCAACACAGGATCTGAAGACCTTCCATGAAAGTTAAGGTGGTTTCATGGAAAGACTTTGTAAATCCAGGTTCTGGATAAGTCTTGATCAAGGCTGGGTTAGATGAGAGCATGGTTGTGTTAAGTCTGAGTTTGTAAAAGACTGTTTTTCAAAGAACACAGTTTGAAAAAATGCATTTATAAACGGCATGTGTAGGGGAGAGAAGGTGGGGGGAGAGTATCTAGAGATGAAGCCTTCTAAGCAAAATTTCCACTAAAGCCATTATTTCCTTTCTTCCATTAAGTCAACTTTCACCTAAGATTTGCCTACTGACTGACTGCAATACTTCTGAAAACAGTCTGCTTCCCATCTCTAAGACAGGAAGAGAAAATGACAGTACCTGCCTAAGCAGCTGCTAGTGAGCCAACTCACACGAGTAGGGTGCCTTGGTGAGTTGCTTCACAGCACCAAAAGGAGCTATGGACCAGTTTTAGAACCTACCCACAGGTCCCTTGGGCCTTTTAATGTAAAATTTTATCATGCACCATAAAATTCTTAATAGATAATCTAGAAAAAGACAACATCTGTGAAATAATTACAAAAAGACAAACCCAGCCCCCAGACCAAAGTCAGAGATCATCAGTCAAAACTACCTGTATGGATGAAGGAATGTTATAAAACATCAGTACTGTTACTCTGAGGGGAAGGCTGTGGGCCAGCATCAACAAATGCCAGTTTTTCACCTAGTGTAGCACAGGAGAATAAGCAGACAAGTGTGTCTCACTTCATGGATGGATGCTACTGCTCTGAAATGCTCCCAAAAGTTTTGCTCCAAGCCCATCTCTAAGCCTTCTAGGCTGAGCTAATCCACTGTCTGAACTCCTTCAACCTTCCCAATACCCAGACAGTGAACTTGGGCAACTCACGAGACAGACCTTCAAACCATAAAGTTCTACAGGTGGGGTAGTATATGAGAGTCCACATCACTATAATGCCTTGTTGTAGCAGAGAATGAAAAAAATAGGGTAGAATAGAGGTTCTGAGAAATGGGAATTAGTGCGTCTACTGAGAGAATACCTGTAAACACAGATGAAAAGACCTGAACAGAAGAGGCCAACAAAATACAGAAGTGAGGGAAAAAAAATACTGCAAAATGAAAAGAACCATCTACAAATAATATGGGGGATGCGTGAGGGAGACAAGAGAGGAAACTTGTCTGGCAATGGGTAGGATGTACCAAACACACCACACCTTTTCTCCTCTTCCATTTCAAGACATTAGCATAACAGATTTGAGAATAAATTTTAATAACTGTTCTAATTTCAGATTTTCTTTCCATGTGACTATGAATTTCTGCAGTTAGTAAGTTATCATCTTAAATGTCTACTTTACATCTAACCTCATGTGGGCATTGTAAAGGTTACATTTCTACTTGATATTTTCTTTTTTTGGAAATTTTTATGCAGAGCTGATTGACTGTATGAAAAATATTAGATGGCCACACCGTAATACCTTGTTATTTTCCTTCTACAGACTTTGATTACTTGCAAATACTGAAAGAAGCCCTCCTGCTTGCCAGTAACTATCATTTTATTGGCCACAATTTCAATCAAATACAAAGGCATTTATTAATTCTTGACAAGCCAACTGTGGTATTCATTTTAGGAATATGTTGTCATCTAATTGAGTATTATTTATTGACTCAACATCATGCCCAGTGCTTTGAAATTTGGATTAAAAAACCAACTATTAATTGGTGCACAAATATATATTGATTTCTTAAATAATATTTAACAATGATGTAATATAATCTGGAAAAGAAAGCCACTAGAATGTTTCCTTGGCTGCCCACTGACTGTAATCTAAAACCTATCCTTACAGCAAATGGGAAAGAAAAAGAAAACCCCATTTCTTTTGAAATTGGGAATTTCAGTCAACTTAACACTGCACTGGTGTTAGAAAATACCCAGCAGCCTTAATTCTTGCTTTTCATTGATGATGAAAGGCAAGCACAGACGAAGCTTCTTATTAGTATTCCTGTCTGAATGAAACCAGAATCTTTAAAAAGGATCCTTTTCCAGATATGTGAAAAGCAGGCCACTCAAGGACTTCTCACTCACTTATGCAGACAGAGTGTATGTTACAAATAGATGTTTTATGACATAAAATGATTCATTTTATTTAAAAAAAAGAAGTCAGGAATATCAGTCTTTTTTCACTGCGTGTATTTGAACACCCCATTTTCTCAAGCTTATCCACAAAGTCAGAACAGCTGTGTACAGAGAATTTGGTTTTCATTTGTTGACTTTTCATGCATATGAATACACACTAGCAGTTGTTTCTAAGAAAAATCACTTTTTCAGACCCTAGTGAAATATGAAGGTCTTAGGACTGTGCTACAGGGAGATGACGACAACGCAGTGATTTGGGAACAGGTTCAAGGCTTCATAGGGAAAACTTACGTTCTAAGGAAGACACTTCAGCATCCTACAGGTGAGTTCTGAAGCTGCCTTCTGCTAACTGAAAATGAGGCTGTGCATGTAGCCTGTCTGGGAGAGTGTGGTGTTTTAGGTCATCAAACTTAGATTAAGTCCTTTTGCAAAAACTATATTCTGAAAACCCTCCTTATTTATTATACAGTATGTACATTTATGCAGTCTGACTTATTTTAGGTGAGATTGATATATCAATCAATCAGCATCCTTTTAAAGGATGTAACCAAAACTGGAAAATAAAGTGCTTGTTTGCTTCATCTATGTATTCTGCACTCTTATGTTCCTCATGTCTTTCAGCAGTATAGGTCTGTAGATCGCCTCCAAGCTTTCCATGTATTCTAAATAATCACTCACTCGAAATCCATGGAGTGCTTCTTCCTGCACAAATACACACAGAAAACATTTATTAGCTAGGAAAAAAGATGCACAACTCAAATTTAATGAATTCCAAGCTTCTAAAGATAGCTCATTTGGTTCTGCTTGTCACAGCCTGGGTGTTTAAAAGACACACATTTTATTATATTTCATTTAGAAATAAAGAATTGGTAGTATCTGCTTCCAGACAGTTCCTTCTAATTACAGTCTTGGTAATAAATAGTTTTTTTCAGGTGGACGTTGTTCATCTCATTTTTGGAGAACATGTCATATGATGATTTTTAAGGAAAACAAAGTAAGCTTTAAGAAGGCAAAGCCAGGTACTAAAATAATCTTTTAAAAGATTTCTATACCAGCACATGGCATGCTAAAAGTTTGTTAGTGTGGCTTTTATACCCAACTAGATTCTCAATAAAACCAGGAGAGTAACAGTAAATACTTATTTTTAAAGTCAATGATAAAGAAAGATCTTTATGAAATGCCTAAATAAAAACAGAATAAACACTTCTGCATCACAGAGAAAAGAAGGTGCCCTCAGGAAACAGAAATAAACAGGCCATGTTCCTTCTCGTGGCTACTATACGTAGAGGAAGGAGGAGGATGCGCTGCAGAAAGAAGAACAGTCTAGGTAAAATGGGTGAATTTGTTGCTGCTTAGAAATGGAACAACTTGTGTGGCCCACCATCTACTAAGCAGTATTACAACCGTTGGCAGCATGTGCTGCAAAAAGCTCTCTGGAGCCAGACAGTCCTTGGGGACACATGTTGTATCTGCTGGTGTATTGACTGTGCATCTCTGCTAAGTAGAATTCTCCTGAGAGCATCTACTCAGGCTTGGAAGGCTGCACTTTGGCATCTGAGCATTTGAGATGGTTTTTGTATTTCTCCTCCTCTACTCACAAGTGAAAGCAAAGGCATGATTTTACCTTCCAAGTTGTTCTTCATGCACTGTGAGAAGGTTGACTACAGTGGAAAAGAAAACTGACTCCAATAGAGAACTGTAGTAGGTATTTAACCCTTTTTTTTTTTTTAAGCATGCAAATCCTACATTGATTAAATGTGCACAGGTATTAAAGCATCGGTCAACAACTTAGTTGTCAATAAGATGGCCCATACTTGCAGAAAATGAAGTGAAGAGTAGCTAAATTACTCCTAGAAGAGACTGACATACTGGCCTACATGTGCTACTACAAGTCACAAACCCTGTAGCCCGAGTTTCTCTATTTTATCCAAATGAACCCAATGAAACCAAGATAGTCAAGATGGGTTTACTGAGGTGGCATTACAGTATTCTTGGTTCACATGTGGAAATTACAAAGCTATGCACCTTCATCCTTCCATGAAAGCATTAATAAAAGATGAGGCAATAAATTTAAAATTCAGTTAATGCTGAAACTTCAAGATATCTCGAAGGGATCATAACCCATCTCAGCCAACAGAAAGAACAAGGAAAAGGGAAAAAATGTCCATGGACAATTCATTACTTCTACTTTCCTCTTGGCACAGAGTAATAGAAGATGATCTCTTTCACAGGTGGTCATCTGGTTTTTATCACTAGGAGGACACACTGAAAGGGTGAATGTTTTACTTATTTTAAGTGCTAGGCGTAATGTCATCTGAATTGACAGCAAAGTTGTCTCCAACTTCTTTTTTTGTGTGCAAATGAAAGTGTATTTATATTTTAAGAAGAAAATATTTGGGTTTAATTTTAATAGCTAGCTGGAACTACTTATTTGATAATACCAACAAAGGTGTACTGCTGTCAAATCATCATCTTTTAATTACAGATATAAAGCACATTAGAAGCTTAGAAACAGAAAGTACTATTGGTTCATGGAAGGAAAATAGGCAGCAAGACTTGTTTCTATAGCAAATGACCATTGCTAGCATGAAGCTCAAGATGTGTCATTACATGAAAAAAAATACAAAGTGAATATTTAAAGGTTGTAGGTATGTTGGGTTTTTTTCTTAGCTTGGATTATACTCTCAGAATAGTTTATACTTCCACTTTTAAGAGAACTGCTCTGCTACAGTAATCCAGATTTGTGAATGTTGTGCTGAAAAATAGGCTAAACCTTGAAACTGAATTGGGTTATTTCAATGAAAGGGCAGATGACTAATGCCTTTGCAAGTATTAAACCCAAGTAACCTCACATGAAGCCCATAATATAGCTGAAATTGAATTAATATAATGACAGAATATTTTTTTCTTTAGATGAATTAAGAGCTATCAAAAGCAAGAGTACAGTTTAAGTATGCTATTAACTCCTCTTTTTCTGCAGTAGTCACTCAATGAATTGTAAATACTCCAGTAATCCATTAACATACAGCATTTCTCATTAATTTAACAGTACCATGTCAAATCTTTGGCCTGTTTGTACTGTAGGTGCAACATACAAATTCTCTCTTCTATAATTTACATAAACTATCCCAATAATGCCATCAAGATGAAGTAGTTTTTAAGCCACATTGACCAAAACCAGGTCAAATAACACAATTCACTCATTAGACTGCGTACCAAACATTTTCAAGGAAAATGATTGAGCTGACTTATTATTCATATTTAAGAATATGTAAGTTGGATGCAAAGTACTCAGAAAACTATTGTTGTTAGGACAGACTAAGATGCAGATAAATAGCTCTCAAAAGAATTTTGACTGGAGAAAAAAAGAAATCGGAGAAAAAAGCAAAAATGTCTCTGGGAAGAAGAGTCAAATATTTGTATCTATTAATGACTGCATCTATAGCTAAGCAGTATCCTGCAAAAAGTATCTGATAACAAAACGCAATTTATAATATGGCAAAGAATACAAAATTGTGAGGCTGGACATACAGTAATTGGCATCTGTTCAAAGTAACGGCTCACTGAGCTTTGTGCCACATCTCTTCAAGCTTCAGTAGGAGACTACTGTGCAAACTCACCTTTCTGGAGAACATCTAGTTTAATGAGATTGGGCCCACATAGAGAGAGCTGAATCAAATGCCCTCATAACTTAATGTGCTTACTTACTTTGCTTACAAAAGGAACTGATGGGGACAAAATGCAGGAAAGCTAATCTCTGGAAAATACTATACCACAATTTCCTGCCAGGAAGTAAATAAAATTAAAGTATTATTTCACTCACTTAAAATCAGTACGTGAAATTCAGTAAGAGCTTCAGATTAAGTAACATACACATTTTCAGTACTGAGAGCTTTGCTTCCCTTCAGCAATTGAAAAATTTAAAAAAGAAACCCTTACTTTAAGAAAAACCTGTAGATCTTGGGCTTCAGTGTGCTTCAGGATGTCTTGCTGTAGGTGTCTGAACACCGAAATACACATATATATTTGATAATCAGGACCAAGGAAAATACATATAGCAATGTAGTGACAGATCTCACTCCAGTCCATGTAATTCCAGAAACACTGAGTTATCCATTGCAGACAAATCTAGATGAGAATGAAATTATATATAATTAAATTGTTGTATACAGTCATAATTGATCAGCTTTATCAGTTAACTTTTCTATACTACAGACCCATTTTCCTATAACATTACCCTACCTACGAAAATGAAAGTGATAAAGTACAAAAGCAGCCAAGAATCATCTTTTTTTTAAATCACAGCCTCTGAATAGGCTTCCAGTGAGTTCTGCTAAACGTAACACCCTGCATCCATGCATCTCACTTATCTGAGTATATTCTGGCAGCTCCTGAGGTTGTGACATAAAACTCAAAGTCCAATGAAAGCGAAGGTGATTTTTTCAAGATTTTTTTAAAATGTGGCCTAATGGGTAATGAGGGTGATGAAGGTGTGGTTAATGTGGATTTTCCTTTAAATCAAATTAGTTCTTTGCCTTATAAATGAATGGTAGGCCCTTCCCTAAGACACCCTTTCATTTAATGAAAGTGGGTATGGAACACGTTTAGTGACTCCTTTTTCCAGTTCTAAATCACAATGTATTAAGATATGTCCAGCACATTTCATTTAGTTCTAAGACCACAAATCTTCTGCTAATCAGTCCTTAAAGTGTTTAAAAATATGCAGCAGCAGAAGTACCAAGATTCTAATTAGAGGACAGCAGCCATACTCTGGCATTAAATCTGTTTTCAGGTATTTATTGATGCACGCAAGCACTTAAATACATCAGAATTGTTTTCACAGTTCAGGGTTTGCTTGTTTTTAATCCTGCAGCAGAACTGCAAAATCATAGAGAAGATACAGTGGCACCCACCAGTGGCATTTCAGTAACAGGTTAAATTAAAAAAAAAAAAAAATCCTCAAACAAGAAACCTTGTCAAGCAGTTTAGAACAACAACTATTATTGAGTGCAAACAATAAAAAAAGCATACAGTATAACTTACACAAGAATAGTTGAGGAAGGCGTTGACTGTCCCCTATGTGTTTTCCCACCCCAAAACAGGAACCTTATTATAAGCACCTATACTGAGATAAAGTCCGTCATCTGCCAATCTTCTCTCGTCAAAGACCAAATCCCAAGCTGACTATTTTAAGCAATATCCGTACCACACTGGCCTCTGCCCCCATTAAGTCTCTTAAGCTGCAAATCTTGTGGCAAAAAGGAATTTTGAAGGCATAAGATGAAACAGACTTTTCTTGCCTTGGAACAGCAATAAGCTTTCTTACTGCAGTGAGAAGTCCTTTTGCATTGGCAATCTAACTCATTATTGCATGAAGCTGTTTACACTTCGTCATGACTGTAGTCTTTACAAGTAATGCTCCATACACAGCATTCCACATTACCAAAGAACTGTAGTAAGTAGGTAAAATGAAAGCTAACATTATGGATAAATACTCTTCTTTAGTAACATCTCTTTAATATAGATTAATGTGTTAGTTGATTGTAACAGTTACGGTACCTGATATAAAATTAATTTTGCTCTGATATCACCTGAACTGCTTCCTGTTATACACCTATCCCAAATTACTCATTTCCCTCCTATGGAAAATTTAGAAAATCATTCCAGGGAATAACATATTCTATTTATTTTTAATGATAAATCTGAGGGTTTAGTACACATTATTTTTATCAAGTCTTCTGCATGAACATGTAAATGGCAGGTCATCAGCTGCAGTACACTGTCATTATTCTACCAAAGTCGGTTGCTTTCTATTTTCAGACGCTCTAAGTCACTATGCATTCAATACTATCTCTTACCCCAGTTTCAAAACCAGCACACAAGTGCTGTACAGAAAAAACACGGTAGTTCCTGAACAGCCTTGATTTTGCAGACTTAAGTCAAAAAGTTGATACTTTCATATGCTTTCATCAGTTACCTGGGATGGAGTGAAACCAGACATGTGGAAGGCTGAAAAGACAAGTGGCAACTCAGCTTTCAGCAACATTTCAATGTGGTGAGCACTGCAAAAATAGACTGGATGGATGCCAGATTCCACTGTGGTAACAGGCAGGTGCATCTGATTAACAACATCATCATCAACAAGAAAATCAAGATAAAGGATTACAGACTACAAAGATGTGTTATTTTAAAATACTTTGCTGAGAACAATGTATAAAAATATACACGTTTACTTGTAAGATAAGTAATCCCAGTTATTTTAGAGACAGGAAATAGAATAAACAAAAAAGCTCCTACTACCATTAGGAAAAACATGTAGTTAAACTAAAGAAAATTAAAAGTTAGAAACTGTTATTAAATATATCCTGACTATTCCTTTGCATTACCAATCTAGTTCTTTATTGCGTCTAAGCTTTAATTGTCAAAGCAGGGATGGAGAAACTGTTGTTATATTTTGAACAAAAGAACAGAAGTTAAAAACAGACAAATTTGTCAGATTTTTTTTTCCCCTATACTGGTGGATAGAGTGGAACTTCTATGGTATTTGAAGTTGTTTTCTGTGTCCACGTTTCTTTGCGGTATGTGTGGCTGGTACCAGTGAAATTCTATTTTGTGCAGCAAAAGGAACAGTGGTTTTATCAGAATGGAAAGCTCTGGATATCAGTGCCTGGTTTCTAGGTAATGAATCCTTGGCTTCATGCTAGAAGGTCAAGGTACATCCTTTGGAATTTTCCTCCTTCCTGAGGTAGGCAGTATCACCATCCATGAATAAGGAATTATCCAGCCATTGTTTTGACATTTTATTTTACTTTACATCATGGCAGTTATGCAAATAGGTTAATTAATGAATTTTCTCTTTGTGTTTTCAAGATATATTATAAAAAAGAAATCATTTTGGTACTGAGAATAAACATTAGCACTCCAGCAACCTGCCTGCCATGCTGGCTAGTTCTTGTATGGAAGACAACACTGAAGTTCTCAACACTGATGGTGTTCAGCACAATTATATTCACACAATGGAGCAAAATTTCATTGTGCTAGAATAACCTCAGGGCTGGACCCAGTGCTGTGAGTGGACCAATACGGTCACTTCTGGTGACAAGACAGACCAGTTCATATTAATACAGAAGCTTGCTTCTTATACCCCAGAGTTCTCTAGTAAAGACTACAGTTGTTTTATAGTTTATGGTCAAAACATTCAAGACAACGTGACAACACACAAAGTCAAACGGGAAGTTTTTTATTTCAAATAGATGTAAACCCCCCTAATGAAAGATGCAAATGAAGTTTCCTATACTACAAACTTGATCCAAAATACTAATAATTTAAAGTTGTCAAGTGTTCAGTATTTGGGCAGTAATAATTTTTAAAATTTACTAAATACATTCTAGTATATTTAGCAAATTTTAAAACTGATAGCTCTACTAAAATCAAAAGGATGGACTTGCACACTGTAATAATAAAAAATAAGATCATTCAACAGTATCGAAGGCTTCACACAGAATTTAATGCCACTAAGAAAGTTTATTTTACTGCCAGCTTTAAAATTCAATAACATTGCCTTTACTATCAGTCCACCTGTTATTTCACTACTTTTAAACAACCATTTGAGCAAATGTCAAATCTGTACTTTTCTGAAAGAATCTTTTAGGGTCACGTATTCAGTTAGAGGGCTTTAATGAAAACTTAATGCATTAAAAAAACCCACCCAAAACTAAGGAAATTGATAGTCTCCTTTAGAAACTTTCAAAGTTGCCTTTCAGAAAGAAACAGCTTTTAAATTCTTACTGATACATGCAGTCTTGGTAGCCAGAGAAATGCTGAAACAAGAAGACGTGAAAATCGCTGAAGAAACGTCAGTGTCTTCTCCCCGTCCCCTGACATTATGAGGAAGACAGATGATGCAAACCAGTCATAGCCAGCATAGCGCTCCCGCAAGCAGCCTGCGTGAGAAGGTTAAGGAACTCCGGCAGAGACCTCCTCCTCACTGCCCTGCAGGAACTGCAGCCCTCCTCCTCCCCAGGCCCGTGGGCACAGAGGCAAGAGCTGGTTTGTTAGAGATGGGACAAGGGGAACGCAGCTGTGCAGAAGGCAGCTTCTTGAGGCATGGCTGCCTCTCAAACTGAATTAAGAGAAACGATTTAAGCTATTTTCGCTATACACTACTTTTTTTCCAGTCCACAAGTAGTCAAGCCAAATCAACAAAAGCGAACAAAAAACAAGTAAATGCAAAAAACCCCGCACCAAAACAAGCGTGCTTGTAGTACAAGAAAGGAGAACGGTGGAGGAGGAAAACAAGGGTTGTGAAGATTATGGGGGGAAAAAAAAAAACCCCAAAGTAAAAGAAGAGCTTTAAAAAAAGAGATTAAGCATATTCTGACTAATATACCTGAAGGGTATTTTAATAGTGATATGCAAGTCTAATACCTGAAGAATATAGCAAAGCTTGTTGGAAAGAGGCATCTCTTTTATTTTGAAAGTTCCACAGTAGATCTGAAATAGTCAGAAGTCAAAACATTCCTGTTGATCAGACTACAGACTACTATCATTACATGGGCAATACCATTAATACCGTTGGTATTGTACCACAAATACTGTACCAAATACAAATACCAAAAATATTGTGCCACAAATACTCATTAGTGCCCAAAGGTGCATTGCTGCAGATTCTTTATCACATCCAGAAATATCTGATCCTACTCCAAGATAGTTTATGACAAAAATGAATGAGACTTACAATTTTAACAAAGTATGGGAACAAAAGAGTGAAGATTTTCTTGAGTGCATGGGGTATGCATTTTAAATTAAAATTTCACAGTGAATGTGCTGGTGGTTTTTTTTTTTTTTTTCTTTGAGTACATATTACACATCTACACCACCATCAAAAGCCCAAATTGAGAGTTCAAATTCCACTGGCATTTTTATATAATTTAATATAATTTATGCCATCAAAAAAGGATACAAAGTGAGGATACCACAGTTCTTTGCTGCTGTTTCAGAAATTTCTCACAATTCATTAACACGAAGCACAGCCCATTTTCAGCATGGTCTTTTAGCAAGTTTAGATATTTTCCATATCTAGCACAAAAAGTTAAAAACCAAAACTGTTTAAAGGTTAAATATTTTTAATTCCTAAAAAGCAAGAACTTGTATTTAACAGGCCTGTGAAAGTTAAGCTGTCATAGCATTGTTCATCACAAACACTATGTTGTAGATATACACATAAATGGTTTAATAAAACCTATTATGCTTTATCTACAAAGGATACACACCAAACATCTGCTACTCAGTGTTACAATTCCTCACCCAAATTCCTTTTAGTTCAGTTTTAGAGACTTGGTGGGGAGGAGCAAGTACTCTAACAAACGACTCATTTTCTTCACATATATTATTTAGAATTCCATGTAAGTATACCGTACGTGTAATTATTAGCATCAGAATTCAAATATTAATGCGAAAGATAACAATCTGTGGAAGTACAGACACAGTAGCTTTTCCTTCATCATGGCCCTGCAAATTACTAGCCAAATAAAATGTTTAAATGGCATATAACTAAGCTTAGCTAAACAGAACCATTTACAGAAGTAATGTGAGGAAAAAAAAGACAAATAACTCAGGATAATGTAATTTTATGGTAAATCTTACTAACAAGTTACAATTAGCCTTTACAACAATAAAGGAGAATAACCTATATAATCTGTAAAGATAATTTGATTATGTACGAATACCTTTTTCATTTTCAAAGTTAGAATTCATTTTCTTAAAGATGATCTTTAGATTTAAACAGTATAAAGCATTGAGTTGATGGATTAAATATCATCAAAGTCATGAAAATCAAATCCTAGAAATACACTAGGGAAATATTTTAATACCATATACCTGACTGTCATTTCAACACCAAGCTGCTGCACAGGTGAAAGGCTTTCATTCTTCACATCTGCATCCATGGCTAAAACAAAAGAAAAAATATAATAAAGTATTATGATAAATATGATTTTAACTGAATACTAATGTAAAACTTCTTTTATATATGAATACAAATTCTCGAGAGAACTGTGTCTTATTTTCAATTAGTTTAGTAGGATTTGCAAAGGATGCATCAAGAACCTGCATTCTTCATATACGTTTGTTTCTTTGATTAAAATGAGGAAATCTTCACTGTTAGTATGGTTATCATTAGCTTTACAGCACAACGTAAACAAACAACATCATTTTCAGTCCCATTTCTTAGTGGAGCTTTATCCTTTCTGGCCAAGAAATCAGACAAAGTGGCATTTTCTGATCTACTTCCTTTCATTTCAGTGGCCTTAAGTCTCCTAGCTGTAAACCCAACGTTATTAACAAAAATTCTATTTTGATACGAATCACAGAAAACTTTATAACTGATGGATTTTAAACCCCCTGTATTTCTATGCATTGTTCTTTCACACAGTAATATATATCCCGTTTTCTGCATTTGTTTAAAATAAAAATCTGTTAGACAAATAAATCATGAATTAAAGCAAACTCTGTTGTGATATTTTCTCAAAAATTTAAATTCTAAATGCAATTAAAAATGGGGCATTTTTTCCTCTCATCTACATATATCATCTAAGATAACGATACCTCAGAAAAAAATACAGTCCTATAATATTATGAGTTACAAAGCTGAGGGCTTAAACCTTTAATATACTTCTTTCAAAGTACTACTTAAAAAACAACAACAAATGAAACAAATAAATAAAGAAAACTCCTAACAAGTGACATAATTCCTTAAAAATGTAAATAACAGATACGGCAGCAGAAGCTAAAATGTATTAATGTAAGTGATAAATGTAAAAATCTGATTAAGCAGATCACACAGTAACTTGATATGTATTTTTTTCTATATTATTCTCACACAGATAGAGAATTCACACTGAAGGATTCCCTGGCTACCCAGTCAGGTAAACATTCCATGCTCCTGGTAAGCAAACAGGGACTAAGGTATTAAAGATGAAATATTTACAGGTGAAGGCAGGAAATGCCTCTGGTTAGGAAGAAAAGTTAAAGAAAAAAAAATTAAGCAGCACTCTGCTCAGATGAGAAGAAATAGGTTGAAATTTTCATGAAGAAAACAATATAGCATAATTACACTTGACAATGAAGCAATAAAATTCAGCAAAGTATGGTAAAAAAACCCCTGCTCTGTATTATAACTTTAATAGAGGACAATTATCTAAGTGTTAGGGTCGTGAGTAATTAACCTTTTACTTTTGACAAATACATTTATACATAAGAAAAATCAACTGGTCTTTGAGTAAAACGAATTTATTCAACAATCTGATGGGACCGAAATAGCAAACCCACATCAGAGAGGTTTTTTTATCCAAACAACAGAAGTTCAAGTATCTTTTGCATAGCATACCAGCAACACAATATTTGGAAGAATACATACAAAATCACAGGGCATTTGAGTTAAAAAGCCGCAGAGATGAGTGAAACAGTTCATCAGCTTTTACAGCTCCTGTTCCGAGTTACCTGTTTACTCAGGGCAATTACCATACTAAGTCAATTCATTTTCACGTTCCTGGATGCAACTGTGAAGGCAAGAGACATACTTATATCCTAGAAACCAGGGGGAATTTGAAAGAGTTGGCTATGACCAATGGCTAATTCAGTCCTGACGCAACCATATTTAATGGCAGGAGACAGGCAAGCGGTATAACAACCTCTAAGCCACAAGGAAGCCCTGCCTCCATTTTGAGGTGGATCCTCCTGTGGGCAGCAATGCAGGAGCTGGTATCCAAGTCCAGCAAGGGTGTAATGAGGAACAGCTGTATCACAACCCACACTCTGAGCCCAGTTTCCATTCTGTAACAGTTTACAGCAAGTACGGAATGCTTATTACCCATTAACATTAAAGAACACAGCTGATTTCATTGATTCTCATTGCCTTTTCTTCTCTGTTGTAATAATTTCTTACTTGCTGAAAAGGGTTTTCTGCTTATCAGTTTTCTTTCTGATATTTTCCCTGTATCGTGAAAGAAGATAAAATTAACATAGAGTTTGGATTGAATAACAATTCTGTACTACACAGCACCTCATCAAGGCAAAAACTTGCTTTGTACACGAGCGTATTTGATATAATCATAGCTCCATACACTAGGCAGTCGAGTTGCTGCCAATCCACGACTCACAATGGGAACACACAAACTGTGGTTCTTTGTCCTGGGTCAAAAGTTTTGATTTTCCATTTTGTTCACCAATTAATAGTCTGGGCAGACTAGGCTTTAAAAAACTATAAAGTCATTTAGAATACACAAAGGACCACTTCTTACTGATTAAAAACTGGACCTAGAAACCTTAAGTGCACCATTAAGCATAGGAAATTGTTATTAACAGTAAGTGGAATATTGAAATACTGCATATTGCAATCCATGGATAAAAAGTTGACTAGTAAGCTTGCAGGAGTATGTTGTAACTACTATTATAATGATGCTCATACCTCTGATTTAATACACTGAATTTAATTTTCTACAAAACTCATTTGACAGATACTTATCGAAACACCTGATATAACTAACTGCCTTGAAACACAATGGGTTTCATAACAAAAGGCATCAACAGATCAATTTTCTAAATAAGAGTGCCATTTATCCTCAAACAATGGACAGCACACCTCTGAACTGTGAATTAGATAACATGATACTGCACTGTGGCTATTATTAAATGCAATGAACAACATGGTTTGGCAGCTTCCTTTTTATTTATCTAATAAAACAAAAAATTCTATGTTGCACAGGTATTTTACACTTCTTTCTTTAAAAATGTAAAACAATGTAAAATAGAAATTAAGCCAAAATTAAACTAGTGACTTGAAGGATATCAGAATTCTCTAGGAGCCAATTTACAATTAAAAAGATTATAATAGAAAGTTGACTTTATCTCTCATTCTAAAACGCATAAAAAAACCCCACAGCAGTAAGTATGGACCATGCAACTGCTCTTTATATTAGCAACCTACCATACACACTTCAGATAAGCTAATCATAAGAAATATTGGTATGCCTGCTCTCGAATCTTTTTTTTAAATCCACTATTTAACACAATCTTCTCCATTCAAAAGAGAAAATGCTTTCTTTGAAACACCAAGGACTGAAAAATTTAAAAAAAAACCCAAAAAACCACTACACATGAAAAATTGTAGATTATATTTTTCTACAATAAAGAACTATTTCTTTTTATGACTTGGTAATCTTCCTCGTGTTTCCAACCCTTCTACCTCTCAATTAAATTCAGTGTTGCACAGAGAACCAACAAGACAGACTTAGGACCTCTGCTGCTTGAGTCGGAGGAGCAGTAAGCTTAGGGAGCAGAGCAAAAAAAGGCAAAGAGGGCTCTTTGAGCAACTTGTCCCACCTGGTTCAGTTATCCTAAGTCTGGGATTCCTAGGTAAGGCATGCTTCACTGCCGTTGCCTATCTGGTCTTCATCTTTAAAGAGAAACAATCCTGTGCATCCTGAATAGTTTCAGATGCAAATCAGGTGACCCTGGGAAGAGGTGGGGATTAACTTCTGTTTACAAGCCCTTTCCTTATTTATTTATTTATTGCAGACCAAAACCTAATTGTGGAAAAGAATTTGAAGTTTTTCGTCTTGTGTCAATAGGAAGAGATGGGCTGATTGTCTTCTGTGGTTTTTATCTTCCAGGTCTTCCTGCAAAACTCTGAGCAATCGTAAATGTCAAAAGGGATTAGGGGGAATGGGAAGAACAGGATGCCAGGAAGACAGGGAGCAGTTCTTTAAGCAATCTTAGTGTTTTCTTGCTTTGAGGTCATGACTGATCATTTGTACTAACTTTGATCATGCCCATTTCAAGCATCTTAATGGGCAGTACTTCTCATAATGTTTTGTAGCATTCAGGAGCACAAAACCAGACATCTCATAGGAATATGTAATTGCCTTTGCAAATCATACATTATGAAACTCAAGCTATAGCTACAAACACTTCAGAGTAAGTTAACTGGCATGCACAGTCCAGTAGTATTCTTCCTGATCGGATTAGACTTCTATCAACTTTACAACTCATATGACAGATTGCTTTCTCATTCATTTTCCCTCTCACCATGAAGAAGCTTTTATGTGTTTAAGTCAGAAAATGGGCTACATCGAATTCATACTGAAATGACTCGATACCAAGCTGAAACAGCTTTACAGCATATTTCAGAAAACTTGTATGGTCTTTAGGTAATAATTTACTTATTTATTTCCCTGTTTAACTGCTGTTACTCTAAAGAAACTACTGGCTTCCCTTTTGTGTTAAGTGAAGAAAATGACTAAAGCTGTTGCTCATATTACCGATTTAGCTTTTTCACTTCCTGGTGCCCAAATATTTTCATGGGTATATAAATAATCTTTTCAAAATGTTAATGAATGTTAAATTTTAACTTCAGTGATGGTAAGAAAGATGAGTTTTCTTTGTATACATGGAAAATACTTTTGATTCAAAGGAACCATGTAACAATACTGCAAACAGTTGAAAAACCCATGATGGCCAGAGCCACCTGCATAATTCATGCAGATGCTTCAAAAATATTTAAAGTTTGTAGTTATGTTCGCTATCAGATCTCTAGTCCCAGTCTTTGTCCATATAAACTGAAATAGTGGAACTCACTTTTTTTTTTTTTTTTAACCAAAAAAAGCAGGTTTTTTACTTATTCTTCAACAGGTACCTGAATACTGACACTGTCAGTGGGCAGGTGCCCAACAGTCAGTATAGAACTTTATGTTTTGTCAGCACCTATCCTCTGTCCTTCTGATGTCCTTATGAAAGTTTTCTATTTTAAAACATTATTTGGAATTGGGGCAAAGCAGAAATCGTACTTTTCTCAGATATTCTCTTCTGCCATTTTGCTACCATTTTCTGGTGGTGGTGTCTCCTCCACCAGGCTACTCATCTAGAGCACTTCTGATCTCATGTTCATTGTTAGAATTGTCTATAAAAAAATCCCATTTCAAAGAAAGGTACACTTATTGTTGGATTTGAACTGTGAATGGAGACAATGTAAACATGATCCAGGAATAATTGCTGGAGAATGTTTGTTGGCTTCTCATCAGAGCTAGGTAATCTCATGTACAGTTCCACCTTGACTATTGAAAGTATCTATTATGTCATCAGTATGCTTGTCATAACAATACAAGATCAAAATATTAATATCTAGAACAACTTCTTTATGTATTGGTCATCACAAGTACTCAAGCTAGTTTTGGCAGCAGCATCATTAAGAATGAACCACATTTTCAGTCCAGCTACATATAAACTGGCAAAGGGCGAAATGCATTTTGCTAACAGCATCTTTAAAGTGCTCACCCATCTTTAAAGAAGTGCATTCATCAAATGATGCAGGAAGAAGGGAAGAATGCCCTTCCTTCTCCTTCCTTTTCAGCCCAATTTGGGGTTGCAGTCCTGTATTTCTCATTTGCTACTCCTTCTGATCAGCTCTATACTGACAGCTTCCCATTGCTGTTTTTAAAATGTCTCAGTTCATTACCCGATCCACCTGACCCTTAGAAGATTAAGAGCTCATTAAATGGTAGAAAGTTCCTATGAGATTTTGTTCAGCCAGAGAACTAAGCCTCATCTAGAGAAGGAACACACCGTGACATTTGAGTTTTACAGCCAGGAAATCCCCTGAAATCCCTGAGGTTCTGTCCCTTTGGCAGTACATGGCAGAGCTGTTTCAGAGACAAAGTCCAGTGGAAATAGAGAACTCAACTGCAAGGTCATCTGCACAAACAGAGCTGCCAAAAAAACCAGTTGATCCTGAAAGGTCGTAGCATTCCCAAGTTTGGGCAGTCTGCAACACATGGCGGAGATCAATTAAGAAGTCCAGACACCAGCATATTAGATGACTCTGCAATTGAAATTCTTTGAGAAATGTGTTTGTTGGAACGCTGAGAAAAGTAACACATTTCCACAAAGCATTTATGTTGCAATGAACTGGAATTTGCTACCAGGAAGAGCAAGTGGCTATTTTAAGAACTTCATATCCCTAATGAGTAATGCCTATTTTACTACTATTTTACTACCATAGCAAATTTCAGTTTCTTGCCACCCTATTGCCTATACAGCTAGACATCAGTGATTTGGTTTTCAATGTTTTGGGGTTTTTTTCAAGAAGAAATTAAAAATAAAAGCAAACTAGAAAGTATTAATTCTGGGAAAGGGGATGTACAGAGTTCATTAACATTTAACATACATATTGTATGTTATTTTACTCATCTGAATCCACATCACAGCAGTATCTGCTGCTAGCAGAAAGTAAACTTCAAGTAAGAGTTGTGTTACTGTTTATAATTAAACACTGCAACTGCATAGTAGTTTATCAGATATTTTTCCTTCTCTCTTATCTTGAAAATGATAACAACCCAAACTAATTTGATTTTTCCATATTTGCAAATTTTATAATAGACTGAAATCCTGAGGGATTCCACAGCAGATGGATGACTGTGTTATTCTAATTACAACTACCTACAGGTTTAGAAAGCTGTCATTTTTTAAGATAATCAATTTTTCATTGCAAGAAACATGATAAACACTGAATATCTATGCATTGTACTGAATCCACTTTCATGAAGATTGTGGCTTCTCTTCATTAAAATTAAACAACTATTAGAAACTGTTGTTCAGTTCCTCAGACCTAAATTTATTCAAGAGAATGACGGACGGACACAATTGCCAAGTGCATCTTTAACTTACTTAGATACTTTACCTTCTAACAACTCATTAGCTTTACCTAATTCAGAAAAATGTTTCTACTGTAACAGCAGTTTTAGGATTTAGCTTAGATAGCGCTTACACACACATATATGGAAAAGATACTTTGTAATAACATGGCATTCGATAAGTAATTGTTCTCCTTGGAGAAATTCCAACCCTTTATACACATTAACAGAAAACCTTGGGAAATGTACACAAATCTGATCAATCATTATTCAATCAGTGAGAAACCTAATTTTAAGTAAATAAGGTCTGATAAAGATTTGAGCATGTTTTGTTTGTCCCTCCAGTACAAACACAGGAAGCGTAATACAGACTTAGGTTCTCAAAGCACGTTCCCTATCTTCATAGAAAAGCCACACTGTATGTTTTATGATGTAAAAAAGAACCTGTAATGAGTGTAAATTTAGCTATACGACTGATTCTTACAATCAAGCCCTTTTACTGTTTCAGAGTGGAATGTGATAATAGATTCAATTTTAGAGCCAGATTTGTGTTTCACTTTCATGTCAATCAGCATTAATTTATTGGTAAAGGCGCTATGAAATTTTAGTAACTATTTTCCTATAAAACTTAAAAGAAACCCTTGATGAAACATACGCTGCTTGCCTGAGCAACACTCTTTTCCCGGACTGGAGAACTCTTCACAAAAAGAGTCTGTGATAACGGTGTTGCTGATAGGGAAAGAAAGCATTAAGACAACACCAGCCCTTTGCCTACATTTCACATCAGTTTCTTGCCACCAGATTACTGACTATCCTTGAGAAAGCGGCTCACTGCCATTTCAGAGCTTGTCTTCATTAAAGCGCATGGACTATCAAAAGCATTTGCAAATGAAAATTGTTCACCAGCCAATCATTTAAATTTTGGAGCTTTTATTTGAGAACTGAACAAGCAAACTTATCTAGAATTAACATCCAATAGTGCCTGTAAAAGACTGAATGAAAAAAATATTCAGAAAATACAAAAAGGAATGTCATACAGACTGGGTTGGTTTATCATGGAAAGAAAATCTGTCAAACTCAAGAAAATTAAGAATTGAGGCTTCTACTGTGTTAGCTTTGTTTTGTTTCTGTACCTATTCTTTGGGATTTTCCATTCTAAAAAATTAATTTAATGTATGCAATTGTCACAGGATTTTCAAACCTGGTGTTTCTTCAAAGTTGGCATTAAATTTTAGATAAATAATGTAGTATTGTTGCCACCTCCACCTGATCAATGGTCATGGTGAAATCAATGAAGTAGAAGATCAGGTTCAACCTTCCTGAATGTGTTTTAAGTCCTAGATTTGAACAAGAGGTTGAGAAGAGTGGATTGAAACTAAGGTACTTGATATCTAAGTGAACAGAGTATGGACTACTGCTTCCCTTCATTAGAGTTCTTCCACACTGATGGAAGCACTTAGCTGTTATCATTAAGAAACAGCAGGATGCTGTCTTTACTGGGCAAGGCATCCACTTGAAGGTTGCACAGTTAGGTGTCTGTTCCTCCTCCAGTTAGTTTTTGCCTTATTCAAACCAAGCAGGTTTTCCTGTTTTTCTAACAGGAAACACTAAGGCAACCTTGAAAAGTTAGGTCTGTGGGCTATACCGTTCTTCAAAGACATGTGACATAGGCATTTCCCAGGACAGAAAAGAAAACTATACCTGGGCCTTCCACATCACTGGAGATGCATGATACTTTGAACTGCGACCTAAAAAGAGAATTGTACAGACAGGAGCAAGAGGGGCAGTCTAGGTATCAAATAAATCATTTACATCATGAAGACATGATGTAGGCTTTTAAAGGAACCATCAAAATCATAATTTGAATTGGGAAGTGTCAGAAATATGTAAATAGCAAGTCTTATGAGTCCACAAAAAGATTTTTATTGCTCATTATGCCTCCTGAGAAGTTGAAAAGTAAATGACAAACTAATGCAGGACAACAAAAAAACCCTTTAAGTATCTTTTAAGGAAAAATAAAATAGTGACAGAAAGAACTGTCACTTCAGCAACTCTCTTCATTAAACAAAGAAAGAGATTCTCAAATAAAATTAAGAGTATTCTGTTAGCAAGCTTTCAGAAGGTAAAAGGCCACTACATAAAAGAAAGAGATCCTCTAAATTACTAAAGGGGTTTTATGCTTTGAAACTTCAAAGGCAAGTCTGACGTCTCCAAGGACACTATATTTGCATCTTATGTGTGAGAATAAAATAGCAGTATAAATAAGACTCTCCCCAAAGCAGGCTTGTTTCTCCAGAGTTAGTGGCAGAATAAGTACTCTAAATGACTGAACTACAACCTAAGAGAAAAGTCCTGGACAGATAGTAAAGTATCGAAGTGCATTTTCTGGCAGATATTAACAATGCTTCTAAATCTTCTAATTTTGCAAGTGCTTCAAAATATTAAAATGTATTACTTTACACTCAGAATGAATTGTCTTTATCATTCATTCTGTATTCTTGGCTGTAAGCACTATATCTGTACAAAACTAACACTCAGATTACTCTGCTGACAATAGCAGTTCTTTAATACATATCCTTTAATGCAATATAAATTGCATACCTTTGGGTTGATTATATATTATGGGGCTTTCAAAAGGTGAGCCAGATTGTTTACACCATCTTAAATGTTTACGCCACCAGCTTTGCAAATCATTCTATAATAGGTGTCAACAAATACTTTGAATCATACCCTCACCTGTTCTGCATCTCCATCTTCCCATTACACATACAGAAATGTGAAAGCCCATCACTAATAATTATCTGTACTGTTTACTCAAGCACATCATCTTTTTCTCCGAAGTGAGGTATTTCCCACCAGTTAAGTAATGATTTTCTCAGCTCTTAAAGAACATTTTAAACAATCCCCCAAATGTTACAGATACATTTACAAGGAAAGTAATTTAAATATGAAGAGGCTGCATGGCAAGAAATTATTAGGAAACTGACCGTTATGGTTTCCCGTGCTGAAATAACAATCCAATCGGCTTTCAGAAAGATGTGACACGAACTTTTCAATTAATTCTGCCAAAACTGCAAACAGTAAAAACCCATTAAAACATTAGAGGCAATGAACAAAATGTGGAACTACATTACCTAACAAAATGACAATATGTGAGAAACTACAGCTATTTGAATTCCTGCATGTTTATTCATGCTTTTATGGGGGAACAATTCAAAGCAGGCATTGCACTTTTGCATTCCTAACACCATTCCTAACTTAAATTAAATTTTAATAGCTTTACTGAGAATATATTCAGTGTAAACGGAAAGAGAATCCCATATTATCTTTATATCCTCCAAGGATTACTTCAGAATTTGTTACACGATTTCAATGTGAAATGAAAATTAACTATAATTAAAATACAATATCTTACCACATTTGTCTGTGTATGTAGACAGGAAAGAAAAAAAAAAAAAAGAAAAACCACACACCAAAAAAACCCCAACATTCCACATGCAATAAAAAAACCACACCACCCCAAAATGATGCTAAGAAAAGCAAATGAATTTTTAACAGCTGTTTAAAAAAAGAACAAACCTAAAAAAAAATCTAAAACCACCTGTGTCATCACAAGATAAAAATTATTCACTTAAAATTAAGCACTGGGAGCATTTCCTTTGGGAAATTCTGTATTTTATCATTAGGAATATTTCCTTTGGGAAATCCTGTATTTTATGATCACCATAATGTTCTTATTCAGTTCTTGCCATGGAACTTTGAGTCAGCAGATACTGCACAGATAAGTCAGATACTGATATCTGGTCACTATGTAGGAAATCATATTTCCCGCTTTAACAGGATGTTAGCCAGGAAATTATCAAGAACTCTCAATGACAAATCATTATCAAAAACTGTTCCTGATTTCTTCAATTCTGCAAGTTTGAGGCTACTGCAACTGAGCACACTACCACATTACAGGTTTAAACAAAGGATACAAGGAAGCCTTTATGCATACTGCATGGAGATAAGCCATATTAAGAATTTAAGATAGCAACAATGAACATTTTTTATAAGTAAATGCTATGCTAAACCAGCTGCTGTTGTCATGATAAACAGGATTTAAAGAATAGAGATACAACCTTCTTTTCACAATAATGCAAAGCAAGGAAGTGTATTTAGAGAGTAACAAGTGCTGCTACCCATGGGATTTCCTGTTTCAAGACTGCATGTTACCACTTCCTTGGCAGCACCTCAGTTTAATAGCACTGAAGCTTCAGCCCCTGGTCCCCCGTTCGTGCACATAACTCCATGAACCCACAGGTGGTTTTGCTGGTTTTAGACCAAATAATTCCACTACACCATTTTAGAGGATAGCTGTATGAACAGTTGTAGCAGCACAAATAAGGCATAACAGTCTGTGGTGGAGGTGGCAATGGAGAAAACTAGAAAACTCTTGAACCAGCCTTGCTGACAGGAAAACTAACACAGGAGACTGCAGTGCAAGCTCTTTCTTGCGTGAGGAGGAGGAGGAGGAAGACAGAACTTCCACCCACAGTCTGACGCTTGTTATGCCAGAAAAATAATGAAGAAAAAGATATCATAAAGACAATTAAGTCTTCTTCCAACCATTTTAAGCTAACATACTTGACTTTAAATCCTTTTTTTTTTTTCTCGATTAGTTGTCTAAAACATTTACAGAAATTCATTTACACTGAATGAGTCCAGAAAAAGTTTTTAAAAGGCTGAGTTTTGGTAATACTATGTTGATGGGTAGGGCAAAGGGAGAAAAAGTTTCACTACAACAGCTAAACATGGATTTACAGTTAGAGTAGCCAACTCCAACAGTAACAAAATTAATTTTGCATTGCAAAGGACTACTAAATCAAAACAAAAAAAATTACATGTGTAATTTATATTCTTATGCATTTTTATGGAGAGAAGAAACTGCTCATAAAACATAATATAGCTGGTTTTAATCATGGTTAATAAACCACATGGGGCTAGCAAAAAGCAATTTATTTTATAGAAGAGTAACAGTTTATTCGTTTCATGAGAATAAACAGAATAATCTCACTAATCTTCACTAATATGCTTAGTGGAATTTGGTCCACAAACAATATAATGAGTATTTGTGTAAAATGAGAAAACATGTCTATACCTGGAGCTGTAGATAGCAAAAAGCAGAAATTAAACTTAAAATTTTCAACTAGCTAGATGTTTACTATATGACTATTAGTACTGTGATTACTGAAATATGCCATACTATAATACCAAACAGGAACTATGTTAAAAAGACTAAAATACCACATAATTCAGAAAATTTAAAACCAAGTCAGAACATTGTACATTTCTTCCCTTTTTGTTGGAAGGTATCCACACGCTTGACCTCGCAGTTGAATATTTCAGTTCAGTGCTTGAGTTAATGGGAGTAGTGACAGCTCAACTGCTAAGCAATTTTTTGAAACTCAAGCACTAAATTGATTTCCACCATTTGAAAGTATTTATCTAAGTGCCTATCAGGATCTTTGAAAAGCTTTTAATCAAGTTTGAGAGACGAAGACTCACATAAGAGTTTACCAAAACAAATTTGGTTAATACACAAATAGAGGGTTTTCACAAGACATTGTCTCTTCCAGAAGAATGTCCATGTGAAATGACAAGTAGTTATTTTAACTTTTGTCTTTTAATACTAAATTATTTAGCTGCCATGTGGACGCTCCCTGAAAATCTTTATAAAGGTGGAAACTGGCTCAGTGATTTTTCATTTAGCTGGAAAAGCAGACAAAAAAAATTTAGGAAAGTTCATTGTACAGTACAGGTGGTATTGTTGTAAAAGCCCACATTCTCATGCAGAGGTTATGTTCAGAGACAGAGATTAGTGTTGTGGCCTACCAACTCAGTGAAAATGTTGATCATCTTAAATTATGGTAGCTTGGCTGTATTCACATCGAAGTTTTTAAGAGACTGGCAATTACCTCATGCAAATTTAACCCACACATCCAAAATAAAGAGCATTTTAATTTAAGAGTGTGTAATCATATACAAAATAAATGAAAGGGTTTTAAAATTCCCTAAATGATTGCAGTATGCTCATAAAACAGCTGAATTCCTGCAGGATTTTTTTTTTTTCCCTTGAAGGACTAATGTACAAAAGGAAGATAATCAAAATGGCTTCTAAACTGCATAAGAACACTGATTAAAAAAAAATCTTGTGATTAAAACCGTTTTAACAGATAACCACCATGAGAGGTTATCTAATTCCTATTCTAAAAGGTTTAAGTCAAAAAGGTCAAAAACTGTGAAAAGCATCAGATTTTTTTAGATCCTCTAATGTAACTAGTTACTGGATCATATTCTATACCAACTCACAGATGCTTCAGAGGAGTTTAAAAGAAAAAGAACTTTCTTAAGAGTTCACAGTAGTCCTGCTTGACTTGTGTTAGAGGCTAAAAATTCAAGAGTGAAAAACTTGGGCAGCTGACTTCTTTGCAAGAGTAGTGTCAAAAATTTTCAACTCCATCAACTATACTTCAGTTTAATAAATCTATGAAAAACACAGCTAGCAATTCCCTTCTTTATGGCAACAATAAGGAGGACTTTTTTGAATTCCTAAGATAATGGGAGAGACTTTCAATTATTGTACATTGAAATGGCAGAGGAACAACCTGCATTTTCTCTGAAAGGAAGAAAACAAGATAATAAAAATTCTTACAGTGCTTCCATTAGAGATGAAGGTTGCATATCTTATACCAATATACAAGTATCTTCTTTATTAATGCCTTTCAAATCCTAATCAAATGTCAAAATCTTCACACACATGCATGCGCATTCTCATGCACTCACATTGCTTACAGGATATCCCTTTGGAAGTTGCTCCAAACTGGTTTGTGGGATAGATGAAAGAAGTTTTGATCTGCAATTGTTCTTCCTGCATAACATGAAAGACCCACTGTTCCACTCTAATTCTGAACCAAGCCTCCTTGAAAAATCAAGTAAGGACATAAAAAGATAAACACCTTTTTTGTATTATTCTAAAAACCAGTTTTGTGAATGCAGTATTTTTCAGTATTTTTAAACTGGTCATACTAAAAAATGAGAGCAGACCACATGCACAATCTAGATCTAATTGAGCGACCTTCGAGGCAGAAGATATGGCCCATATTTAGAAAGATCAAATTGATCTTAGAGAATCTATGTTCTTCTGGCAGAGAAGAACAGGCTTCTCTGAGGATCAATTCAGAATGAAAATCTAACACAGTTACCCTGATTTGTCTTTTTGAAATCACAGCCTAGAGAATTCTCTCTCACACACTTAATAAGAGAGCCTATGGAAGACTACCACACAAGACTAAAGTTAGTCAAATCTTTAACTGGACCTAATGAAGACTGAAATTTAAATAATTTTCTCCTTAAAAGAAGGAACAACATGCTAGTAACAGCTCTAAAAATGTCATATTTCATTGCCTTTGAATCCAAGTCCCTATTATCTTTACTTCTATATACAGGCAGAGTGGTGACAACTGAGATACTCTCCTTGCTGAGATTCTAGTAGATGTAAAATATACCTTTATATAAGACACATTTACAATGCATTTACAATATTATTTTGATAAACTGCTGAAGTTTAGCATTTTGTAATCCTGAAAAAAAAAACGAAACCCACAACCACACACAACAGTCATTACCTACTGAAAATATCCATCTTTTTGGTTCTTCAACCCAAGGGGAAAGTTCTGCAGTTACTTTCAAGTTTTTGCAGCACTTGCTAAAGGACGTAGCACCAAACGTCACAAACAATGACACTGCCTCAAAGGATCACAGTATTTTTCATCAGCATATTTTGGTAGAGCTACCTCAGACGATGCAGCGCTCACAAAGCATTAAGGGACTGCAGAACACTGTGTTGGTCATAACCACTCTGCCTTCATCAACCATTCTGCTTGTAAAAAATGAAGAAAAATCCTGTGTTTTCCAGTAAGATTTCATATGCAATTTCAAGAGCTGCTATGTTTGTCGTATCTTTGAAGTCATCAGTAGTTCCTGAGACTAAAAGACTAACTGCCTGAAGATGAAAATTACCTTAAAAAAGAAATATGCCTCCCACATGTATGTGTGTGTGTGTGTTTAAAAGAGAACATTCTGGAGGTAAATTAATAGGCCCTAAAGAATATTGGTAATCTAAGTCCAGATTCCTGAGGCAGATACGCTGTGGAAACTCTGAATGACGCCGTGGAGCAAGTTACTTGCTGAGTTTACTATCCCTATCCATATCCACATATGGATATAAAGCTTGAGGAGAACGATTAGGATTTGGGGACTGATTACCTCTCAGTTATGAAGGGAAGAATGTTAGCATATAATTACATGATCTCTGCAACACCCTCAATTTCTGCTACTTAAAGTCTCCTAAAAGAGAAGAGGAATAAAGGCACTGAATCTGCCCAGACAAGACAGACATCAGCTGCTGACACAACACGGACTAGGAACAGATAAAAAAGGAGTTGCTGGGGCTGAAAGCAACAGAAATGCCTTCTGCAAAACCTGAAGGATGAGAAGGGGGAGACAACTGAAAAAGGCACGGATGAAACAGTCAAGCCAAGATCACTGGTTCAAAAAAAATATACCTCCCAATCATATGAATAACTTGAACATGCAGTATACTAAGCCTAGATTCACAAAGCCCAATAATTTTCTACATAAATCTAAGTTATTTCTCAGAGGAGTTGATTGGCCTGTTTCTCTTCCTGCCAAACCCTAGATGACAATACACAGAAAGCTCTTATCTAGATGTACTAAAGATGCTTCAGGGAGGCCACAAGCATTGCAAAGAGTAGTTCAAAAGAGGCCAAGACTTAACCTGACCAAGGGTTCTATCCGTGGTTGTCTAGCTGGTCTAGCTGAACCAAAGACATATACAAAGACGCGCAACAACAAGCAGCTATATGCCTAGCGTCCACAATTCTGTAGCACCTTTATAGAAGGAATGACTAGAAGAAGGCCTTTGTCTTAGCTTATGGTGCTTAGAACAACAGCATGTAGAAGGTGGTTGTCTACACTATGACTTGCTTTTAGATGACCAAGAAAAAATCCCACATTTTCAGTCCTGCCACACTATAAGACATACAAGCCTGAGGAAGGTTTGTATCTCCTTTTAGTGGTACAATAAAGCCATTCAAAGCTGGATCTTGATGTTTGACCACAGAAATTAAAAGCTACAGTCAGAGGTGATGCTTTAGTAGAGAAAACACCAATCTAGGGATGAAGATGGACATTCCCAAAAGTAATGTGATACCATGGCATTTAGCGTAAGAGCACTGACCAAGTCAATGTGATAGCAATCAACACCAGAAGAGCGAATTAGAGATATTGATACTGTACAGTTTGCTCAGGAATTTTCTGATGGAGTTCAAGCAGGTTCTATAGATTCAGCATCTGGTAATCCTGACAACAGATTACAAAATACTTTAAAAATCAATACACACTACCCTATAGAGTCATTGAATCCAGTGTTGTCTTTGCTGATTATGTTCTGGTTCAACTGCTGTCAATGTTAGTCTGACTTAGAAAGGGCCCAGTACAGGAAGTGTAAGTATGCATCTTTGTTCCGTAATCCTTGGAGTTTGCTCCATCTGTAACTAAAAAAAAGTTTTGATTTCTTAGGATCTGGACTGAAGCCTCTCGGTCCTCTGAAATTTGGGAGAGCTTCACATGCTGGAAAAGATACATAGCAGCACAGCTGTCTCTCAAAAATAGTTTCAATGAATACGATGTTGTCTCAAACCACACAGCTAGCAGATATTTTGCTGCTTCTGAAATATCTCCAAGCAGATATGCATCCTTTGAATAGCTTTGCATCCACCTTAAATTACCAGTACTTGCACTTAGTTTATAGTATAACTATTCTTTTGTAGGGTGGTTTTATTTATTTAGAGTTTCATTATGCTATTCTGTTTCTATTTTCATACTTTATTTTTTTGTGTGGTTTGTGAAAGCACTTGCAGAAGTTCCTGTGATGCTTAACAACAACTCCATGGATACTTTCTTGCTGACTTTTACTCCCAGTTCCATCGCAGCTGGAAACAGTTATTCCGAAGCAAGCATAATTTTTTGGGTTAACAAATCTTAATGACTCTGCAATTCCTCATTCTAGCTTCTGGTGCCTCCAACAAAGTTACAGAAAACAACCTACACAGGTTTTGAGTCTGTGTATGGATAACGACAAAGCACAAAAGGAAAGACTTTTTCTTTGTAAGCCACCTACTTTAAATATATGTTCTGCTTTTTGAAAAGATATGGTTTTTCAACAAATAATTCCTTTTAGATGCACGAAGACAGACTAACAATTTTCAGCAAAAATTTCATATAATCTAAGAAGAGATCAGTCTAGAAAATATGCTGCATTCAAATGAAATCGATTTTACAAAGACTAAATTATTTGTGCTTCACAATAACATCAAAAAAACCCCTCACTGAACTACTAGATCAGAGTCATGCAAGAAAAGTAAACATACCATTTTGCTAGAAAAATCTAGGGGTTTTTTAATTGCTACTCTTCAATTTATTTTTCTTATATTAGCAGAATGTCGTGGTTTAGCCCCAGCCAGCAACTAAGCACCACGCAGCCGCTCGCTCACTCCCCCTACCCCGATGGGATGGGGGAGAGAATCGGAGGAGTAAGAGTGAGAAACACTCCTGGGTTGAGATAAGAACAGTTTAATAATTGAAATAAAGTAAAATAGTAATGCTAATAGTAACAGTATAATAATGATAATAATAATAATGATACACGAAGCAAATGATGCACAATGCAATTGCTCACCACCCGCCAAACGATACCCAGACAGTTCCTGAGCAGCGATCGCTGCTCCCTGGCCACCCCCCCCCCCCAGTTTATATACTGAGCATGACGTCATATGGTATGGAATAGCCCTTTGGTCAGTTTGGATCAACTATTCTGGTGGTGCCCCCTCCCAGTTTCTTGTGCGCCTGGCAGAGCATGGGAAGCTGAAAAAGTCCTTGACTGGCATAAGCAGTACTCAGCAACAACTAAAAACATCAGCGTGTTATCAACATTCTTCTCCTACTAAATCCAAAACACAGCACTATGCCTGCTGCTAGGAAGAAAATTAACTCTATCCCAGCCGAAACCAGGACAGTATCCACCCCTTATTCTATACCATCTACGTCATGCACAGGCCCTCCCCTTTCCAATGTGTTCCAATTAATTACCACCGCTTTCCCTATCTTGATATACACACAGATATCATTCCCTTCGTCTATGGCCCATCCCTCTAAAATGTCCATTGAGTTCATTTAGCCCATGACTTTGGGTTCCATCTGTTATCACAGTCTTTCAGAGCAGGAGAGGTGGTGTGCAGTGTTGGACTGTTGCATGCTGAAGTCAGTTCTCATTCCAACATGGTTTCATCAAAGTTCATTTTCATTAAGCTGGGCAATTCTTACTGCAATACCATTGATGTGGCATATAGCAATCATAATATACAGTATTATATACTTAATATTAACCTACTATATTATTATATTAACATGCAGTTAAGAGATAACATACAGTTAAGAGATAACGTACAGTATTATAAAGCAATTAATATTATACAATTCAGTTCATTGGCTATTTTCACCCAAAATCAAATTCCCTTGAGGTACACATTGGGCTTCCCCATCCTTTCGCATCACCCACCAAGTGCACCCAGGTCCTTGAGCAAAAGCAATCCCACGAATGGGTTTGCCTTTGCCAGAGGGGGAAGTAACCCAGACTGTCTTCCCCAGCATATTTTTCATGTGCACTACAGGAACTTTATCTCCTTCTACAGTACGTAGAAGTTTTGATTGGGCAGGGCCAGCTCGATTGGCAGATCCCCTGGTGTTAACTAACCAGGTGGCTTTTGCTAAATGCGTATCCCAATGTTTAAATGTCTCACTACCCATTGCTCTCAGGGTAGTCTTTAACAATCCATTGTATCGCTCAATTTTCCCGGAGGCTGGTGCATGGTAAGGGATGTGATACACCCACTCAATGCCGTGCTCTTTGGCCCAGGTGTCTATGAGGTTGTTTTGGAAATGAGTCCCGTTGTCTGACTCGATTCTTTCTGGGGTGCCATGTCGCCACAGGACTTGCTTTTCAAGGCCCAGGATGGTGTTCCGGGCGGTGGCATGGGGCACGGGATATGTTTCCAACCATCCAGTGGTTGCTTCCACCATGGTGAGCACGTAGCGCTTGCCTTGGCGGGTCTGTGGGAGTGTGATGTAATCAATCTGCCAGGCCTCCCCATATTTATATTTCAGCCATCGTTCACTATACCCAAGGGGCTTGAACTGCTTGGCTTGCTTGATTGCAGCGCATGTTTCACACTCATGAATAACCTGTGCAATACTGTCCATAGTTAAGTCCACCCCTCGATCACGAGCCCATTTATACGTTGCATCCCTTCCTTGATGGCCTGAGGCATCATGGGCCCACCGAGCTATAAATAATTCACCCTTATGTTGCCAGTCCAAATCCACCTGAGCCACTTCAATCTTAGCAGCCTGATCTACTTGCTGGTTGTTTTGATGTTCTTCAGTGGCCCGACTCTTAGGTACATGAGCATCTACATGACGAACTTTTACAACCAGGTTCTCTACCCGGGCAGCAATATCTTGCCACAATGCGGCAGCCCAGATTGGTTTGCCTCTGCGCTGCCAGTTGCTCTGCTTCCATTGCTGCAGCCACCCCCACAGGGCATTTGCCACCATCCATGAGTCAGTATAGAGATAAAGGACTGGCCACTTTTCTCTTTCAGCAATATCTAAAGCCAGCTGAATGGCTTTCACCTCTGCAAACTGACTCGACTCCCCTTCTCCTTCAGCAGTTTCTGCAACTTGTCGTATAGGACTCCATACAGCAGCTTTCCACCTCCGATGCTTTCCCACAAGACGACAGGACCCATCAGTGAACAGGGCATATTGCTTTTCATTTTCTGGCAATTTATTATACAGTGGGGCCTCTTCAGCACGTGTCACCTCCTCCTCTGGTGATATTCTAAGGTTTTTCCCTTCTGGCCAGTCCATGATCACTTCCAAGATTCCTGGGCGACTGGGGTTTCCTATTTGAGCCCGTTGTGTGATCAATGCAACCCACTTACTCCATGTAGCATCAGTTGCATGATGTGTAGAGGGGACCCTCCCTTTGAACATCCAGCCCAACACCGGCAGTCGGGGTGCCAGCAGGAGCTGTGCTTCAGTACCAACCACTTCTGAAGCAGCTCGAACCCCTTCATATGCTGCCAGTATCTCCTTCTCAGTTGGAGTATAGCGGGCTTCGGATCCTCTGTATCCCCGACTCCAAAACCCTAGGGGTCGACCTCGAGTCTCCCCTGGTGCTTTCTGCCAGAGGCTCCAGGTAGGGCCATTCTCCCCGGCTGCAGTGTAGAGCACATTTTTAATATCCTGCCCTGCCCGGACTGGCCCAAGGGCTACTGCATGAACTATCTCACGTTTAATTTGTTCAAAGGCTTGTTGTTGCTCAGGGCCCCATTTGAATTCGTTCTTCTTCCGGGTCACTTGATAGAGAGGGCTTACGATCTGGCTGTAATTTGGAATATGCATTCTCCAAAAACCCACAACGCCTAAAAAAGCTTGTGTTTCCTTTTTGCTAGTTGGTGGGGACATAGCTGTTATTTTGTTGATCACATCCATTGGGATCTGACGACGTCCATCTTGCCATTTTATTCCTAAAAACTGGATCTCCTGTGCAGGTCCCTTGACCTTACTCTGTTTTATGGCAAAACCAGCCTTCAGAAGGATTTGGACTATTTTCTTTCCCTTCTCAAAAACTTCTTCTGCTGTGTTGCCCCACACAATGATGTCATCAATGTACTGCAGATGTTCTGGAGCTTCACCCTGTTCCAGTGCTGTCTGGATCAGTCCATGGCAAATGGTGGGGCTGTGCTTCCACCCCTGGGGCAGTCGGTTCCAGGTGTATTGAACACCCCTCCAGGTAAAAGCAAACTGGGGCCTGCACTCTGCTGCCAAAGGGATGGAGAAAAATGCATTAGCAATATCAATTGTGGCATACCACTTAGCTGCCTTTGACTCCAGTTCATATTGAAGTTCTAGCATGTCTGGCATGGCAGCACTCAGCGGCGGTGTAACTTCGTTCAGGCCACGATAGTCCACTGTTAGTCTCCACTCCCCATTAGACTTTCGCACTGGCCATATGGGACTGTTAAAGGGTGAGCGAGTCTTGCTGATCACTCCCTGGCTCTCCAGTCGACGAATCAGGTTATGGATGGGAATCAGGGAGTCTCGGTTGGTGCGATATTGCCGCCTGTGCACAGTTGTGGTAGCAATCGGCACCTGTTGTTCCTCAACCTTCAGCAACCCTACAATCGAAGGGTCCTCTGAGAGACCGGGCAAGGTGGACAACTGTTTAATTTCCTCTGTCTCCAAAGCAGCTATACCAAAAGCCCACCGGTACCCTTTTGGGTCCTTGAAATACCCTCTCCTGAGGTAGTCTATGCCAAGGATGCACGGAGCGTCTGGGCCAGTCACAATGGGGTGCTTTTGCCACTCATTCCCAGTTAGGCTCACTTCAGCTTCCAGTACAGTTAGCTGTTGGGATCCCCCTGTCACTCCAGAAATACAAATGGGTTCTGCCCCTCTATAGTTTGATGGCATTAGCGTGCACTGTGCACCAGTGTCCACTAGAGCCTTATACTCCTGTGGGTCTGACGTTCCAGGCCATCGAATCCACACAGTCCAGTAAACCCGGTTGTCCCTTTCCTCCACCTGGCTGGAGGCAGGGCCCCTCTAACACTGGTCACAGTATTCGCTGTTCACTTCCTGTAAATGTGAATCAAAAGTCCCCTGATCAAGGTCGGAAGTAAAATTAGCCCTCTTACTCTGTCTCGGGAACTGCTCACTGGAAACTGGAGCTGCAATTTTCCTGGGAGAACCGCCTTTTCTAATAGTTTTTCCTTGCAACTCACGCACCCGTGCCTCTAAGGTTGAGGTGGGTTTTCCATCCCACTTTCTCATGTCCTCTCCATAATCACGCAGGTAAAACCACAGGGTGCCCCATGGTGTGTATCCTCTATATCCTCTCTCTTGAGCATAGGGACGTTGACTCCTAATGGCTGAGACACTGGTCCGTGCAGGTGGGGAGTAGGACAGATCCTCTCTGAGTTGTTGGAACTCTTGGCACATTTTTTCAGACAGTTTTTCCACAGCCGAGACACAGGCCCGTAGGGAGGAAGAGAGCTTTTCTTCGTAGTCCCGGAGTTGTCTAGCCACTTCATCCACCGTTGGTGCCTCATCGTCTTTCCAGGCTAGTATTGCCAACGAGTTGGAATACGATGCTGGTGTGCTCCGTACCACCTTCCGCCACATGGATTGTGTGCACCTGACTTCATCTGGGTCTTTCGGTAACTGCTCATCATTCAGGTCACTGTAAATCACCTCCAGCACGCCTAATTCCCTCAGATACTGGATACCTTTCTCTACGGTGGTCCATTTGCTTGGGCGGTATAAAACATCCTCCTTGAAGGGATACCTTTCCTTCACGCTTGACAGAAGTCGCCTCCAGAGGCTGAGCGGTTTTGCCCCTTTTCCAATTGCTTTGTCAATGCCCCCTTCCCTGGAAAGGGATCCCAGCTGCTTGGCTTCCCTACCCTCTAAATCCAGGCTACTGGCCCCGTTATCCCAGCATCGGAGCAGCCAGGTGATGATGTGCTCGCCTGGATGACAACCGAAATCTTTTCGCATATCTCGCAGCTCACTCAGGGATAGGGATCGGGTGGTCACCATCTCATTTATGGGTTCTTCCTCCTCTGGTTCTCGTGATGGCCCTGGTTTATCTTCATCCCTTACTAAACGAACTGATTTCCTCGTGTATTTTTTCTTCTGTATAGGGGCAACTGATACCGGCACAGGTTGGTTCTCTGGTTTAGCCGCAGTGTCTGTCACTGGGGTTTGAGTAGCCGCAGTGCCCATGGCTGTGGTTTGAGTAGCCGCAGTGCTCATGGCTGTGGCTGGAGTAGCCACAGTGCCTGGGGCAGGGGTTTGAGTAGCTGCAAGGCCTGTAGTGGGGGTTGGAGTAGCCGCAGGGCCTGTAGTGGGGGTTTGAGTAGCCACAGTGCTTGTTGTTTTTTCATCAGATCCAGAGACCTTCTCTTTCTTTGGAGGGTACTGATTAGTGTTGACCACGGCTCGATAGGCATGGGCCAGTCCCCAGCATGTTGCAATAATTTGTGTCTCTCTGGAGCTACCAGGGTGACAACATACTTCTTCCAAATACTTTACTAATTCTTCAGGATTCTGCACTTGTTCAGGGGTGAAGTTCCAAAACACTGGAGGTCCCCACTGCCCTAGGTACTTGCGCATACGTTCCCACACACCCTGCCACTCATAACTATCCAGCCTTGGGGTAGATCTCTGGATGGTATTTTTAAACTGCTTACTGACCTTTATCAAAACGGAAACAACATTCCCAAGAAGTATCAATACAAGTATCTTAACTGCCCAGGGGTGTTCAAGATACTGGAAAGTTGTTGCAATGAAGGAGGAAACATCATAGAAGAAAGCAGCAAAGGTGCCATTCTGTATTTCCTCCACAACAAGCCTCTCAGAGTAAGAAGTATAATTGCTAACTCTCTCTATGAGGTAGTACCCAAAGTACAGTACAGTGACTTCTGTATGAAACCCAAATACCAAAGAATGCTCAAGGTCAGGGTTTTGATAAGGAGCCTCCCAAGCAAAAGATCATGAATCACTGCAGAGCATAGCACACTACACAAACTGACAACAAGCTTTAACGCATGCTGCAAAAAAAAGAACATGGTGCAGATCAGATGAACTAATATCGTGACCGGCAACTGTTAACAGACTCCTTAATACACTCTGGTTAATCTGTTGTTATCTCAAACCCTTCGGGCCCCACGTTGGGCGCCAAAAAGAACTGTCGTGGTTTAGCCCCAGCCAGCAACTAAGCACCACGCAGCCGCTCGCTCACTCCCCCTACCCCGATGGGATGGGGGAGAGAATCGGAGGAGTAAGAGTGAGAAACACTCCTGGGTTGAGATAAGAACAGTTTAATAATTGAAATAAAGTAAAATAGTAATGCTAATAGTAACAGTATAATAATGATATACAAAGCAAGTGATGCACAATGCAATTGCTCACCACCCGCCGACCGATACCCAGACAGTTCCCGAACAGCGATCGCTGCTCCCCGGCCAACCCCCCCCAGTTTATATACTGAGCATGACGTCATATGGTATGGAATAGCCCTTTGGTCAGTTTGGATCAACTATTCTGGCTGTGCCCCCTCCCAGTTTCTTGTGCGCCTGGCAGAGCATGGGAAGCTGAAAAAGTCCTTGACTGGCATAAGCAGTACTCAGCAACAACTAAAAACATCAGCGTGTTATCAACATTCTTCTCCTACTAAATCCAAAACACAGCACTATGCCTGCTGCTAGGAAGAAAATTAACTCTATCCCAGCCGAAACCAGGACACAGAAGCTCATAAAAAATACATTCAGTTGTTTCTGAATGGTTATGAATCTCTTTCTTCACCTGTATCACAAAGCTGTCTGACTACATACACAACATTACTGACTACTTGTATAGATAATGTAATCCTCAACAAAACTTTAAAGAACAGTTGCTTACTCGTGGCCTTCTGTTTGCTTGCTTTGTTTAAGTCAGTAAGTCATACTCACTTGTTCCACTGATGATATCCGGTCTGGCTTTCATGACTTTGCAGAACTGTTTTCTACAAATTTCTGTCCACCCAGTTTGCTTCTCTGGACTTTTTAAGAGTGATAAGAGCCCGTCAAGATCTTTATCTAGAAGAAATGAAAAATGAATGATTCTGTAATGATAATCTTAGCTTATTTTCTTTTTTTTTTTTTTCCTTTTTTCTTTCTTTTAAACTTACTACATAAGTAATAAGAAGCTAGTAGTTACAGAGTAACACAAAGACAAGTAGATGCATTCAGAAACTAGAAACCATTTCAGTGACAAACAGGAAAGTCAGACACAGCTGAGAGCCCTGTCATTGCCTGGTATTTTTTGCAGACCTCATACCTTAGGAAGAAAAGACTAAATAGATGTCCCTTATCCTATCACAATTAAACTGGAGAAGCAGTCCTAAAGCTGATGACATTCTGCTTTATACAGAACAGAAATATTCATTCTACTTACTGCTTTGGTTTGAACATTTAAGACATTACTGAGGGACATTTTATAACTCCCCTAAAGTTATTACTCCCCTGTCCTGAAAGGATAAGAACTGGAAAGACATTTTAAAGAAAGTAGTTTGTTATTTCCATGTAATTTCACCACTCTGAGAACCTAAAATAGAAAAGATAGGCAAAGATCCTCCACAAAATATCACTGGTTTAATAACAAAACCGTGAGGTGGCAGCACTATTTTGTAGAACATGAAATGAAGCATGATAAGATGGCAACCTAACAGTGTTCCATAGAAAACTTCTGCTTCTTTCTGTAAGCTGTTTTCCTTCGGATGCTTCTACTATGGACAGATATGGCATATATGTGTATGCCTTCAGGCTGCTAGGCATACCTATCAAATAAATTTTGCGAAAATACATTGGGCTACCCATGCTGTGAGAATTCTTATAATAGCTTTGCTGATAATCTCCAGCATTTCCCAAGTTTAGCACAAGGACTTAAAATTGGGACAAAAGGTTACGCTAGAAGTATACTTTTGCTGTCGCTGAAATGTCACCTTGCAAGTTTTGCGTTAATATTTGGAGAAACTTAGAATTTTAAACTGAGTTTTCTGAATAATTGTGGTGTACCCAACATGCTTCAGCCCAGGCTCTTTGTTTTGATGCTGTCAGACGCTGCAACAATATAATTCAGGCATTTTCTAACTTCTGAATACTTGACTTTTTACCTGAGCACTATTAAAACACAGTCTTTTGGTACAATTTTTATATATGAGGCACAAATGTATCAGATAACACCTTTCATTATATGTTCAGCTTGCTTATAAAACAAATTTGTGGAACAGTTTACAAAAAGATCTTTATGAAAGATTCCTTTTAAATGCAAAGAAAGAATTTCAAAGATTGTTCCTTACTGTTACTTCTACCTTGTTATTAAAGACACATTCTGTCTTTACAATAGGGAGACCTGCCTTCAAAATTAAAATTGCCATTGATGCAATGACAAAAGGACAGTAAGTATGTTCTCTTCTCTCTTGGCTGAAGCGATATTTTTTTTCCTGCCTAAGTTAGAAGAAATTACACATACTTTACCAGTTTTCTAGACTAAAATACCACAGGCTGAGGCAGTGAATTTCACAACTAGCTGAGTCTCACAGAGGTTTGAAAACAGAAGAACCATAGTGACAAATGTAGAACCAGCATGTTCTACATTTCATTCCAGCATGTTCATGTAATCATACATGAAAATGTTAAGTTGGCTTTTAACAATACGATGTCTGTACTTAAAGCCTTAAGAATTTTTTCTTTACATCAAACATCTTCCGTAAACAAAATCTCTATCTTGGACTTCACAACGAACAATGAATATTAGCAAGCTACCATGCTGCATGATGGCACAGCACACTGAGTAATATATGCAACGTAGCAATTGAAAGAATGCATACATATGCTTTGGTAAATCAAAAAGGAAATAATTTCTTCCCATATGCAAGATTTGTTAAAAAATGCTAATATATTGGGACTGTTCAGATTCTGTTTTTCTGAAGGTAGACCAAATTTCAAGTTCAACTGCCACGTCACTTTATAAAGTAATCTTATGTAAGATAAAACTGATCAAACCCAGCTTTCTAACAGAAAATCCTGACCCTACAAAATGAGAACAGTCGATTAGACTGCCTCTCCTCACCAACTCTCCCCAGAGTACTTGATGCTGCTATAACTGCAGGGGAAAAATAAAGGTAGTATCTGTATTAAGGTAAATGCACATGCACTCACTCCAGCTGTGTGCAATCCCTTGGCTATGGGAGCATGCAGTTCCCATCCCTATGAAAGGATTGTAGCCTATATACTACTACTACTACTACTAACTATTCACTAAGGTGATGAAGGTTCTTCATACCCTGCAAACTCTCCTTTGTTCTGTTTCTCCATTTTGGAAAAAAACCACTACAGAAATAAATTCTGTCATGAAAAGTGACTTCTGATTAAAGATTCAACAACTGTTTGAGCCAGTCTACAGCTATTTATAATACTTGCTGTTACTTTTACTTCTTTAGAATATTTCCGTATTCAATTTTCCAATAAAACTTCATTGTTTCCACAAACAAAATACTATTTTCAAATTATCTTATTCTTTTAAGATGATTAGAATATTTTCAACAGAATTACAATATTGCATATGATTTATTTTAAGCTGGTCTAAAGACCTTAATGGTTTATAATCAGTAAATTGTATCCCTGTCACTGGAATTTATTATACGATACACAGTATTTAAAAAAAAAGCTGATTAAAGTAACTTTATTATTATAATTAATAATTATTCCAAATTAATTAACATGAAATTCCTTTGTCATCCTCAAATAACTAAATCCTCAGTTAGTATCTTTCCAAATAACACGCACTGATGCTTAGAACAGCTTACGTGAGTATGAAAATTTAATGTGAAGAAGGATTTACTCTTATAGGATTATCAGTAGGATTTCTAGTTCTTTCTCTGCCCTTTTCTGCTATTTCTATAACAGGTGAAGCTTGAAGAAAACCTTAGAACTGCAAAGCAACACTCCTCTACAAGTTAAATAGTTATTTTACTTCCTAAACTATTGTAGTAATTCAGTTTGGCAGATGAGGATCAAAGACTACAAGCTGAGATTTAATCAGTCAATTTACCAGCGACCAGGGTGACGTTTTGATTCTTCTGAAGGAAACAAAGCTACTTAAACACCGCCCCCCCCCAATAATTTGAAGAAAGTAGGACTTCAAGACTATGGGCCGTCCATCTCTGCTGCCTCCTCCTGGCTTCTTGATTTGACCCCTGTGTTTCTTTGCACAGTTTGTCTCTCTAATATTCTTCCTCTTCTGCAGGTTTTAAAAAAATTAAATCTTTATTTTGTGATTACTGAAATGCACACATGCTAGTATCTAGCAGCCTCAATGTATCCAAAATTGTGCTGTTTAAACATGTAAGCTTTTATAATATTAATTTATGCTCCAACAATAGAATAAGGAAATAAAGATTACAGTATTACAGCCTTTTCTGAAATTTTGCTGAAGACCATAGAGCAGCTTTGGTGGGCACTTGGCATCCAGCCAGGATCAACCCACCACACCACTGTATTTGCCTTAAGGTTCCTGTGGGAAGGTAGTCTTTAACAAAAAAGGAACTTAAGCAACTTCAAATATGTACCAAATATAACTAATGCAGATATGTGTATGCAAGTCTGCAGAAAGTCTAGAGAAGAGACAAAATCCAAGAATAAATACTCTTAGTAAAATTTGAACTACCGATTTACCACAACTGCCAAGTCAACACTTAATTTCCATTTCAAGCATGAGAATAGAGACAGGCAAACAACCTACTGAAAACAAGAACTCGTTTTTATACAACCAGTGGATTTTTTTCCCCAGTCAAGGAGGATATAAGACGTAAGATCCTCAGAGAGCTCACAGGAATGTTCAAACTCAAATGACAGAGAAACAAGCTTAAGATCCATGCAACCAAGATACTATAGCATAACCATATATTTAATATACCCACTACATACTTTGACTGGAATCGTATTGTGGCAACTCACAGTATCTTATTTTCTTCCAGCTAAACCATTCACTTCTCTTAAGAGCTTGTCATTAAACATGGACTATCACTTCCTCCAGCAGGACATCACAGTACAAAAAAGAGAACCTTCGGGGATTTTTTGAATGAAAATTGCTTCCAAAAAACTCATGATACCAAATAAATACCAGCTCACTTTCACAAGTTAGTAGACAACTATAACTTGCCCAACAGTATTACCACATAGCTGGAACTCCAACTACCACACAGTGCCGGGCTAGGCATATTGCTTGTTACTGAGGGCTGGCTTTCACACTGTTGCTAGAGGTGTTCTAAACACCTGACAATGCCAAAAGAGAGAGGTCCTGCTCTTCCTTCTTCTCTTTTCTGGTACGTCAATAAATGGGTTCACTAGTTATCATAGATTAGGGTTCACTAGCTATCGTAGATCATCCAAAGGGACCTGGACAAGCTGGAGAGGTGGGCCTGTGTGAACCTCATGAGGTTCAACAAGGCCAAGTGCAAGGTCCTGCACCTGGGATGGGGCAACCCCTGATATCAATACAGGCTGGGAGATGAAGAGATTGAGAGCAGCCCTGCAGAGAAGGGCTTGGGGGTACTGGTAGATGAAAAGCTGGACATGAGCCAGCAATGTGTGCTTGCAGCCCAGAAGGCCAACTGTATCCTGGGCTGCATCCAAAGAAGCGTGGCCAGCAGGTCGAGGGAGCTGATTCTGCCCCTCTACTCTGCTCTGGTGAGACCTCACCTGGAGTACTGCGTCCAGCTCTGGGGCCCTCAGTGCAAGAAGGACATGGACCTGCTGGAGCGGGTCCAGAGGAGGGCCACAAAAATGATGAGGGCTCGAGCACCTCTCCTATGAGGACAGGCTGAGGGAGTTGGGGATTTTCAGTTGGGAGAAGAGAAGGCTGCGGGAAGACCCTATTGTGGCCTTTCAGTACTTAAAGGGGGCCTATAGGAAAGATGGGGACAACCTTTTTAGCAAGGCCTCTTGTGACAGGACAAGGAATAATGGTTTTAAACTAAAGATTAATAGATTTAGACTGGTTATAAGGAAGACTTTTTTTTACAATCAGGGTGGTGAGGCACTGGAACAGGTTGCCCAGAGAGGCAGTGGAGGCCCCATCCCTAGAAACATTGAAGGTCAGGTTGGATGGGGCTCTGAGCAACCTGATCTGGTTAAAGCTGTCCCTGCTCACTGCAGGGGGGTTGGGCTAGATGACCTCTAAAGGTCCCTTCCAACCTAAAGCATTCTATGATTCTATGATTGATGACTTGAAATTTTTTTTTTTTTTTTTTTTTTTCCCCTGGAAGAAATGCCAGAACTACTGAAGGAGGTGAAGGACAGGAACATGAGAGAACAGAGGAAGGTTAAAAAAAAAAAAAGAAAAAAAAAACAGCAATAGAAAGAAAAGAAAAAGTAAGGAAGGAAATGAGTAAGACCTTCCCCTTCTTACGATAGTGTGCTTTTAAATATGCTCAACCATAACAAGAAATCATACCCTAACAGTGTGATTGAAGAGAAGCTTATGTCAATTTAATTAATCTGCTGCTGTCCTGCCTTCCTCCTTATATGTAGTTATATTTTGCCATCCCATCCCTTCCTTTGTGCTAGCACTGGTTGCTTTGTGTAGCCTTGTCAAAAAAACCAAACCTATGTTTACTAGTTTATGAAGCTATGGAACTGCACTATAAATAACCTACAGTTACCTGCATGTATGAAATCTGAACCACCACACCATAACTTTCTGCAAGTTTAAACTGATCTCCTTCCTTAAAAGATGCTGCTTTAATTCTTCAAATAATTCTTCAGCTAGCTTTTGCATCTAAAGTGGGTAAGACCTAGGAAAATCCATAAATGTTTTCAAAAACGTCAGAAACACCACAAGCACATGTATCTTATTCAAAATCTAAATTTAGGGATAATGAATAACCTGACTATATTATATTTGAATACTTCATGAAAACAAATCCATATACGGATATATATTTTAGAAAAGCCCACGTACATTTCTAATAGACCTGTCCACTTATTTCTCTTTCATCTTTCATTAATTGAGTGGACTTCTTAAAGAGTGGAAGACAACAGAAGGAGGACAGGTCAAAAAAGCAAAGGTGAAGACATTTGTGTGAAATTTTAAGGGACACCAGGAAAGCTAACATAGCTGGTTCTTTGACAGAGGAAGTAAAAAAAAAAAAAAAAAAAAAAAATTAAGAAGAGAGATGGCTAGTTTCAGGCAGGTATCAAAAAACATGGCTGAAAAGAAATCTGATTTAAAAAAAAAACCAAACAAAAAAAAACCCCACAGAACAGAAACATGGCAGCATGTCCCCATTCAAGTCAGAGTGTAAAGCAAAGAACTCAGAGAACAGTGGCTGAGATAAAACATCAAAAGACTTTAAGAGCATTATCACAGATTTTTGGTAGCAATCCTGGACTGCACGAGTCAGGAAGAGAGTAAGATTAATGAACGATGGGGTGCCTATGTATATGGAAATGCTAAGCAGCGAATGCGCCATTGCAGGACAATTATGGACACTATTCTTCAATCACACTCATCACCAACTGTCACAACGGCAGAGCTAAGAGAAAAAAGAAAAACAGATCTTCTGTGCAAACAGAACAGTGAATATTGCAGTTTAATACAGTTCTAAAAATTCTAACTTTTAATAAACTACAGTGTAATTAATATTACAAGTAAAAAATCATTATTTTAATAGTCATATCCTGAATAACAAAGGACTATATCACTCTTTGAAAACCACTTAATAGCTCTTCCTCAAATTATCTTACTGAAATAATAATTGAACAATTAAGGCAAAAGCAACAGGGTATCTTGCTGCAGTGTAAACAGGTGGAAATGGCATAATTAATTTCCACATGTAAATAACCACGACACACATAAATCATTTGAAGCTTCACTATAAATTATCTTTGACAGAAGTGAACCATTAATATACTGCTATCTGATAGCTTTCCAATTCTAAATACTGGCTGAAATAATATTAATATACAACCCAGCAAGTTTATTTTTCCATATATCCTTTCCTACAGACACATATACCATACAGGCAAATGCCCAACATCTGCAAAACCAGGGCAGATATTTGTAAAGAGTGATGCACTACAGATTTTCCTCAAATACAAATATACTTTTTGGGTGAGTCTACCCATTCAAAGTGTCATCAAGAAATGGAGGAATGACTCCACTGCTCCAATTCAGTTATTAATTTTACCAGCATAAGTTATGATAGCTTTATTTTCAATCCAGTGAGGCAAAATATCCAGTTACTAGTGTTTGTGTGAGCACTACATCAGCACAGAATAATAGCAAGAGTGTGAAATAAAAGTTCTCCAAGATGCAGCCTGAAGGCCTTGGTGCTGGAAAACACATGTTCTAGACACTCTGCAGAGTTAGCACTGCTCTGCTTTTTCTTACAGCTAATTAGTCCCCTCTTTTCCCCCCCAAATTGAACAACCAAAAAGGTCCCAGTGCTGCATGTTTACCCCTGTCCTTCAAAAGAATTTAGAGAGGGAAGAAAAAAAATTATTTCTTGGGTTTTCTTTGTAGAAAACTCAGCATGAATAAGTCCTTTTCAGTGACCACCCCTCATACGCTACTTTTAAGTTCTATCTATGGTTTCCATTACACTAGATACATTCACAGGCTACATGAAGTCTAAGGCTGTGGAAAAGAAGCTTCCTGTTCCCTGACCTCAGTAGTACATAATCTTTTCAACAAGCAACTGCCACACTAGTTCCAAAGTATTAAGTGAGTAATTTCAGCTTGCACTCAGAAAGGCATCTTCCATTAGTTGAGACACACCCCTGGGAAACAAAGGTTCTGTTATTGCGTCTGTCCTTCAACTCCATCTAAAGGGAGGGTCAGAAGAGAAATATGTTCAGAGACAGCAATATCATACCTGAGTACACATCTGTAACCCTCCCCCCCCCTCCAGCCATCTCCAATATCTGTTCTATAGATATATTTAAAAAAAAAAAAAAAAAAATCAACTCAGGTTATGTTTTTACAGCTGACATCACAATTACATGACGGACACAGGAGAAAGAAAAGGTAAGCTTCTCTTCAGATGTCTATGTCACCTGGGTAATAAGAGAGGAGGTAAGTAAGAGGTCAGGACAGACAGAATAAAAGCTAGTTACAGCCTTTTCAGCCAAAGAAACTGTACATTCTTTAACAGTGTTAAGAATCTAGTAGTCTTAATTATTCATGTAACAGAAACACCCCAAAAAGGATAGGAATGATACTGCACAGGTTACACAATGAAACACTGCAGCATAAAATCTGAACGCAGACAGCTTCAGGGAATCGCAGAAACATCGCTGGCCTTCAATCCCTGGTGACAGGTATAACAAAGCAGTCATGCATTCCTATTCATACAATGTACAAGCGTTTGCACGGCTGCAGAACTCTTGCCATTCAGAAGTCTGTGTGAACCCTGTCCACCTCCTTGCACTGAAGCAGAATTAAAATTTAACAAGCATTTGTCTAAACTGTTTTTAAAACCTCCAAGCAAGTTGTGTAACACACAACATGAATTCCGAATATTTACATCAAAGAAGATGTTCTTAAAACCTCCAATGATGATTTCACAACTTCCAGGTGTATCCTACTAGATTTTTTTAAATTAATTTTTAACAAAACCTTTACAAGCCAAGTAAGCCAACTGTTCCTTTTTCTGCATAGGGACACAGAAAACTATCAGTCTGCCCTCCTTTTAACATACTAAGAGACTTGTATGACCTCTGTCTTTTTAGCATCAGTCAGTTCCAAATATTTCAAAGTCACGATGTGTAGCTGTGCTCTACAATCCCTCAAACATGTCTATTTTCCTTAGACTGCAGTGCCCGTGCAAGAGGTACTCCACCCAAGGACTCACCACCTTCAACCGACAAAGATCATCTTCTGTCTTGTAAAAATGTAACTCGCAGATCTTTCTCATAATCGGATTTTTAACCTCTCTTGTGAAAGAGCACTCCTATTACTGCCATACTGTATTGCTGAAGAATACAGTTCAGATATTTCCAATCTTCTAATCATGCTCTTGATTTCTTTTTTTCCAAGCCCTAGAAATAGCAATTTATGAATTTCATTCTTTTCACTTTTGATCTATTTATTTTGAAAGAAAGTATCAGAGTAACTTACACATCATGAAAGCTTCAGTCTGGCAAATCAGATATTCACAGCTTGGTGGAATAATCTTTTTTTTTTTAAATCAGAACTGAAATTGAACACTTTCAATGTTTTGTTTTCCTTTTTTTTCCCCTCCAAACAGCAAACACAAAATATTTTGTTTGGTTATGAAACTAAATGTTCTGTTCATTTTTCAGTTATATAGTCTTTTACCTCAGTAACATCAAAAATGCCATTTCAAATAAAAATATTTCAATACTTCACCAAACACATCTGCAAACTTTTGAAACTTAATTTCAGCAAGTTTACTGTTAGTCAAAAAGTTTTACCCTAGCTTTCTTAGCTGGTTGTCATCCACAAAAGTGACAACTACAATCTCCATTCCATTATTCCACCTGTTAATGATGAGCAACAGAATTGCTCTGAAGAGAACAGAGAGGTTCTGTGTGATACAATAAAATACGCTTTTCCAATCCAAGAGCAATGTTACCTGCCTCCTTGAAGACATATTTAAAAAAACTGGGCACCCACTTCACAGTGATTTGATTGTTTTCCTATGAAAATAGCCTTAGGAAGCCTGGAACAATATTACCAAAGTTAAGATATAGAAAACTCCCATCTTTTATTACTACACGGCCTTTCCTCTTGTCAGAGAAGGGAATCACCTTTTTAAATTTTTTTTCTAGATATTTATAAACAGACTACTTTGTATTCTACAGTTAATGCAGAACTTCTATCACTTTTGAAAATCTGTATCTTTTAAGGCAATTCTCAAATAATTTCTAGTAAGTACATCTCAAGGATACAGGAAACATGAACAAATACAAAGAATGATTTATTTACTATAAACCATTCATCAGATTCTTTTGCGTTGTCTATGCAAATTAAAACCTTAAAATGGTTTCTCTGTATGAATTAAACTGCTTTGCCTAGATAGTTCTTCAAAGGATTCTTCAGTCTGCCCACATTCCAAATTGATGTTCAGTGTGCAAACCAACTATCCTAAACGCTGTCTATTTCACACACCACCAAGCTTTGTAAACACAGGGATCTGAATCACCAAAATAGTGTACAAAAAAAATTGTAGCTTAACCATACTGTCTTGCTTCAGTTACTAGAGAGATGATATAAATACATCTCATGAGTCACCCAGCTGAGATGAGCCAAAAGGTTAATCCTGAAGTTTGCATAAGAATTAGATTACTAAACAGAGCTTTGCAGATTGACAGTTACACAAAGCCAGACAAGCAAAACCAAATGAACTTATTTAGCTACAAATGCAGCCAACAATAAAAAATCCTTAGGTATTTATGAGATTATAATCTGGGGGATGGGGGGTGGAGGGTGGGGAGGAAGGAAAAAAGATTTAAAAAAAAAATTGACAGAGATGCTTGTTTGACATCTACACTGCTTGCATGCTTTTCTGTACCTTGTCTGAATTCAGCTTTCCTAGGAATTTCTGCAAGATAGCACTTTGGCAAAGGGAATGATGAAAACATTGGCCAAGGATATGGATCACTGCCCTAGAAACAGGACCAGAAAGAAATTAATTTAGGAGAAGAATTAATAGCATTTGCTTGATTAACACATAGGTAAAGTTCCCAGAATTATTGTCTATGCACCAAAATTATGCTTGATAATACAATTTGCAATGAGATACTCCATAACTGAAAAAACAAAGTTAAAGGATACAAAATCCAAAAAGCATTTGAGCCAGAATTTTTTCCAGTATATAACACTGACAGTTTTGATTTTACTGTTATTTTTTACAACCAAAAAGGAAATTGCAGTTTTTCTAAAAATAAAAAAACCCACAAAACTGTATTTCCAATTTTATACATTGATCTAGCTGTCTTTGCTGTGCTGACAGCCAGTGAGAAGCAGAACATTTAAAGGAGTTGCTTAACAAACACTGTATTGTTAGAACATCAATGAAAGCTCCAGGTATTAGATACTGCAGATGAAAACCCAAGCACAGAAAAAATATCAAATAAAAGAAAAATATAACAAATGGAAAGCTAATAAAGAAAACACAGAAATATATAAGTAAAAAATAGACAAATTGCATTCACTTTTATAGTAGGAAATCTAATACTAAAATGGAGCTATGTAAACATTTCATCTCAATGTGATATATCCCAGGCACGTGCCAGTCCCCAGATAGTGGGAACAATGTATTTTTTCAGTGTATTACTTCTTAACAATTTTAGCCCTTTATAAAGCTAAAGGTGGAGGGGTGTTTCTTAATGTTAAATAATTTTCCACATGCTGAATTATCAGCAAAAATGTTCAATTAATGAAGGCAGGAGTTATGGAAAGAGAAACTGTTAAACTTTAGATTCTAACCTTATCTAGTACTCTCAAAGGCAAAATCCTTTCCTGTGGTCCTCCAATCAGATTTATCCTTACAAGAACATGGTTTCTCTCCACTGACAGACCATCAATTATAAAATCTCTGAGAAAAAAAACAAACAAAACCCAAAAAACTCCAAAAATCAGAACCACTTTGATTTACCGACTGTTTAATTCAGAAAACTTTAATGAGCAAGGATACCTTGAGAGACATACCAAAGTTAAAACACAACCTGGAAAACACATAGGCATAAAGAAATAAACAGAAGCATGAAATATTTTGAGATGTCTGCAAGCATTATCCTAACTTCATACTTCCCTAGCTACTGCTAATTGGAAACATCTGAGCAATTACTGGACGCAGAAGAGTAGAAAACTTTGCAAGCTTTGTTATGCCCACACGCTCAGTAATTAGGGCAGCGACAGTTAATGGACCATCAAACTTTGCTTCTTATTTGGCTTACCAGCAAATTTCTGCTGTCACAAATAAGCAGAGTTATTCATAACTTAACACACAGCCAACTTGCTGTCTGAAGCCCAAGGTACAAAATTTTTTAAAAGGAATAAAAATCAGTTTCTATACACCAAGTTTCTTACAACTTTTTCCTTAGTAAGGAAATAGTAGGCTTCATCCTCAAATGGTGTATAACAATCATATATAACTGCTGAGATTTTACACATACTGTTTGATTTTAAACTCTGTACTGGTCCCATATAGCAAACAGTAAGAGGAAAGTTATCAAGATTCAGCATGCTGAGAGAAGGACAAAATGTCTGTGACTAAATGACTGTCCACTTCTGTCCCAAAAAATACACTTTTCCTTTTGAAAGGATACATTGTGCAATTTTATTTAGAAGTCAGCAATGGAAAGTCACAGAAGTTGGAGAGTCGACTAAGTTATAAATAAATAAAAAAACCCAAACCCCAAAAAACAAAGTACCAATGATGCTTTTCATTCATAAACATTAAAATAATATCCTAATTTTATATTATATACATAACATAAAAGAATAATATAAAATAAAAAGGTGTATTTACATCCACAAATTTTTTTAAGAAATAACTTAAGATTAACACAAATAAAAGTAACAAAAATATTTGCTTTTTTAATTTCTTAAACTTGGAGGTGGACATGGGAGAAAAAACAAGACTGTTGCATCTTTTCAGAATTTAACATTGACGATAAACCTGCATGTAAGTAAACTTATGCACATTAGAAGCCAACTTGAGTGAGAGCATTTGTATGTTTAAAGCCACTAAGGTATTCATGTATTTGTTCTCAGGAGAAAAGTTTGATAGTTAAAATAACATTTACATCAGTCACTTCTTACCCTGGTCCTTCTGAAGTTTCTGTGACATTTTCCTCCTGAGCAGTTAGTAAAACTTGTGACACCTTATACTGAGTCTCCAAGAGTAAAAGGGTGTTGAGCTCACAGCATAGCACATTTAACAACCTGCAGAAGGACACGTTGAAATGATAGCATGTCAGTCAGGAATCCAGTAATGCAGAGTAAGACAACAGCAAACATGTTTATGAGATCTCAAAATGGAAAGAAAAAAACCCCAAAACAACAAAAAAAATTGAAGTATTTGAAAAATACCCAGACAGAACAGGGTCAGGAATGCTCTTTTATGTCCCTTTTAGCCACTCAAGTGGCACAGCCTTGAGCACAGAGAGAATGGTTTCCAACAGATTTTCCATGTGCACTGAACAATCAGAGAAAATACTCACTGGTCAGCTCAGTCTGCTTTTGAGTTTATATCACAGAATAACAAAAGTGACACAGCCTTAGTAAGACATTCCATGTGAAATGTGAAGGAATTATACAATACTAGGCTGGTAAGGCAACTCAAAATCAGGTTGTCCAAAGGCAGGGAAGGGAGGAAGATAAAAATACATCTTTCCTTTAGAAAACAGGCTTTTAAACACTTCTGTACAATCAAATTGAGCAGAGTTCAAAAGCAATAAAAGATTTAACATGTAACAAAACCAACAAATTAAGTCTGATCAGCATTATATTTTGCATTCATGTAAAACTTGATATGAACTAGAGAATAAATATTGGTTGCAATTTGTAGTCTGTTAGTCGATGCTTATTTTCTTCCATGTAATTCCCAATATGCTTCTACTGACAATAGCAAAAATTTGCAAGCCATCCTCTGGATAATTAAACACCTGCAAATTCACAAAATTGTGGCCAAGGATTAAATAGCTAAGATGATAATATGTCTTTTCTTTTTTTTTCCCTGTTGCTTTTTTAATATAACTTGATCTGTTCAGTTTCAGTTCTCTTCCAAGTTTTATTTAACTATTTCCTGACTTGTGTTCTCAGTACTTTTCTAAATCACAGAAAAAGAAATGCCAGTTCAACTATAAATTTTTTTTATTATTATATAGAAGAAAAATCCATAAAAGAGCACTGAAACCATTACGAAGACAGACCATTTCTTCTGTTAAGTATGATGACTTTAAATGGCAAAAGAACCTGTTTCCAGCAGTTAAAAACCACTTGGGAGAAGACTGATGGCTGAGAAAGCTTATAACATCTCCTCTGGTACACAAGGCAGAGCAAAAAAATAAAACAAACCATAAGCCAATAAAATTACGTAGAAGGGATAGTGGCAGGATAAATGACAAAATGTATGAGATCTAGTATGAGCAGCCGCTGCTGGGGCATTCAAATGAAATTTTCATCTACATGGAAAAATCCATTTAAAAATGCTGTCACTGAAGTACAGGTATTTGGTTAAAGGTAATATTGCATTGCTTTACCTTCCAAAGTCATAAATGTATAGACTAAAGTTTGAAACTAAAAAAAAAAAAATCACATTTTATAGTGTGTGTATTTTGTGAGCATGCTTGAATATGGCTGTGGAGTTTTTCTTTTTTGTTTGTTTTTAATTGTGTTTGGAACATAAGAATTGGATCAGACCACCCAGCTCAATATCCTATCTATAAGGACTGCATGCTTATGAAAAGGTATAAAACCTTGACAGATATAACACAATAAAATCAAAGCACATCTTCTTGATATATTTAAAAATTTTGTTTTTCAAGGAGAATTCCCAACCTAAACGTTGCTGAAAATTGGAAGATATGCTTTGATGCAAGGTCTTACACTTGAGAAGGAATAACCCCATGCAGCAGTACAGGCGGGGGACTGACCAGTTAGAAAGCAGCTTTTCAGCCAAGGACCTGGGTGCCCTGGTGGACAATAGGTTGAACAGGAGATAGCAATATGCCCTTGAAGGCCAACAGCATCCTGGGCTGCGTATGGAAGAGCGTTGCCAGAAGTCACGTGAGGGAGGCAACACTTCCCTTCTATCAGTACGGGTGAGGTCATACCTGGAGTGCTGGGTCCAGTTCTGGGCTCCCCAGTAAAAGAATGACATGGACACACTGGAGCAGGTCCAGCAAAAGGCCACAAAGATGATTAAGGGCTTGGGCCATCTGACATAGGGAAAGAAGCTGAGAGAGCTGGGACTGCTCAGCCTGGGAAAGAGAAGGCTCAGGGGAGATCGTGTCAATGTGTAGAAATACCTGACAGGTGGGTTTAAAGAAGATGGAAATAGTCTGTTCTCAGTGGTACCCACTGAAAGGGTAAGAGGCAATGGGCATTAATTGAAACACCAGAAATTCCATTTTAACATACTGTGACAGTGGTGAAACAGTGGAACAGGTTGCCCAGAGATGTTGCAGGACCACCAGCCTTGGAGATATTCTAAACCAGACTGGACACAGCCCTAAATAATGCTCTCTAATCAAACCCACTTTGAGCAGAGCAGCTGGACTACACAATCTTCAATCTCCTTTTCAATCCCTATTCTGTAATTCTGTAAAAACTACTAATAAGCTATACCATATTCCCAGGAACAAACTACAATACAGATAAAGTTGAAGGTTATCTGAAGGCAGTCTTTTATAGAACAGTAATTTTTAAAGACATTCAGAAAAATCAAAATATATTATCATAGTTGTGAAAATATGGTAGTAATAAGTAATTTTGTTTCTGAATTCTGCATTTCCTGCCCTATGTCATCCTTGCCTTTCTTGGAGGGTGCTCCCTGGATTCTCCCCCTTCAACTATAATTTCACAACTAATACTTCACTGTAAAAATCTCTAGTCTGAAAGAAGGCATGCTAACTAGTACTTGTGTACCTATGTAAACTGACTATCTCCTTGGTTTTGGTAGGTGGACTTCCTTTAATTACAGCAGTTCCTTCATGGGATATAAAACAGCTAGTATATAATTCTAGCTGCTAAAAAACCTTGTTAATTTTTATGCTGCGTCTCTAAATTTTTTCACCTGAAAATGATATAATTAAACCACCTATGAATTTCTCCGAGTTGCTAAAAACACCCATTATGAGGATAGCTTATTCTCATATTTCCAGTATTTTTCCTGAGTTCCTTTTAAGAACACAAAAATATGATGTTCCCTGTACTCCCGTTTTCTCAGTTGTCTCTTTTTTCCCAACTTCAGATCATACCTCTCCAATACACCCTTTATTATGATAAACCCAATTTAGTTTTCCAGTTTTCTGCAGTTCCCACTACACTCCCATAGACTATTCTTCCTTACTTTTGTAATGTACGTTCTTTCCAAAGCCAATCTGATGCTCTGTCCTCACTTCAGGGATGCCTGCAAATGCTCAGCTGACAGTGAAAGATGCAAGATACTATTCTTGGATATAGTAGTTGTAATAGTCTGTGGTGGGTTGACACCAGCCAGCAACTAAGCACTTACCCAGTTGCTCAATTCACTCCCCGCCTCCCACAAGCAGACCAATGCCTAGCCAGTCTCTGAGCAATGGCTACCTGCAAGACCAAGCTCCCACCCTGTGAGTTTTTATTGCTGAGCATGATATACAGTACGGAACATCCCTCTGGTCAATTCAGGTCAGCTGTCCCAGCTCCATTCATTCCCAGCCTCTTGCACACCCCTAGCCTACTCACTAGGGAGTGAGTTAAAAAAGAAAGCCCTGTTGCTGAGCAGTGCTTGCCCAGTGTCAGCCAAAACATGGGTGTGTTAGCAATGCTGTTTTAGTCACAAATCCAAAACACAGCACCACGTGGGCTGCTATGTAGAAAATTACCTGCATCCCAGCCAGTACATAGTCCTAGCAAAAGAAGATAAAATTTCATGCTATAAGCAGAAGTCCATCCACCATAGGAAAAAAAGACACCGGCGCATCCAAAGTAACCTATACTGCAATCTCAGTGATAGATGTTGTCATAGTTTAACCCCAGCCAGCAACTAAGCACCACGCAGCTGCTCGCTCACTCCCCCTGCCCCAGTGGGATTGGGGAGAGAATTGGAGGAGTGAGAAACACTCCTGGGTTGAGATAAGAACAGTTTAATAATTGAAATGAAGTAAAATAGTAGTAGTAGTAATAACAATAATAGTAATAATAATATACAAAGCAAGTGATGCACAATGCAATTGCTCACCACCTGCCGACCGATACCAGCCAGTTCCTGAGCAGCGATCACTGCCCCCCCGGCCAACTCCCCCCAGTTTATATACTGAGCATGACATCATATGGTATGGAATAGCCCTTTGGCCAGTTTGGATCAACTATTCTGGCTGTGCCCCCTCCCAGTTTCTTGTGCGCCTGGCAGAGCATGGGAAGCTGAAAAGTCCTGGACTAGCATAAGCAGTACTTAGCAACAACTAAAACATCAGTGTGTTATCAACAATGTTCTCATCCAAAACACAGCACTATGCCAGCTACTAGGAAGAAAATTAACTCTATCCCAGCCGAAACCAGGACACATGTTCAGGCAGCGTGCAATGGCTAACCAAACCTGAAATGCTTGCATCTATGCTGTCTATAAGGTATTCCAGTGATGTGACCCCAAAATGGCAGGCTAAACTGGTCTTTAGTAAAAGGTTTTCTTTTGGCTTGCAGTTACTGCCTTCTATAGATAAAGGCATGGCTGATTCAGGCCAGTGCAAAACATACAGCACAACATTTGTAGAGAGCTCAGCTATAGGGCGAGGTAAGGTCGGTCTTTCTCTCCCAGGAATCAATATTAAAAACATTAAGTGGGAAAAAACGAGGACTGGAACCTCTGTGGTAGCAGGACCTCCTTCATGCTAAATGAATATGTATAACAACAGAGAAACCCAAAGCAAAATTTTCATTAAATAATTCCTGTGTCATCATCATGGGGGACAGCCTCAAAACATTTAACATCAGAGCCTACATTACCAATTTGATTTATTCTTTATTATGCTTTGAGTAATGGCCTGAGCTCCAATGAGAACACTGATCAAACTGTGAGTGGCAATTACCATCAAGTGTGCCAGACAAGTAGACAAAGGCAAATGGCTAGCAAAATAAAAAAAGAACCCAAAAGCTACCTAGTCAGTGTTAGAACACAGGGGGCACTTGGAAGCTTCAGCCATGCAAAGCTTTGCATGCTACCTTTGCAGGCTGAACAAAGGACGTTGGTAATGAGCAGAGAGAACGTGCCTCTGCATGTGGTCTTTCTAAAGAATGAAGGCTTTTAGTTGTCCCACTGAAGGCAATGCTCATAGTGGTTTTGAAAAATATGAGATCTTCTGGATACAGAGTATTTATCAATACCCTGAGTTACACTTCTGATGCGTGGGACACTGAAAGCTATTACCTCAGGGCAGTCATGTTTCTCCCAGCAAGAAAACTCAGGGACTGAAGTATTCCTTATGATGTTTTCCACATGAAGAGCTTTTCAAAAGAGCACCTACAGCACTTTAGCTACCCAATGTACTTACAAATCACATGTAAGGTGATCGCTCATGGTAAAAGAGTTTCCCTTAGCTAAACATGAGCATCACTTGCCAGCCTAGAGGACTCAGAAGTTTTAAATTTCAGTAAGTGAAGGATTTTAATTTTGATCAGTGAAGAAAAAAAAAAAACATTAACAAGTAAGTGACATAATCCTACCACAGATTCTGCTGTTCCTATTTTATTAATTATAAATTGTTTTAAATGAACAAACCTAACAAACTTCTATTAACTTATAAACTAACAAAAAACTGAATTAACCGTATAACTACATGCTGCAGAAGCATGCCAACATAATCCTGTTGCAAATCCCCATCACTACTAATGTAGACTCTGCCTTCTTTTACCTTTGGATTATTAAATAGGGGTCAAAGATTTACAGGACATGTGCACTCTCCAGTGTTCACTATTGCAGAAGTCTTTTCCCTCACACACATCGAACATGCACAATTGGAAGGAAGAGGTTTGTTTCCAAAGAACTGTATATCATTTACTAAATAACAACCACACTTAAAAATAATAGAAAATAGGTCATTAATTAATAATTAACTCAATCAATTCTCCTTATTTAATTGAAAAAGGTTTGGTAGGAGGTAATTGGAGGACTACATAGTTTTTCGTGCTTCCATCGTAAGAATTCAAATCTGGTAGATACGGAGGAATAAATAAATACTGTCAGGCTCAATTCCTCCCCTCTCTCACCATACTCCTCTCCCCTCAAGAGGAGGAACTCTATGAACATGGCTTTTTTCTGTTCACAATAACATAAGGATGTTGAATTCCACAGGATGTGACATGAGAAAGGTTTCTTCAGTACATCCAGCCAATAGCACTATAAATGTTGTTGCAACAGTAGATGTACCAGCCAGTCATTCAAATGTTAGTGACCAAAAAGATCCATCAGTGGCATTAGACAACACTGTTCACGGGCTATGACAGTGTATTTAAAACAAAGATATGTGGACAGCAAGAGGTACAGCCTTGTTTCTGGCTCTGCAAGGAAGATGGAAAAGAAAACATGAAACTAGTAAAAGAATGGCATGTTTTCTAAAGGGGAAACTGAAATTGTTTAAAACCAGTTCTAAATAAAAAGTCTTCCTTCAATTTATAATGAATGAGATTTTAAAGAATTATATACAAACATTTTCAAAAAGCTTCTGCTACTCATAATGCTTTTTAATAAAGAGAAAAAGAAAGAGGGGATAAATCCAAATAGCATGTTGACCTGAGGAAAAATAATAATCAGGATTCATATCTTCTACCTTTAGAAAACAAGATAATTAATGCTCCTTCCATTGTCTTGCAATCATTAAAATCACACATTCTCTTAATTAACAATACACATAATGTAAGTACAATTAAGGGAACAAATTATTTCATATGTTGAAGCTACCTTATCATTAAAATGCAATTATATATAAGACGGTGTGTTTACAATGCAAACACAATGGAAAAGAATGAATGGGTGTTTATTATCTGTATTTCCTAAACCCACAAAGCTGTCTCTTGCTTATCAGATGTTTGTTCATCTCCCAGCTCCTGTAGGATTTAATTCATTCACCTGGATTTCACTGGAGTGCACTAGATGAAATTTTGGCTAATACGTACTGCTTTGAGGCAAATTTCAAGACACTGATTGATTTTGATGTCAGTATAGTATAAGCCATTTAAATTCTCTTTCCTAAATCTTTCTCTTACTAGTTTTGTAGGCCAGCAAAAATAGATACAATGCATTTTTATCATCTTTAGCATCCATTCAGCAAGTAAGAAAATAAGTATTATAAGAAAAAACATGTTCACCATGGTATTTTATGACAAAAAAAAAGTGACTTAATAATGTCAAAATATATATTATACAAATCTGAAAATAACAAGCCAATATTCTTTTTCTATCTGTAGCAGGCTCTGTGGCAATACAATCCTGAGGCTGATAATGATGAACATGTGACTTAGACTAGTATTTACAGCTTTCTGTAATTCCACAGAAACATAAATGCATTTAGAAGATTCACACAGAGCACTATAATAAATACTCCTTTTACAGCCTTACCTTACACAGGCCTAGAATAAATCTATTTTTCATTGCAGTTTAAATTATGATTCTACAAAATAGGTTATCTTCAGATATCTCTAATGCTAAGCAAGCACATTCTGTCTTTAAAATTAAACAGTCCCAATTTGCATATCTGAAGGAAAAGTATTTTACTCTCAAGAGTTTTTCAGGTATTTTCCTGCAGAAAGCCAAACTCTTTAACAGAGTGCTGTCCCTGTTGCTTGACGCCCACTACCATGAGGCGTTTCAGTGAACAAGTGTGAGGCTAACAAAGATTCTTCTGATTCAGAACGTACACACAAAAGATCTTCAGAATGTACACACAAAAGATCTTTTGACCTCACAATATTTAGGAGTTTTATTGATTTACGGCCAAAATAAGCCACTGGGGAAAAAAAAGGGAAAAAAAGAAAATTTGATAGCAGCATATGTATATAAGATAGCCAAAGAAAGAAAGGGTGGTTTTTTTCCTCTTTAAAGATTTCAGATACCTATTACTGCCATATTATCATATATCCACAAAAAAACAAAAAACAAAAACCACCAAAACATTTTTCCAGGAACAGTATGTGTTATAAATGTATTCTGTTAAATGAGGAAAATTTTTGTAAAGCTGCCTGTAGACCAACTCTGATCCCCTCCCACTGCTCACAGTCTATGCCTATTCCCAGTAACACTGTTTCTCTTTCTGTTTGTTATGGAAGCCAACACTGACTTAGTATCTTTGAATTTATTTTGGAGTATTGATACTTTTTAGGGACGAGGGATTGGTTATCAAAGGTAAAAATTTGGTATTTTGGCACGCTTTAATCCAGATAACAACACAGTGTCACTAACATTCAGAGAAAACTCAGTTTCTGAATAGACAGAATAGCAATATGTAAATGCTTTAGGCAGAGGCTCCGAAAATATGTATTATGCATATATTTTCTTGGCAGGCTGTAAAAACTCAGAACTCATGGATGTATTCGCTGTACTGAAATACTAGGTAAATTGCGTTGATGCTGTGTAATTCATCAGTCTGAAAGAAAAAGTATGTTACTGCTGTTTACTTAATTCCTTTGTTAATGTAAGTTACAGAGATTCAAAGAGCTTGGGCTTGAAAGGGAGGTGGTTAAGATCTCCAGTGTCACACCTTTATGAAAACTGGTCTTTCTCACATCCAATTAACTTATAAGATAATATCAATGGGTACACTTGTATTAGAGAAATAAAGCTGATCATTAAATTAAGAAAATTTTCTGTGGTTAGAACGTTAAAAATTTAATACTTTGACTACTGCTGTGAATTCCCTTTCTCCAGGATTTGTTCTCTGACGGCAACTTAGTCTTTCTATTTTAGAAGATTCAGTTCCTGTGCACCCCAATTTTCAGGCTGTACAAGAGTGGCTGAGACAGACTTCAGTGTTCTTTTATTAACTAATATTGGCTGATTGAGAGACTTCCTGCTTCTAAATAAGTACAAATCTGCTTTGAAGTTGAAAGTTGAACTGACAGTTTGAAAAATCTTTCTATACACAAGTTAGGAAATGTTTATATACTGCCACTTTTCTATTCTTATCTCCAACTTCTTGCCTAAAGTTTCCCTTTAATAATTAATAATAACTTTTTTTTTAATTAATTGAAAAGGACCTTCAAGTGAATAAATCTCATCCTAGAAGCATGCAATTAAAGGAATACCAGATCACTGTCTGTGAAGCTACTGAAGAAGAATTCTAGGGCAAGATACTTCCAAGTTAAGAATTACAAAAAAACAGATTCGGACCAGCCTGCAGCTTGCTGTGGAACTGAGTATTTTACCTTGATCACACAGGACCTAGTTTGTGTGAATGCACTCTAGGGAGCATTCTTTATATACTGAGAAATACTGGCTATGCAAAACCATAACTAGCTTCCCTACCAGCGGCGCTGGTGAGGCCGCACCTGGAATACTGTGTCCAGTTTTGGGCCCCTCACTACAAGAAAGACATTGAGGTGCTGGAGCGTGTTGAGAGAAGGGCAACAAGGCTGGTGAAGGGTCTGGAGAACAAGTCTTATGAGGAGCGGCTGAGGGAACTGGGGTTGTTTAGCCTGGAGAAGAGGAGGCTGAGGGGAGACCTTATCGCTCTCTACAACTACGTGAAAGGAGGTTGTAGTGAGGTGGGTGTTGGTCTCTTCTCCCATGTAGCTAGCGATAGGACAAGAGGAAATGGGCTTAAGCTGCGCCAGGGGAGGTTTAGACTGGAAATTAGGAAAAATTTCTTTACGGAAAGGGTGGTCAGGCATTGGAACAGGCTGCCCAGAGAGGTGGTGGAGTCACCATCCCTGGAGGCGTTTAAAAAACGGGTAGATGTGGCACTTCGGGATATGGTTTAGTCTGGTCTACCCTTGATTAGTCTAGAGTGGGCTTGGTAATGTTAGGTTAATGGTTGGACTGGATGATCTTAAAGGTCTTTTCCAACCTAGATGATTCTATGATTCTACATTTTCCCTTTGATTTCTACTGCATGCACACTGCTTTTCAGAGTGGGCAAGCTTGAAAAGGAAAGTTGACAGCACAGCCAATGCAGGACTGTCCTTCAAAATAACAGTTCCGAATTCATACTTATTCAAAATGAAAACAATCATCCACCACAAAATGCTATATTAACATTAAAACCAAACAGATACACCTGTGTTTTTTTGGATTAAACAGACTGTGGAAATACCTATATATTTTAAGTTTTGTCTGTAGTTACACAGCTAGTAACCAAAATAATTTTAAGTCACTGAAGCACAGCATACACATGAAGAAAAATGTAGTTCTAAATTGCAAAAATTGCTTAACATTCAAGTAAGCAAATCTGTAACTCTTTGGAACAATAAGAGTGCGTTATAAAAAAGTTAAAGCAACCTGTAAGTTAAACAGATCTGAAGTTCAGCAGTCAGCTCTGGGTGAGCCACACGTACAACGATACCTGACCAAATATCAAAGTATATGGCTGTATAGATCTATGAATGATTAAAAAACATGGGTTTGGCTGTATAATTGATATTGAGTCTAGCAGAAAGAAATGTTTCTAGACAAAAGTTTCACCAAAATTATTTGGTCACACAACTGTTCAGTTTTTCAATGTTGCAGTTATCATAAACATTTAAATATTTTATTTCTACATAGGAGCAAAGAGAAATGTAGATATTTTGCTATTTCTAATTTACTTTCTAAATTTTCAGATCTGTTAAGGATATGATAATATTTGATCTAACTGCTGCTAAATTTGATATTCTTGATGGAATTCAGTCAAGGAGCAAACCAACTACACAAGGCAAGGTTCACTTTACAGAACACAGATGTCTGCAGTGCAGCACTCACAGAAAAGTTCATGGAACTTGGTTTCAAAAGGTATTTAAAATGAACTGTATACCTCTCATATTCAGATAATATAGCCAGAGGTTTCTTGCAAGCCTTAATACTATAAACAATACAGTAAGTGTGACAAATTTCAGAATCATCCAGAATTCTGGATGATTCTAATAGGGAACTTTGAATAACTGTGTAATAATAAAAATTCTCCTTGTGCAGGCAGTTGAATTAGTCATAATGAAAAGCTTGTATGTGCCAATTCTCTATTATTTGCAAAAAACATTTGTACAGCAAGCCCCACATGCTCATGAAAAACCATTTAACCAGTAAGAAAACACAGTCTTACATTATTTGTGGTATACACAGGCCCATATTAAAATCCCTAGAATTGTATCTTCCTTTCTTTTACAGGAAAGGCAATGAAAGGCAGGGGGAAGGGAACAGGGCTTTTGAACAATCAAAAACACCCTGAATCTGTTAAAAATGAAGTTAAATATGAGGTCTTAGGTATCACTGAGGTTCCAAAAGTCCCTGCAGAACATGAAGCCTCTACTGAAAATTGTATTTAAATGTTTTAAAAATGTTTCCTTTATCTGACTGCTACTTAATTATTATCTACCACTTTTATGAGTAGGTTTCCACACTAAAAATACTACTTAATCTTTTCTTGAAATCTGGCTGTTTGACTGGATTTTCACTTGTTCTTTGACTTTGTCAGTGTCCAGCAGAAAATGTCATTACCACAGTGAACTCTGAAGCTCATCTTATCTGTGTAACAATATAGCTTCTTTCACATAGAATCATAGAATCGTTCAGGTTGGAAAAGACCTTTAAGATCATCCAGTCCAACCATTAACCTACACTACCAAGTCCACACTAAACCAATCAAGGGCAGACTAGACTAAACCATGTCCCAGAGAGCCACATCTACCCATTTTTTGAACACTTCCAGGGATGGGGACTCCACCACCTCTCTGGGCAGCCTGTTCCAATGCTTGATTACCCTTTCCATGAAGAAATTTGTCCTAATATCCAATCTAAACCTCCCCTGGCGCAGCTTGAGCCCATTTCCTCTCGTCCTATCGCTAACTACATGGGAGAAGAGACCAACACCCACCTCACTACACCCTCCTTTCAGGTAGTTGTAGAGAGCGATAAGGTCTCCCCTCAGCCTCCTCTTCTCCAGGCTAAACAACCCCAGTTCCCTCAGCCGCTCCTCATAAGACTTGTTCTCCAGACCCTTCACCAGCCTTGTTGCCCTTCTCTGAACACGCTCCAGCACCTCAATGTCTTTCTTGTAGTGAGGGGCCCAAAACTGGACACAGGATTCCAGGTGCGGCCTCACCAGCGCCGAGTACAGGGGAACAATCACCTCCCTGCTCCTGCTGGCCACACTATTCCTGATACAAGCCAGGATACTGTTGGCCTTCTTGGCCACCTGGGCACACTGCTGGCTCATGTTCAGCAGGCTGTCTACCAACACCCCCAGATCCTTTTCAGCCAGGCAGCTTTCCAGCCACTCCTCCCCAAGCCTGTAGCATTGCATGGGGTTGTTGTGACCGAAGTGCAGGACCCGGCACTTGGCCTTGTTACACCTCATACAGTTGGCCTCAGCCCATAGATCCAGCCTGTCCAGGTCCCTCTGCAGGGCCATCCTACCCTCCAGCAGATCAACACTCCCACCCAACTTGGTGTCGTCTGCAAACTTACTGAGGGTGCACTCAATCCCCTCATCCAGATCATTGATAAAGATATTTAACAAGGCTGGCCCCAAAACAGAGCCCTGGGGAACACCGCTCGTGACCGGCTGCCAACTGGACTTAATTCCATTTACCACTACTTTCTGCGCTGGGCCACCCAACCAGTTTTTACCCAGAGAAGACTACGCCCATCCAAGCCATGAGCTGCCAGCTTCCCAAGGAGAATATTATGGGAGACTGTGTCAAAGGCTTTGCTAAAGTCCAGGTAAATGACATCCACAGCCTTTCCATCATCTACCAGGTGGGTCTCCAGGTCATAAAAGGAGATCAGGTTGGTCAAGCAGGATCTGCCTTTCATGAACCCATGCTGACTGGGCCTGATCCCCTGGCTGACCTGCACTTGCCTGTGGAGTTCACTCAAGATGAACCTCTCCATAATCTTTCCCGGCACTGAGGTCAGGCTGACAGGCCTGTAGTTCCCTGGGTTCTCCTTCTGGCCCTTCTTGTAGATGGGCGTCACATTGGCAAGCCTCCAGTCATCAGGGACCTCCCCTGTTAACCAGGACTGCTGATAGATGATAGAAAGTGGCTTGGTGAGCTCCTCTGCCAGCTCCCTCAGTACTCTCGGGTGGATCCCATCTGGCCCCATAGACTTGTGAGCGTCCAGGTGGCATAGCATGTCGTTAACTGCTTCCTCCTGGACTATGAGGGCTCCATTCTGGTCCCCATCCCTATCTTTTAGCTCAGGGGCCTGAGTACCCTGGGGATGACTGGTCTGGCTGTTAAACACAGAGGCAAAGAAGGCGTTAAGTACCTCAGCCTTTTCCTTGTCCTCGGTGACAATGTTCCCCCCAACATCCAGCAAAGGATGGAGATCCTCCTTGGCTCTCCTTTTATTGCTGATGTACTTATAAAAGCATTTTTTTATTATCTTTTACAGCATTGGCCAGATTAACTTCTTGCTGGGCTTTTGCTTTTCTAATTTCCTCCCTGCAGGACCTAACAAGATCCCTGTACTCCTCCTGACTTGCCCACCCCCTCTTCCAAAGGCGGTAGACTCTCCCTTTTTCCCCTGAGTCCCCGCAAAAGCTCCCTATTCAGCCAGGCCGGTCATTTTCCCCGCCGGTTGGTCTTACGGCACATGGGGACAGCCCGCTCCTGCGCCCTTAAGACTTCCTTCTTGAAGAAGGCCCAGCCTTCCTGGACCCCTTTGACTTTCAGGACTGCCTCCCAAGGGACTTTCCCAACCAGGGTCCTGAAGAGGCCAAAGCCTGCCCTCTGGAAGTCCATCGTAACAGTTTTGCTGCCCCTCCGCTTGGCATCGCCCAGAATCGAGAACTCTATCAGGACGACCTCCGACCACAACATCTCCCACAAGCCCTTCTCTGTCAGTAAACAGCACGTCCCCTGGTAGGCTCGCTTACCAGCTGCGTCACAGAGTTATCCTCCACACACTCTAGGAACTTTTGAGACTGCTGCCTCTCTGCTGCGTTGTATTTCCAGCAGATATCCAGCAAGTTAAAGTCGCCCACAAGAACAAGGGCTAGTGATTGCGAGACTTCTGCCAGCCACTTGCAGAACGCTTCATCTATCTCTACATCCTGGTTGGATGGTCTATAGCAGACTCCCAACAGGACATGATTACAGATGAGCTTGTTACGTTGCTCATATGTGTAGTTACGGGTAGTTCTGTTGTTTCACAGGGTATAGGCCCTGTTAAAAATACTGTAAGCATTCAACACATGATCCACATTATTTGTGTACCAGTCGCTGTCTTACAGCGTGGGAGTCAACCACTTATACAATCAGATTGAGTAATTCATTTCTGCCTATACCTTAAAAAGGGTTCCTGATATCATTGTAGGAGAAATCTGTCCTTTTACCTTATAAAGGTAGAACACAATTTAAAAGTGAACTATTATTTTAAACTGTAAAACATCTCACTTTCCCTTATCCCTAATTAAATCAATGGAAGTTTTGTCAAGCTTTTTATGGAGTCAATATAATCAAATTTCCTCTTAGGACTTCTCATTCCTATCCAACTAGTGATTTCCTCCAAAACAGCATTTATAACTCCTGATTTATATGACAAAATCATGTATCTCCCAACTCCAAATTCCGCCCCTGTTCACCTCCTCCATGGTCATCTTTATCAGCAAATTATACTGTATCTTATGGTTATTCATACCTAGCATGACATAATTTTACTGTGATATCAAAGTGCAAATACAGCTGCAGAAAACTAATGTTGCAGCACTTAATCAATTGGGCTATATCTTGCCCAAGTAAGGTTATCAAAGTTTTCCATACTATGAAATACAATCCAGAAGATCTTTTATTTCAATTGCACAAAGTATGTTCATAAAAAAATATGATTTCAGGGATTTATATATTCAACTTCAGAAAACAGAAAAAATGCAGAAATTAATTTCTGTGTTAAAATATTATAAAGGACTTAATATTACAAAACACAAGCATGACAGTGTGAGCATATTTTAAGTGTTTCTTCAGGTTCTAGAAATATTTGGAATCAAATGGTACTCTCCTCAAAATAAGTTCTGGTGAAATTGGTGATAATTAAAACAATACAAAGAATTTTAAGTACAGAGAGACTAGACAAACCAAACTGATATAAACATGGTAAAAAATACTTTGTTTATTTTAGTATTTCAGTATGATTTTTGTTTCATGCACTACAGTGGATGTACCACAAGTTCTTTTCAATCAACTAGGCAAAATAACAACATGCAATTTCTATTACTGCTTATCATATTACAATGTATCCATTTACAGGTAATAAGATTAGATTCATTGCTATTCTCATTTTGTAGGCCATTTTTCATTTAATCTTCTTATGTTAAAAAAATGGGGAATTTCACCTTCATACATAATAAAAACTAAACAATGTTATCTTATCAGAAGCAACACATCCAAGCATGTTATATCCTATTTAGTTAATGTGACCAGAGAATAAAAAATGAGCATCTTACCTCAGACCAAAGGTATGTGATTGTTCATAACTGAATAAGGAATGAATTTTAGCCTCTGAATTCAAAATTATAAGCCTGTCAATGATATCCTGCCAAAGGAAGACAAATGTAAAAAACTCATGTATGATTTTATATTTTATGCACACAGTAGTTTCATAGGGATGTTTACTGTAAAATGAAACTTATTATTAAAATGCACATTGAAATTATTTCTGTAAGAAGAGGTGCTTTCCACCATAAAAGTCAATGGCAAAAAGAAACCATACAGAAAGGAGGGGGGGCGGGGGTGGTTGGTGGTGTGGAAATCTCAGTTAAAAAAAAAAAAAAAAAACACTAAACATATAAAAAGATTGTACCATATCAAGTACCCTAGTTCTTATTTAGTACTAAATCACAACAAAAATGTTAAACTGTTTTTTATATGTTTGAAATGTGTATACATCTATTTTAATGAAAAGAACAGCAAATCCTTTAGTGTAATACTCTTTCTAACACTGGTTAGTACAACATGCTTCAAAACATGGCCATTTATTCTCAGTGTAGCAAGGCTTGGCTTGCACGCTGAGGCTTACATGTTTCATCCTACAGCATCTCATATAATAGACAACGACCTGTGGCTGCTTCCCACTTCTTCCACAAATCCAACCTCATTATCGTCCCTTCTGGTTCACTGCATATCCAAACTGCTTCTGAAGAAATAACTTCATTAAAAGACTAAGAAATGCATAAAAACATTCACTGAAGTTATCGTCTCAGAGACAGATTGCTGTGCTATGGTCAGAAGAAACAAACTGCGAAGTTCTTACAGGCTTTCTTTAATCTGGATTAAATCCAAACTTTCATTTTCTCCACATTTAAGAAGTATAGTCTCAGAGACAGCAGAGTGAATTATTATTCAACTGGTTAGATCATTGAGTCATTTCAATATGATAGGAGAGAAAAGTTAGAATCCATACTTTCACAAAATCAACCAAAGCTCTGGTTTTCAACAGTGACAAAAGTAAACACCACAAGTAAAACTCCCAGTAGTAGAAAAAAAATCTAGAACTTGCCAAAGTAAACTGTCTTCATAATATGCATTCTTATTTAAAATACAGTTAAACCATATTTTCCCTATTAGATTTTTTTGGGCAGTAGGGGAAAGGGCTGTGAAGAATGCACTTTTTCCACACAGTATATCCACAATAAAATTCACAATAAAACAATTCAACTCAGACCTCAAGGCTGTTCATAAAATCGGTAATGCAAGCAATTGATTTGTTTGGGTTTTAAGGCATTTTAGACATTTGTACATGTAAAGAGTTAAATGCCATGGGATATTTCTCTGGCAACAGCCTCCTCTCATCTATACATCAAAGCTTGGAGCCTGCAAATGGGTAGAAAAAGCAGGCACAGAGAGAGGACTACTGAGAAAGCAGACCAAGTTCTGATTTGGGATATTGCGAAGGAAGATAATGAACGAGGTCCAACACAAGGTCCGATCAGAAAAATGTGCAGATAGATTTGCACTGCTTAAACACAGAGCATAGCTTAAATATTACAGGTAGAATGTCATGTGCTTTGAATACCTAAGATACACCACCTAAATATAAGATTGTCCATAATCACTGCAAAAAAGAACAAACAAACAAAAAAATCACCCGCTTTAACATGTCTTTCAAAGCTACAGATCTGGAGGGTATCTTCCAAGCTAGATTCCCTTGCATATATGTACTGTAGAACCTTTCAAAGAAAGAGTAGAGGCAGACAGAAGGACCTTGATTCATCTGCTCCATTTTCTAAAATATTTTTATATGGCAAACAGAGTAAAAAAAAAATCTGGCGTGTATTAAGAAAAATTTTCCTATGGGTACAAAATAAAAACCTGATTAGTCAACAGTTACAAGCAGTAAAAGCCCAACTGATAACCTGTTCAGTCCAATGATGCAACTAGCTAGCCAAAAATACAAAGGAGGAAAAAATGTTTAAATCCTGTGTATTTAAGAAATAAAGGACATACAAAGATGATTAAGTTCTGTGCATTATCAAATATAGTTCAGCATAAATATTACAAGTTAGATTCTGTAGCAATGTGACACGATTCAGAAATATAGAAAAACGAAGCACACAAAGCAATTAGGTCTTCAGATCTTCTAGTGGCACCAAAATTGCTTTTACTTTGCTTTCTAACCACAGTTACATATCATCAGATCTTTTTATCTTCAGCTTTCTGCAATCACTGCCCAAAAACATGGTTATAACAAATCTGTATGTCTGCTTAACCCCAGAAGTTTTCTGAGTACTTAGACTTAGCCATTATATGTTAAATTAACGTTAGATGAACTGACTATTTCCCTTCTTTTAACTACGTAATCTTGGATGTCTAGTTTAGGCTTACAAAACCCACTGTTGCACAGTAGTTAAGCAAGACAAATCCCATCCAAAACATCTGTAACTGTGCAGGGAACTTTCAACAATTGTATCAGTATTGCTATTTCTGGAAACCTAGAGAATTCCATGAAAATGCTGAAGTGCCTCAAATGCCAAGACAACATAGGCTTTCAAAAGTCACAAAAATCATTACTTAAGATTCACCCAATCTGAAAGTTCTCAAGTATGTATCACCTTCAACACACATCTATCTCCTCTGCTCCCAGTGCCTCAGAAAACTTGATGACTAAACAGAACTATCCATCGGTGGACATACCAACATCGAGTAGATTGGAAAAATGAAATTTATCATCCTATTTCCTTCTGAAATCATCACAACAGTATTACAAAAAAGAACTACAAAAAACCCTTCCAAACATAACACACACTATTATGATATACTCTGTCTAAACAACTTAAACTACCACCAATCCAGAGCATGTGCTAAACAAACACTTTAACAGAACAGCAATTCAAAGTGCTAGCTCATTAGAAAAAAAAAAAATAAAATCAGACTTTAACTGCCACTCAAGGTCACATTAAATTTGCCTGTGCTTTGTAGATGATAAAAAAAACCCTAATGTATTGCAGTTGGATGAACCAATACAAAATAACACTAAATACAGAAATGGTAATACTATTTTTCTTAGGACTGAAATATGCCTTAATCAGTAACTTTCCAATTAGTGATTTTTTCTGTGTGTGAATCATCTGTGCTATTAAGAAAGTCTGGGGGGTTTTGTTTGATTTGTTTTCTTTTTTTTTATTTTTGTTTAAATCCACAGATAGTGTGACAAAGCAGTATTATATAAAATACAAGTATAGATATTTTCCAGCATTTTGCAGCATGTAACTGCATGCACATACAGAGATGTTTATGTAAGCCACTTTGTTTTCATGGAAAAACACAATTCTAACACAAGCCAGGAAAGATGATCTTTAAATTAGGCATCAAATTTTATATTATCTTTAGGATTTCAAAATGAAAATTTAGGTTAACATGAAGTGATATGTGCATATACTGCCCTCATGCTGCATATAATACAAAATGCAGAAAATTTCAAAGTCTTTCAGTACGAAGAAAAAACTTATTCTGTTATTACAGTAACATTTTCTCTGGGAAAATGTCTTCACAGAAGTATTTATTTTCCTTTCAAAATAAAAGCTATACTTACAATAATATCTGTAGGTACTTCGCGGAGTGAATACATTGGTTTATTTGGTATATCTTGTTTACTCAGGAGCTCAAAAACTGCAGGGTAAGTGAGCAAGTTTATCAGAGACAGAAAACACTAGAGAAAGAAAAAAAGGGGGGACAAGAGGGAATGTTAATCAGTTAACTATAACCAAGTCAATGTTAACAATTACTTGCCATTTACTTCAAGTTTGTTCTTATCCTTCTTTGTAGGCTGAACTTGACATAGAGCTGCTCAAAATAAGACTGCAAACCCTGGCAGGTGCCTATATAATCTAAAAGTGCAGGAGTGTCTGTGAAATGTGTATTATCTATCGAATTGTACAAGCAATTTTGAAAAATATAATATTTTCATTATCACATAATTCTAAAATCTAGAGACACAGCATACTCTAAAACACGTCACTCTCCCTGATCTTACTACAGTAATCAGAGACGTGAACTGATAGCCAGGATTTTAAGACTTTCACTTTTGTCATGATTGTTATTTATTATTTTATATTGCCTTTAATGGATCTTTGGCATTGTGACCTGCCATGCAACACAGGAATCCTTTCAATCAGTCATCATTTGACTAGTATATTATACTAATTTTGCCCCACATGCCAAGAAGCAGGTATAGTCACAATAAAAATTTACAGAAAGTTATGTATCATCCTATCTGAAATACAGCACTGTTTTTTTCCATGGCAATACAGAATATTAAGTAATTTCTCACCTTCTGACAGCTTTGGTCAATAGGGTCAACTGGAGTAGATTTGGGTTGGGTTATTCTCAAATCATCTTTTCCACACTCCAAAAGAGCCCATAATTCAGTTACAAGTGCCTTTATAAAGCCTAAAACAAATTTTTGTTCTAATCATGAGAATAGCAAGAATACCAAACAATTTTCGTATTAAAAGCCATTTTATACCACATTTCTAACTCAGATTCTCAAAATTCTCTACATTGTGGACTAAAATTTCACAAGACAGACTGCCTGAGGGTTACTCTCCCTGCTATTCTCAATCCTTTAGTCATAGAATAGAATCATAAAATCGTTTAGGTTGGAAAAGACCTTTAAGATCATCCAGTTCAACCATTAGCCTAACACTACCAAGTCCACCACTAAACCAATTAAGGGTAGAGTAGCAGTTTCATGTTTCCTGGCTTGGTGGCTAGATTATTTTTTAATGAAAGTAAAAACTAGGAATCATTCAAGTTGGAAAGGATCTCTAAGATCATCAGTCCAACCATCAACCCAACACCACCATGCCCACTAAACCATGTCCCAAAGTGCCACATCTACCTGTTTTTTGAACACTTCCAGGGATGGGGACTCCACCACCTCTCTGGGCAGCCTGTTCCAATGCTTGACTACCCTTTCCGTGAAGAAATTTTTCCTAATATCCAACCTAAACCTCCCCTGGCACAGCTTGAGCCCATTTCCTCTCGTCCTATCACTTGTTACTTGGGAAAAGAGACCAACACCCACCTCACTACAACCTCCTTTCACGTAGTTGTAGAGAGCGATAAGGTCTCCCCTCAGCCTCCTCTTCTCCAGGCTAAACAACCCCAGTTCCCTCAGCCGCTCCTCATAAGGCCTGTGCTCCAGACCCTTCACCAGCCTTGTTGCCCTTCTCTGAACACGCTCCAGCACCTCAATGTCTTTCTTGTAGTGAGGGGCCCAAAACTGGACACAGTATTCCAGGTGCGGCCTCACCAGCGCCGAGTACAGGGGAACAATCACCACCTCCCTGCTCCTGCTGGCCACATTATTCCTGATACAAGCCAGGATGCTGTTGACCTTCTTGGCCACCTGGGCACACTGCTGACAAACTACCTTTCTAGAGTGGTCTGCTTATATTCAATCTAAAATCTACAGCAACAGTTTGCAAACACTGTTATAGTAGAGTAGGATGATATTTATCTATCTTCCATGTAAATGAGTTGCTGACCTTTTTTAACAAGTTATCTGCTACAGATCAAGGCTTAGCTGGTATTGGCTTTACGGTTTTAAAAACACAGATTTACTATAACTCATTAATAAATGAAAACATACCACAATGAAAAGTTAAGGACTGAAAAAAGCTTTTTAAGAGAAGCACTACTAGCTGACTTTAAAATGTTAAATATTTAAAATAGAAGAGGAAAGATAGCCATCTAACTCTGAAATCTCCAAATGTAAGTTACAGGCTTAATATAAACTTCACACACATTACACAACCTCCTCTCAGGGTTGAAAAATCACTGCTGATTATTTTTGGTCTAATGTTTGTCTTTGATGCCAAGGGCCATAAGAAACAACTTGGCTGAAAACCTTAAACAGGACAGATGGGTTACTCCTCAGGTAGATCTGCTCCCTGATTTCTGAAAGATCCCAGAGGCGTAAATAATAAGCAACTAACAATCAGTTTCCTTGACTGGCAGAATTTGCCTGCCTTTCTGACAGTCTTCCAGTCAAGTCATTTTTATTACACACCAGACTCTTTGAGATACTCAGAGAGAATATTTGTAACTTTTGTACCTCATGGACTTCCTTAGCAACTTAAGACGGTAGCTTTATTTTATTGATAAAATGCTAGTTTTAACATAATGACTACCTAGACCGCTGGGTAGTATGGCAACAGTTGAGTTATCTGAAAATGAATCTGAAGGGACTTTGTGGTATGGGTTGACATATGAGAAGAATCGTCAATTCAGACAATTTCAATTCCATCTCACTATTGTATAAGAGTGCCAATGACATTCACACCTTTACAGTTTCTCAACCTTTGAGCAGTCAGTAACCATGAAAAAGTACATACAAATTACAGAAATCAACAGTTATTAATTCTGATCTGTAGATCTATAAGAAGCACCTGCAAATTGATAGCAACTTATTTTTTAACAGATATAAAAATCTTCATGCACATACAGGAAATTCTGGAAACCCAAACCAATGAAGTAAAGATTTTGCATAATGTAAGGAAAAAAAACCTCAACCCTGCATCAAGATAAGGGAATGACTTAAAAGTTGGAAAGAATAAATTTCCATCAAGAAGAAATCAATAGACATTTAAGCAGTCTTTGCTAATACTGTGTAATTATTCTACTCAGATCATCTTTTTTAATATCTTTCTTAGGGTCTTTTTCTAATATGCAAGACTATAGCACATAACTATTTATAACAATATTATTCTTCAGTTTACCTGAACTCTGTAGAGCTACTGCACCTGTTGGTGTTGTTGCCATTTGTGTAACAATCACTCTATTACCAAACTCTTCATACTCGTTTGTCTGTTAGTAACAAATATAAAAGCACTGTGTTAGTTATTCAGAGGGCATGAAACTCTCAAATGATCTCTTAAATATTGATCTTTCCTACACTTGTTCACAGAATTTAATCCACCGCATGGTTAGACTTGAACAGTTCATAGATATTATCCTCTACAGACTTACTGGGGTCAGATTCCAAACCAACCATCTTTATCAAGTATCTTATCAAAATTTAAATGCAAAATACTATGGTTGAGACATGTAACATCAGCAAAAAATAAAAACATTAGAATGATAATGTTTTTTGCACAGATTCATTAGGATGTCTGTAACATTATGGTTTTTCTCTTAAAATGTGTATTATCCAATTTTTGGTTACATTTCAAGTATTGTCTAGCATATATCTAGGTTTCAACACCACCTACCAACTTGGTCTGGAAAAATTTGCACTTAGAAGAAAAAAAGAAAAATATTTTGCTTAGCATTTCAAACTTTACAGCAAAAAGTCAGAAAAACTAAATATATGCCTGACATTCTGAAGATGAGTAACATCCAACAAACTTAAATCAGGTGTGGCACCAATATCAAAGATGATATTTTAAATTCATTTTTGCAAAAATTAAGTGACAAAATGGTTTCTGGATTTATTTTCTTATTACTTTTTTTCTTCTTTATTTTATTATAACCATTAAAAGAAAGAAAAACTGTACAGACTCTGTAATGCTTACCTGGAGTTTTTTTGATAAACTGCTGAACATAAAGTTCACACAGTCATTCATGGCACCTGAACTATGAAGCAGAAATAGTCCTTTGGGTGTGGCAGAAAAATTTAGCAAGGCATCTAACAAAGTCTCTTCCCATAACAAACTGCAAGAGTAACAAAATAATAATTAAAAAATATATGTAAAAAGCACAGGAAAAAAGAAAAACTACAATTTCTAACTTTGAAAAACAACACCACTTCATTCACTGGACTATGTTTACTCTATATGTTTACTCTATGTTAGTTTAAAAAAAAGCATTTGAGAAAGTTATAATATGTATTAGACTGTATTTTGTACAAACATTCAATCTCATCCTGGCAAAACTGAGGTTAGGTAGGAACACAGAAGAGAAAGACAAAATAATGGGGAACCCAAAAGACCCATGCCATCCTTAAACGTACTTACAACTTACTATCTGACTCTAGACAAGTCTTTTAAGGTATTAATGTGGCAGTTACAAATTGGCAAAGCAGGCACAGAATTTCTCACCAATGTAAAAACACTATGAAGAACTAATAAAATCTGACGTTTGAGGAGATAAAGGCTCCTGCTAGAAATTAGTATAGAATTATGAAAATAAGGTGCTATATATACACAATTTCACATCGTAACAGCAGAAATGGAAAATATGTTCTACAGACATGGCAGGAAGAACAGCCATTGCAAGAATAAAGTATGATGATACCCTCTGCCCTACAAAATATTCTATGACCTAAAAAGAACAGTGAAGCAATTACAGCACCTTTCACTAGGTACCATCCTTGCAGGTATCAGTAGACTCTTGTGATTCTGCTTCTCTAAAAGCATTTGCTTCCTGGATTGTCATCTGTAGTTCTCCTTTCCCATTTTTGACTCCTATCACCAGCAAGCAGCATGTAGCTTTCCTCATAGCAGTCAACCATTACCCCAACCTTTAATCATTTCTCCTGCAGAATCCCTGCAATGTCACGTTTGGAAGCAAAAATTTCACCCAGAAATGTATCAGCATGTCTTTTTCCATAGTTAAATGGAAAATCTAGATGCTAGGAGGAAATTGGAGCTTGTGTCAATGGTAGTGATTAGTGACAACCTCCTCAGTCGGAGCTCTGCATCCCTAGATTTCTTTTTACCACTAGATTTGAATTGCTACAACCAGTTCACGTGCCATCACTACAGACTAGAGTAACAACTGTTGAGGTATCTTTGCAAATTATACATGAAATCTATGGTATAGTATAAACAAGGATCTACTTAATTAACTAGGTTCTGCACTAACACTAACATCACCCTGAATTTTCAGGCTCCCAACTATTTGTGTATTTCTCACCTTGATGCATACAAACATCTATAAAGGGACATTAAATTTTAGCATAAAAGGAAGGATGCCTTTCACTTAATATGTACCAGGTTTTCAGCCAGAATGCTGCCAATCTTGCTACATAGTATTTTGAAGGTGTAGATACCATTCAGCAGAACAGCATTTTAAATTAACACCACGTCAAAGCCATAAGATAAACTCTGACAGCAATTTTGGTTTATGCTTTCTAATTCACATTTTCCTCAAACCAATTTCTGTAGTCAGAAAGAATAAACTATAAGTCAATTTCACATAGAATACACACAAGTCTGTAAGCCAAGAAAGTCCTGAAAGGTCAAGAACAATTTTGTAACTCTACTGAGAGCTATGCTAGGATAACTTCACTCCCTCTATCTACCCCTATATTTTTGGCAAAAAAAATACAGGGTTATAAGGTGCCTCAATTGTGGATAAAGCAGCAGTGTGTGTTCATACTTGTGCATGTGCAAAAATTAAGCATCAACTTACATGTTTTTTGACTCTAGACTTATTGATGAAGTTGAGTCTGCGCCAGTTACAGGAGTGGGTATTCTTTCTGAAAGCAAACTCGTCTGTGAAATAAAAAAAAAACAAAACACCAAAACTCATTACTGTTTATTTACACCATTTTTGAAATCCAGATCTTGCTCATTCTCTTGTTATAGATCAAAAAAATAATGGTGATCAGGTTGTAGTCCAGCCTTTAGCACAGAATACACTATTCCATTACATTTTTTCTTCCAGGAAAGCTTATTTTTTATTTTTACCTTGGGTACAAACCATTTTAAAGGTAGTACATTTTAAAAATTTTTATTACAATTCTTAAAATAAAAAACTCTTTCTTTATACTTTTTAACTGGAGACTCCCAAAGCAAAAAATTGGCATAAAAAATTTAAAAAAAAATATCCAAAAGCAACTCTTTATTCCACTTCTGTCACAGGTAATGGAAATAACAGCCTCTGGAGTCAACAACTCAATACCAAATTTATTAAGTAATTCTGCCAATTTTAATTTTATTCATGTATAAATTATATAAATTTATCTATATCAGTATGCATATAATTACAGCTACAGGCACAGATAAATATATATACATGTTTTTATATTTGACGGAGTTTCTAATTTAAGTGATATTTGAAAACAACTGGTGTGAAAAACACTGTATATTTAAGATGAATGATTTAAGCTGGTTTATGTTTCTAGGGATAAAAAGCATATTACACCATTCTAATGTAAGTAAGGAGTCATTCATTTACTCTCTTATAAATGTGATCTAATAAATCCACAAAAGATTCCTCTATTCAACAAGTCAGTTGTCCTGGATATGTTCATTCCCATTTTATTATCATCTGTACAAATTCCGTCCCATTCTAGCAGAATCCGCCATGAAAAAAAAATGTTTCTCCATTAGTCTTAAAACTCCAGGAGACGTGTAAAATACGAGGAAACAAATTACCAGTCTATCTGTTAAAAAATTGTTGCTACTGCTTGCATAAAGTCCACCAAAGTCCACCATTTTTGCTACACTATAAATGGTAGAATATTTTATAAACTGCAGATGTTTTAAAATTGAACAATGACAGAAAATATAAAAAGCAATCAAGATGGCAGAGTTGAAAATGTGACTTTCCTGTACTAACTTGTCAGTTCTGAAGTCCTTGAATATATAGATTCCACTTCAGCCTCAATTTGACCTCCAAAGAGACGTTAAGAAATGGCACTTTGTCAGTTAAATGTTTCATGATTTTTTTTAAATTCAACACATTTAGCCTACTTATCTTGTATGTGTCAAAACAATTTGTCTAAATGATGTTCTATACCATAATAAAGGATTTTAATGCGGGAAGAAGTCTTTGCATGTGCAAATGCTGTGGTGCATAGAGCAAATAACTGGAAATGCCCATCAAAAGCATGTAACAGTCTGCCTACGATAAACATTAAATAGAGTAACGGGTTGGTTCAAGTAAGACTGACTATTTACACAATAGGAAAGCACAAAAAGACAGACAGATTGTTGAGTTATGTAAATTACAGCATGATTCAAGAGAACTAAACTCCTTAATTCAATAAAATCCTTCTCAGCGCAAGGAAGAGCCTAAGTTTCAAAACCAACATTCTCTGATGAGAAAGAGTTTACTGTGATATAATTATGATTGTAAGTAATAATATATTTTATTTTCAATGAAAACGTATGCTTTCATGATAATATTCACATATAAAAGCAGTGAGAAATACCCACAGCTGGTGATTTAAGTCTCTCTCCTATTCATGTTCTATCTTTCTGACGTTTTTCTGCCTCAGTTTAGACTGTGACTGTATTTTTAAAATTTCTAATCATAATAAAAGCATACAGCATTTGACAGGAAGAATAGCTATTCCATTCTCTTTCCCTTGCAATTCAATCTCTCTCCCACTTCCTCACCTCCAAAAAGAATCTTTAGGTTTTTAGCCAATTTTTTCTTCTAGCTTGATCTGATCCTTCTCTAAGAAAATATTTTACAGTCACTGGAGGAAAAGAGATGGTTACATTTTTCAGTATGAAGTGAAACAACACAGCTAAATTTTGGTTTTCCACTAAGAGTTCTAATATCTATAGTTTAAATATGCTTTCAGTTTAGCTGGAAGCCAAAGTTGAAGCTTTGTATGCTACCCTTACTTAAATGCTGCTGACGTTATTTTAACGATTCAAGTGTTTGCTTGAATTTTACTTCACTGTGAACTTTTTGAAAACTGCTCTTGCAGCATCTGCTGCCATTTTCCCATCTTAACTAAAATTTTATAGTAATAGATAAGAATTTTCACACTGCATATAGCTATCAGAACAATGAAAAGAGAATTAGTGAATAAAGCAGAGATCCATATACCTTGTTCAGTAAATTTGTAACAGAAAGCAGAATATGCAGAACTGTTGGACCCAAGCTCTTTCATGCAGAAAAAGCATTACACTAGCAATCAAACCGAAGTTGAAGTACAGACTCCACACTTTGAAGATATCCAAGTACACAGGTAAGACAAGAACTCCTGCCTGGAACTTCTCATTATGGTCTCTTGAGAATATTTCAGTGGCATCTAACCATGTAAGTCAAATATTTGGAATCTCCTTTTTTTCTCCATATATCCCACCAAAACTAACTGGTTTAACCTAAAAATTACTAAGACCACATCTCAGGAGTTTTTCCTTTCAAAATATCCCAAAACAAGAGTGAAGACCAGATCTGTGATGGACACTGGCTATCATGACATCAGGTGACCTCTAGCATCAAGGACAATGTTTAGAAAGGAGTTACCTATGAATGATAGGTCTATCCATGCATCTTGAAAGTTCCTGATTTAATCTTAAGGCACAGAAGTCTCAAACTAAGCTTCTGCTAGGTTCACATAGCGAAGGAAAATTTTAAAAGTAAAACTTCATTTTTAGAACAATTCCAAGCATTATTTCTCTACTTAAATATACGCAACCTGAAGCAAAGAACAACTGTTACATAAGCTGAACCTCTTACAGTAAGATTTTTTTCCAATCTTCCCAATCCAAAACAAGATTTACCTTTTTCCAGGCCTCTCCAATAGATTCATGCAAGCCATAAGGAATTAGCACCTGCAGGCCTTCACAAGTTCTGTACATCTGACGACATACAAAAATGAACGCTCCTTTAACAACTGGCAAATTCTCGGATCCAGATAAAAGAGCAATGTCATCACGAAGAAGTTTCTTTGTAAACTGAACAATTACATGAACAGCTGTAGGACTAGAAATAAAATAACAGTTTTAAAATGTTGTTTTGTAGTCATCAATAAACCTTGAAACAAATCCTTTGACTAAACTTATTTAAATTTTTCTAGGGGAAAAGAAATTACCGAAAGAAACTACAACCCGCTATGGAAGGTCCAACTATATTATAACTTTTAACACCAGTCAGAAGAAATGTACAGCAAGTGATTTTACTTTGGCTACAGGTCTACTATAAAGCACAAATGCATCGATTGTTTTCCATCCAGCCCACATAGCCATGAAATACACAGACTGTACGTTTTATAGAAGTCCAGTTGAGAAGAGTAACAAGACAATCATTTTAGCTTCTGCTTAATCAGTGTTAAGGATATCACTAAAAGGCAAAATTTGTCCTTGTTCTTCCTTTTTCCTATCTGAAATCTCCTTCTGAAGTCTTCCAGGATTGCAATGCAAAGGACAACTCTTTCTCCAAAATACCATCTTTTACTTCCAACCTCACTTAAGAACATACACAACTTCTGAGATTCCTTCACTTAGGAGACATACATTCCATATATTTTCATGACCTGCAGCTTAGCTATTTTTAAAAGCTAATCTCAATTTTACTGCCCAGTTTCAAGTTTTAGCATCAGCTAACAAAATACTACCAACAGGATCACACAGATCCTAAATTAGGTACAGTGTTACGAACGTCAGCTTCTGATACAAGATCTGTATCTACTACATGTATTGAAAAGTGAATGCTACATTAAATCTATTCTTTCAATAAGTTAGGTTGATTTTTAATATTTATCCTAAAAACAAACAAACAAAAAACAGAGAAGAAAGGCCTTTGGCCTGAACAGCAGCACTATGAATATAACGGAACTACATTCAGAGAAAGGAAAGCTCTCACATGGATAAGAAAAACAAGTAAACCATGGAAATCTCCCTTAATAAAAGTGTTGCTATAAATTGTCATTTCACATGCTTATAAACATAAATGTCTCCCTAATACATTATCTAAAACACTTACTACTTTACTTGATGATCAGATATTTTACTCCAAACATAAACAAATCACGTTATAGATAAATGAAAAAACAGAAAATGAGTCTCATAAGACTAATGTAATTCATTAAAGTACTCACTAATGCTATTCATTAATGCGCTCTTACCTATCTTCTTTGGCAGTTTTTTCATTTTCTCCATATAGAAGAAGAGAAAGACCATCTTCTACAGCAGCAATCCTTGCCAAAATATCAGCTACATCAATTAAAGTAGTTTCAAGACAATTTATATACACCTATTTGGAAAGAAAAAAGTTTTCAATTCAATGCTTTTGTGAAAGCTGTTTATTCAAGTCTGGCTTACATATGCAGAACCCGAAGGTCACCTTTCTGATGATTGCTTAATGGCCTAAACAAAATAAGTAAACAGCCTATGTTCAAATGCCCTCACACAGAAATCTTCATCACAAATGGCAATAATTGTCATTTTTAATGATTATGGCACAAGTTTAATGACTGCACAGATACAGAGAACAGACATTTCTGAACTCCTTTTCTCTTTTGCCACCATGAATGTGGAAAGGCTCTTGATACGTCATCTAGGGGTATAACAGCAATCAAGGTGAGAAACACGCTAACTCCCTCACTGCTGCATATGCATTGGCAACTCTTTGGCTAGAAATGGAATTTCTAGTTCCCAGGAAGGTCTTCGTGTCCACCTCACTTCTAGGCTGCAGTAGGCCCAAACAGCTTTGGAATCATGAGGAAAGTCTTTCCCACTGGAGCAAAGCAAAAGTTATCTGCCAATTCCTTATTCAATTCAGAGCACTGTATAGGCACAACTACGCTGTAATCAAAGCGGACCAATATTTAACACTGGGGTTCAGACTGTTCAGTCTGGTATCATCACTAATGAATGCACCACCCAAATTAATGCTCAACTGGTCATTGGTCATTAACAAGTGAAGTCAATATTCCAATAGCAGACAAGCTGTGACAGTGTGACACTCCCCCCACCGCTCCCCCAACCTTTATCTCCCGTAACCCTGCTCAAGTGATAACCACCAGTGGCAGTCATAACGGACATGTCTGGTCATGATGGCTGCATCTGGCTCAAAGTGGATTCAGGAGACAGATAACAACGCAATAGCCAAGGCCTATCGTGCAATGTGCCCACCTAATCACAGTGAAGAAACTAAAATCTGTGGTCAGTACACAAACGCAACTATGAGCCAGTCATTTTACCCCCATAAATAGTGAGCAGCCCAAGAACCCTTGGAGCTCTCTTGCACAGCAGCGGGCTGCACACCAGGATCTCCCCTTGAGTCCCTTACCATTGAACCTTGTTAACTCACTGGTTTATATCAATAAAGTATATTTTTGCTTCTCTCTCTTACGAGTGAAGTGCATCACTCCCTCCATCTGTGACACAAGCAGAACATGGGTGCTCCATGAAGAACCCATCAGGGAGCAGCAAGGTCAGGATAGTCTGCAAGGGACAAAAAGCCAGGAACTGAGTGTGATAACAAGGCAGGCAGAGGCAGTGGCTTGCCATCGGATGAGCAGGCAATCCCACTATACCCAAGCAAGGTGAGCAGACAAAGTCCAGTGATAGCAACTAGGTTCACCCAACAGCCCAGATCCCCTCCACAGTGATGAGGGAGGTCCAAGGTTAAGCCAGAAAGCCGAGTCAGTGAGTCAGGGTCAGCTCCAGACAGAGTAAACAGAGTCAGACACAGCCCAATGATTACCAGGGAACCAGATCTATAGTGACAAAGCAGGTATGAGGTAAAGCAAGCAAAGAAGTGATGTCTGTGGGGCAGGGTTCAGATCAATGGGACATTAGGCTTCCAGGCAGCTACAACATAGTACAGGCAGGAAATGAGGACAAGAATCTCAGCTTAAACAACACTCCTGAGTGCAAGGTGGAGCGAGTCCACACCAAGGTTTATTAGCAGAGTCATCACTGGGGGATCTCTGCTGAGGCTTCCTAGCAGAGCTTTCTCAAACAGCTCTCTTCAAGGCTGGACACCCACACTATTACCTATGCTGGCCCTGAGCCCAGGCTACCAAGCCCAGGGGAGGGGAAATAATGGGGAGATGTGCAGAGGATCTGACAGTAAACAGCAGCTGTAATTCCAGAATACTTACGCAGTGTCCTAAAGGTACTCAGCAAAACTCTGTTCCTGTCCATATGCCTCAATAATTTATTTGGTCATAAGATAATCAGAACATACCTTCTCATCCAGGGACTGAGAAACACTCCAAATTCCTAGGACTTATACACAAATGTACTCACAAAGAAGGACAGTTTTCAAAGTGAGAAGTCCTCTTTGGCAGCTTCCCCCTACCCACACCCAGGACAACAGAGCAGAGTCAACAGCGAGATGAGCTAGGGGAGATTACTGTTCCCAGTAACACTTGTTAAATATCTGGTATGTCAGAATGGGGAATAAAGCACCACTCTCCTGAAGCTGAATCCACTGCTTAAATCTTTTCCACTCTTCTGTTATTCATCAAGGACAGCTGTACTCACAAGAGAAATTATTTTTTAAAATGCTATGCAGTCCAGCTCCTGCTGCTTCTCTTACAGGTAGCTCTATATTTTATATAGTGCACAGGGGAAAAATAGTCTTCCTACTTTAAAATTTAAGGAATTTACTATTAACACAGGTGGTCAAAGTAACCCAAGAGAAATATACCATTTTGACTTCGGTTTATTAGTTACAATTTTCAATGATACAGAGGGTTAAAAACCTCCCTGACCTTTTATTTTTAGGTTACTATGTATCACGGTTCAGGATTCTAAGAAAGGAACACACTGCTGTCACTGTTTCTTCAAGAGTGTTATTATTTTGCTTTCCCTGTGCAACACCAAAAAAAAAAACCCCAAAACATGGTACTTTATTTAAAATGCGAATGCAATGTTCTGCACCAGCTGTGCTTCAGCAGCAACGCAGAGGCTACAGAGCCCAAAAGGTCAATACTGCTGCCCACAAGCTGATCCTTCTGACAACTCCTACCTATAGCCACCAAGTTTGTCCTTCCCTCCACTACAGATACACAATACTACTCTGCTTAAAAGGCAAATAAGGCTTGTACTTATCTGAGTGAATTCAGAGCTCAAATGTAAAACAACAGCATTGTGTTTGCTCATTAGGCCCACTGTACAACCAAGGAGCTCCATATGCAGCTCCAGCACTACCCACCCCACAGCACCAGCTGAAGAAAGATGCATGCGTGGCCGTAGCCTTCCTTTTGACATAGGCATGGTCCAGTATTAGCATCCAGCATTAGGATTCCTGGGTTTCTATGAAGTGCCAATGGTTTGGTTGGGAAGAAAAACCAGTTCAAATTCTTGTAAAAGGGGAAGAGGGTCGCTCTGACTTGGTCTACCTTTTCTAGCTATTGGTTTGCCAGATGCAATACAAAACAATTTGTACCTTCGTTAGAACAAATATGACATATTCCACATTCACAACACATAACCAACCTACTAAAGCTACTGTATATTAAGTACTCCTGAACATGACCTATTTTTTTAAACAGACCAGTTACTAAGTCACAGGAGGGCTTACAATTTGTTAAGAGTTCAGCTACCTATGACAGACAGCTGAGCACAGCAGAAACAAAAAAAAAAAAAGGAAGAACTGTTAAAGGAATTATCTCAACGTTTAACTACTAATGTATAATAAAGAAGAGAGACAGTTGTATATGCCTTAGAATATCATGTGACCATAGAGATTGCCTGGGGGATTACACAGGCATCCATCACAACAAATCAATGAAGTATTGCCTTAGTACTGTTTTTAAGTTTGACTGTCAGTGTTCAAAGCATATGCAGGCTCAGTCATGTTTTGTATTTGAAAAAATTTGCACTAAATTTGTGTGATGTACAGTAAAAACAAGACAACTTAAAGTTTTAATCTTGCAAAAGCATCCATAGGTAGCCTTATAATAAAACGTATAAGTAATGCTACTGCATTACAGATACCCACAGAAGAGCTAAATTATTGACATGATCAAGTTTTTTCAGGACTATGGTTTTAAGCATTACAGAAATACATACTTTAAAATATTTACTCGGAAACCGACTGTTTACACTTTTGAAATAGCTTGGGAATATTTCTGTATGGGTAAAAATATTTTCAGGAATTAATATGAAGAGACTTTTCTGAAAAGTAAACAAACGCACTGAAAAAATAATCAGAAGGGTACCGACAAAATTCAACTTTCAGAACCTAGATGACGTATTTAAGTTAGGAACCCAGACTGTCTTTGCAAGCATGAGTCTCAGGAAGTAAATTCAAAACTTCTCAGCCATTAATTTTTCTCAAAGTCTCTTTATGTAAGACAGCTCAGGCTCCTCCATGGGCATTTCAGACCCTCAGCCTCTCTGTCTTGAGACTTAGAGTCACCTAGATCAATTAAATCATCTCAGTCAAAACAAAAACAATAGGGCAAGCTGAAACCATAACTAGACCTTCAAGTACCTAGAGGTAGATAGTATTTCCCAAGATTTTTACAGTTCTTATAGAAATGATTAAAAAAAAAAAAACCCATACAAACAAAAAACAAACTCCTTTTACCAATTCAGAAAATAATAATTTTCCATGAAGAATTACGTATTTTACCTATACTGATTATTGAGAACACTTAACTTCAAGCTGCCAGCTGAATTTAAAAAGTAATAAAAGCAGGTTGCCTTTTAAATAGCAGGTAGAGCAAATAAGCATCCAAGAAATATCCAAAAGACACACAAAAATGTTGGAAGAAAAAAAAAATTAAGCGATACGATTTTCCCAAGGGAATGGTCTCACTACAGCACAATTTTTGCTACTATTCACAAGATTTCAAGAAAACCAAGTTTGTCAGACCAATCACAATGACAGCCTATGCTATTTAGAGCATACTATTATAGCTAATATAGAAAATACTACAGCAGTTACTAGGAGACTAAACGAATCTTCTACATAGAAAATACAGAATGAATATATTCTATAGATTCAAAAATATTTGGAAGATTACTACAAACCTCTGTGCCACTCAGTAAACTTTGAACAGGATGAAGTAGGGCATCTATCACTGCATCCGTATATAAACATTCAGCAGCACATTCTGTTTGATCGCAAAAAACTTGCAGAATCTCCATAACAAGACTTGCTGGAGAATAATTGTCTGGTGAACACAAGAAGTATTTGTTTATATTTTATCTTACACAAACATACCTACATGGCTTATGTAGATGCTTCTGAATTCTAATTTTGTTAGGCACTGATTTAACACAGTTAGAGGGAAGAAGAAAAGGTAAGGGAGGAAGGGAAGAGAAAAATCTGCACAAATTACAGACCCAAATTAAAAATTGCGAAAGTTACCAGATGCCTTATTATAACTACATATATTAGCATATATTAAAAACAAACATTTACCTGTATGCGCTGCCAAAGCTGCCTTTGGGTAACTTGGAGAGTAATAAATAAGCTGAGTAAATAATACCAACAGATCGGTTATGGATACACTATCTATTAAAAAAAAAAAAAAAAAGAGGAAATTACTCTGCAAATTAAAGTGCAACTTTAATTTTACAAATGAAATGGATTTTGTAAATATATGTGAACGATGTTTTGCTTTATTGAGGAAATCAACATACGTACAACTGATAAAGCAAAGGACATACACGTCCCTGGGACTCTACCAAGGTATTTCATGATCAACTTATAAGGCTTGATCTTGCTCCCAATTTAGCCAATAGCAATTTTACTGTGTCTTCAATTGAAACAAATGGCAGACAAAGTTTGAGAAAGCTGAATATACACAGCTGTAGGAAAAAGCATTACCTTGCTATTAGATTAAGTGAAACAACTGGAAAAGAGACAAGCTGTCAGACAACTCTTCCTCAGGTCTGAAACAAAGTAACAAACATGTAGCTAAATGCAGGTTGGAAGCTATTGCTCCAAGTTTAATGTAATTATGTTAATAAATCAGACAATTTGTGGGGAAAGAGTTGCTATCCATGAAGCTGAGAAGGACACTATTAAGAAGACAGATGGTGGGATCGTTACTTTTGTAGGGAAGAGGAAAAAGCAACCATCACCAATGGATCACTGCTTGAATGTTGCTATACAGATAATCCATGAACGACAAAAGCACTCAATTAGTAGGTGTTTCTTCCTCACAACTGCTCTGCATTGGATATTTTAAGTCCTGATCCTCAAACCAGAGGGACAAAATACCTTCAAAAGACAAGTCTCAGAATTAGTATCCAGTAATGGTTTGAATTCTACGCTGAATTAATAAAGTTATTAATGTAATGGAATGCTACAATTGTTCTCACACACTTGCATTTGCCAACCCTGCACAATGTATCTCCATATGCTGATTTCTCTGGATGTCCAAGGGCTTTTCCATCTCGTATCTTCTGTCCTTATTAACAGCTCTGTTCCACAGGTACCTTTTCCTCTACCTGGTTTACATTAATTCTATTAATAGGTTAATCTCAGAGCAATTGTTTTCAACTTGCAATTAGCTTGAAATACTGATTTTGTTTCACACCTGAAAAACAGTTTTTGTCCCTGGATGTCTCTCTTCCAACCAATTATATCAATTGGTTTGACAAAAGGTATTACTCATGCCTAGAAAGACTGAATCATTTACACACTTATCCAACTCTCCTTCAACATGAAATTAATGTACTAAACATAAGGATAAAAGTGATCTATTCAACCACATCCATCAAAGATTAAAAAACTGTGTTGATGCTCAAAATTACCTATACCATCTTTTAAGAAAGGTTTCCAGGCACAGAATTGCTGAACAGAGTATTGTCCTGTAATGTCCACAATATTGCAGTGGAAACATACATCAAGTATGGATAAAGTGTTGCTCAACAGGTTTCATTTTCCTCAGCCCTCCACTTACCTTTTTTATTTTTCAGCTGTACTGGAAAGAGATTTCGGCCTTGCTTATAAATCAACAATCTTCCTAAAAGGCATAGCGAATGAACAAAATAGATGTACTGCAATTCAGGTCCAGTGTAAGAAAAGTTCTGCTTATCACCTTTAACAATAAAACCAAAAAATTAGAACTTGACTCTTTTAGTTTACTCTACAGTACCTAGCTACTACCTGCAATGTATGTAGATCATTTTGTATATAAAGACAGCCAGCTTAAGTAACTAACCACTGCTATTAGTGTTTTCTCAAAAGACACACATACAATATTTTGGGAAAAAAAAGAACAGATAGAATATCTTCCTCTTGAGGTAGCATGCTGAAAGACCTAGAGAATACGGATGTATATGCACATGATGCAAGACATGCGAAGATACTCACTACAATGCTGCTGGGAGAAGTCATTGACTCTGGAATTTTTATTAACTGCTGCCTTGCAAAATTCAAAATAATCAAGACATTGCTGGACAGCTGCAATAACCTGTGGAAAAAAGCACAAAATAATAAAATACCTTGTATTTTACAATAAAGTAATTCTCTGTTGTATCCAAGTACTGTCTTTTAACACAAGGACCTAAATATTCACTTCACTGCAATTACCTCATGTTTCAGTCCTTTGGATGGGTTAACCAACAGGAGGCAAAATTTTACAGGGCTATTAAAACACATTGCCATTATTATTACCTTACCACACTACCAGCTCTATAAGCATTAAGACAATCTATGAAAAAGAGTACAGAGAACATGCAAGTATTTTGAGAAGTTAATGTCAATCTGTGATTGCCATATTGTCATTACTATGGAAGATTTTCATTTTCCACACGTGAAAACCTTTGTCTTGAACTGTAAGTTTGGTTGTTGGGTGCTGTCAGTGCTACTACTGTTCTTTGCAGAAGTGCTGTATCATTATCATAGCATTATCACCTAATCAATGTATATAAATGTTTAAAAATTATCAGCATGGATTTAGAAATGAATCACAAATATTGTTCATATGAACAAAGAAGTACATTTAGATTTATTACAGTGTGCAGGTGCTAACATTGATTCACAAGTGTAAGTAAAATAGAGAGATATATGTAATAAAAAAAATATTTAATCGGATGTTTACTCTATGCTTATAAATTAGATTAGACTACCCTGCTCACAGACTTCCTATCATAAACTTTTTCTTGCATGGAACACGCTTTATTCTATGCATACAGATAAACAAGACAAACATCTTTTATAGTTGCCTGTATCCTCATCTCCCATCTTTAGGTTTCACCAGTCACATCTATTCTACATTCTATTTCATTTGTATTACAAGATTTTACAAAACAAAGCCAGAGTCCTGTCTATGTGAATGGGTCTGACATCTATATTCATCTTACTGAAAACAATGAAACTTCCATCCCAGTGAAGAGATCTGCCCATACAGAATATGTGAGAGGATTAACACCTACATTACTAACGATACTTTCCCCAGTGTGGTTTATTTTGCTGACACTTTGAATCCTTAATGCTTCCTATCACAACTTAAAGAACACAATGGTGGTTTGTTTGTCTCTTTCCATCAAATATCCAAATTCAGCATAGAGTTTTTATAGTATTTTTTCATGCACCATTTGCTATTTTTACATTGTCAGAAATAATTCTCAATATGAATGCAACATACGGAATTAATACAAAATAATCCTAGTTAACTACCTGCTATAAAACACCCAAATTTCCCCTTACTCAAAGCTGGTCACATACCCGCCTTTGCATTTAACAATGATTCATTTAAGCAAAGAGAAATTGGAAAAAAAAAAATCAAAAATGCTCATCCAGCTAAACAACAAGGAACAGCTCTGACAAAATGGAAAAAAGGAAAAAAATATGCTCAAACCACAATGTGCAAATGAAGAACAAGTTCCAAGTAAATTTGCCTTGGGAAATACTTACCAAAGATTTATATTTCTTTTCCAAAAGCCTAAGTACCACTGTTCTGCTGTAATACGCATGCTAAAATGACAAAGAAGAACTAATGTCAACTTCAAACATCTAAGTTTTATTTTTTAATTAAAAAGTAGAAATCATCTCCAATTCTGTTCTATTAGGGATCCTGTGCACAGTACATATTCAATGTATTGAACTCCAGTTTGTGTAAACCAGTATTATAGGCAACCGAGCCTTTTGTTTGCAGTACATTTAAGATAAAAAAAATGATGTCATTAGAAGAACGTGTAGCAGAACATGCAATAAACAGAAATAAACAATAACGACACTGAAATGTTAGACTACCTGTTTTGACATTGCCATGTAAATCCTAAATTATAAGTTTATACATGGTAGGCTGCAAAAAGCTCTAATGTCCACTGGAGGTTAGCAAGTTGTGTGCAGCATATCATACATATAACTGTACTTTCATGCTCACTGGTTCTTCCAGAAAAATATTTGCATCATTTGCTGGCTGTCAGTCAATTACCACAAAGGGACTGAAGTCCCAAAGCGCAGTAAGTTCTCAGAAATTTTACGAAAACTAGTAACTGAGTAGAAATGGAGGGGGAGAGTAGTGTTAAAGGGCAAAGGACATAAATGCCTAAAAAACCCCCAGACTTCCTTAATTGCAGTATTCGTTATAGGTTGTTATCAGGTCTCAATAGGTCTGCGATAATAATAGTCATAAATCAAACTTTTCAAAATACATGTCAGACATGAACAAGTTATGTGTTGTTGGGGTGGGGTTTTTTTGCTTACCGTCCACTTTTTAAACCATATTGCTTTGATATCTAGCAGAGCCAAGAAGTAGATTGGACTCAAAAAATCTGGAGAGGCAGGATGATTAGGCTCATGTTTTACTGACAAAAGTGACAAGGTACTCTCCACTACTTCTTCCATGTACCTTATGACACAAATAGTAAAAAAATGAACAGAAAACAAGAGTCTGTTAAATCCACCAATAATGCTCAGGAACAAATTTCTGGTAAAACCTCATTGTTCAGGTAAATCATAAATATCAACAACATTATCTTTAACTTGATCCTGTAAGGATATTCTTTGTATTACCATGAATAGAACTAATAACAACATATGTGTGTTTTCTCCAACATGATTACATATTTGATTACACTTGTTACTTTGTAAAACATCAAAATGATTTTTGTTAAAAAGCACTTAGAACACTTCAAAAGTTAACTAAGCAGCTTAATATGACCTATGACTACTCCTATACAACTTCCATATTCCACTTTTCCCAGCCTCTATTTATATTCCCCCGCCTTATCACTGACCAGTCATCTGTGCATCCTGTAATCAACCTTTTGCTAAAATTACATGCATCTAATTATATGTCAAAAATCATTAAATTAAGAAACAGTGACAGGTTTTTGAAGGTGACATACTTTTCTGGATGACGAATCCAGGAAGAGGGAGCTTCCTTTTGGTACTCATTTAAAAGGCGGACCTGAAAACATAATTATTAAAATTAAAAAATAAATAATGCATGATGCTTCAGTAATGACAAAAGAAAGTATGGAAAGTTCAGTTATACCTTTTTAAGTAAATGATTTATATCTGTGTTAGATACATCCAGGCCAGCTGAAATACGAAGAGAATATTCTCCAGAAAGAAAGTACAACTCCAAGTGTCTTGCTAAAAAAGAAGGGGAAAAAAAAAAAAGAAACCCTCACCTCCATGACAATAGTGGCAAAACAGACTTATTATACAGCTTCATTATAAGAGTTAACTGATTTTCAGGAAGTACATAACTCACAAAGTCTTAATTTAAGTACTTAAATGCACATACCCAAACTTGTATAGACTTCTCTTGTCATATTAAATGGAGAAGAACAAAAGGTTTTTGCATAGAATCTAAGAATTTTCTCCTGAGAGAGAAAAAGTAAGCAATGTATTAAATAGTCATGTAACTGTGTATTATTACTGCACAATAATCAATATGCAGTGGCATTATTCTTAATATTACATATTGCTTGGATATCTCTACAGATGTGAAGCATATTTTATAAAAATATACAGTTTGAGATCACAGAAACCTGCAGTCCAAAGGAAATTTTACTTGAATACTTTAACTGACAGCACCAATGCAAAGTCTCATGGAGATACAAAGAAGGAGATCAGGGAATATTACTGTGCTTTTCCACTTAACATTTTTATGTTATTAAATGTACCAATGACTTGTAACTAGCAGTGTTTCAAGCGGAACTGTAGACCTTCTGAGCTGAAAGAGAAATAAATACATGACAGCAGCTGGGGCAACTTTCATATTTATTTGATAATCACTTTAAAATTCAAAGAAAAAGAAAAAAAGGCTTAATTGGCATAACAAATAATATAAAAGCAGTTTAAGCAGCTTTTCCTCATCAGTGCCTGTGTAATATTACTACTATCATTTTCTCATCATCATGAAGCATATACTTGACTTAAATAGGAAATAGTAACATACCATGTTTTACAGAAGAGTTTTGTCAATTTTTTTTTTACATCTGTTTGCTAAAAGACATTCAAACCTCTTAATTCCCATTAAAAGATATGTAAATGAGTACTCCAGTCTCTAAAAATCCTATTGAAACCCTGTTGTAATCCTTTAAATCAAGATGTACTGGAATCATATAGTTCTTTTACATCAAAAAGTTTATCTGATACATACACAAATAATAAAATGTCTTGGGACACTGCTGGACTACTCATAATACATATGTAACTTCTTATTCCTCTTCAGTACTCTTTACTAAGGCTACATATCTGATAACTAAATACAGAACATTAGCTTACACTGAATGTTGCATCAGGATCTGACAGAGACATCGTTAGATGCTTACGCAGATTTGGCCAGCTCTCAGAGTTCAGTATATCAGAGGGAGGGGCAAAGCACAGTGTCTGCAATGCTTCTTGGCGAACCTGAAATAGTCAAAAAGATGAACACCACAAATCCGTTCACAGCAACTTCTCAAATACGTAATTTACAATATAATTTGGAGGAAGGAAGGAACAGGACCTCGCTGTAGAACTGATAAGAACTGTTTACACCAGTTCCCATCTACCATGCCGTTTTCAACTGCCAGACAATCCCAAACAAATCTTACTGAGACAGCACTCTCAAAATGATGTTTCTCCAAGCTGCACTGAAGCCAAGATATATGAACCAACAAAGACAAGATTCCACTGAGGCACATATGAACTCTTATGTACATAGAGTCTGTTTTCCAATATGCCATAAATACGCATTTGTATTAACATTTTACTACTTCTTTCAAACTTACTTCCTTAGGCTGAATAGGGTCAAGCCTTTCTACAAGCAGCTGCAACTGTTCTTGACTCATGAACGTATAACTCTGTAATACACATTATAAAATGATCATTAGAATATTTTATTAAACTGAACAGCAGAAGATTAAAATCATCAGTCTTTCTGATATCTAACTTACTTTTAATAATTAGGACTTCAACATTTATACTAATTTAACATTAAAGTCAACATTGTAAATGTTTTCTGCTGTCTACCCAAAGCTGAATTTACAGCAACAAAATTCTCATTATATATTTTGCTTCGCTTTACTTAAAACTTTCCTGTATCTTCATAAAATCCCTTATAAGAATTCATTCCGTAAGTAATATAGCATAGTGCAGTAGTCTGGAAATGAACTGCACATTACTTGGCTCCAAAAGTAAAATCACAGTAAGTTAGATGATGTATTGCTTTTACCATTATTTTATCTTTTTCTATGCAGTACTTGCATAGGTACTTTAGAGCATATGGGCATCATATTCATCTCGTCTAGCATATGCTGCCTAAAAGTTAGACAGCTAGTGTAAGCTTAGTACTTCAGAGTGAAGGAAAGATAATTAATTCAGTTTAGGATATATCAAAGATAGGAAGGATGAATGTTTTTCTAGGGCTGCTTCTCAATCGCCACTGCCAGAAGGTTAACCATTTTGCAGTACCATGCTTAACACAGAGAGAAAACACACTGTACTTGGTTCAACGAGGAGTCACTGTCAGAACAGTTGTCTGTATAATAGCCACTCTGACGTTCTTTCTTTGTTTTACTATCCAGCTCCTTATTACGTATCCGATCTTCTTCAAACTTGTTAATCAAAGATTCTACCACAACCATCATGACATTCTTCAAGGCGTGCATCATTTCCCTGTATCTTCAAAGTAAAGATGATTTCAATATTAAAGAGCATAAAAACCACTAATTTAAAAAAACCCACTAAATCGTGAATAACTGAATATGGCATAATGCTACTTAGACCTGAACTCACTGAATTTACAGAAATGAATGAAAAACAAATGCAAATTCAAAATGAGCAACAAAACATGTTTGTTCCTTAAATGTTTCAGATAACTATATTTTTAAATTATACTAAAATTCTTTTTTGCCCTTCTAAAACCATTCAGTGAAATACCACTACCATAATCATGTTCTGGGAGGTTGTTAAGAAAGAACGATGTGGATCCACCAGAAGGGAGAATCTGACCCTGAGAAAACAGGCCAGTTCTCATCCTTGTTACTGTTTATGTTTCTTCAAGTTCAACATGCAATTTTTCTTCTGCTATAAGCCTCGAGCAGAACCAATAGAAGAGAACACATCATCCTGATTCAGGATCTTGAGTATAGGTCATGCACACAAAGTAATTTTCCTTCTACAAGACCAGGGTTTTTCTAAGTTACATAAATTGAATAATAATATCCACAAGGAAGCAATTCAAAATAAAAGCTGGTTCAGAAAAACATGCTATTGTAAAAAGTTGATATTTTATTTCAAATTATTTTTTACTTTAAGGCTACTATTACTTATTTTACAGTCTCCAAAGACATAAATTACCACATCGTGCTTTAATATCCTCCTACCTCTCAAATTAAAAATATAAGATACAGACATATTTAGTTCATTGGAGCTTCTTCTACCAACTTTAATGAGCACAAGAACCCTAAGGTCCTGATCCTTGAAACAAAAATACACAAACAGCATAATCTGAAAAACAGTCATCCTAATATCTATTTTCTATGTGAAAATAAAAGCCAAGTGTAGTTAAGAACTGCTTTCTAACATAAATGACCATACTATGAAAATACAGAATGTATCACTAAAGTGTTAAATCCCTTAATACATTTTTCTCCATAAATACCTTTAAGCATACTACCTACCACAGAAAAAGAGTAATTGCAATGAACAAAACTAGAACCTTGAATGATCCTGAAATGATATCAAGACCATCACAGTGAGACCCAACAATGCTTGATCAGAGTTCAGAATGCTTGTAGACAGGTAACAAGGACCCTATAAAAGCATGGTTCATAAAACATATTTCTGTGTACTTCTAGGTAAGAAACCTCCTAAAAACAAACAGAAAATAAAATCTTCTAGAACAGAAACATACACTATTTTTTAATTCCTTTCTTACTGAGGACACGCAGTAAACAATAGACATCACGGTAAAACACTAGTTCCACTAAAAGGAAAGATGGAGATGAAGTTAAGATTGTGCAGTAAAAATGGGGCGGGGGGCGGGGGGGGGGGGGGAATGTTCAGCTGAAGTAGCATATAAAACCATTTTAGTGGCTAAAATATATGAGAGTCAAAAATTGTCTTTTTTTTTCGTTCCTCTGCAACACATCAAAATGACCACTGATGCTAAAATAGTTGGGGGTTGGTTGGTTGTTATTTCATCTTTCAACATCCACCATTTCAGGTGCTCACTTTAATTTCATTGTTTTCAGATTGTAATGGTTCTACCTCAGTAAAGCCTCATCATGGCTCTCTGTGACAATTAAAAATAGAGAGGTAAGGACCTGATTCACTATGATGACAGAAGTATACTGTTTTAATTAGAGAAACAATTTTTAGAACTGCTTTAAGCATTATGATGTAGTTAGATTTTGTACAGGAATTCCAAAAACAATGTGATGCATAGACTACACTTTTGAAGTTTTACATATTTTCTGGAAGTAACAGCTGTGCATACTAAAATCCATTTTGTAAGTACTACTGACCACTGCTTTAAAGAATCACGGCAATTATCTGCCTATGCAAATTCAAAATCCAAAGCATGACAATTCAGTAAGAGAGCTACCAGCCTCTGTATTCCAAGGAAAAGGTATTTTAATGTCCATAGGAAGGCAAATAAAATTAGTAGGGAAGAGATGACTACGAAAAGAATTTAACTGGTACTCACAGAGGTTTTTCTATTTAAGGCTTCTTTACTAAATATTTTGGTGTTCAAAGCCAATTAATCTGGACCATAGACCCTGTAATACACTGATATGTGGTTTTGCACACCTACTGATTTCTGGCCATCTGATAGTCCGAGTCAAAAAATCTTGGATATCTCGGACAGTCGGTCCACATACCAATTCTAAATTACACAGACAGCACTGCAGAATTACCTCTGTATGTACACTAAAATACAAAGCAAGATAGCTCAAACTTCAATATTTAAACTAGTCAATGAAAGCAGATCTGACTAAACATACTACTCTCACAGGACACCTAGCTAGATCCCAAGGAAGCAATCTCAAAAAAAATATACATGTATTCTAATTTATGGGGGGGGGTTTGGGTTTGTTTTGTTTTGTTTTTTTAGAAAACAACATTGTCATGCAGACTCCTCACTTAGATATAAGGAAATTATCAAACTTTAATACCTGATAAAACCAATTTTTCCTTTAGGCCAATTTGCATATCACAACTGAATTTAATTTGCAGCTAGTGAAATACTATGAAGTAGCAATTCTTCTCTCAAATCTTACCTGTGCCCAACTCCAGTGCTAGATACCTCAAAGACTTTATAGATTTGCTACCAATCTTTTTATGCAATAGTTCATAATCTTAATTCTGGAGTGAGACAAAGCATGATAAATTGCAATGTAGGGTGGAAATGTCTGAATTGCTTAGCACTGATTTTTGAAAGCAAAGAATCACTTTTGATACCCATTGGTCCAGAATTTATTTTTTCAAAACAAGTTCTGGAAAGGAGAGAGGAAGACAAAGACCAAGAAGAAACAAAAATGTGAATTACATGTATACACTCACTCTTTCGATTCACGGGTCTTCTTAGTTACATGTTGGACAAGCGTGTCATAGCCAGATACTTCACCCTGATTTTGAGCAGAAGTACATTTTTCTGTTTCTTCTTCAATCACAGATCCCACAGTATTATTTATATATTGCCTAAGGTATTTCACAAACTCATAGCTGCAACAAATATACAGAATTAAAATGTAAGAGATTTCCTTGAGCTCACCATCAAACATTTTCAACATTATATTAACATTCCCTATCTTCTCTCCCAGCAGACCTGTTACTTTAAGGTAAGGGTTTATGACTTGCAGAGAAACAAAATTCAAGAGTGTAAAAAAAACCACAATAAAGTTCGATTTTCTTCAATATGGTCATTATCAGTGTATTCCTAGAAGAAACAATACCAAATAGTTTCTAATTACCTTTTGTACTTCTTCTAAATGTAAAAATCTACTCAGACAATAGGTTAAGGTTTTGTACAGAAAAATCATAGAATATCAAGAAAGCTCAAATTTAAAATTCCAAAAGAAACACTATTTGGAGCATCCTGAATATAGCTCTGTCTTACAGTATATCCACCTAGTATTAATATTTATGCAGTATACATACAAAATGAGAAGAAACACAGAAAACACAATTCATAAATTCTAGCATATGAGCACATCTAAGGCTTATGAAAGTCTGTGCATCATGACAGTATGCAGATGATCTCAGCCAAACTGACAAACTAGCTGTCTGTGATTACATGTACATGTTAAATGTAAGGAAATTGGCACTTTGCACTCTTATTATTAGATACAGAAATTTGTTCAAACAATAATATGAATAATCAGAGAGGGATTTTCAAATGGAAGACTCTTGCTGGGTCCTCAGACTCTATTAGCTAGAGAAATTGTTAAAAAGTAGTGGTCAGCATATATAAATGGGGTTTTTTTTGGTTAGTCTTCCGATTTGTATAAAGGACAAGGCAAACAGAAACACACAAAACAGTTACCACACATAAACAGTAGATGCATCATTATATCAAATGCAGATGTGCAAGTACTTTGTGTTGATTTGGATAAATACAGAGTGAGAAAAATTCAAATAAAAAAGTCAGTTCACCATGTAGGTACAGAGTCCAAAGCTATAAAATGCAAATGTAAATAAAAGCAACTGTTACAACAGGCAGCTGCTTTTGCCTTTCTTGGATATTTAAAAAAAAAAAAAAAAATCAGACTACATTCAAGATACATTAAAAAATATAAGCACAGAAAATTGTGTCTTGTGTCACAATACATACTTCCTCACTGGACTGCCTACCTCAAGTTCCATCAGTTAGAACAGTTCTGGTTTTTTTTATTTCCCACTTATTTCCATTCCTACATCACTTTTGTTCTCAATGAAAGTAACAGAAATACATCTCAAAAAAGATGCAAACATGTTTATTTGCATTTTCATTTGTCTTCAAGGCTGGCTTTTTACTTCTGCAATAATGAAATTGCACACGACTCTCCACTGAATGAAAGCTTTCATAAAACTTCTCCCATTTGTTTTATGACAGTAACATTTCCAGGGTATACATTTTTGCAGTGACTGCTTTGCCCTGAAATACACAGCAATCACATCATTATTCATGCCACTAAGTTTACATCTGCTTGATGTCCTAGCCTTGATCTTCTGCATCATTCTTCCACCTTAAAAATGTTTTGCAACAAATAAGTGTTTCAGCAATGATAGAACTACTTCTTCACATGCAGAATCAAGTCAGACTGATCTGGTTGGGCTTACAAAGGAAGCACCGAGGGGGAGCGGGGGAAGTGTTAAAAAACTCTAGGACTTTAAGGAAAAATACAACAGAAAACATGCTACATATATAGTTAAAAATCCTGATTTCTACTACTGGACATAAATTTTGAACATGATTCAATTTTCCTTTTTATTAGCCTTCTGAGGATTCTGTGTTTCTGTCTTTTCTACATCAAAGTGGTACAAAGGATAAAGTAAGGCCTCAAAATCTGATAAAATTACTGAGGCAAAATAACCATGAGGCAGAAGCAGTGCTGATCAAAACGCTGAGCTGAACTAGCGTATTGGAAAATGCAAAAGCACACACTACTAATAAAGGAGCTTGCAGTCTGGATGGGTGGGGTAAGGATCAAGGAGAAAGCTTCTTAATGGTCTTGCTAATAAATTGCCATATGACCTCTCTGACCTTCCATGAAAACCAACCTATACTGCCATGGGTCATGAACAAGACTAGAATACCTCCAGAAATATTTCAGCACCACAGAGTAATGCTCACATTCTGCATTTAAAGCACCACTTGATTTTCCATTAAATGCAAGTTAAAACTTTTCTCATGGAAAGAAAGTTATCTTTAGGATCACCAATTTTTTAACATTCCAGAAAGAGTTATGGATACCATGGTTTCACTGTTCTAAAGGGGAAAGCTATGTATGACTTGTTTCCACCAGCTGTAGACTTTACTCCCTCATCCTGGGTATTCGCCTAATAAGTCCTCAGAAGAAATATTGACAGAAGCAATTTCATAGGTTTCTGGTTGTTTGGGTTTTTTTTTTTTACTATATATCTCTTCCTTTAAATAAAAATGTTTTTCTTTCAAAATTACATGTAATTTTCAACTTTGATATGTTCATAACCAACTTTTTTAGTCTCATGCTTGTCACCCGGTAACCTGGTGCTCAAAATTTGCAAGACTGCCAACAAAAGTGTTACCTGATACAACTTGTAATACAAATTAAAATTGCGCTAAAATACATTTTAAAGCATTTAGCATCTTCAGAAGATACAAAAGCATGAAGGTTTTAAAATTATAGTGAAACTTTAGATAAACTGCCACTGACAAAGCAATGCTAAAAACTAGACAGATTTAAGAGAATGTAGATAGCGCCACTTCTGAAAAAACTGGCAGGGAACCAGCTTTCTCAGAAAAAGTCAGGTCACAGAATGCTGGTACTTGTTAAAACGTCTTCAAGGTTATTTCAGCTTGATATTCTCTTGACTTCTCATAAATGAACACTAAAAATCTCCCATGTAGTAAAAAATAAACAAGTTAGAATACCATAGAAAGGAAAGAGGAGTGTGGGCTCCAGAAATCTAGATCGTATGTAAGTGAGGTTACACTGTCAAGTCTCATTTAACAGAAGCGTGATGGCAATACATTTCTGCTTTATTCAAAAAACAAATTAAAAGAATGACTACCTGATAAGATATATAAGGGTTCAGTAATAAGGGTTCAGTAATATAAGCCAGACAGAACAATCAAATATGGAAGCCAATTAGCCTTCTGAAAATTTACCTTATTTTGAAAAACATTACATTGCCTAGCAGGTGTCAAAAATACTGTCTGGCAGCCTTCAGTGAGGCTTTGTTCTAGATTCTGTTTGCATGTGCATTTAGTACATTACACACACACATGCATCAGAGTTGACTAAGTTATGTAGTTTTGTAAGTTCTCTCTCTCACAAACGACTCGTCAATTACTATTACAGTAAAAATATATTATCAAGAGTGAAAAAAGAAAAGAAAAATGGCAAAATTAATTTTATTCTCTAAATTAGCATCTTTTGAGACTTGATTAGTGATGGGAATATCTATATACATATAAACACATACACATTCACACAACAATATAAATTGTAAACATTCCCAGGAATAATATAGTTCAACACATTTCACCTCCTTCAAAACATTAGAAATAGCAAAAATATTTTTACTTGTGAAAACTCTCATCTGTTTCCTCCAAATGCAAGAGAATCTCTTCTGCACATTCTGCCGATGGGGCTCCAGTGATTTTTTCCTTCACACTCTGCAGCAACTGTTTAAGCATAGACTGTAACAGAGCTTCATCTTCACTTGTGAAGTGAGACATCTATGTAAAGCAAATATAAGAATTACAAGCTCTCATATTTTGGGGTTTTTTTCTCCTCCTCAAGATGCTAAGAAAAGTGGCAATTTAAGGGATTTATGCTTTTTTCCCCATTAACAACATGAGATTTTCTATCAAAAGACACAATCACAGACAAGAAATATTTGATAAAGCTTATCTTCAGACCAACTGGAAACAAAATAATCAAATCAGTTTTAATAAATCTCCTGTTATCTTAGTACAATATTCTTAAACAAGAAATTGCATTAAGAAAAGCCTGAATATTCCTGTTCGTAGTTGCCTGAGGACTTGCCCATCAAATAGGCACAAGACTACACCATAATTTAAGAAAAAGGGGGTTTTACAGATGTAATAACTGTATCTCGATGAGAAACCTCTACAAGTCTCTCAGCTGCTCCTCATCCACTATTACTACCCAGTTCTGATTTTTGGATCCCTCTCTACTCAGAGCTGCTGCCGTGCCCATGAACAAAGGTGCTGGCAGCTTTTGCAAGGGCCAGGTGGAATTACCAGAACTGTTTAATTTCCCTGTGGTGAACAACTGCAGTGACCTGATAGAGTCTTGTCAATTTAACCCTGCAGCTGCTGGGAAAAAATGGGAGGAGCAGCAGCAGTAAGAAACTAAAAACATCTGTCAAGTCCAGAAGACAGCGTCTTATCAGCTTAATTTTCAAGGGTTGCAAAAAAACCCAAATGCTCCATTTCTGTCTTGATTAATTAATTAACCTAAATTCATGGTTTAAACTTCTTTATATGCCAAGGAATACTTTCAACTCCCAGTGGCAGTTCTAGCTTGTATATTTCTAGTATATTTGAGGAAGAATGATTTAGAGACCTTTGACTTTTTTTAATTAAAAAAAAAAAAGTCCTTCAAAGACTCTCTAAGCATCTATGAATAAACAATATGCACACTGGGAAGAAACAATATAATAAACCACTTCTTGAGACTTAAACACTATTAACCAACAAAAAAATCAAAGCCACATAGCACCAGCTGGAGCAGTTACCCTTTATGAAAGGTAATGGTTCCTTGAGCTAGTGGTTCTCTGTGGTAAGTAGCACAGGTGCTGAACATTTTACTTTGATAATTCAACATTAACTCAATTATCTTACCAGAAATAGCATTAAAACAAAAAAAAAAAAAACCACAAAAAACCACAAATCCCTTGTATGAATCTTAACTCCCTGCAGTCCTCTTTCTTACAAATTAGTCTCAAGTTATTTAATCAAAGTCAATGCGTTTTTAGGTGTCTACAAACCACTCTCATAATTCTTATATTTTGACCTTAACATTGGTTACTAACCTAATCCCCTGCAAAAAACTTCACTTAGTATTTTGGTGTAACTAGGAATTTTTAAAAGTGTGAGTATCTGGATACTGGTTGACAACCAGTGCAAAGCCCCACTCAAATTATTCATAAAGACAAATCATGAGAATATTGCAGTCTCACTGCTTTGAAAAGTCTTACGCAACCACTAACAGAGACACTTAATCTTAAAATAAATTTGTAAAGGTTTGCGGTTTGTTGTGTTTGGTTTATTGGTGGTTGGGATTGGTTTTTTTCCCAGCAGACATATCCCCCACCCAGTTTCCGGGCAAAATGTCAATGATCGTTTTCTCCCTAAAAAACCTTACCCCACGATTCTATAAGAAGCCCAGTTTGTGCAGTCTTTCCAAGTTCAAACGCGTTTTCCCGGCGCTGTCCCACAACCGCACAGCCTGCCCCAGACCCACGGGATGGTTCAGAACGCGGCCTGCTGCAGCATTTACCCTTACGCAAGCCTTTGCTCCAGCAAGGTTTTGAACAACAACAAAAAAGCAGGAATTTTAGCAACCAAACAACGACAGCAGTTAACAGAAATACCAGCAGTGCGAGAAGTCCTACCCCCTCTCGATTTTCATCGTCATTCAACTGCGCATCGGTTTTTGGCAGTAACCAGATTTCTAATGACAACCCATGTAGGAAAGCACCTTGCCTTTTTAAAAGGCGTCGGGAGAAGAGGCTAAACCTGACCAGGTCCTCCTCTCACGCTATGGCTACACGCCCCGAGGGGCTTTGCCAGCGGGCCCGGGCATCGCTTTAGCGCACCGCAGCTGCGGCAGCCGCCCGCCCCGCTCTCCCCAGCCAGAGGTCTCCGAGCCGCCGCTCCGCCCGGCCCGGCCCGGCCCCGCCGCCCCGCACCCCCGGTTCCGCCCAGCGCCAGGCTCCGGGGGCCCGGCCGGGCCCCGCCAGCCGCCGCGGGTTGCTGTGGAGAAGCCCGTGGCCGTGCGCGGCCCTCGCCGGCTCTCTGCCCCCGCCCCGCAGCGAGGCCCCCCCCCTACCCCGGGCCGGCGGGAATCACCTTGAGGCGGCGGCCGCCCTCCCCGTCGCGGCGGCCGCGCGTCTCCCCGGGCGGCGGCCCTTAGCAACCGGCGGCGCCCGCCGCCGAGTCTCGCAGGGCCCTTAGCAACATCGCGAGAGGCCGGCGGGACGCGGGAGGCTGCTGCCCCTGCCCGGGGGGGGAGGCCGCTCTCGCTGTCACAGCCCGCCCCGGGGCGGCGGTCCGGGCCCGAGGCGGGGAGGGCGGGAGGCCGGCAGCCCCAGAGGTGCTCTGGCGACGGTTTCGAGCAGGAACCGGCCTCCGGTGCCGCACGGAGGCTGGCTGGCTCTGGCCGTCCTTCGCAGCGCCTCTTGGTGGTCTCTGCTTTGTCGGCCCAGATTCTGTAAAATGAAGGTGCCGAGGAATAGCCACTGACCTAGGAAAAGACTGAGCTGCGCTTCCCGCTCTTTTTCAGCGCCGTGGTGAAGTACCCTACCCCCAGGCGACGGCAAGGGAAAACCCATGGCCTGGGTAACTGGGACAAATCTGTCAATAAGGGTCCCCCCCAGCAAAACTCACTGAACATTCAGCCGCAGCTGACTTGGCGCTTCCAGTCTTCAGGCTGGTGTGTCAGGGCTCACCTCCCTCCGGCCCCCGGTGGCCTCCAGCCTTCTGTGTGCCGTAAGTTTTCCACTGAAATCAAAGGAATACACTCATGCCGTGACTCCCAATTTACATCAGCCAGAGAGCAGATTGACTCAATAAATGAAAATATGAATGGCAAGATATTTTCCAGTGCTCTTTAACCCTCCATCCCCTCCTGGGATGGAGGAAATTGTACAAAAAGAGCAAAGAGGTTTCTTTTCTAGTCAACAAATAAAGGCATAACAGAAAACAGAGAAAGCATTTTGATTTGAAATCATTTTCCATTAGCTTAGTGTAACAAGCAGAAATGAGTTACAATAAAGACTCATAATGATGTTTGACAGTGCTAGCATGTAAGGTGGCACATTGTACGTTTTTATCCTTCACTCTCTATGTCAGTAATGCTAATCTGCCATGATGAAATGTTCCTGTGAGTGGATCTGTAGCACCTTCATTTAATAGAGCTCTACCTAAAGGTAGGGATCCACTCTCTCACAGTAGAACTACTAGCATGTTGGGGCCAAGCACGTAAAATACAGTATTTCCATTGCAAAATGATCATTTAGGAATTGAAACAGAAAACCATCTTACTGTTAGTTCCTCAGAAACAAGGTTTTGACTAGTAGCAATGGAGTCTGTGCTACATTTAACGCTGTTCTCTTCAGCACTTTCAAGTGGCCAGTGCCCTCAGATACCCACAAAACAAAAACTGAAACAATTGTCTGCTGACTGCTGCTTGCAAAGGATGCTGAGTAGACTCACCAGAGTCCTGTTAGCTCGGCTGTGCACTCTCCACATCTTCTAAGTGCACTGTTTGGAATGGGCTACAAGTGACAGCAGCTTATTCTTGGTCCAAGGCAAGCTCCTCTTTCACAGGCAATAGAGAATTTTGCTGCTTTTCTGTCCCCATCCCAACTGAGAAGTGCTGTGCTGTGGTACAACACTTCTAATTCCTCTCTCACTTCACAAGCACTGATTCAAGTGACACCACCTCAATTTCATGGCTGGTATGAAATAAAGAAGTCCAATACACATAACATTCAGCATTCCTAGTCCTTACTAGGCATTTTAGCACGCTCTTCCTATCTTATAAAACAACTTTTAAGACAAATTGCAGTTGTAATGGCATCACAGGACGATATTCTCATGGTACATGTGGTGCTTCTGAAATCCTTCCATTCCCTTCTACTCTCTTCCACCTTCTGTGTTTCATCCAGCTTCTTTTCACATGTCTTTCAGCAATTGGAACCTGGAGCCCTTTCTCCTGAGCCAACCTGGCAGATCTCAGGTGCCACGTGGCATGATCATAGGGTAGATACCTTCTGAGGGTGATACTCTAGAGTGAGTAACACTGTTCTGAAGTACATCATGTTTACATGGAAGGATGTCAGCCACACAAGAGAGGTTGCAATCACTGTGAAATTGCGCATGCTGATTTCACACTGGTGAAATTCCACTGTCTCTTAGACAAAGGCATCCTTTTCAGCAACAAAAATATTCCAGATGTTCTCTCCCATTTGTACAAACCGGAAAGCCCCTGGCTCCTAACCCTAGCTCAGGAAGACAGGAGATACAAACAAGTCTTTTTAGGGTTTCAACATTCGTAGGAAGTCACAGTGCTGACTTCTGTAATTTTAGAAACTTAGAGGAAACAGCAAATGCACCAGTTCTTAGAATGTGTAGCATATAAGGTAAGTTTCAAATTGTGAAATGTTACAGGGATGTGAGTAATTTAAGTATTACAGAGAAGTTTAATTTTTGTACCTGAAGATTAAGAAGATTCTCTCCCCATACATTGAACATGTCCCAAAATTTGAATTACGAGTTTATTCCAAATTTCTGTAAATTTAAAATGTTCCTGCAGTGTCTCCAATGTGGCAGTTCAGAAAGCAGGAAACCGAGGTCAACAAAGAAACTTTACAGCTAATGATAGTAGGGGGAACATCTGGTCTTAGTGCTAATGTCATTACACCAGGGAAATAATTTCTCTCCTTTCCTCCCTTTCTGCTCTGTTCTGCCCTGCCCTCTTCTCTTTTCCTTCATTGTAACTGTCCACAAGACCACCCTTTTGTGGATGGCACACAGCTGGAAAGATTTTGATTTTGTGTAGTTGATACACAGCATTAGTGTCTCCAAGAATCTTTAACTAAGACTTTCAGCAACTCAGTAGGTAGGACCTTTGTTTTAGCAAACTAAAGTAGTTGTTTTTTATTATCATAGAATAGTTTACCATAACCAGTATGTACTGAAATCTCACTTCATGCTTTTCGTTGGCTGATGCTGTTTTCAAAGGAGTATATACCAAAGAACTACAGGGGAGGGGAAACAACACTTGATAAAAAACCAAAACAAAACCAACTTTCTATTCTCCATTCCAGAGCTAGAGCAAGACCAGGAGGAGCCAGGATATCCCCACTTCAGAGTTTCCCAAACTAGGACTAATATAGATGTCAGGAAAGGAGAAATAAGTGTAAAATCTGGCTCTGGAGATAACACAAGAAGCCTACCCCATCTTTCTGAATTCTCTGACATCCCTTAAGCAGTTCTTGAGCCCCCAAATAAAAGATGAGGGCACTTCATCAACCCTTTTATGACAGCTGTGGCATTTGTTGCCCTCTCACATCACCAATCATGGGAGTTTCCCAAATTTGGAGGAACAATGAGCATGTTTTGAGAGTTCATTAGATCATAATCTAATCATAAATATAAAAAAGGAAACCGCTTAAAATATTACTGCTGATGGGAAAGTCTTTTTAAATAATCTCCAAAGGAAATTTTCTATTTTGAAGACCATCTGTCCTTTCCTCCCTGTGCACTCTAGGGAAATACTAACCCATTCCTAGATGTTTCCATTAAAACAAACAATAAGGAATAGGTGAATAAATGGCCATGAGGGTCACAGGCTGGATCACTTCATACTATCAGCTCCACTTGGAAGGCCTGTATTAAAACACACCTATATAGAATTTACAATGGTTCCATTGCAAACAAAAAGGAAATAAAGTATCGTGACTTTAGTCTAAAGTTACATCAGATGAGTTCATACCTGACTACTGAGAGCTAAGCCAATATAAACCATGTGTAAGCTCTTACAAGAATGAAAAAATAAAATTGGGTCCATTTACTTAATTGGTAATTAAACTTTGGTTATACTAATATTTCATAAAGACTGAAGCTCTTATACTGCTATTCTTGATTTCTTTCATCTGAGAAAAAGAAGTGAGAAACTGCCAGGAAATCAATAGGTCTCTTGCATAACATTGTAAAGCACCAGCTTGGAACCATCCTGCTCAATAACAATCAGGAACATTATTGATTAAAAATTTAACTTAGTGAATATATAGACTCTGATTTTTCCATCTATATTTTATGATGCAGTTTTCAATAGATACTCTGTGTGTGGTTGTAAAAGTAACTACTGGAACTGAGGTTCAGTACAGGCGATAAAATCTACATTGCAACACTAAGTAACTGCCTCAATGAATCAAAGACAAAATAAGCTTCAATGACAATGTAAATATCCAAATGCCAATAAAATGATTTTCTGATCCACAAAGCTTTCTTGGTGAAACTTCAAGGAGCTAAGGACATATGTGTCACTGGCTCTGATTGGCCTTAGGCAAATCTCTTAACATTGGACTTACTTCTTTACTGGAAATTGAGGATAATAAAATTATCTTTATATGTCATTATGAAAAGTAATTTCGTATAAGTACAATATAATAACCAAATGGCATCATAAATCTCTCATTTATTTGCCATTTGTTTTCTAATTAATATGTTGGTCTTTTTTTATCATGTGTTTCCTGAAGGTGGCAGCAATATTCAAGAGTTGCGTGGATGTCTGACTTTTGAACCTATTGACCTGGAATACAGCATTTCTTTCAATGTAAATGTATTTGTATTTATGGCTATTTATAATATGCTAAAATCAAACTTTGATGGCATAGATATTGTGGTTGTGGACATATGATGTACAATATTGCCACAGAATATGAAGAAAATATGTTGACCTGGGGCGATGGGATAGCTTATTCTTTTGTCTGGTAAAAATTCAAAAGCTAAAGGAATATTCCTAAAGTATTAAATATTTTTAATTAACATTGTACTGTTGCTTGCAGCTAAAGTTATCCATTTCATTGACTTCAGTGAAATCTGGATGATGTACGTTTTCTGAAGTGAACTGTTAGCTCATTTGTGGGCACGACATTAGCACTTCAGAACAATACAAATATTATCTGTGATCACTGAGGGAAGATTATAGCCTGTCTATAGGGTTCCTTTCAGTTCCTTTCCTCCATTTGATCCTAATTGTTTATAATCACTGCTAGAGTCACTCAGGCCAACTGTATCTCACACCACCATCGCAGGGTTTTAATGCAAGAAGAATCTTTAACACTTCCTTTTGCCTTAGACTCAATACACTTTGCATTATTGTGAAATGGCTTTGCTACTGAGGAGAGGCAATAACATCGACATCAGAAATAGGAAACAATTTAGAGAACTCTCTTCCTTGTTTTTGCTAGCAGTTGCCTGGTCAGGGACTTGTAGGTCCCAGCTGCAGTCTGAGTGGAGAATCATGGAAGCCAGCAAAGACATCTCTGCAGCAGGGCTCTTCTCCCCTTTGTCTTTCACCCCAGGACTGCATAATGTTAGGTGACTCCCATGCCCGCAAGTCTTCTGTTGGCTCCAGGTCTGCTCTCACAACGCATCCAGGACAGGAGCCCAAGTTCTGGTACTGCTGTCCCAGAAAGGCCACTTTTGAGGAAAGGAATTGCATAGCTGCCGATGGTCGTGCTGCCAAAGGAGGTGCAAAATGGAGGCAGAGGCTTCCCTGTGAGTCTTCACTGGTTCAAACGGACTTCCCAAAATCCTCTTATGCTTTCAGAGCTGAATGTTTTGTCCTGAGAGAAAAGTAAGGAAGAAACTGCATTTGTTTTAAATGCAATTTCCCCACGTAAATGTGCATGGAACACAAAAGCTACAATTTTAAATTATTCTAACAGAGTTTATTGCACTGCGCTTCCTAAGGATTCTGCTTGGCAAACCTGGAGACCTTGTTTGTAGTTGTATATGAGGATTGCTGTGCCTTAGAATTGTCTCTTTCTTCTTGTCCTCCTCAATTACTGTCTGTGCTAGCTTGCAAAATGGTACTTTGGTATCCTGAAGTTGAATATTTTTATAATTGCTTGATTTTATGCTCATCTTTTGTGCAGTATTGTTGAAGTAACTTCCTTCAGATTTCCTCCCAAGATTAGCATTAATTCCTGCACCCACCACACTGACGTTTCAGAATGCCTTCACCAGCTCTTCTGAGCTGCTGATGTGGTATTCTGCTGCAGACACCGACTGCTATTCCTTTTTGGATTTCTGTCTTAGATTTCCCTAAAATGTGTCATTGCTATCACTTCCTTTATTATACCATCTGTACTACAAACCCTATATAAGTGGTTTTCTGTTGAGCCACCACACCTTCTCTCTCCTCTGTTTTCCATCTGTCTTCTGAAAATTGTATCTGTCCAGATAAACTACAGCTCCCCTTATCTGATGGCTTATTCTGCTGTAGTTCTGAATACCACTGTCAAACACAATACAATTTCCTCCCTGCACTGTCACACCAAGTGCTTTCTGTAATCTTAATGTTTGCAGGGAGTCAAATACTTGAGACATTTGCTACGTAAGCTGTTGTTTTATATTCTTTTGTTAATATAAGTTATAGTCTTGTTTTTAAGGGTTTCTTCTAGTACAGATTAATCTAGCCAGATATGACGCACAGAAAACTTTGTTCTCTTCATTTCTGGAATGCTGTAAAATGCTTGAGAAGTAAGCAAATTGTGCTCTTTGCTGCTCATTTGAAGTTATACTCTTTTGTAAGACTTGCCTAGGAGGACAGAAGTTGGCCCGTACCTTGCCATGCTTTATTCCTCTGTGTACTTGCAGTAACCTGAGATGTGTGCTTTGTTTTTCAAATATTTTGTGTCCTAGCAAACTGTGACCTCCTCAAACATCAAAGTGATGTTTTAAAGAAATAGTAAAAGCATTGCTTGGCAACAACACTGTTTATTTAAATTTCAGAAAGCACTTTTTTAACTTTTTCTTTTATTTCAGTTACATGATGTCTGGGATCCTAATATAATTTTACATCTGAGAAAAGTTTTTGGAGCTTCTCTGAACAAATACTATGTCTGGAGTAAAGAAAGGTGGATGAAGAAAAACACCAGTCCCGAATGTCTTCACACACAAAAAAATGGTCTTTTAATGAAACTGATTTTAAGATTGTTGTGTAACAGAACCTGTTGTGCAATGGAATCTCACTGGTAACACGCAGACATCCCTTAAGATAATGAATCTCATTTCTCTGGAGAAGTAAAAAAAATATGTTAGAATTTTGTATTATTGAAGTCAATATGCCACACTCCTCTCTGGTATAATTTCAGTGAATTTTAGTGGTAAGGATGAATTTGATTCAGTAAGTCTGCAAATACATTTCTCTGACATGAATAATAATCTCTAAGTAAAAAACAGAATATTTAATATTTTCATTGACATTTATTTTAGTGCTCTCATGGCGTGAGTAAAATTCCAATAGAGACATGGTTTTATCAGTCAAACTCATTTCAGCGAGGAATAAGACAAATACTTTTATATCTTGATACACCTCCGCAGTAGCTGTTACAAATTTTGTAATGCATATTTTGTCCCAGACTAAATCATTGTCCCCAAAAGATATTGGCAAGTAAATAAAATATTAGCCATATATTACTTTATTTTAGTATTTTGAGAAAAAAAGTAATTTTCACGGAAGCCATATGGCTTGCAGCAAAATAAAGATATCTATCCACAGGCCAGGCATAACAGAAATCATTAGGGCTCTCTGCCAGTGCTTTAGGATGTAAAAGTGCAAAGCTACATTCAGTTGGACAGGTCTTTCCTCCCTCCAACCAGGACTTTGAATGTTACAGCTGGTTTGACATGAAATGTCCTGATTTTTTTAATCTCTATCTGTAAACTTGGAAGACAATTGGACAGCCTGCAAAAAAATATATCCCCCCTCTTCTTCAGTTCAGAAAACTCATCTTTTCAAATCTTTTTTAAGGGGACCACCTCCTCCATCCAGGCAATTGTACTTATGCATACCTCTTTGGGGTAACTACTGCAAAAAACATGCACTGACTCCCTGTTCTCCTGGGTCAGAAGTTTATTTAAATTCACAACGTGGGACATGGGTCCCTTGATTCAGGAGGTACCTTTTTTCCAGACTTGTGAGTGGTCTTGTTTACTGCACCAGACCTGCAGTGTACAAGTCAGTGTGCCGAGGGGGAAAAGGGCTGTGATTCTGGGCTGGGAGAAGTCAGCTAATGATGGAGGTCGGGAGTGTAATCTTCAGTCCTTTCATGTAATGAGTATCTCATCGGTAAAATGGGTTTTATGAACTTGTAATGACTTGATTGAAGACTGATTATTCTGCTTGGAATCCTTGGAGCACTCCCATAGCAATGCAAACTATGCTAATAATGTGTTAATTACTATTTTAAAGTCTGTTTCCCTTTTGGTGCACTCTTTCTGCTTAACTTGGGTTCCTGGGCTTGCACTGGAGAATAATGTGATAGCTGAAGGGAAGAATCCATGTGGATGTGGACTCTAAGCTGGTGTAGCTTGATTAACTTGATTTATGCTGATGGGCCTATGTTAAATTACACCAGTGGAGGATTCAACCCCAGTTTTAGGGAGGATATCCTCACAGCTGAGTAGTTCTTGGCAAAGTTCTCGAAAAACTTTAAAAATACATTCCTGCTTAGTTTTCAGCATAATTTTGCTAGCTACTCTGATGCTTTATAGTGTTTGTAGTACTAAATAAGTGTAATGCCATTGTGTTTCATACTCTGTTTTACTGTTTATGCACCATATGGTATTGATGTGTATTATATTGCATATAACTCAATACAATAAACATAGCATTACAAAACAGAGTTGCTGCATTTTTTTATTACAGGTAGGTTACCCACTGTGATGAAAATAATATAAAAATATAGGGAAATTATTATTCCCTTTCTTCCTACTTTTTATTCAAGAAATAACCCATGGTAAATTAGGTGCAATTTTCATGAAATTTTATACAAACATAGATCTTGTATAAAACAGTAAATAAGAGCTGCTAGAATTTTATGGGGTTTACACCTGAATTTTAAAATTAGTTTATGTTTGTAATGCTTTGCCTCAGAGGTTACTTGAAGATCAGTCCTGAGGGTTATTGCACATTCTCAGTTGTTTCTGAAGGCAATGGATGCCAAGAATCTCACTTTGCAGAACTGAACCATTTATTCTTTCTCTTATTTACCCATATGTAGAATTTTTTGCATTTTAACTAGGACTCTCTGATTCCTATCCATCAGAGACTGAAATACTTAGCTCAGCTTACTGAGATGAGCTGTCCTCTGCAGATGACTCTGATTACTTAGAGAAATATACTGCATGGCTCTCATTTTGTGGACTTGATTCCAGAATGAGACCTGATATCCAAAAGGGACTATTGAAATAGCATTTTTTAGACAATGCATGGGAAGGTTCAGTGTCCCAAGGCCCTCAGCTCATTCTTACTTGTTTTTTTGCCTTCCCCCAACATACTGAACAAGGAAGGTGCAGGTAGAAAAATGAGGGACCGTCCCTCAAATCCTGCTCTGGAGCTTAGGTGCCTTATTCAGGGATGGAGGTATGTGCCTCTCCACTTTTGGTATCCAGAGTCCATATTCTCTCCCAAAAGTAAGTGCCCATCAGGACTGCTTGAATAAGCTAGGCAAAGATCCTGGTGTCTTTTCAGAGTGTGCCCTAGGTCTGTCTGAGGAGAGATTAGCAGTGGTAGATCTGCATATTAGGTGTCCTCCAGCCTGAGGGACCCCAAACTTTCCTCTGTTGGCAAAGTCCCTATCAGCAGTCCGTAATGTGAGCACTGCAGGGAGGGGAAGGAAGTTTCCCAAAGCAGTGCTGAATTCCTATAGCTGAAAAGCTCATACAGGGATGCTCATACAGGGATGGAGCTTGACTAGTGTCATGGCTAAGTACTGATGTGGAGTGTCGGTACTTTTCCTTTTATTACTCTTAAGTCCAGTAACTGTTTAATATAAAATGCATGATCAGTCTTGACAGTAGAGACAGTCCCATTGTCTCACCCAAGTGCCCTAGTGGCTCTGCCAAGCTCCCCATCATTGGCTTTCCCTCCCTCTTTGGCAGATCCTGACCGCCTTCGCAAATCCTCAGTAGAAGAAAGTCCTACTCAGCCTAGCCTAATCCTCAGCAACTATAAAACTCTCTGAGGAGCGCGTTTGTGTTGAATTCCAAGTTTCTAGGGCTGAGCTAGATAACATCAGTGAGCACTGTGAGACTGAAGAAGAAAGAGGTGTGTAGGCATTTGGGTTCTTCAGAGCCAAACAAGAGGCTGCATCCTAATTTTCAGTTTGGGGTATAAAGTTTACCAAGTCCTGTTTACAAAAGAGTTACTTCTGAATCTGGTCCTAAATGTTTTCCATTTTTCACATGTGCCTCTTGCTCTGCTGAGTTGTCTCTAGGTCAATGACAGTTCTTATCCCAATTTCTGATACCTAGGATAACATAATAAGGATAGGATGTAGAAGATGTGTTGTATCTTTATATAAGCATAACACTCTTTTTCAAATTGTCGCTTACTTTGTATAAATGAATGGCTTTTTATCAGACACGTTACAGCAAATTACACCCTACATGGGGTACAGAAGGGAGTGAAAGGCAGTCTGGATCAAACGTACAAAGAAGTGCTTATATATGCTGTATTTTAGAAGTTTTATCTGAAAGAGTGGCAGCATGTAGGAAAATTACAGCCCACCTTTCACATCATCTGCCTGTCAGTGATGATTTGTGTGTTATTTAATAAGTTAGCAGAACCTGTCATCTCCCAACACTACATATTGCTTGTACCAGAACACCAAAGCCTTGGTTCGTAATACATTATGCAGATTAATTTGTCCTGGATAATTTTTCTAACATCAGTAACACTGGCTTTGTCTTAGCACTCTTACGATTTTACAGCTACACAAGATCAATGGAGCTACTTCACCTGAATCCTCCTTCTCTTCAGTTTTATGCTAGCGTATCTCAACTATCAGAAAGCAATCACATCTATCTATCCTAGCATTAGTGACCTAGTCATGCTTGGTTCTATAAAAGCATGTGGTGCAGGTCCCATGGAAGGAGGGCCAGGCCAGGCTCGGGCTTCCTGCAATCATTACTATTCATCCTGCTGCAACTGTGACCCCCCTGGAATTTTAAACAGAGAAACTGCAGCAGCTCACTGGGAACAAGTGAAGCTGTTCAAGTGCTGATTATTCCAGCAGAGCCTGAGCAAATTAATTAATAATTAGGTGTGAAATGAATGTACACCTTCTGTTTTCCCTAGTATTTTTCCCATGTTGCTAATTTGCTTCTGCACCACCAAGGGACAAAGTAGATTTAAAGAACATATGTGGGAATGGGCTAGAAGTCTCCCCAGGTAAACCTTGTTACATTTGCTAGTATTTCTAGTACGGTATAGAACTTTGTCTTAACTCTTTAAAATGTCTGACTCCTTAAATCCTAAATATTTTTAGTGCCCATTTAAACAAGACTTAATTTGCTGATGAGAAAGAGAAAGTAGTGCTTTCTCTTTATGTTGTATTATACTATATAGATATATAGTATATTATTTCATTATGTCTTATCCTGTATGTTTGTATTTCAAATGCATTGTTTGAGGGTGTTTATATAGGATGTACTAACTGAAAATGGTGTGAGTTGATGTTAGGGCTGCAGTATGGTGTATAATGTAGCAATGTGGTTTTGGAGGGGTTTTATATGTTTCTGTATGTTAAGCAGAAGGTTTTTCTCAGAGTGTCTTGTGAATCTTTACAATGAGAAATACATAAATGAAGTTGAGTGGACCTGACAGCCTCCGTATGAGCACTTAATTACAGACTACACCAAAATGCAGTATGAATATTCGAGACATTTCGGTGAAACGATAGCTTTGAATGTCACCTGCAATATAGGGCGTGGGAAGATCTCTTAGAAATCTGAGGTGACACAAGCTGTTCCTCTTAAAAGGTAAGGTTAGGGACTTTTTGCTCTAAGCAGCCATCTCTGGGCCTTTTACAGTGTGTAAGGCTATAGCTATGCCCAATCTTTATCTCATTGCTCACTCTGTTAACTCAGACTGTGACTTTCATTTTCGGCAGTCTTACTGACTTTTTTGATCACTCCAGGCTGCTGGACAGGGATGAAGATACCTGTAGCACAGGAGAAATTATGTAAGTGTAGAAACTTCCATGAGAGTAGGTAGAAGCAAGTTGCTTAATATGACCAGAGTTTAAGAAGTATCCATTACTATAGGAGCAACATGTGGCAAATAAGAAGATGAAAGGTTCTTTCCCTTTTCATAGAAAAGGTGAGAACAGAAAATCCTTTTTTCATAAGCAGAAGGATGTCTACAGTCCCCTTCCCACTCTTACCTCTTCCTGAATGTACTTGACCTGGTAGGGAAGCTCAGCAGGTCTTTACAAGATTGCTTTGTTGCTTGTTTTGAATTTGGTGCTATTCAGGTATCTCACTTCCATTCCAGTCACGAGTACCATTTTGGTCAACTAGGAACATCAAAAGGTGAAATGACTTGACGCACTCTAGCAGTCTTTGAAGTAGCTCATTTATAATGCGGATAATTTCCCAAACTGTTCATCTTGCATGTGTTAGCAAATAATCTGAACAAAATCGAACTAACCCATCTTGTTCAGATTAGCCTTCTTGCCAGCATGTTAGCAGAGGGACTTCTGTGGTCCCCAAGCCTGTTTATTTTAGTGACATACCAAAAGGTGGCACTTTCCTTTCTTTGGATGCTATGTACCATCAAAAGATCTAGGAATAATCTGAAAGGTAAATAGTTAGCCTACTTGTAAACTGTGGTAAGAATATATGCCAACATTTAGGTTTACAAAGGGTAGTATTTGCATATAAATCCAAAGAACAGTTTACGTAAAGATTTTTAAAAGGCTGATTCATCAAAAATCAGTTACAAAAATACATTAAATAGAATCTAAATGTTATGGCTGAACTTAAGTGGCTTGATTATACTTTTAAATATCTGGCACTGTGTTTCCACAGTCCTAATAAACTGAATTTCTCTTTCTTCCAAAAATTGTTTCTGCTGTTTATCCCATTTGAATAAATATTTGTGCTTGGACTGGCTGGCAGGGGGAGGGAGCCAAAACCCTTCCACTGAAGTCACTGCTGGTGAAAGCCCTAAGTAGCACCTGCCTTGTGGAACATGGCACATGCCCAGGTGAGGGACTGTCCCCTAGTAGCAGTTACAGAGTTGGTCTGTGACTGCTGAGGCTCACTGCCTCCCAGGAAGAAAAATTTTAAGGTTCTCTCTGTGCAGTCTTAGGCTAAAACATTGTTAGTGTAAGCCTATTATTATTATGGATGTCACAAGTTTTATAATGTGGATGTTCTGTTTCTTCCCATCTCTTCTCATAATCCCTTTGTAAAGCTACCTGTTCTGCTTCATCCATGCAGGTGGAATCTCCTGAGTAAAGTAGGACTATTTATTCCATATCCATATTTAATCATCTTTTCAGATTATGGATCCTTCACTTTAACCAGAAAATTTTTTCTGAGCATAAACCTTCTCTTCAGTGTTAATTTATCAATATGTACATGTATACCTATGGCTGTGTAGAATAGCTATTCATAATTATAACCACATTTCCTGATTTCATCAAATTAACAAAACTGGCCTTTAATAACTCAGGTCATTTTCTGCCTTTCATTTTCCATTTGATTTATTTGCTTGGTTTAGGAATGGAAACTGTTCCTCTGTTTGGCTTTGTCTCTCATCTAATATAATAGGTACGTAGGTAGGTAGATACATCTGGGGAAAAAGATGTTTAACTTAAACCTCTGTATCCCACTGAAGAGGGAGAATAAATTTTACTCAACTAACTGGAAATGCTTGTAGTCTGCAGTTGCTCTGTGCCTTCAGTAGTACAAGATGTTTGAGGGCCTGTGACATGTCATACGCGATTTTTCAGTGGCAGAATCAGTTGCAGGCTTGTATTTCCACTCTGTGAGGTACAGGCTCTATGACAGGGAACACCGTTAAAATCCCTAAAACTGAATAGGAAAGAATGTGTGACGTGCTCCAAATTTTCATTTCCAACACTTGAAGTCGGTGGTGTGTGTTGGGGGCAAACAAAGCGGGTGGTCTGAGGTGGGACCCTCCTGGGTGGTTGGTTGTGCACCACTGAGTGTGTGTCACCCAGGATAGCGACAAAAGGAGGGAGGGGACTGTCCTCCTTTTGACTGGGTGCACACCACTTGCCAACACACCATATCTCATTCTCCATGTTCTGATTCAGTATTGCATCTGATCACATCAGATTTAGAAATACATGTCTCTCTGATACCTAACAGTTACTGCTTTCAGTGCATGGATGAGGAAAAGAACCAAGTGTCATTATCTACTGAAAAAGATCAAACATAAGAACGTATCTTTCTTCCCCCTCATTTATTATGTCATATATATTTCCTAATCTTTCCAGTCTCTATGTAGTTCAGAGAAGCTTTGGGTTCCTAACAGCCTTGAAGTTCACAGTATTATAATATATGCTACTACAGTAGCAGAATACAAGACACTACATTTTATATGTCTGTGATGTGCATTATTTTTTTTCCTCATAATTGACCTACCTCCTACCTCTCGCCACCAAAGCAAAGCCTTTCCTCTTTGTCTCCTCTGCTTTTTTGCTTTCAGTTTTTCTTGAATTTGTAATGGAAGTAGGAAAGTGGGAGAGATCCGTAAGGTACTTGAAGAATCTTAAATCCCTGCCGCTCTTATCAGAGCTCTGTGGAAGGGCTGCCAGCTGCATTCTTCATTCCCCTCTGCTGTGCCAGGCTATTCTTCCTCCCTCTGCCTTGACCCAGCTTCCTACAATCCCTCTTCCCTTCCCTATCAGTTTGGAGCAGAGCCCCAGCATGTATCATTACCTTAGAAACACCTCAGGGGAGAAAGCCCCAAAGTTGCTATTCTTTACAAGGCCTGCCTGGCCTCCTCCCTTACTATTTTTTTTTCCCCCTTGTTAGGCATAGAAAGGTCAGGACCTTGCCCCCTGAGTTCTCCTGAACTTTGGGTGCTAGCCATAAATTCATTTAACTATAAGGGAACATCAGAGTCTATTTAAGTCAGTGGAAAGACTCCCAATGATTTTGGAGGAGTTTGGATTAATGGCTGTGAGACCACAGCATGGGTTGTGCTGGTCAGAATTTCTTTCTGTAGCAACCCTATCCAGCAAGCCAGAGGAATGCCATGGCTCACCCTAACTCCCCAGAATGCTTGCTTGCTGTTGTAGTCAATGGTAACTACAGCAACAGTGAGGAGCTCTTTCTTGACTCGTGTCTTGAGCTATTTGAAATGAATTATCTTTTCAGTGATGGTAATATTAATAATTTTCTCTCTCTTTTCACAAAAAAAAACCCTTTTTTTCCATAAAGTCAGTGGCCTACTGATTCATACAATCCATCCACACTTTTACAATGATGCCTCATGTACCAAAAATTCCCAGGCTATGCAACTTCCTTTATTTTTCATCAAGAAAACCAGAGAGCACACATTCTTACTTCTTACTGGTATTTAGCCAAATTTTTCCAGCATTACTTTATCCATATCATATTGAGGTTAACATTTTTTAAAAAATATCTGTGACTGTGGTTACATTACCCCACAGTCAACCCTTTGCTAAGTTTGATGTATTTAGTACTTTTAATTGTAGCTTATAATTAATCCCAGCCTTCTGACCATTTCTGTTACTCTTTACCAAACTTCTTCATTTAGTAATCTTTTTCTGCTTATTGAAATTAATTTTAAAACTCTCAACCTATTAGCCAATTTGGCCCTTTCAGATTTCAACATTTGACTGGCAAATTGGTGCAATAAGGTGGGCATCTTACATTAATGTTTTTTAATGAACTATTGAAGAAATTACTTTGCAAAGCTTGGAGCTCCTAATTTTCTTGGCATATATCTCCTAACTACGCACACCTGGGTATGAGTTCTTGGCTTAACTTTCACAAGAAGTTGTTTCCTCTGTAAATGTTTTTTGCCAGTTACTTCTGACCTCGAGATCCAATTTTGCAATTTTTCCAGCCTTTAAGACTAAATCAGAATATTCTCTAGGGTATTTTATTTCTTCCTAATAACTAGAATCTCGTATGGCTTTAAATACTTGCATGTCATGTACTGAATATGTGCTTTAAAGTTATGTCAAATGAAGATGGTACAAAATCTATGCAAGTTGATCCACAAATTATGTTTTGTTGGTTGATACTTATAATCCGTTCCTCTTGTTTTATTATGATTTCTCAACTGTGGAATTTTTCTTCTTCTGTATCTCTGCCAAATTATATGTTCAAAGTAATTTAGTTTAAAAAAAATCAGCGTGATTCTTCATCAAGGAGAAAAGAGGTGGCTGCAAAAATTATAATTTTGCTATTTTAGGCAGCCAGAAGTCACACAGTCAAAGAATGGTAATATGCAGCAGGTAAGCCATTTGTTCAGCGCTGACTGTGAATTGGAGCCAGGACAGAAGACTCAATCATTCATGTCAAAACCAAATCCTTAAAATAATTTATCATATCTGATTTAGACTCCAAGAGAATTGTAAAGAGGACGAGACAAAAGAGATAGCATCAGAGATGTCTCCAAAATGTTTGATTATCTCATTCAGGCAAGCAAATTGTGAACTGCCCCATCTGGTTCTCAATTTCAGGCTTGGATAGAATTCCTACAGGTGCTACATATTTAAAAAAAACCCCACACAACCAAACCACAAAAAAACCCCACCCACCTGTCTGTCTTTAAGGCATGCTGAGACCTGTATCATTGGAAGTTGAGAAACGACACCAAACAACCTCTGCCATTGTTGCTGGGTAAGAAAGTGACACAATGGAGCCTAAGAGTAAAGGAGAACACTTGGCCCACCATTTCCACCTAGGTTTCTCTGGGGATGAATTTGGCCTCTTATCCTTATGAGGAGAAGCTGCTAATGTGATGCTCTCTGGAGGATGCTGTGTGTTAACAAGAAGATAGTGTGGAGATTTTCTTACTCAAAAATGTATGTCCAAATGTTGTCAAAAACCTTAGTGTAGTTTGTATCATAAAATAATAGAACAGCCCAAGTTGGAAGAGACCTCAGAAGATCATCTGGTTCAACCTATGAAAAGAAAAGGAAACCTAGATGAGATTATTTAGCACCCTCTCCAGTCATGTCTTGAAAACCTCCAGTGGTGGGTACTCCACCAATTCACTGGGGAGGTTGTTCGGTGAATGATTGTTCTTACTGTCAAAAATTTATTTCTTATACCAAGATGAAACCTTTCCTGTTACAACTTGTACCCATTGCCCCTTCCCTTCTCCATGCAGCTCCTTGTGAAAAGAGAGCCTCCATCCTCTTTGTAGCTGCCCTTTAAGTAGTGGAAAACTGTGATGAGGTTCCCCCTGAGCCTCCTGTTCTCCAGGGTGAAAAGACCTAACTCCTTCAGTCCTTCCTCATAGGGCAGGTTCTCCAGCCCTTTGGTTATCTTCGTGGCCCTCCTTTGGACTCTCTCCAGTCTGCAATGTCCTTTTTGAATTGTGGGGACCAATACTGGACACAGTACTCCAGGTGTGGCCTGACAAGTGCTGAGTAGAGTGGGATGATCACATCCTGTCTCTGCCAATAATGTCCTTGTGGATGCAGTCCAGGATCTGATTTGCCTTTGTTGTTGCAGCAATGCACTACTGACTCGTGTCCAGCTTGCTGTCCACCAGGACCCCCAGGTCCCTTTCAGCAGGGCTGCTCCCCAGTTACACAGATCATAGCCTATACTGGACTATTTAGTTGTGTTGTCCCAGGTGGAGGACCTTGCACTTGTCTTTGTTAAACTGCGTACAGTTCTTGCTTGTCCACTCTTCCAGCCTATCCAGGTCTTTCTGTAAGATGGCTCACCCTTCTGACATGTCCACCTCACCACCCAGTTTAGTGTCATCAGCAAACTTGGTGAGGGTGTTTTCAATCCCATTTATGTGAAGGTGTTGAACAGAGTGAGACACAGTATTGATCCCTGGGGGATCTGACTTGTGACAGGCTGCCAACGTGAGTAAAAACCATTGATCATCAGATTATCAGGGTAAGAGCAGATTCCCTGAAATCTTTCTCTGTCATTCTACCTTATTACTAGTGTAAAATTTTTTAGCAATTGACATCTCTGATTTTTCTTTGATATATATTTTTGCTGTGTCCCCAAGCTTTCTGTGATAGCTTCATAAGAATAGTGGGTAGAACATGAAGTGCTAAATCTTGCCTTATGAAGGTGGAGGAAGGTTCCTTCTTTCTTTTCCACATCAGCAATTTGCCTTCCCTAATTGAGGGCAACTTCATTTATGAAATTCATTTGAGAGTAAGGAGCCTACTTAGCAGCCTCTCATTATTTTAGTGAGGAGGTTTATTTGTTTAATGTGCTCATCAAGATCCCTGCTGGATATCTTTTCAGTAGTAGCCTTGGGTTTGGACATGGCTCTGAGAACCAACATTTGGAGAAAAGTTCTCTACTAGATATAAGGCTTTAAAACTGGGAAGCTAAATTACCATATTCCTTGGAGTGCAAAAGTTCTGACAATATGTGTGTAGTGGCCTGGAGCAGTTTTTATAAGGGAGAAAAGGAGTCACCACTGAAACATGCAAGGGAGATGATAAAAATTGTTTCAAGGCTAAGAATGTCAGGAGATATTCAAAAGCTAAACAACCTGAATGATCAGACCAGGTGCTTTACCCACAGGGAGAAGGTAAAGGGATATGCAGGATTTTTTGTCTCTGTCCTGTTTAAAACCATCTTCTTGAAAAATGCTGAACAGATTACGTGGGGAAAAAAATGGAGGGATGGAGATGTGAACTGAATGGAAAATAAAAAGTTGTTGTCTGGAGTTAAACAATAAATATTTTCTGCAGAGATGTTTGCCAATTCTACTTCTTACTTGGTGCTCCAGAGGTTGTTGGTGTTCGTAGAAGTCACTATTGATTTTAAATAAAATGCTATAGAACAGCATCTTTTGCAGTATTGTCCATTTTTTTGAAAGTTTTTGAGCAAATGCACCTTTGGAGACCACACCATTGAATTTGATTCAATAAGATTATTCCAGGCATTGAATTTAACCTATTGGCTCATAAACAATCTTTTATCAAATTCCTGTTGTAATTTAAGCCAAATAAAGGCTGTTCTTTAATGAATGCAATGTTGAATATTGCTGAAGTACATTCTTATTTGTGTTGGCTAATGGCACAGTTGCAGATAACCTTCAGAAATGAATTTAAGTGTTACTTTCCTTTTACTATATTGAAACTCAACTAAATCTTCCAAACTACAAAACATTAGGATGCTGCCTACCCTTATCACTAGAAGGAGACCCAGGGAAGTGGGGATAATATATCTTGGCTTTTAAACACTTCCCATTATTAACATTCTTGCAGCTTTTTCAGTGAGACATTTTTCTTTCCGTATTATTTGCAGGAGGATTTTGAGAAGAAGCACTTCCAGTTAATGAAATATTTCTTTGTTCTGTTAAATTCTGGCAAACCTCTGCTGAGATGTAAATGCTTGATATTGTCATTTCCCTTCTTTCACCCATGCAACACAAGAAAAAACTATGACAGCAAGCTGAAATATTAACAAACCATGAAGTTCTGTGGCTGGGCTGATTCAGAAGCCAAAGCAGAAAACGGTTTTCTTTCTAATGCAATCCATGTGTGATGCCAAAATACACTGTTAAAACAGTGGAGTGAGATCTGTCTCCCAATCTGCTGCAGGACCCCTGCAAAATCCATGTATTTCCCTGCAGTATGATACAGAGAGGAAGGAGGAGAGAAGAAAATCCAAGTTGTTCTTAACTATCTCCCAGGCCCGTGTATGGGCAGACTAGGTAATTACAATTGCCATTTCATCATATGAAGGTATATGAGTATGGAGAAGGGAAGGAAGAAAGGAAAGTTTTATGGCAAAATCAGTTTGGGCAGTGATGCACAGCCTAGAAGCATCTTAAAACTTAGCAGCTATGTTTATCTGTTACATATCCTTCCTCTTCACTATTGCTAGGAGCCTCAGTCATTCACCAGGGCTGCATTGCCCCAGGTGCTGTCTAAACACAGAACAGAAAGACGGTCCCTGTCACAGTTTACAACTGCAGCATAAAAATAACAGGAGCAAGCATGAAGCCATATGCTTAAAAAAAATACGTATTTTCTGAGTTGAAATTTGGAAATGTCAAGTGAACTTTTCCTGCAAAACCAGCTTTCAGACATCTCAGTAGGCACTTGTGTATACTAGGATTGGGCATAAACCCCAAACATGGGTTTAACACACAAAGCGATGTTAAAGGTAGTATTTCCTAACTTTTTTGTGTTTAACATTTCAAACCATAACTTAGGCTTCTTTAACACAGACAGTTAAAAGTATGCAAATAAATGTATATGTACAATTCTAAATATAAGTGAAAATAAAGGCATTGTTTTGATAATGAATTCAAATGAATGAATTATGGTCACCACTTGTCTTCTGGGGAAAAAAAAAAGCTTCCCTCAGCTATATTCACAGATTTCAGCAGCTTTGGTGGGATTTTATAGCCCAAGCCTTAAATTCCACTGTCAAGCAATGGACAAAAGAACTCATGAAAGAAGTGGAATTTAATGACTGGGATTCCTGAAGTACCAACTTAAGATGAAGTTGAGTGATTAACCAAATGTTGTTTCCACTCTGAAGATTTCAAATCCATCTAGTAGCATAGAAGAAAATGCAATACAATTTATTTTACATGGAAGTTGGAACAATTTCTACCAACAGAGTAGCCTCCAGGACACTCTGATCCCTGGGAAAACCATGGAGCAAGTCCTCTTCAAAGACATTTCTAGGCATGTGAAAGAGGAGGAAGTGATTGGTAACAGCCACCGTGGATTTTCCAGGGCATACTCATGCCTGACCAACCTGACTGACTTCTATGTTAAAATGACTAGTTTTGTGGACCAGGGGAGAGCAGTGGATGTCACTTACCTTGACTTTAGCAAGGCTTTCAACAGTGTCTCCTACAGTACTCTTGTAGCTAGATTGGGACGTTACAATGTGGATTGGTGGACAACTGGTTGTTTAAAAAGTAGTCGGATGGCTGAGCTCAAAGGACAGTGATTAATGGATTATACTTCAAATATCTGAAGGCTGGTGACAGTGGAGTACCAGAGGGGTCTGCCTTGGGACCCCTTCTGTTTAACATCACCAGAGCAGCCCAGTCTGACCTCAGTGCTGAGCCCACTGCAGTAGGGCTAGACCAGGGACCTCCTGAGCGTTTTTATGGTATAGCCTTTGTACAACTGGCAATGTTTGCATTCTAAAAAGGATATGTTTACAAATGATGCTAGGTTTTTGCTTTTGAGAACCTGTTCTTATCATGTAAGTAACTTCTAAACTACTTACAGGAGGCCCTAGATATCACTGATATCTATTAAGGCTGAACAAGTTATACCTGAAAGATTTAATCTAGTGTGGACTCTGAACGCTTTTAGAAATTAGGTTTTGATTTTTTTAGTTTAAGAAAAAAAGAAGACAAAATCAAAGTGAAGTAGGAATAGATCTATTTATAAATAAAAAACCTGCCACGTGGCACCTCTACTTACTAAAATTTGAATTTATTTGCCAGAATGAGCGCTGAGTCAGAAAAAGTCATTGTGAAAGCAGCTGAACACAAAAAGCCAAATTCAGCACTCACATGCCTTCACACAGCTATCATTGACTGGGAACAGGATTGGCTCAGAGCATGGAAATGAATAAGCCTTTGCCAAGTGAAGAAAAACTGAGCCAAATTTCAGAAACCACATCACAGGAACATTTCCCTACTGTGCCTGTGGTTGTGGTCTGGTGGTCTGCTGAAGTGAGGGAGAAGAGAGAAGCATGAAATCAACCAGACAGATGTGTCTGCAGGCACCAAACAGCAAGACGGTTGCGGTGTAGTGGCAAGGTGCCTCACTGACTATAACTCTTTCTTAAAAAGCTGAAACTACACTAAAAAAAAAAGGTTATTAATTCTTTACAGTCATTTAAAGAATGATGGATAGGCGTGCTTTGTAAAAGTGATACCCTGCTTGCTGAATCATAGATGTACTCCTCCTGAACAGGCATTTTGCTTCACTGCATTGTTTTTTCCTCTCTGCATGTGTGAGAATAGATAACTGGTGTTATGGGAAGAATCATTCTATAGACTTGTTTTCACTATTCTTTAAATGGCTTTATTAACAATAAGGAAAATGAAACTAATTTAACATGAAAATATAATTTACTGTGTGGTGAATTAACAGCTATTTAATATATTTTGAAGATAGGGTTGGTGGTATTATTGTCCCCATATGAACGGAATCAGGCTGTACAAAGTAGGGGGGGGGGGGGGGCGGGAAATGAAAACCAACAAAGCCTAAATTTGCCTAGACCTTCAGGACAAAACAGTAAATGTAAACCAGTTATTTAGCTAATGAATATTTGATTAAGATTTTGAGGGAACAGTGGAGGAGAATCCTGGGAGAAATTCTTATTCTTAAAAATTACTAAATGCTTACTAGACAAGACAGAGTTAATTTCATTCATATTTCTACCATTTTTTCTAGGCTGCAAAATCTTTTTCAGTTATTTTCAGTGGGACCAGATAGTAATAAAAGCTTCCTCCCTCAGTGCTCCTGAGCAGACCTGCAGATAGCACTTAGCAAGTCTAATGGGCCGGGGGAGATGGCGCTGCAGTGATAGCTGAGCTGCATTTCAGTCCAGTTGACAGCTCTGACTGCAGCGGCTTCCTTTCCTTGCTTTTTTTTTTTTTTTTTTTTTTGTGGGGAAAACCCCAAATAGTCAGCAATGTAAGTCTATCTTAAGCTGCTAAACTTTATTATTTACCCAAAGGATGAAGAAAGTTATTCACAGAAATTAAGCCATTCACACTCTAAATCCTGACTATATTCTCTAGATGCAAGGTACCTGCAACGGAAACCTGGTCCCAGGAACCTGGGAGGATCCCTGGAGGATTCAGCAGGGCTGGAGGGTTTCTCCCATGGTAATGATGAGCTCTGCCTAACAATGTTCACAGTACAGCAAACATCATGTTGTCATCTATACTGATTCCAATGCTTGTGGCCATTGATCTAGATGCAAACAGTAGTCATTAGACCCATGCTGACTATGTGTGTACTGAGTAGGAGATTACCAGCAACAGCAGCTGCTCTATCTGGTATAATGATGTGATGGTGGCAGAAATACTTGGGAAGAAGGTGTTTCCATTCCTTTAGGCTTTTCCTTCACCACAGCACCATACTGCCCTGTATTTCTAGTCACACACTATGCAAGTGTACTGCAAACATTTTCGTTTTCCATTATGGGCATCAGAAATAATGCTTACACCATTAATGTATAATAGTATAAACTTCCCTGCCATGAAACATTCGGCTTGTGCCTGACTGGTATGAAGAATAGAAAACCATGGTCCATTGAAGAAAACAAGTAGGCAGCTGTACAGGATGCAGTGAGCTATATGAACCTCTGCCAGATCAGAGAGACTGAGCATGCAAGCCAGCCTTAAAGCTCCCACTCTGCCCACCAAGGAGGACAGTGCTTGGCCAGTGCTGCATACTGCTGTGGGTGTTAAGGTATGTTAAGGTATTGTGCTGATACCTTACATGGCCCCTTGCTATGTGTGCAGTGTCTGTGTAGTGGATTTGATAAAAAGTCATAGCATCCTCTCCTCTGTCCGCTGAGGCTGCTTTTCTGTCCCATAGTACAACTTCCACTGTAATGATATAAACAAATGAGAAGCATGAAAAGTAGATCAAGTTGTGTGTTCACTTTTTAAAACCACTAGCATATTACAGACCCGTATAATAAAATGAAATGTGAGAAAATACTTTTTCTTTGCTAGTTCAGAAAAAGCTGTACAGACACTGCAGTTAGAGGTTGGTCCTCTCCAACACAGCTTCTTGATGGTCTTTTCTACACTTACTTCATTTTTACCTGTTGCTTCTAGCTAAGATTTCCTTTTAACTCTGCGTTTTCAGCATTGTTCAGTGCAATTGTAACCCTTATGGAACAGCCAGCCCTCACTGTGCCCTGAGAATGTCTTTGGAGGGCAGGAATGAAATGAATTATAGCTACTCATTGATGTCTCAATACATTTTAATGGCAAGACTGGATACGAAGAAAGCAAAATCTATGGCCCAAGTGACAGGACAGCGGTGGTTGCATCGAGGACAGAGGAAAGGCAGGGAGGCTGGGCTTGTGCTCAAATGGCAAGGTCATTTCTGCCACGTGGATTTTGCAGCAGTTGCTGGAGCCGAGGGCTTTAATTAAAACACCACCTGTTATTTAACACGATAGTGGTAGATTCTTTAATACAGCAAGCCACACTGTGGTTCTCCTGTTCATTTTGATCACCTTGTAAGCAACTTGACTAACTTCAGTGAGGCTGTATATGAAGAAGATTCCACTAGCAGGAGAAGGGGAACAGTCCTTCAGAGCCCCCTCCTAGTGCTCCTTCAGAGTGACACAGTGTGAGGACAGTAAAATGCTAAGACCAGGGTTTTCCAAAAAGATAGTTGATTTTTGGGGTGCTTAAGCATTTTTCATGGAACTTTGGTGGGGCCTGCTTTTTAAGAAGCACTGTGTATCCATGCCCTGTAGCTCCCTGAATGTCTCCTTTGCACACATTGCCGCCAACCACTGATGAAAATCTCAGGCTATCTACTTGCCTACTTACCTACCTTAGTTTCTCTCTAATACTGGCATGAGCTCTGAGTGATAACAGAAGCCTCCCAAAACTGGCTAATTAAAAGAGCTGTTGCAGCATCACAAGAAAAAACATGCTTTGTGAATAAAACACTCCAACTTCTGTCTGTACACCCTTCCTCTCCAACTAATGGCATCTGTTCTGTGAGTGTGCCAGTATATCCTGTGGTGCTTGTCTGTAACAGCAGGAAATTGAAAGTTGAAAATTCTATTTAAGGAAGTTGAATAAAGAGTTTGCATTCTTCCAGTTTAACTATTTTTGAAAGTAAAGCCACAGTTTAGGGATGCCAGAAAGCACAGTAAAACCTGCAGCCTCTTGCAGACTCAGAACAGATGCTTTTGGCTGGAGTAGGAAGGCAGAAAGAGAGAGAAAGACCAGCATGAAAGACCAGAAGAAAAAGAGGAAAAGGTTTGGGAGACCTACAAAGAAAGAGGTAAGTTGAAGACATGGCCACAATGAAATTACAGTTGGCATTATAAATAAAAAATGGCATAATTTTCCTGGTAGTGCAAAGCTGTGAGCCTGCTGATGGAGTAAACTCATTGCTTCATGTCATCTGCACTTGCTGATGGAAACTGTCTGGCTGGATGTAGAGCATGGAACATTCCTGAATAAGTTCATGATATAAACTGTTCATAGATTAGCATATGCTGTCTATGCACTTGAATTAGAGAAGGAAATGACCTGTCATACAACTTTACAGGAGTCCTTAATGGCCTCTTGCAGATCTACAGCATGCAAATAAGTGACTGACCCAGCAGTGATCTGAGAACACTGCAAAATCTTATGTGCAAGCACAGATCCTGTTTGTGCCTGTAAGCAGCATACTCAATTATACAGCTAAAGCTGAAAGCCCTTTGAAAGTTGGCCCTTAAGGTCAAATCCTCTGTCCTCATGGCTGCCAAGGATTTTTCCCCTACAAGGGAACCAGGAGGTTTTTCTAGTGCATGCTTGTCTTGTTTTGTTTTCTTTTTAATGTGGGAGAAACAACAAGCTTTGGGAGAGTCCAGATAATCAGATTTACATTTTGTTTAGACAGTCTCACTGCTCCTGTGTTGAAAACAACTCCAATATAGTTTTGTACTCCAATTCATTATCATAGTATCTGATCATCTTTCATGCTAAACAGTAACAACAAAGACATTCCTAAAGGAATTCAGAGAGTCCCCGGCATTTTCTTCTTTTTTTGGCATTTTTCTTTTTCAGTGTAGGTCTTTGCTTGGGCTGTGTGATTTTTAACTTTTGAGATTCTAATACTTTGGTTTGCTGATTTTTTTTTCAGATTCCTGCAGTTCAGGTTGGGGGCAGGGGGGGATTAGTGTTTCTCAGTACAAAGCAGGTTCGTTCTTAGATGGAGCAGAAAGTCCCTGGTGTTTAAGGTTTTGCTGTGTTTCTTAAAGAAAGTCATATTACAATCACTTTGATTTTTTTTTTTTCTTTTACCATAGCTAGATCCCTTCTATGAGGGATGCTTTGGCTCCATACTGTCACAGGCTTTGTCCTGTGCTTTTCAGCTTGGCACTGCTATAAAACAGCTTTCTCCATAGCGGATATCTTACCCTTTAAATGTTTGCATACACTTAGCACCTGTCTTCAAAAGGGTCACACTGCTGTATTGAGTCTTCCAGTTTAATATTTTGCTATAACTTTCTCAACCTTCAAGATTCTTTAATTTACCTGTTTTAACTCTGTAAACTCACCGATTTGCATTCTTCTTGTATTACTATTAAGTATCCTACTAGGTAGATCTGAAGGCATTTAGAATTGTAAATCTCAAACCTGATAAAGGCAGAACCCTTCCTTTGTTTAAAGTATTTACATTAATGAAAGATGCTCAGTGGAAGTGGAGTATAAACCAGCTAGTTTATAAAATATTGAAGTCAATTCTTTTAGATGATTCTAGGGGTCTAAGAATACCAAACAAGGTAAAATTACATTCTTTAATTGAGAAGCTGCTAACTAGAAGAATAAACAAAACAGATTCAGAAGGGATTAGTGGCACACTGGTAAATGGTTAGAAGGTATGAATGCAATCTAAAATTATTTCATTTCTTTCCTTGTTTTTTCTTATTTTACACTGGTAAATTAGTCCATTAGAAGTCATCCTTCATTTCTATTTTAACTGATGGGAGAATCTGGCTGAAATAAACTTTCAAAATCTCCATAAGTATGAATCACACAACCAGGAGCCAAAAAAAAAGACAAACTGAATTACCTAGGGTGTGGTCCATGTTAAGACATGGATTCATAGACTGCTTATTAAATAGGTTTTCTGCTAGACCTCTTTTGGTATGTAACTGGGCTATTTAGCCCTTTCCCCTGACAGACTGTCTGCGACAGAAGTGTGCAAGTGCTCCGAGGCTCTTGCAGCAATCACTAACCTTTGCTTCAGCTCTGTCTACATCTGGGTCATTAATTTCCACATCAACAGTGCTGAGAATGAAAGTACAATTAACGGCTAATGAAAACATTCTGTTTAGTGAACTCAAAGAAATCTCATAAAATTGTTTCCAGTCCTACCTGGGCTCTTAGTGATGGAGTATGGGCAAGTGTTAATCTATTGGCTATGTGAAACACACTGCTGTGCAGAATTGGGCAATGCAAAACCATCTTGCTTGGTATTTGTGAGTTGTCATTGGCAATGAGGACTGTAAAGTACCTTGCAGGTGTACTGAACATGCTTTGGAACAATGTTAAGATAACAATGGGAAAATAAACCATCTGTTAACAAAATCCAGTTTTTATTCTGGAGCAATTCACATGAAAATTCCTTGGTTAAGTGTGGCCTTCTTTTGAGACACTGCAATACATTATTGTAGCTAATGGTTTTGAAAGTTTTGAGGGGGCAATAAGTGGCAAATTCAGTTGTGTAAAATTGGCATTTAGTGTCATTTGAGATGTCCTCGGGCACAGTGTGTGGTATCTAGCTGCTCCAGAACAGCGTAGGCATCCTGTTTGTCTTGTCACATCTGCCAAACACATGTGCACGTCTCAAATGCCCTAGGGCATCTCAAATGGCATTAGATGCCCATTTTAGTCCACTGAATCCATCCATGTGTGTTTCTGTCAGGTGAGCAGATGGCACTAGCCACCTGTAAATATAGGCAGTTTCACCGCCTGCAATTCAGGCAACTAAATTTCATCCTTAACATGTACTTAGTTCCTGTTTAGGCTCCTACATCCTGTGTATGAAATGGTACCTGTCATTTAAGTCTAACATGTTAGTTCAGTCTATTTGCTTTTGACTAATATGCTCGTCCCCCTTAACTTTGGGGCATTTCATGCAGAAATGAATTACAGTGTGGGATCACAGCTGTGAACACAGAAGTTAAACAAACGAAAATTAAAGACAATCAACTCCTTTTCTTTATGTTTTAAGAGCTTATGATTTCTTATGGGAGGATCCATTTAGCCTTATCAGTGTCTTATTTAATGTGCTTTCTAGCACAGAAAAAAAACCTGCTGTCACAGAAGTTTTTCCTCCAGGTTACATCTCTATTGGAGTCTGTTATTCGTAGCAATTTTGAATTTTCCCATGTGAAGTGACAATTCATCATTTTGAAGTGATGTTATCACTCAAATTAGAATCCATAGTTTTTGTTTTCCAGGGAAGCAAAAAAAAAAAAAAAAAAAATGACAGCTAGTTTTCTGTACCAAGACAATACTCCTTCATAGATGACAGGAAAAAGAGGCAGAGGTGTTTGGCACAGTAGAAGCTGACTGTAGTTATATTTCAAAGAATGAATGCACAAGGTAGAAAAGTGATACTTGTCAGGTTCCTAATACAAAAACATATTTCAAAAGCTCCACAGTTCAACTCACCTTGAAGAACTCTTTACCCAGCTCCAGGAAGAGCGCTGGTTCAATGCACATCAAAATGGTGGGAGTTTCATGGTGGAAACAGAGAACTTAGTTGAATCGTCTCAAGGACAAACCTGGGAAAGAGCTTTAGGATTGTCAGTGGAAACAATCTGATAATCTAGCAACAAATTAAGAACTAATTTTGTTCCATGTTGTACTTACGTAAATTTGACTATTACTGTGAAGCAACGAGTGACTGGTGCTTGAAAACTGGGCACCATACTGCTTCCACTGAGGTCCCTGAGCTGTGTCATGAGTGGGCCACAAGAGGTATTTGGTAAGAATAAACCCATGCCCTGCAGCTGCCACCCCAGAAGAGGTAGGGTCAACAGGGAGAGTCAGTAGTGGCTAGAAGGATCAGACAAGGAGATGGGTGTCTCCAATATGAGACCGTAGTTCTCGCATGGCAGACTGCTTCAATGCAGCACCCCTTACTAAAATTCCTGGTGCCCAGATGGAAATTCTAACTCCTGATGATGACAAGTTATTGAAAAGACAAACTATTCTTTGTAAAGTAAGATTATCTTATCCTTCAGTTTTTCCTCACCTTTTTGGTTCTGATTAATTCTCCGAACCAAAGTCTGCCAACCTTCCTCAGCAGAGCAGTCTCTTGGCCTGGAAGTTGTCCCACTGAAACTCAGCAGGAGTTCCTAGGCAGAAAGATGCTATTCATTTTACTAAAATCATCTAGAAGATGAAGGGTACTTGTGGAGTAGGCTATGTCTCCACAACTATATTATTGAGACAGCAGCATATGCAGCTTGTGCAGCTGTTGGGAACATATGGGCCTTAATGTTTCTGTAGTTAGTGATTCTTCCTCTTGCTTTTTCTTACGTATACACACACAACCCCCAGCCTGGCTCTGCTGAACACACTGAACGTTAAAATAACAGATTTGCTTTCAGAACAAGATAGTAATGGATTCAACTCACCTTAATGATTGAATAGCTTCATTGCCTTGGAACAAATCTGAATGTATTGCGAGGTCTGTGATCTGCTTCTTTGATACTGGTAAAGATTTTCTTTGTGAGTGCATTCAGCTAGGTATGTAGGAGAATCTGAAAACCCCAAGCTAAGGCACAGCTTGCTTCTTTCTGATTATTTTGAACATTTTACAGGCTGGAAACATATTGCATTTTAGCTGGCTACAGTAATTTAGGTGGAAAGGTAGGTGCTGCAAATTTCAATGCTAATTAAACAGAATTTTGACAGCAGGAGAAAGTGATATGCCCTGTTCTTCTAAATATGGGTTCAGTCCAATCTGCCTTTTTAATTGGACTGCAACAGATTATTAAATTATTCAAATAAATAATGGAAGTAAACTTCAACTAAAATCCTGCTGAAGGGGAAACTGCCTTTTATTAAAATGGTTTCATATTATTTTGTTCTGCATTCTAACAAATACATAGCCATCAATATTCTTGCCTTAGTATGACAGAAATTATTCAGATTAATAGCTGGCTACTTGGGTCTTGATATGAATTTATATTAAAAATGTTGGTAAAATTGCCATCACATTTTTAAATGGGCAGACCATGAAAAACTGCATTACCCTGCAGCATTATTTAATAATTTAGCAAATTCAAATATATAGCAATCTTGAGAACTTTAGTAATTAAAATCCAAAGTGAAGCACATGTGTAAGCCAGCTGTTTTCTCATGCCCCAGTTCAAGGTAGAATGAAAATTCAACAGTCTCACCTTTTGGCAAATTATGCTTTGGAGGGAAGAACACTAAGGAACAGAAGTCAAAGGTTAATCTTTCAATAGTCGAGTTACTTTGTAAACCATCTGAGAGGAATTCATATGCCTCTATTTGTGTTTGCAACTGGAGGAAAAGTTGGGAGTAAGGCAACCAGTTCCTAGAATCACACAGACAATCACTGCTAGGAAAATCCCTGTCTTCACAAAAATGGGGTCTAACTTACAATTGCTCTCAGAAAGTAAAAAACTTTTCATTTTAAACTATTGGTACTAAGACATGGGAATAAGATACAGACCTGTTGATCATTTGGAAAATCACATTAGTGCATTCACCTGTGCAAAAGCACAGCCTTGGAAGCAATTATTGGGTAAGAGTCTGGAGCATACGAAGGGCTACAGGAGAAATGAGATCAGGAGATAACTGGAAGACTGGTGGACCTTCAGCTTTGGAAGAAGGCACTAAAGCTGACAGGGTCCCTACAGACCTGAATATCCTTCTCTGTTTAGTTATCACAATCCCCAAATGGTTTTCTTGTTCTCCTTTCGTCTCCAGATAAAAGTTTGCACCTGCTTACCAGATACTGAATATTCTGATTTTTCTAGTTGTCAGTTTTAAGGCAGGCTATCTGTCCCAGATACAGTAGATACAATTGGTGACACGGAAATCTTATGTTGAAAAAAGTTGAATCTGTCATTTAATCCAACCACTTTCATAGCTGTATCTTCCTTCCATATGTTGCCAAAGGTGGTACGTGTAGGATATAACCCTCCTTGACAGAAATAGTTTCCAAAACCTGCGGAAAAAAAGGCAACCAAATGAGCAAGAGCAAGATCTACCCAAAGCATTAATGGCATGGCACTGCATATGCACACTCCATGACTTTGCATAAAATTCATAATGGAGCTACACTTCTTACTGATTATATCTAACTACTAAATCTTACATTAACAAGGTAATTTTAGGAATTATCTTTCAAACTAAGTCCTTACAGCTGCGATAATTCTCATTTCCTACATTTATCTGCTGCTGCACCCTGAGCCATGATTCAAAGTCCAAGTTGTTTGGATACTCCATCTGATTTTGAGAACTATGTTAATCCAGCAACGTTCTTAACACTGAGCAGGGAACACTGCTCATTATAAAACCAAGTAGAGAACAAAGTAAAAAGACAAAAAAACAAAGAAACTCCCAAACTGAAAAGGCAAACTGAAAATCTAAGTGTGATGATCACAATGAAACAAATACCTCAATCTGGTTGTTTCAAGAACAAATCAGATTACAATTACAGATGTATAATCCATATTGAAGGATTAATCATATCACTGTCTGTTTTGTATCATTAATATTTCAGGCAGACCTACATGCATTTTTCTTCCATGAAAATCTCTCACACTCCTGTAGGATGCACCACTACTAAGTGCAATTCTGTGTTGATGGGTCTTCCAGCTACTGGAAATTCTAAAATATCACAGCATCTTTTCTAAAGAGATAATAGTTTTCTAGAAATTGCCATGGCAAAGTGTGCTTTGAATAAGTTTGTGCACATCCATCATGCAGTGCATGGCTTTCAATAAGAAGTTTTCATCTTTATGTGATAAATTTCTTTTTCAGATTGTTTCATCTTCTTTGATTTGATGTTTAAAAATCACTCATGACTTTGGCAATATCTCTTTATACTGTTCACTTCATGGGGATTAATCTCCACAGCCTTCAAAGAGGACACAAGAAGCAGACATTTCTGATTTTCATATGACTATATTTCAGCTCTACCCACTACAATGAAGGAGTAGACCTCAATTGTTGAAATACAAAATCAGAAGATTTAGAGCTGGAAATAGCTTTCATTAGGTCCTCTGATCTATGGTTTTGCCATTTCAGAATTGCTGTCTTTCAAGGGCTTTTGTCCAAGTAATCAACTCAGGCCATACAAAGACTGGAAACAAAAGCAATGAATTTTTAGTTTCAGTTCCCTGATAGTTGAAAAAGATTTTCCTTCATTTGAGAGCATCTTTAGTAGTCTGCCTCCTATTTTCAATTCTTGTATTTTTTCACCTGCCCTGCAGAAAACCAAATAATCAGGCAAAGAGGAAAATCCCAAACTTTGCCATTAACCTTCGTTTCAATTTGGATTACTGGCTTGGATTGTAAATTATTCTGTTCTGCCTACTGTCTTGATTTGTCTGTATGTAATTCAGATGCAGCTGGCATTGGAAGATTTGTCATAGACACAAATCTTTCTGCAGGACAAATTCTGTGAAGGTGTGTTTTTTAATTAAAATTCATATCTGCGTCATTATCATCAATGGAGTCATAAAGCTTATGGCCAAGAGAGGACATTAGATTATTTTGATCTCCTAAGTACTGTACCTATTATGGTTTGGATTTTTTTGTTTGGGTGGGTTTTTTGGTTTTGGTTTTTTTGGGGTTTTTTTTTATCCTTATAGCTTTGTGCTGAACCAAATAACTCAAGTTTTTGCCACAACACATCCACTGTATTTGACACTTTCTTAAGGACAGTCATACAGGATAAGCCTTATCAAGGATTTTTGCTGAAAATCAAATATTAGAATCAAATTAATGAGGTTTTGTACATGTCTTTTTACTAGGGGTGAACTAGAGGAGCACACATGATCTTCTGGAAGATCCCTTGTAGGTTTAAGATTAAATCAATCAAGCAGTAGAAAAAATAGCAGCACAAACTGTAGCCTACAAATAACTCCTGTTGGAAACATGGGTTGGATTGATAACTATCAGGAGCATTCCTGAGGCACTCCTGAAATCCATTAATGTAAACATTTCAATGGATAATTTTGAACAATGAGTACATTTGTAATTATCAAACTGTGCCTGGAAATATCATGTAAAGACGGAAAATGTCTAAATCAATTAGATATACTATTTACTATGGCTATTGCAGTCAACATTGCATGACTGCTACAACTTAAGACTGATGGAAGTAGTAATATTCCTGACTTTTTGCTAATTTGTTTCCCTTAACATTAATTTGTATCTACAGTACAAGTGAAGAGGTGCCTCTGATTTGATTATATTATAAATAGTACTAAGAAAGGGTTTAAATTCCTGCTATTTGCATCTGCCAGTGATTCCACATAACCTATGGTTATTTACCTTACACAGTATTTTTTTATGTCCCAAACGCATACAGTGCCTTTTCTGGAAGTGATATCGAGTGGCAGCATGTCCTTAGGTATCATTGTTAATTGATACTTTTTCTATTAACTTATTGTAAAGGAATTTCAATGCTTCTAGAGATAATTAGATCTCAAGTGATCTAAGTACCCAGTTTTACTGCAGCTGAGCACAATCTCCAGATGAAAACATTAAGGCTTTGCATACATTCTCTGAAATGGAAATTGTTGTTAAGACAATTGCTCTATCATATTGCCCAGAAGGAGTTGACCAAATCAATTACAAGTAATCACTCATTTCATATGCAGCTGACTGACACCTTTAATGAAAAATGACTGTGTTGTAGGTTTATTGACAAAAGGGTACAACATATTGCTCCCAGAAGAGCCAGAATATTTTAATAGCGTAATATGAATGATAGTAAAGAACCTGGAAGAGGACTAATGACAATTAATTAGTTGTACTAGTAGACCTTGAAAACTCTGGGGTCCTAGCCAAATCACACCACTATGTAAATTTTTTATTTCATATGTAATGCAGAAATCCTGGTACAAGAGGAAAAATAAGGACTGACTTGAGATGTACTTGCCTTTGATGAAAGCTGGTTGATTTTGCAGATGTTCCAACCTGACAGATAGCAACATTCCTGCAACTTAACTGGGCTTTCACTGGAAAACCAAAACCAAACTGAAATTGTTGATCAGTTTGTGGAAGTCTGAAAATGTTATAGCAAGAATGTATTGCAGACCATTATATAAGAGATCTTGAAATGTATTTCAAGAATCATTACTGTTTCAGGTGGAAACTCTGCAAAACTCACTAGTTTCAAAGTCTCAGATATTCATTCCTGAAATAAGAGAAGAATGGCCATGATGAACAAAAACTCTTGTCCAAGTGACTTTTTTTAATATTTATAGTTAATTCTTGCATTCATGAAACTTTTGTGGGGTTATTTTTTTTTTTTGGGGGGGAGGGGGTTAGATCCACAAAAATGTATATTGTTTTTAGTAGATTTTATAAAAGTGTTCGTTTGTGCGTGTACACATAAATATCTGTATAGGCTGACGGAGGCATAAGGAATCAATGAAAGAGGAAGTCTGTGGAGTGCCTTTGTGACAGGAAGGAAGCGGGTTCACATACAGGGGATTCACTGTTGTAGCCACAGCTACCTTGGGCACTGCTGCCTCCGGTCGTGCAGCCTTTGTCCACTCGCAGGTTTCCTTCGCCCCCACTAAATCTGACCCCCTTTCACCCATAGCTCGGCAAGCCTCCTTGCAGCAGAGCCGGGGTGACCGAAGTCTCCTTTATCTGACATCCCCCCCTAGTGGGACCTGGCTGAAACGGGGGCCTCCTGCATGCCCCCCGCATCCCCACCTTTCCAAACGTCTGTCTTCTATCGAAGCTTTTCTTGTTAAACCTTAGTCTCGAATAAAATCAAAATTATTTTCGGTAATCTTTAAATTACTCAGAATAATAATATAGCCACCAATAAAACTTTTTAAAGTGAAAAGGATCTTTTGGTTTTTGAGCATGTTATTGTTCTTTTACATATTTTTTCTGAGTATAGAGCTTCTTTTATATTTCGATGTGGTGCAAATCTGAATAAGGACAATATGGAGATTCATATGTTCTGCCCTTCAGTGTCTTCCAGGTTAATTTGCTGAGTTTGCAGATGACACTTTTTCCTAGCCACCAAAACTTCAAACCCTGGTTAGGATTGGGATGTTAAACAATCCATTGGGCATTTTGCCCAGTAGTAGTTATTCTTCTTGGCACAATCTGAAAATTGTGTCTAATATCTATTTGCAACCTTGGTTTGCAGAGATGCATAGAAATGTGAGCTTGTAGTGAAACCAGTAATTAACAGTGACATAAAGAAAGATTACATTTCAGCATAACATTTGGAATTAAGATAAAGATTTTGGCTTAAGGACACGCAACATTTCTGGTGCTGAATTATGTTTTAGGTCTTTCTGTACTGCTGTAATAGCCTGGAAGCTCCAAGTCAGCAATTGCCATGTCTGGAGGCACCTAATTTTCTGAGACATCCCTTAATTGCTTCCTGCTGTGACTGCATAGGAGCATGTTGGTCTTGAGAGCATGAAGCTGCTTGGTGCCTCAGCCTGTGGAGTCTGTGTAGGGAAAGCATCTTTATAAACTAGAACAGGAATTTGAATAGGTCATTTTTGTGGTGATCATCAGTGTGGCCACATTGATTAGAGCTGCAGTGTTAGATCCTTTTACGGATTTGATCCGCAAAGCTCATTGTTACCCTTTCCTGAATATTTTTAGTTTCTTCAAGAATAAGACAAACAATGTTGCTATATTTTTTGTTCATTCTTTCATTGCTTTTGTTTTCACCCCTAAGTTGAAAACCCTGGCAACCAATCATAGGTATATGGGAATAAACCTTGTTCAGGACAATTTATAGAATAAAAGAAGCAATGTGCTTTTGCCTACCAGTCCTGAACTGGGGAGTTTGCAAGGGAGCCAAAAGAAGTTTCACATATTTTTACGTGCATAGTATTGCCTTAAATGTGCTCCCCTAGATTTCATTAATATTCAGAATAATTATATGCAATATATATTCAATTCCCAGTGGCCTGTCCTACATTAAATCTACACATATCTACCATCAGAGCAAAACACTTTTAAAAACTCATGGTGAGTTGTTACAGCAGAGACCAGTGTTAGAAGTGGACTGTTTTATGATGGTATATAACACCAGGGCTTCCAACACATACGCCAGCACTTTTCAGACGTAGTCTGTGGGTCAAGCAGATTGCATATCAAGGACTTTTACAATTTCACACTGAGACTTCTAGATTTCCATTTCAAAGGCTGGTAGAGACCCTATTTGTTCTTGATGTAGAATTCCTGCTTGAAATCAAATGGTATTGAGGGCAGAGAACAAAAGTTGAATAAGTAACGAAGATCTATTTATGTACCATGGAAGGAAAAAAAATTGTGCAGGTGCATCGGTATCACTTGACTCTACATGAATTCGTAAAATGAAATGTGCTTTATGTAGCAGTTTCATGAAGTAATCCAAAGAGATTTTACTTCAGTTTTAGCATTTTATGTGCAGTTTATACTGTGTGTGTTTCCCTTTCCTGTACCTAAGATTAGCCCTTATTTTCCAGCTCATTTGGCTAATCACCACAATCTTCCTTTATCAGTAAACATTTTCGGCAGTTTCTTCTACACTTATCGGCTTAACTGGCTTCGTAGCTGCAACTGCTTTCCAGGTTTAAGGAAAGGAATTTGCTCAGAGGAGTATAAACAGTGACTAAAGTAATTCATCCGAAATGTAGTAGTCATTCACAATTTCCATAAACTAGTGTGCAATGTGTGGCAAAAGGAGTTCTCAGGCTCATGTAGATTGTATCGGCTTGTGTGGTGCCTATCTGTAATTGTCAGAAATAAACATACTTTCTTCAACACCATGTCAAAAATATTTACCCTGTCTTTAAGAGTATTTTTGAAAAAGATGTTATGAAAAGCAAGTTATCAGTGTTCTGGATTCTAAGTTTCCAAAACTGTAAAAGCAACTTTCTCACATAGCGTGTTGTGAAAGTCTTCAGTTTTCTACCTTGTATCTTGCAGTTAGTGAAACTTTAAAAAAAAAAGAAAATATACTACAGTGATGATACAAATTTCCTCAAATGTCATTTTTGAAGTATTATTAATTTAGTATTTTTATTTTTTATTGAGTGGAGACAGTGAACTTCTGATAATGAAGACAGACAGTTCTTGCTTACAAGTTCTTGCTTACTGCTTGGAAAATGTGCATGTTCTTCTGTATGAACAGAGGGATTGGCAGTCAACTTTTCTCTTCCAAACTTAATGTTTCACACCTCTTTTTGTTTTTTTTTAATCTGTTCCAAAAATGCAAAACTGAAAAAGATCAATATTTTCACAGGATCATAAAACTACATTGGCAAATTGTTGGGATGTGAATGTTGTAATGATGACACAATTAATTCCTGACATAGAGCAACAATATGTGTATATATACATATCTCAAAGATACATAAATATGTATCAAAGATTTTATATATATATTGTTTACTTCCTGAAAGTGTGAGCTTCTGCACTGAAATTGGACTTAATGAAAAGAGTAGAAAAAAAGCACACTTGCACAGTGAAAACCTCACTTTCTGCCTTAGTGGTTTGAGCGCTTGGTGGGGTGAAACAAAGTCAGAATCTTGTTTCTTCCAGGGGGATTGTTTCTCTGTGTGGCATTAAACTGCCAGTAGCAGTAATACAATACCATCTCTCAGTCATTAGACAGAGTTTCTTTGGCTTGTCATTCCCTGCATGAAGGAGGGAGCTCAGGTTCCCCTGGGGAGAGATGTCATTCTGCTCCTGGAGTTTCTGGGCACGCTCAAAGAAAACCAGAATAAAATGGGGAGGTTTAGCTATGCAGTGTAGGTCTCAACCGCTGGTTCAAGCAGAAGCCTGGTAACAGTCTGTAAATATTCCCACATTTATTTCTTTTCTGAATTATTTCTCAGGTTAACAAAGTTTTCAATTCTTTTTGCAAAATAATGCAGCCTTCTCTACAGGAATAAAAGATGCATCCGTTTTCCTTCAGTTGTCCTCTGTCCTGCTAATTAAAGTAGTGGCTTGGATAGCTAAAGACACTGTTTTGAAGCTTACAGTCCCAGCAGGGCTTGCAAGCAAGTTTACCACTTTGGGGGCAAGTGTTCTGATCACTAAAAATTAGCAAAAACCTCAGCAGTGGCAGGAGCAGAATCACAAGTGGCCTCAGCTGGGAAGAAGTGCATGGCATAGGAAGCCCCCTGTGGCAGCCCGTCCTGGGCTGCTTCCAAAAATACACAGCAGAACGGGGCCCCTGTAAGGAGGGAGGTAGGGGCACCTCTGGTTTCTTGGGGTTTCTGGCCAGAGCAAGAATGGGAGGTGGGCTCTGGGCAGCACAACATGGGGTGTTTCTGGGCATGCTGAGCACCGCAGGTGCTGCCTGAGTTTTGCAGGAGTTCATGCTTTTCCAGAGCTTGGTAATCAATGGGGAAAGGCTGCTGGGCCAGGGCTTAGGGCTTGTGTGCCTCAGTTCCATGTGTCTGTAGTAGGACCTAAATTCTATATTCATTCTCATCCTCAAAGCTTACATTAAATCACCCTTAAAAAGCACTCTCATAAGGACACTTCTTTTTCATAGCAGATAACATCTTACTGGTTTTGCCTACAAATTTTTACTTAGATTTTAGATAGAATAATTAGCAAGATATAACCTTGATTGACTGTGAGAACACTGAATTAGTTCTTACATTCCTATCTTCTGAAAATATTCTGTAAATACGGAATAGTCTGAGATTATTGGTACCTATTTTGCTTTTTATTGTAATCAAGTGAAGTGTAATCAGGGAAGTGGTTGAGTCACCATCCCTGGAGGTATTTAAAAGCCATGTAGATGCAGCACTTAGGGACATGGTTTAGTGGTGGACTTGGCAGTGTTAGGTTAACAGTTGGACTCAATGATCTTAAGGGTCTTTTCCAACCTAAATGATGCTATGATTCGATGATTCTAAGTTTACAAGAACTATGCTTGTGGATAATATGCCACTGTTAGTTTTAGAGGCAGGTAATTGAACGTTGTTTCTTTTGAATGCAGCCTCAGAAAGTTGTAAAGCTGCTGAGTTTTATTATTCAAAGCTGACATGTAAAAGTTAACCCTTGTTTTAATGCTCAATACATTACAACTCTTTTTCCTCACTTTATTGTACTGATTTTATTTTGTATGGTTTTAGAATGCTTTTGATACAACGTAGTCTGTACTGAAGTTTAGTAGCTGAAAGATACTGTTATCTCTTATGTGATGTTTTCCCTTATGCACCATTCGTGTTTGCTGAGCAGTGCTAGCAATAGCTAACAAGCAGTTCCCAGCCTGAATTGTGGAGTGAGGGATTTTTATGTTCTTTACGTCTCGTCTGTATATGTCACTGATTCACTGATACATTGTGTAACTTGACTACCTTTTTTTTTTTCAGTTCAGTTAATTCTAAAATTTCCTATAAGTTCTATAAATGAATGTACATACATTTAAATTCAAAGCAGAGTACTGGAGTTGATGTTCTTTACTGCCTGGGAAAAGGACTCATGGATTATACTGGGAGATCCCTTTCTGGGAAAATCTTATAACAGAAACTGCTAATTCCAGTAGATTAATTTTCCAGTTGTTTTTCCAAAGTTGTTCTTATGGGAACCCCTTCGTTAGGAGTATATTTTTAACCAATTTGTGTTTTTCCCGGCAGTCAACCCTATTAATAATTTTTACTTGCTTTTATGTAAAATTTCTTGATGTTCGGTTCTGTGCAGACCCTTCACCTCTGCAACACAGTTAATCCTGCAGACTACCAAAATAAAGGAGCAATTATGCTCCTTGCATGGTTATAACCAACATATATGCAGCTGTACAGCAAATGAAAACAGAGTGGTGTAGGGAAAATGCGAGGGAAGCCTTGAAATGTTCATGTCCTCCAACACCCCTGTGATGCTATCAAGTAACCCAGTGAGCGTGCCTCTGCCTGTCAGCCAGGAACATCTCGCACACCCTGCCTCTGTCTTTCAGAAATCTTTTGAAGTAGTGTATTTCAGGCCCATTCTCTTAGGTGACATTAAATTTCTCTGTCTGCAGCCCAAAAAACATGAAGTGAGAGGACAGCCAATCCTCTTTGTTTCCATGGCAGTTGTGTGGGGAGACTTTAAGATGACCAGCACAGACTGTCTGCAGGTGGGTGAACACAGTCACTCAGTTAAATGTGAATGAACTAGTCAATCTAAAAATTATTGTATCTACAGGAAAAGGCTGCCCACAAGCATTCTCTAATCTTATGTTGAATTTAAAAAAAAAAAAAAATTAATAATGTGATTAACAAATCTTATTCAAATGTATGGAATAATAAATGAGAGCCTATAAATAATTGGTTCTAGTCCTGTTTCTATATAGAAAGTGGTAGAAAAAAGGGACTTATTTCCAAATATTGAACAATTTGTAGACTGAGATAAATAAAATGTTCATTTTGATCTTCTGGATAAGAAGTACTTTTGGTTAGATTTCAATGCTTATTTAAGTATTGAAGCAGCTCAATTTAATTCACTGTAACTAATGATACTGCCTAACAAAACACAAAAATATTGATCTGTGACTAAAACACAGTGCCTCCCATTACCAAATTCATTCAAATGCTCAGTGAAACTCCAGAATAATTTAAATGAGAAGATCAAAAATCAAAATGAAATAAAACCTGAGGATATTCTGAGGCTAGGATGGAAAAGGTGAGATTTCTTGAGGGGATGGGAGCTCACCCATTTCCCCTTTGCTCTTCTGACATGGCCAAAGTAGCCAAACTTTCTGTCTCTCAGTTCAGCCACATGTGGAAAACTCATCAAACCCTACAAGATTTCAAAGACCACCACAGAAAGGCAGTTGCTGTTTGTAAAGCCTGGATAAAAAGTATTAGAATTTATGTCAAAACCACTCATGTTTTCTAAACATCCAAAGCACAATGATTATTGCACAGATGATCTTCTGTTTGGTAATAAGGAAAATGTTTTTCAACAATGAAGGTGCAAAAGTATCTTTGGCTCAGTAGGCATTTGGGGGAGTTACGTACTCTGGTTTTCTTTTATTTGTGTAGGTTTCTGTTTTGGAGTTTGGCTGTATAGTCTTTATTTACATTGCTGTGTAGTACTTAATGTGTGCAGATTTATTGGATCCAGTGAGATTAGCCATCAGAGTAAGGAGCAGATGGTGTCAATACACGTTCTGAAATTTTCTTTTATTTCAGTGCTAATGTATTAGGTCATTGCAGGACCCCCTGAAGAAATGAAAAGACTGGTTTGTGAAAGACTGCGTTACTTTCACGCTATGTTACTCTATGGTTTGAAAACCTGAAATGGCCATATTTCTTTAAAAAACTCCCATCCTTTGGAACCAAATGACTGCAAAACCTCACCACCAACATAGAGATATAAAAGCTTGCAAAATACCATGAGACCATCTCAGTGCAGGATTTTTGAAAGTGAAATTGAAAATAAAACAAACAAAAAGCTTAACTGACATTCAAGTTCCAATATAATTCATGTTTATTTTCACTGTGTACAGAAGGTGGAGCCAGATTCATAAGGATCTGTGAACTCATACTTCATTCTTTGTTTGAATGGTTTTCTACTGTCTTTCTAGAGGGGCAGCTTGCTCTGAGAAGACATTGATTGGAATAAGTTACAATGCTGGCGTAAGTCCTTTTAAGACCAACTTTTCTGGTGTTTCAGCTGTCTATAATGAGCTTTAGAAGTTCCTTGGTGCAGCTAAAGAGTATCTGAGCCTCCATGTATTACCCTTCTCCCTTTCTGTCCATTAGCGAACCAGGAACAAATTGGTATTTCTAAACTTAGCATGGGAAAGGGACCAAGTTGAGTATCACCATGAAGAAGCTGTGGTGAGATCTTAGTGGTGTGAAGTGGCAGGCACCAACCAGCACAAAAAACAGAAAGGAGATAATCACTCCAAACTTTGAACACTGTTTTTCCTTCTCTGCAATCCTCATAAATTTTAAAAAGAAACAGCTATTTAGCTGTTTTCACTGCTAGCTGGTATTTCAAAAAGCAACTACAGAATAGGACAGAATAATTTTTGGCTTAAAGGATGGAGCCAAACATTAAGAAATTTTGCTCCTAATCCTCATTGTACCATGAGCCATTGTATATTATTCATGACAAACTTTGCATCTCTGTAAAAGAGTTTAGTATAACGTAACTTGTTCTACGTTAATATTTATAAAGCACTCTGAGATTTTAGACAGATGACTGTGCAACAGTGCATAATATTTCTGGAGAATAGTGACCAGTTGCTAGGCCAGGCTCTGATCCAATGGCATCTGTCACTGAGAACTCCTCCACACTTTCATCTGAGGTGCTTCTGTCTTGATGTGTTTCCAGCAGGGTCTCTTTTAAAATAGCAGCTTTTTTCTTTTGCAGGCAAATCAGTAAGAGCAGAATCTACCTTGGCTGACTAAGCCTCCTTTTCCCCTGGGGAATATCTAGCTTTAATAGTCCTGTAGCAAATGAATCTGAGAGACCAGTTTCAACAAGGAACGGCAAGTGTGCTCACTAAGATACAGTCTTGTGGTTATCCTACTTTTTATTATTACTGTCCTTACAATTATCAGAAAATATTCTCTTATATGCTATGTGCTGTGGCACCCGAGTGGGAACAGTTACAGCCTTGAGGGATGACAATTGCCTTTGCTTTGAACAAGCAATGACCCTTTGAAACTCGGGGAGGGGGGGAGGCTGTGTTTTGCAGACCCAACAGTGCTGGGTGCAGCAGCTTCCAGTGGGCTCCAACCCAGTCACCCTGCCTGATGGAACGTGCAAGGGCTGTGGCCAGCAACTTCAAAGCTGTGTTAAATTTCTACGTGCTGTAAGTTCCTTAAACAAGCAAAAAACACTGGCTGCTTTAAAAAAAAAAATTCATTAGTCTGCACATTTATGTGCTTAGGTAATCAAGAAATACCGCATTATTGTTCCTTGGACATTCTGAGAAGCTTTACCTCAACAGGGCATGAAACAGGGCCACGCATTATTCACAAGTCTGTCTTTAAAGCTAAATGTGTGAGAAGGGGTATCGGTGAAAACGTGCCGAAGCTTACGTGCCATCCACGGACGTGGGTGATTGCACAGCTGCCTTGAAAGGCATCCAAGAAAATCTGTATTGCATGTGTATGTTCATCTCAGTTTACTGTATATTCAGCTCAATTTACTCGGTCCATGGACTCCTCTCCAAAATTGGACAGGATGAGGACAGTGCTGTGCATGGGAGTACAGGGAACTGAATTTTGCAAACAAATGGAAAAGAAGTGAAGACATGCTATTTGTCTTAAGAGCACCATAAATCATGGACATCCTTAACTGGGAGTAGACTATGAACCCCACTGGTATCAATGGGAAATTTTGTAATGGTCAAAGGACTGGAGAGCCTTCCAAATGAAACATTCACTAGGGCTTTCCTGGTGAATCAGGTTACTAAAATATTTTTGAGGAAGTATTTGGAGGCGATATGAGGAAAAAGTTTCTGTATAGAATTCTGTACTTGTGTTCAGGTAATAAATAGAAAGAAAACAGTGGACTGAGTTCTGTATTAACCATGAATCTGTGTCAAAAGCTGGAAATACTAAATAATCCAATTTATGGTTCCCTTTGGTAAGTCTGTGTAGAGAAGCAGCAGTGGTACTATGGGCTCTGAACTATTTGACTGATTCAGCTGAGGATTCAGTAGAGTAGACAGAAATCCTGTGGAAGTCACCCCCAGGTTCAGTCCCAGAGATGCACTTGAGGGAGCCTGGACTCCAGCACTGCGTCTGGGTCGCAGTGCGAACGTGCTCTTACGGATTGTGCTGTAGCCAGCCAAACCAAAGACAAACAGGTTCTGCAGTCCTAGCATTGCCACACTGAAAGATCGCTTCACAAGACAGCGCCGTCTGCTCCACAAGGCAAAATATCAATGGATGGCAATACAGGTCCCAGAGAGCTCTGGGCCCCCAAATCTTCAATTCCATGGTGTAAAAAGAGTCTGTGTTCCACAATACAAGGCTTCAAATCTAACTGTGATCTTCTTACAGGTCTCTTAGTCCGTAATTAAGAACAGAGTTGCAAATATCTCAGGTCTGACACCCCGGTGCTTTCCTGTTGAACACAGCTTCAGCTGAAGAGGGGTTGCGTGTGAAGACATTTGTTCAATCTGAAAAGCTTATTTCCATTGCAATGCAAATGAGTGTGAGACTTTCTGGTAACCTTGTGAAATGGTAGATCATTGCATCATTTGCATCATCTGAAGCTGCATATGTTCTGGTAATAGGCTGTGAAACGTGATCATGGAGACATATTTCCAAACTCTAAGAGACATTTCCAAGGCATTTTTATAAGGACTAATAATAATTCTTCCTAATTCTACACAGTATCACGGTGGAAACTTGAAATACTTTCCCTTTTCATGTGGATAATGCCATAGCAAAGCCAAGTGTTATGCTTATTATTGCTGCAAAATTACTCTTCCCTTGTTACTAATATACACATTTTAGTTTTCCAAAGTGGATTTTAAGAGTTGTTGGGCTTCTCACAAACACTGTTTGTTTATTTAAGTGGAGAAATACTTCTCGGTCCTTCTTTTAAAAACAGAATGTTTTAAAAACTGCAAAGCCTATAGAGGGAGATACATGGAAAAATGCAAGATCAGGCAAGCTGGACCCTGTGATCATGCCAGCTTTGACAGGGAACGACAGCGTTGTATGCTAGCATGCTATAATTCAAGTTCTTTTTCCCAGCATAAAGCTGCTTTCCTATGGGGCAGCTTTTTCAGCACCAACATATACAATATCCCAAATCTCTTCATTGTCTCAGCATCGGCACGCACGTAGCCATGTTGTTGGTATTTTGTACTTTGCTCTAGAATGACCAGTGTTTTATGGGGCAGTAGCAGGAGCATTATGTGTACTCTGCTCACTGTCTGTACCATAGTCAAGAGGGCAGTGAAATGCTATGGTTTGTATATTACAATTTTTTAATTCTCAAGAAGAAGGGCCCACAGCCTGTTAAGCACAAAGCCCCATTTCTTCCTTGCAGTAAAGAGAAAAGCAACCTTAAAACAACATTCAGGGAACACGAAGAAAAGGTTTCCTTTTGCCATATGGCTTGGACAACTGTAAAACCTAAAAAAACTGTCAAACCTCACAGCCAATATCAAAGGAAAGGGGGCAAGCTAGGGAAACCAGCCGTCCCAGTCCGTAGCCAGAGGAAGGAGAATGGAAGGTGTGCAGATGGGGTGTACTAGCTCTTCTTCTCAAACAGGAGGCAGTGTGGTCCGCTACAAAGAGCTCCAGAGCAAGAACCAGGACCGAGTGTTTCTTTCCCAGCTTCAAAGCTCCCTGCTGAGTATCTTTCTACAAAGATCTTGTCTTAGTTCTCTTCTCCGGAGAGTTCTGGGTGAAAAGCAGTAGGTAAAGGCTGTGAAAAATAAGCAGCAATATCTAGGTTGTGTTGTAGAGTGTAACATACATTATTTAAGAAGAAACTATAAAGAGGACCTTTATTTGGGAGCCCTCAATGGCCATTACTGGACTTCTTCCCTCCTTTACAGCCTTTAAAGAGCAAAAAATGCTCATCCATGCTACTGAGGCCAGAAATAGCCCAAGAGAATAACATGAATTGAAATCCAAATGAGTCTGGTAGAACCCAAAATGTGAAACTTCATTGGGAACTACCTAACCACAAACACTTCTAGAGAAGCTCTTAATCAGTCCCACGGAGGAGCTAATACCCCATGACACAAACAAGTACAAGACCAATTTCTAAAGCAGTTTGGACTCCGTGTGTGAGGAGCTTAACACAGGCAGAGAAAAAAAATTCATCTGTGTTCTACAGAGGAGGCATTTTTCAAGGAGCGTTTAACCAGGGACCGGTCAGGAGCAAAGCCAAACTAGTTTCGTTCTAATTGAATAGATCAGTTTTGGAGCATGCTGTTATTCTGTAAAAGCACTCAAAACTTATCAGGAGCATTTCTTCTCATTATTGAAGACTGATTCCCTATACTATGCTTTAATTTCTTAAGTTTCCTGGAAAGAGTTTCCTGGAATGTGAGATCATTTCTTCATTTCTCCCATGGGACGGACACACGCGCGCACACACACACAATAGTAAAAAAATGTGTGATGGGTATATCCTGTAGAAACAAACACACTGCTCCTGGTGTGTACTTTCATGTGTGCACGTAAAGGAAATAGACCTAAGTAAAGAAAGCTGTGTTCACAACAAAGAGAGGGTTTGAGAGGGCTTCCTCTCCTGTGTAGTGGCAAGGAGGGAATGGAGACAGCGGCTATGCAGTTCAGCCCCAGCATCCAGGAGGTTCACGCTGCTTACCCATTAATCCCTTTCACGCATTTTTCCCTTTCCTTGTAGTGCAACTCCTGGTGCACACCAGAGAGCTAAGTTGTTTCATCTGCCCCGGGCAAGCCCAGATCTGGGTAAAGTGCCACCCAGGTGCCCTCAGTGACCGAGGGGGGGCGGGGGGAGGGGAGCGTATGGGGTAGCTGCTGACTGCCCTTATATTTGTTTTGTTACATCAGCAAGAGTGGACTTTCATGCCTCCGCTCTCCCCTTTTCCCCGGGCTGGTTTTTGCTGTGCCTTCAGTTCTTTCCCTCCTCCCCCACCTTCCTCCTCTCCATTTGCGGAGCGCCCCTCCTCCTGGGCTGCCACCCCTCCTTTTCCCCTCCTCTCACAGTCAGAGGCTTGAAAACTTGTTAAAAGCTCTCCCAGTGTTCCAAGTGAGAAAAAACTTTTACGAGGTATCAGCACTTTTCTTTCATTAGTGGGGAAGGAAGGATGAAAAATACAAAACAGCAGTAGACTTTTAAAGTTTAAATAGACAGGTCTGAGTGCCTGAACGTGCTCTTCCATTTTACTTTAACCCTCCAAAGAAGTATTCTGATCCAGTTTCACTGCTGATCAGCAAGGGTAAGTGGAAAGTTTTCCTTTTTCATCTTTTTGTGTATCACTTTTTCTGAAAACACTTTTTTTTTTTTTTTCCCCCACCCTAAGAATTTTGTGTTATTGCGCTGATGGTTGAACTTGTTTAAAAATACACATCTATAAAAGTTCTTTTAAAGTGCCAAGTGTAAATTTGTAGGAATTCTTTGCTTTCTTTGGTCCTGTTTCTATACATTTCTTCAGATGTTACATTTTAACAACTTCTAACCTTGTTCCACTGAAGGAGAAACTGCGGGGAAGTTGTAACTGCAGGGCTGAGTTGCAGAGTTGTTGCTAGTATTTGCGTGAAATCGCTCCTCTGTACTTGTCTCGGGCTAAATGAGCTCCTTTAAAGAAGAAACCGAGGTGCGCTTCAGCCTCCTCTGTTGTGCCGAAATTGCATCAGAAGTTAGTAACAGGGAGACCTTGTCCCGAGTGCGTCCCCTTTCTGCCCCACACATTTTGCTTTCATACGGAAATCCCGGTTGGTGCCGAAGAGTTTGTGCAGAGCAAGGTTCTTAATTAGGTGCTTTGTTAAATGCTGCAGCTACTAAAGTGGTGACTTTCACGTGGTCTTCCTGATAAGTTTTCCCCTTTCCTTTCAAAAGAGAGGTGATAAAATCCAGGCGTGGGTTATGGATTTTTGACCTGGTTTGTATATAGTTACTCTGTTTTAGCAACCTCGGTGAGGGATTTTAGAGAAGGAATGTGAGATATCATGATATGCCTTACCACGTTGGCAACATCTGTGAAAGTCTTGGGTAGATATAAATGAAAGTTGTCTAGGAAGAACTGTGCAAGAATACCCACAATATGTGTCATAATCACAATATGACACATTCCCTTTATATTACCTTGAAGGCTTAAATACCAAAATGCGGAGGAAAAAACCGCTTGAGCAGCATCTCTTGGAGAACTAAAAAGCTTTTTACGTTGCGAGACTTGGAGCGATTCATTATAGCAATTGTTTCCTGCTGCTTGCCGGTAGTTAAAGAGCAACACGAGGAGGCAGGAAAAAGAGCCTTCAGCTGAAAGACAGGCGAAGCCCAGAGTCTATCTTATCGGGTAACACGTTCTCCTCTTAAGCAAGAATATTGTGTGCTTATGTGTGTCCTCACATTTTGCCTTGAGATAACCAGCGAGCCTCATGAAGTGGTGTATTTTGCCTGAGGAGTTCCTTTTGATTTTTGTATGTGAGATTTATGACGGAAACCCCTGGTAATGGGGACAAAAATGGGCTACGGACACCTTGTGCCTGATTTCTCTGTGTGCGCGCGTGTGTGCGTGCGCATAGGGAGCAAGTTGGAGGACTTGCGGGAAGCTTTCATCCTGCCATTTTTAACATCTGGACAGCACACTGCACTGCAGAATTTAAGCCTCTAGTCTTTGGGATGTGTGCTGAAGTGTTTACTTCAGAAACTTCAAAGCCAAGCGCTGGCACTGACCCATGATACCTAACAAGCATACAAATGGGAGAAGGGTGAGCAGCGGGCTGAGTCCAGGAGACGGAAGAGAGGGACACAGGGGATTTGATTTGCGACATAAATTTGAATGCTTATACACTCAGGAGTGCAAGCAGATTCAACACTGTAAAGTTATCTCAGCTCTCATATTATGCAAGCCTGAAAGATTAATTTTATTTGTCTCCAAAATGAACGCTGGTTTAGGCCAAGGATTCCTGTGGGCATGAGGAAGGTTAGATGACATTGAGCAATGTATCTGTTTCATCAGATACGTAGCTCTCTTTCCCCCAGTCTCTGGTATCTCCTCCCCATGTTACCCACTGAATTTATCTCGCATGGAGGCACCTGGTCTGTTGTTTATGCCACACGTATGTTTTAGAAATACAGATTTCAAAATCAGGAAGCAGGACCATCAGAGGACCCGAGGCCCCCCCCAGGAATTCAGCATTTCTTCTCTTAGTTCCAAAATGAGTCAGGAAAGGGATGAATCTGGGCAGTAACACAGAGGGTAGACCAGACTTGTGCTAGGGAATGTCTAAGAAGGTGCTTAAGTTGCTTTTGCAACCATGCTTTAGAATTAAATTATGTGGAGGGGGTATAACACGGGAGAGGCAAAGGCTTATAGGGTATATCCACTAGTGGCTGACCACCAGCAGTAATAGCAGACAACGAAAAAAACACACAGTTGTGACACTTTAAACTCTAGTTACTGCAACCATTTAGTGCGTAATCTTTGTCCAGTGGATAAAATGAGCTGAAGCTCATCTGCAGACCTACAAATGAACTACACCTTCCCAGGGGAATGTCTGGAAGACATTTACTGATTTTTTATAAGATTTCAGAAAACTAGCCTTCCCTATTCCAACCCATCCAAACACCATCAGTTGTACATATCAGCTGCTTTCTCTGCAGTGCTGGTTGCTTTTGGGAAATACTTAGGCTGACTGAGGTTCAAGGTCCAGAATCTTCTCTTTTGTTGGCTATTTATGTCTGTGTGAGCACACATAAAAAGGTAGGAAAGGTTGGAAAACCAAAACTTTGGCCTGTTTCCCAACTGCTTCAGCTGCACTATCCCATTTTAGATCCCACTCTAATCCTTACTGCTCTTCCATCCACTAGCATGTGACCTTCTAGCGCTGTAGTCAGACCTGGGCATGTTACCACAGCATTGAGTTTGCGTTATTCTTCCTGGAAAATAGGAACCAGATGACATGATGAATGCCGTCCATAAAAAAATAGTTCTAGAATTTCTTAATTGTGGCTTACAAATCAAATTTCTTGATTTCTTTATTCTTTTGGTCATCCAAAACCCATGCAGATGAATGATGTCATATGTCCTGCTGCTCTATGGCTTTTTTTTCCTATCTTTACCCACACACAGTAGGACCTGGAAGAAATCCATCTGTTAAAGTGTTCACTAGGCCGGCATTAGTCTGTCTCAGAAAAAGGTTATAATCCTGTAAAGTATTAATCAGTAAGAACACATGAAGCGCACATAGTCATCATGAGCCATATCCTTAAATTCCTGAAATACTGAAGTTGTATCAATAGATCAGGTCAACCTGTGTCATTCAGTGGGCTCATTTAAGGTGTCTGGAAGTGTTAAAAGAAGTTTTAAGTCCAGAATGCTGAAGAACTGTTTTTAAAGGTTATCTGCCATCCATTTCAAACTATTTACAAAGCTAGAATATTTAAGTAACTGTTTGATACAAAACCTCTTTTTATACCTAGTAAACAGAAATTGTAATCAGTTAATAAAAACGGTCTTTCAGTGCCCTGAAAGTAAACAAGTTAGATCCGATGAATGAATTTTCTCTACAACAAAACAAGGAACTGTGTTTCATAAAGCAATAGAATCCACTTAAGCAAAGGAATAATATATTTGTGCCACCACAAGGTTATCTGATTAACAGTACAATGTTTTGAATTGATGTGGGGTTTTTTATCACTGGCAAAGGCTAGCGTGTAACTGATCTCTTTAAAAAAAAGTTGCTTTTCAAAACTATGTATGAGTAATTCAAGCATGGAATGTTTCCTCCTGGAGTTTATATTGCCAGAGGACATAAATGAAACTTAGCAATTTTGCATGCTGAAGCAAATTAAAAAATACGTAGTAAATTCTCAAAATACTGCAGGTGTGGGATTAAGTAGGTCAAAACTGAAGTAAATCACATTGCGTTAATGGACCAGTGCGGACTGTAATTAAAAAACAAACAACGCATAACTGCCTAGAAATAACACGTTCTCTGTTTCCTTAATCAAACTTTCAATCTGAAATAACATTTAGACAGTAAAAAAATACGTTGAGTCTGAGGAAAGTCTGTTAATGCAGTAGTTTCGAATCACTGGAAAGCTGACTAATTAAATCACGAAGCTGTTACTTGAAAAAGGCTCCTTATGTCCACATCCACTTCTAGGACATGGAGCAAAGAGCTTGCCTGTAAAACAAACTTCACGTGTTGTATGGTTACAGGCTGTTCTCTGTTTTAACAATCCCAGCCTGAGGAGGAACGTGGTCACATCTCATTCCAGCCCTTGCAGAGACCTCTGTGCTCATGTGCCCGACTCCTTTTCTGCCACCCCGCGTCCATAAAGACAAACTAGCCTTTCCTGGGAAGGACTAAAGCTGGGGATGGCTGAAGGGATGTGTCAGAGAGAAATCACGCTGTGCACTCCTCCCAGCAGAGCCTTCCAGATTTAAAAGTCTGAAGCAGGCCTGATCCTTTGATGGGGTTTCCCTCATATGAAGAACTAATTACATGAGGAAGGGTCTGCACGCTGCAGTAGGTGAACTTCAGAGCAAGCTGACTAAGCGTACTGGGGAAATGGCCCTGGGATATTTTTCAGGGGTTCAAAGATAATTGGCATCTCGGAGCTATCAGAGCGAGTACTTTAAACACTTGTCTCCCATGACTTTCTCAGACTCTTTCCGATGGCAGGAATGGTGTGTTTTTATTTGGCATTTATTGTTATGATTGAGTTTGCCAGATTATTAATCTTGCATTTCCAGTGACTCACTGCTTCTTGAAAGAAAATCTCCTTGGTCCTAAAGTTTCCTATTTTATCATTTAGCCGAAAAAGGCTTTTCCTATAAGTGACCTTCGCTGGGGAATATGTCCATTATGTGATGGGGAGGAAATCATTTGGACATTATCAAAACTATTAATACCAGGAAGGGATTACTCAGCGTGCAGGGAACAAATATCTATATCCAGCAGTAACTACTTTAAAAGGGAATCTTTGTGATTACTTTTTCTTTTAAGTGCCCAATTTCACACACTTGTTCATGTGGGGCAAGTTAAAATGTAAGTTTTTATGCAGATAAGTTTACCATTCTCCAGCTGACAAAAATCCTATAGTGAACTTCGTTTTTCCTAGCAATCTAGAACATCAGTTAAACCATTTAATTTCTTTTATGTCATCCTCTGTATTTCCAGATATCCCTGAGAAGCTGCCTGTGTCCCAGAAATGCGCACTTTAAAACTCAAGTCGAGAGAGAAAATTTAAACTTGCAGTGCTCAACACTTGGAATGCAAACTGCAGCCAGCAGTTGCCTTAAAAACAGAAAGGGCTCATTTACCTTTTTTACTTGCTAAATCTTTTTTCCTTTCAAAACAAAGTGAAGGAATTTAAATACAAAAAGATGCAAATACAAAGCTGAAACTACAATAAATTAAGCAAGCCACAGATAAACAGGAAACCAGTTTCTCCAATATGGTAACATGAGCTTAGCTGCGCTTAATGTATTTACTATTTTTGGTTCCTTCATAAAAGTATAGGTAACGAACACTAACTTTGATCTTTGTGCTGCAAATACTAAGGTATAAACTTTATTTAGATAGCAGTTTTTTTCTGAAGCTGAGTACAGTATAAACTTGCCATCATTAGGAACTATACTCTTAAATGCATTACACACAATGTAGTGATATGCCAGAGCTCAGTTTAATGTTGCTGTAGGAAAAATAGCACACATTTTGCAATGATAAAATTTTAGGTATCCGACCCTGGCATTAACTTAGTATAACCTTTTGTATTTAGGTTATACTATGGTTTGCTTTCTTATGCTCTTAAAGAGTGAACATAAAAAATACCATGAGTGATCTACCCTCAAAGAGAGAAATCTTTCATTTATTCCTAGCATATTCAGGCAGTGCCATTACGCGCTTCCACACCCTGCTTCAGCGGTGTGTCATGGCTGTTTTCTACCTGAGGCAGGTGTAGATCATTGAACTGAGGCTGCCACCAAGGAAGCTGAGCCAGCCACAGTGGCAACTGAGGGTTGTCATGGACTTCTTGAAATCTGGAGTGAAATTAGAAACCTCTTTTTTCATTGTGCTCTGAGACAGTATATGTTACTTTCTCTTTTCAGTTTCCCTGACTTCCCACTCCACCTGCGGACTAACTAAAACTCTGGTTTCTCTTCAGATCGTGTGAAACACATGATTAAAACACAGCTGACATCATTGCTCTATTAGCATTGATCTGTGATTCGGTGTATCAAAGGTATTAAAGCTCTGTCTTAACCATCACTATTTTTTTCTTCTTTGTGTCCTTCTTTAGTCAGCATCCTGTGAAGATGGGTGACTGGAGTGCCTTGGGAAAACTTCTTGACAAGGTTCAAGCCTATTCTACTGCAGGAGGGAAAGTGTGGCTGTCTGTGCTCTTTATTTTCCGAATCTTGCTATTGGGGACAGCAGTTGAATCTGCTTGGGGAGATGAACAGTCTGCTTTCCGGTGCAACACTCAACAGCCTGGTTGCGAGAATGTCTGCTATGACAAGTCCTTCCCCATCTCCCATGTACGCTTCTGGGTTCTGCAGATCATATTTGTGTCTGTACCTACCCTTTTGTACCTGGCGCACGTGTTCTATGTAATGAGGAAAGAAGAGAAGCTGAACAAAAGAGAAGAAGAGCTCAAGGTGGTCCAAAATGATGGTGTGAATGTGGATATGCACCTCAAGCAAATAGAAATTAAGAAATTCAAGTATGGGATCGAAGAGCATGGCAAAGTGAAGATGCGTGGGGGACTGCTCCGTACTTACATCATCAGCATCCTGTTTAAATCTGTCTTCGAGGTGGCTTTCTTGCTGATACAGTGGTACATTTATGGGTTTAGCCTGAATGCCATCTACACCTGTGAGAGAGATCCATGCCCGCACAGAGTGGACTGTTTCCTCTCCCGTCCAACTGAGAAAACCATCTTCATCCTCTTCATGCTGGTTGTGTCCTTGGTGTCTCTCGCCTTGAACATCATCGAGCTTTTCTATGTGTTCTTCAAGGGTGTCAAGGATCGTGTGAAAGGGAAAACTGACCCCTACTCCCACAGCGGTGCCATGAGCCCTTCCAAGGACTGTGGCTCCCCCAAATACGCTTATTACAATGGCTGCTCCTCACCGACCGCCCCCTTGTCTCCCATGTCTCCCCCGGGGTACAAGCTCGTTACCGGAGACAGGAACAATTCCTCCTGTCGTAACTACAATAAGCAAGCCAGCGAGCAAAACTGGGCCAACTACAGCGCGGAGCAGAACAGAATGGGGCAGGCTGGCAGCACCATCTCCAACTCACACGCCCAGCCCTTCGACTTCTCTGATGAGCACCAGAACACTAAAAAGCTGGCGTCGGGACATGAGCTGCAACCCCTCACCATTGTGGACCAGAGGCCTCCCAGCAGAGCCAGCAGCCGAGCCAGCAGCAGGCCTCGACCTGATGACCTGGAGATCTAAGCTTCTAGCTGCAGTACTTGCTCAACTATGAAACGACATGCATTGGAAGATGCAGTCAGTGCTGATCTTGTTCCAGTGGAGGTGGTACTTAACAGTCTCAAGCAGGAGATTTTAACAATCATAAAAACAAACAAACAAGTGAACAAACTTTTAAAATACTTGCTGTTTTTTGGGGGGGGATGTGGGGTTGGTGTGGGGTGGTACAGTACACATTGGTATTTAATGTAGCTGGTTTAAAGAATTTAAGTACTAAAAAACAAGAAAAAAAAAAGGAAAAAGATAGGTAGTCAGTACTAAGGTAGGGGGTTGTTTTTTCTAGAAAGGCTGTAAATATCTGACTGTATGTGTATGTGTGTACTATCATGTTTGTTTCTAAAGAATCTTCTGTAATACTAAAACACAATAATAACTGAACTCACATTTGTCAGGGTGAAGTGCTGCCTGAAGATGAAAACATTTTTCCTATTCAACAAGCAAAAAAGTCCAGAAGTGCCTCTGATCATTTCCCTGTCAAGAACATTCCATTCTTAGAAAGTGCACTTTGAAGGTAAACTTTCCTGCGTGGTCCTGCAGGTTGCCAAAAGGCTCCTGTGAGGATAATCTACAGCCTTTGAATCATTCAACTCAAATTTCAGACATGGCCCACCAAGAAATACTTTGGTCACCTGTTCTTCAAGCCCTTCATGCAGGTAGATTTTGTGATGTGCGTCAGTGGGATGGCTCCACACTCGTAGAACCAGTAACCACACTCTCTTGCCCACAGCAATATTTGTGTCCTGCTGCTCACGTACAGTCTAATTAGCATCACATAAAACCCAGTTCGCTGCCACTTGCAGATTTAAACATTAAGACAGGCAAGCCACTGCCTTTAGTGAATTTTATCACACTTTTATGTGTATTAAAGGTGTACATATGTGTGTGGGTGTGGAGGTAAAGGTATACACAAAACACCCTCAGAAGCATACGTTGAGAAATAAACGCACACAGATTACTTGCAGTTGACACTTTCTCATGGATATTGTGAACATGTGGGCCACTATGGTGTTTACATTCTCTGATTCCTTCAATGCAAGTGAAGCACATGTCATTATATTTTTTTAATTCTATAGAATATTTTCCATGTATCCTAAATGGATGCTTTTTTAAAAAGGAAAAATAAAAAGGGCCTAATCCTGGATGTCTTGCTCTGGAAAATCTCTCTTTTAAGTCGGTGGGAGTTTTGCCTGAACGAAAGCTACAGGATCAAGCCCAAGATGTAGCGAACCATGTTCTTGCTGGCATGAATGATTTTCTTTTGTAGAAGTTAGGGGTAGAAAAGACCCATTAGGTCATCTAGCCAATCTCCCTGATAGGTAATAATGATGCTTGAATGATAGAAGATGTAGTACTGTAAGCAAGCTTTAGTCTTTTATGTGAGAAACTTAGAAGAAATGCTTTGTGCTGGATTAATAATAAAATATGCCTACATGACTTTTGCAGTAACTGGTATTTTTCTTATTCTAAATACTCACATTTACTGAACTGTAATGTCCACTCCGAGTTTGACAGTTAGGTCTTTCTAGATGGCTCTAGCAACTTTAGTGTTTACACTTAGATTTTGTTTGAAATGCAAGTGAAGTTGAAAGGATTTTTAAAGAGTACAATTCTAGCTAATTTATTTGAAATATATGCTAAAGAAATCTACCAGTTTCTTCAAATGCATAGCCTCTTAGCTGAACACAGATTGACTAAGGAAATACATAGCTTGGTTTCGTTTTGCAGCAACACAGATAAATTGTTTCATTTAATACATTATATGAATTTGTTTGACATTCCATGTTAAACTACTGTTGTGTTCAACTTCATTGCATGTATGCAACCATAGTCCGTTGGATCATGTTGTCTGGAGAACATTAGTCAATAAAGTTTTAATTTAGTATAAATATATTTTCTAATTGTCTTTTACTCTTTTATATGTCCATATATCTTTTGTTTCAGTCTTATAATCCAAACTCCTTCCTTCCCTCTTCATTTTTCCCCAGTCACTCTGCATTTCAGCAGTATTCTTGATTTAATCCATCTGGATTTACTTTGAACTGAAATTTCACAGGACCAGATTCAGATATCCTCACAACACTGGAAAAACAAGCATCGTTTGTGCCACTCCTGGAACAAAGTCATGCACAGCATGAACTACTGTAATTCAAATCTTGCCGTGAGCCTCAGAATATATATATTGATTTGCAAACTGTTATAAAAAAGATAGTAGTAAGATACTATCACGTGGTTTTTCAAGCAACTTGTATATACGGCCTAGATTCAACGTTATGAGATCATTGCCTCTAGTTTACATTTTACCATGTAATCAGATTGCTTGCCTGACAGTCAGTTTCAATTTCAGGAATGCAATCCTGATTCCTTCAGAGTCAATGGGAGGAAGGTACTGATTTTGATAAGGCTGAGATTTCACATACTGTCTACTGCTTCACCATTTATCACTAATGAAGATATACAGTACTTGGCTTGCCAGTATTGGGCTCTAAAGGAAAGATGGTTCAACTCCTTTTTTATTTGAAAAGTCAAAATATAATGGTCATGCAGTTATACAGTTTTCTACTTTCAAATTTGCTTGTCATTTTAAGTCCAAATTCTTCCCCCTCCTATTAGTAAAAAAGGGGAAAAATAAGCAGCACAGTGGTAGTGGATTTACAGCTCTGAGAGATACTACACAAGCACCAGCACAAGGAATGACTCCTTGAAGTATTCCTTAAATAACAACAATGAGTCATATTTAAGCTGGCATGTCCTAGTTTGTCTGTACAAAGGGACGGGCATTCCAAGCATTTTGTGAGGCTCATGCCCTTGGAAAGGTGGATACAGAAACATCCAGAGAAGGGCTCACCCTGAGACAAAATCTAGTGTATCCTAGACAGGCTGATTGTCAGGTACATCCCAGCTTAAGGACTCAGTTCCTTGGGGCATCTTGGACAACTGATATAAATTAGTGCTTCTGTGCCAAGGTGCCCTGAGTGATTTTTTTAGTGGTAAAGCATGTGCATGCCTGTGTAGGGTAAAGACTTTCCATGGGCCATTTCTGCCACCTAGATTTGTTTCTGTGGAGTGTTATTTATTACACACTTCAAAGTCATCACAATGACATAATTTTGTGTGCCATTCATCCAGTTCTTTATACGCTTTCTCCCAGTGCATCTCTGCAAGCAGCAGTTGCATTGTCTGCAGCTGACAAAAAAACAACGTGTGATACAATGCTGGTGCACACTTCTCAACCTCTGTAGGATATGTTAGATACTGAATTCAAACTGGAAAGATGTTGTAAAAATACACATTTCTGAAGGTAATTAAAACAAAAGCAGGGTTACAAACAAGACAGCAAGAAAACCCAAATTCAAAATCTGTTAAGTATTTAAAATTTGTTTTGATGTTTTGTGTAGAAGTATTTTGAAAAAGGCAAATTCATCCTAAGGCCTCCACCCTGCCCTAGTAATTTGAAATGTTTGTAAAGAGTAAAGTTAGAAGGATAAGTTACAGACAGCCTAAAATCTATATGCAGAACATGTAATTTCAAGATGTTTTAAATACAATGAGCATACACTGAAGGTTATTTCCTAATTTAGAAATGAAATTTGCACATTTAAAGTGGAAACTACAGTAATAGTTTGAGAACCAGAACAAACTTTCTGAGTGTACCTGTCACACCCCATGAAATTGGTCATTTTTAAATGATGTACTCCTCTCACCGTTCCAGAACCACGGCTGTCTGTGGTGCTGCTGTGCTACACAACATCACCGGCTCAACTGCACATTACCACCATGCTGGCATTTCTCTTGGAATTTCTCTGCAGCTTGGTATCAATTCAAGAAGAAAAAACTAGTGATGTAAGGGGTAGAGTTTTGCAACCCAGATCTGGGAGTCCCTCCAGATCTGAAGTTACCTTGACTAGTTAATGTAGAGTTCTGGTTACGTCAGATCAAAACCTCCTCCAGTTTTGGTGGCACCTGTCTCTACCCCACTGGGTCAGGACTACTTTTAATTCCCTTGTAATTCCTCCATGATTACCACTGCTCCCTTTTCCAGAATTTAAACAAAATAGGGCAGAAAGCAGGATTTACCTTCCTCATGTAGAATTTTTTATCTCTATTTACTGCTAATCCAAAGCTGGCAGGACTGAGCCTTCTGCTGAGCTCATGAACTACCCTGATATACAATAATTTTTTAACGCAGTGTATTATACAAATGGTCAGATTGACCATAATCTCCTTGAAGATGTCTTCCTTTCCTTCTCATGCTATTCACTCCAGCCATTGGCCGTCAGATCTGCCAGAGGACTCTGACGACTGAGGTGGCGGACATGGCCCTTGAGGATTTCTCTGGCAAAAAAAGCAATCCTCTGATGGTACAGGGCTATTGAAGCTACTCCTACATTACTTTCATTTCTACTGCCAACATAGACAATAAGGTTAGAAGCATAAGTCATGCCTGAGAAATCGCTACCTAGACATATTCTCTGGCTCAGTCCCTTGAAACTATTTGAGGGTCCACCATTTTTTCTACTTTATACTAACATAGTGGTTCCAGAAACACGGGGTTGTAAGATCAGCTCTACAAAGAGATGACTGTCTTTCCCTGACTTAAACCACGTGCTTTTGGCTGTGCCCAAGGACATATTCACACCCAGACTCTGTCAGCCCTGGAAAGTGTGTCAGGTGTAAATTACATGATGCTAGCACATCACTAGATTGAAACAGGAAGAGCTTATAGGTTCCTGTACTTATTTAAAAGGTAATTTGATACACACAAAAAAGAATGCTTGTCTTAAACCTGTCTTAAATACTTCCTAATGTGCAGCACTACAAAGAGACCCTATGAAGCAATGCAGACACTCTGCATACATACATGATAAGCGTTATCTATGGGTACTCTGTCTAGAAACTGTTTAAATAGATACAGCTGCTCAGTAATCTGGTAAGACCAACTTGCCTCCAAAATGGCTGCCCTCACTCTTTTCTCATGGTAGCTAAAATGCTGCATCCAGCTTACTGGCTTGCTGAAATTTGCAACGCAAAGGCACCTTGGACAAAGACAGACATGATTTTACAGTGACTGTTTTGTGTTAACTCCTTTTAAGTGCTGAAGAAGCATAGTGCTAGAAGCTAGAGGCAGAGAGTCTGGGTCAGGCTGTACTGGGTTAGTAATGGACAGTCAAGGGAGTCAACCGGTCGAAAGTAATGGCTTTCTGGTGACTGGACTCTCCCATCACTTAAAAAGACTGTGTCTCTGCTACTGCGTTGAGGAAATGTGCATAACAAAATGAGACATGAGCTTAGACCAGTATAAAAGGGAAAATGTTCAGACATTTAAATTGCTCCTTGAAACAAGCCTAGACCGCAGTCGCATACTTCCCTTTAGAACTGACAGAAAATTCTCACATGAGTTCCAGGGTTTCAGTCATTTAAATCAATGTAAAAGTTCCTCTCAATTTCAGACATAAACAGATTGGATCCAGAAAGATATATAATGACATCTAATTTTCATTGCTATAACTGCAAAGGGAAAGCTTATGGGTATAAGCTACCAAGTCTTGAATGGTGACCACTTGAATATGTGTAATCATACTATTTCCTCACAACTTTCTTTTTACCATAACTCGGTGTAGAGGCAAGTTTATGAAAAGTAATCTAAAGGTTTGCTTTTTTTTGCAGATGTGAACTCTGTAAATGTAATGAAATACATTTTTGTAATGTCCATGTCAGATTTACACAGGGCTACATAAGGAAGTGCAGGGTAATCTATAATGTGCATCTAACTCTGCTGGGTTGGGCAGCTGAGGAGTGAAATCTTCCCTTTGCCTCTCCTCCTCCTTGTTAGGAAGTTTTTCATAATCCAAACACCTGAGCAGTTTTTCCATGCTGCTGAGTGCACTCTGTTCTCAGTAGCTCTTCTGTGAATTTTGCTTGGGTAGGAGTCTTTGCATCCTCCTCTTCCTCCTTTTTCCGTCTATAATATAAGCTCTGTAGGGGAAACCGTAAGCAGCCCCAGATATGTAAGGAAATACAATGACAATTGATAGCAAAACCATATGATCATGGCATATGCAGTAGTTCTCTTTCACACATCTGCAATTAACTGAATAAGAAAACAGCGTGGAAAATAGCTTAAGGGATTAGAAAAGCCTCTGGATACTTTAGCATCTTAAACCCACCAGTCCTTGCTGAAACAGGCTTTTTCAGTCTCAGCTTCTGCTGAGTCATAGAGTTTGCTGCCTTTGAAGGTTGAAGTAGCTTGGCTCAAAATTGAAGTTGTTCTGGGAAAGTTCAAACCTTCACTAATGACCATATTTGCATGCTATTCTCAGTGGTATTTACATATAATAGGACACCATCTGCAGGGAGGCCTCTTCAAAACACAGGCTCTGCTTACACTTTGAATTTCCCTATTCAAAGGGGAATATTCAAAATTATCTATGCATCATTACTTCAAAGCGTTTTGCTGAGAGTACTCTGCCATATATTTGGGAGACTCATCATGGTTGTTTGAAAGGTGGATATATAGCCAACTGTAAGATTGTCACCTGGGTTTTGTGTGTGGAGGCAAAGTATTACTCAGGCAAGAATCCTACCTGGTCTGACCTGGCATACTTCTGTTGAGTACAAGGAGTTTCTGTTGAGTAACGTGAGATGAAAACCCTGTTCTGAGCTTTACTTAGTACCTTCTTGTATTCTGGTCCCTGTAGTTTTATTTCAGGAGTACACAGAGGATGCAACCATGAATCCATGGACCTTGTGTAACTTGCTGAGGTCTAGGACAATCTCTGAGGAATTTCTTCTTTCTCCATTTTGGCTGTTGGTAGCCCCCAGTTCTGTGGACTTTGGACTGGCTATAGCGCTCAATCCCTCAGTGATAGGGTGGATGTTCAATTAGTGCTGTCAAAGGGTGTGCAAGTACAGCAAGTGGGTCTGGATTGTTTCCTGTAGGATTTCCTGTAGAATTGAGGCAAACTAGTCAATCACTGTTCCTTTTCCTGAAAAGTCTAGCTGTAAAGGTGTGAAGGGATTTCTGCATGGATGAAGGTGAAAACTGTAGAAATTCATCCCTCTTCCATTCTGGCTGGGGCTTCAGGTGGGAGCTGTAATATTCTGTTAATCTTGGTCTTCTTCTCCACTCCTCCCATTGAGCCATCTTCTCCCACTGCCCACTTCTTTTCTGTGTATCACTTGTGCAACAGGTATTTAATGTTTTGTACTAAAAAAGCTTTCTGTAGTGACAATTTTTTCCTTCCATCATGTAGTAAGGAGCACTCAAATATCTTAGAATATCCTGCTCCATTAAATATCTATTAATTAACAAGCTGGTGTTTCTCCTACTTCATTCATTCAGAATGAGTGAATTAATTCTATTAATTTCATTCAGAATGAATCTTACAAGTGTTACCTACTGTAAGTTTTGGCTGACAGCTTACAAAGTAATTTTGTATCTCACCTCATAGGAGTCCATATTTGCTTCAATCACTTTCTTTTTCATAGTATTTTATAATTAAGGAAGACAGCAGAAGAACTCAGAATGCTAGTTATCTACGTTAACCAGATGCAGTGAAAGTGTGAGGACATGGAGTTTGTCCAAATATTCCTCCCACCTTAGTCCCAAAGGGACTTAAAGCTAGGCTTCCACTAATGATTATATATGTTACATAAATAATAATAATAAAACTTGGAGTTGCACTGATACATCACTTTTCATCTTCAAAGTAGTTTGAAAACCGTATATAATTAGTGTGCTATGGAGTCATCTCTTATGATATTGTATGAACTCCAGTACTACCCACTGTGGGAGCCAAAAAGGGAATCTGAACAGCCACAGAGATTATACATAACCTCCATTATCACTACAAGATGAAATCGAAAATGCTGAAGAAGGGTATTTTAGTACTTCACGCAGGAGGAGGATCCACAACTAGCAGGAAGCCAGTCTCCCTAAGATAAGGAAACAGGAATGTTTTCTTTGCTGGTAATCTACCACTTCAGATCTCTAAACACATTTTTACCTTGAACTATGTCTCAGTCAAGCTGGCAGCAGATCACAGGTAGATTATCTCGTTACATGGAGTCTTCATCTTCATGTGACTGGAATACATACATCTTTTTTTTATTCAAAAAGCTTTAATTTGATGGAGCCAAAAGGGGTGCAGACATAATAAATATAACATTAAATAGGTTTCTACAGACTTTAGTGAGACTCCAGGGGAAAAACTTATCTGGAGTACACCATCGGCAATTGACAATCCAGCTGAGCACAATTTAACGATTATAGTATTTTCCAAGTATTTCTAGCAGGCTTACAACAGGTCCTTGTGAATGTTCAGGAGCTTGCTCTTGAAACCAGCTTGGCATTTGCTGGAGATTATCATCCCAACATAAGTTTGCAAACGGCCTTTTCAAAACTGCACCATTAAGAAAAGAAAAGAAAAGAAAAAAGAGCGGTAACAGCCCATTCAATCTGGCAAATATAACAGTGCAGAAGAACAGAACATTTTGGATAAAGAAAACTTGGAGCATTTCTGAACTTTAATAATTTCTATCTTCCCCAGACTTGTACACTGACTAGCATGTATTTTCTCAGCAGAAAGGCTACTGTGCTTTATTTGCCTTTTTCCAAATAACTTTTTCTTACAGATTTAATAGGGCAAATGGATACCCTTTTAAACTGTAGTATATATTAATGGCCATCTGAAGAATAATCTTGAGACTAGGTTTCAAAAGTTGTGATCAGGCAGAAGTAACTCTGCTTCCCATGCAGTTAATGGACACGTGTCCACATGCCTCGATTTTTGCTCCCTTTTAAGAGCAGTGGTTTTTTACAAAATTGGTGTTCTTCCCTGTTGTATTTAAATATCACACAAACCCATAAACATAACCATATGTCTGAATGAGGTTTTTACTGATGAGCGATGGTTTGGACTCAGTCTCTTTGCTTTTAATTTTACTGCTTATTCCATTTGCTTTAGGTGAAATATATTCTCTCTGTGTGTTATATTCAGCATATTTTTATCCACTCCTGGACTACTTAAGGAAAAGTCAGCAGATGACCTCAAGAGTATGAGAGGTACCTCCTAAACTTCCTTTTCTCTTCTCATGGTGCATCAGGACAGTTTCAGCATGGCCACAACAACTAGCTATCTGTGAATAAGAAATAAGAAATAATGTTTTGGAAAAGCAGCAAAGCAAGAAAAGGGCTGGGGAAGAGCAGCAAGATGAATCATTTGGGCAGTCCTTCCACATTTCAAGCAACCACAGCTGTCTCAGTTCTCTAACAAGACAAGTTAGCCTTCCACACCAGCTATTTTTACAGCGGTGAAGCTGCAGGTCTCAGAGCAAGAGGAAGGAAAGGGAGCGACTAGGCACAGCTGCATGAGAGGTGGTGTAGGAAAAAAAGTTGACAACCGGAAAACGGATGCTTGAAAAGAAAGAGTTGCACTACAGTAGCTGTTCTGTGATCTTCCCATATGCAACAATAAAGGAACTTTGAATTTGAGATTACAGTGTAGAAGGTGTTGGAGGTGAGACACTCGGAGCTTAAGCATCTCAGGAGCTCATGGATTTTCCCTGGGCCTGACAGTGCACTCTTTTGAAACATATGAAGGATACATATCTCAGCAGATAAATGTAGTTTGCCTCACAGTTCTGCCAAGCAGTATACAGCCATGCTGAGGCATGCTGGCCAGTTCAAGGGTGTGAGGAGGAAACTTAGTCTCCTTTTTTTTTCCAGATTCAGACTTCTCATTTTCAAAACAATTTGCACAGCTGTGTTTTCCCACTGTCACTCCCTGTTGGACCCCTCTTTGGCCCTGCTTTGTTTATTATTTGTCTGTCATTGCTTCCTTTTTTTCCTCCACTCAGCGGTCAGGTATACCCTGCACGGCTGAGCATGGTACAACTATTCAGAGGCACAGCCAGCCCTAGGACTGGGGGCAATGTTTCCACATCCTAGCGATGCTGTGGCTGACTCAGTGTGTCCAACAGAGAAGCTGATGTTACTAGCCGGGGCTGAGTGCCACAGCAGTGTGGCTGCAGCACTTCTGGAGCTGGCACACCCTGCTGCGCTGAGTTACCAGGAGGCACTGGTCCAGGCTGCTGCTGGCTCAGAGATGGGCAGTCTCAGAGAACAGCACCAGGCTGCTGCACACAGCAGACCTGCCTGCCGTCTTCTTCCATGCTGCTCCTCCTCTGAGGTTTTACTGCGCTCTGTGGCGTCTTGCCTTTAAATGCCACTAGCTCTTCTCTTCTTCCTTCTGTTTTCCATTGCTCTGGGCCATACTCAGACAAGCTTTTCAAACTCTGAGCTTTTCGGGCATTCCCTATCAAATGTAAATAGGCCGTTGGTGGCAGCATGCAAATTGAGTAATTGAACTGTTAATGGTTAGATGTATTGGGCAAAGGAGGAAGGTTCATTTTGCAGGTTTTTAGAACGAGAGTGTCAGAGAAATGATTCTTTTGGCACCTGCATGCTCTTGGGCCCTTTAATAAATTTACAAGTGAATGAACTGGAAGTCTTATGTAGCTTTCTCTAGGAAACGTTCATCATGAATGTACATATTTCTCATAGATTTTTTACTCCTTTTATTCACTCCTGAAAAACTTAAAACTAATATACATTTTCTAATGTAAATTAGTGAAATTTCTCAGGGTGACCTGATGTCACCCATGACAATTAACATCTGAATTGGGACTTGTCTGGGCCAATAGCAGTGACCGTAAGTCACTGGAAGAAGACTCAGGAAGTCTCCAGTCTCTGACCGAATGACCTTGAGTGCTGGATTTCTTTTCTGAAAAATGTTGATTGTACTTCCATCCCTTGTCTGCCTTTTGTATGGAAATTGTTAGGTTTGGGACAAGGAGGTGACTAGTATTATGCAGAACTAAGCTTAGCTGAGACATAGGGACAGCTCACCTTTGCAGAAGGGAAGTCATTGCTCTGGGCTGTCCACCTGGTCTTCATGGCAGGAAGATGTGGCCTGCTGATCAGTCAGTTCCTGCAGAGATTTCATGTGTAAATCAGTATTCTAAAGCAAGTTCTAATCAGTAATAATTTCAACCAAATCTCACTGTAACCTAGTGGCTCCAGAGCAGATGCATGAATTGGTTTGTTCTCTGCGCAGTGCAGGTGGAGCAGGCAGCTGAGTGCCTTGTCTGCCATCCCTACTGACAGCACCATCATTTGTCTGTCAAAAACATATAGACAGAAATTCAACTACCAAAAAACCCTGGTACACTTGAGTACAGTTGGTCAGAAAGTTTTCTGTTTTCTGTAGGTATTTAATTTTGCAGGAGCAAAAATGAAAGTGGAATTCAGTGGAATTCCAACTGCAAATGTTAATGAAAAAGGGAGCATGCTCATTTTGAAAAGCTACCCCAGGTCTTTGCTGTAGCTGCTGTCCAGACTAAGCTCTCCTGGCTGGGTTCCAGGCTGCTTTAAAGGTCCTATGATGCACCATAGCCAGCCCTCTTATCTGTTCCCATGGTGCATCCTGGAAAATCCAAAATATGTTGCACCAGAGGGAATATCCGTTTCCATTCATGAACATTCACAGATACTCAAAACCCAACCTGATCATGGAACCTGATATGTAAAATGTCTTGCAAGTTTTTTTCATTTCCCCGATTCATTTATATGTTGTAATTAAGAATGATAACAGTTTCATGTTTAAGGCTGGTGACTGAAGGTAAACAGAAAGGGGCACAAGGTGAAACAATTTCAGACAGAAACTGTCTTTGCATCTGGATTCATGATATCTTTTGCTTACTGAGGTTTTACTGCGGCACAGAGAAACAAAACACAGCATCAAAAGCCACTTACAAACAAAAAAATGTAAAATCCTTTCTAATACTGCTTCACTTTTAAGCAGCTGCTTCACAAGTGGCGAAATATTGCACATGGTGGTTTTCATGCTGGGTGCCAGTCTTGCCACAGGTAGCTCGATGAGGATCTTGTGTCCCCACAGATAATCTGACTGAAGGGAAAGCAGGTGGCTGAAGTGCAGAAAAAAGGAAACAGGTCTAACTCCTGCTGGGAACTCCTGCTGCAGGGTGGGGAGACTCAGCGGTGATACTTACGTGCCTGAAACCTCGCCAGCGTTGGTCGTCTGGTTGCTCCCGCACTTGATGAATCAGCTCTCAGAATCCTTCCTGCACATACCTTTTCTTGATGCTTCGGGTGAGCACTACCTCAGTCTATTTTTAACAGCTACACTTTCCATGATTAGATTTTAATGCTATTAATTTATTTAAACCAAACCAAACAATTCCACATAAGCTGAACATTCCAGTGGGCATCACGCTTGGCCACGCAGAGGAGTCTAAATCTAGTTTAAATTACATTCCTTGAATGGTAGAAAAAGCTAGAAAAAGCTGGGTCATGTGCTGAAGCTTGCTGAGGAATAACAGAGTCATTCTTTCATAGATTGCAAAAACTTTCTTAAGGAAAGATAAACAGGTTAAAGGTCTCTCAATGGCTGTACTGTCTATACATAGCAATTACCCCGTGCTTTTCCCCCTGCCTGCTCCTAGTTGAAGGTACAGTGCTTACATCTGCCATAATGGGGCCAGGTACTTTATATGTTTACTGAAGTTAAAGGCAATGAAAGTCTTGGGATAGTTAGACTCAGTCTCTCACTCAGTTATGTCCTTGCAGACATCTGGGAGTGCGAGGCTTTTAGCTCCCTCCCTCCTACATAGGTAGCAAAGGCAGGTATGAAAATTAGGCACCTCTCAAAAACACCTTTTCCCAGACAAAGAGAGAATCTCCCCAGATTTGTGACATCGCTGTATCTGAGACTTTGTGCTCAGCTTCCAGAGCTTCCTGGTAGGAAGGGAGAGTGTGCTTACCATTTGTTTCCATGTTAATAAAATAAATCGCTTGTGTTAAAATTAGCAGTGGGCAAACCGTTTCAGTTAAAACAAGAATTGTCCTGGACTGGTGCCAATCCTCAAACTAAATTCAAGCCAATTTTATTTTTAAGTTTTAAAAGTAATAAAAAGTAACAAGCATGCAATGTGCATATAGACATACACACAGAGAATAGCTCAGGGATTAGAAAAAGATGTATTTCGCATCTGGAGCCCCAGTTTTGCACATGCATATGCATGCAAGTAACTTTACTCACGTGAATTATCCCCTGGTGCCATGCACTATTTCCTGTCTAATCAGGCAGCAACATATACGAAAGGCTTTAATGCATAAGGGCACTATAACCTGCAGAACATCACCACTTGATGCATCAAGAGAAGAAAGCCGACACTTGTTAATAGGACAAAGCTGGCACCAATTAAACCACGTCCAGTACATCGACTCCACTTGCTGGAAGCAGAGTCATCCCCAAGTGTTGTCTTAGGGAGTACAGCCAGCCCTGCCTACAGCAGGATGTGGCTTCCAAATATCACGCATTGCATATAATCTATTGCGTAAACTGAGGTGGGGGGGTGAAGGGTGGAAGGGATGAGGCTCCACTGGGCTGTGACCTCAGAGAGGAAGATCAGTTGGGTGTACATGGGGAGCACGGGGTTATTTTGAGGAGTGGGGGGAAGGGAGTTTTGTCCATGTGCATTATTTCACACATCATAAACTTCATTTCTCAGGGATTTTATTTTAGCAGCCCAGAAACAGATCATTCCCATGTGAGGTTTCACAGCACCAAACTGTGAATGTAAGGGTTGGGGGTTTTGTTTGGGTTTTTTGGTTTTGTCTTCAACTGCTTCAGGGTGGGTGGTTGTGTCTGTGCCTCTGCAATTGTGTGCATGTGTGATAATCATGTGTGAGGGTGTGAGGATGCCTATCATAAGTTTAGACTGTCTACCTAAACTTTAATGAAAATAGTTTCACTGCTTATGCAGCTCTGACCTGGCCTATGGAGAGTGACACATGGTGCCACTCAGCACAGCCAGATGTCTTCTCATTCCTGTATGATTTCTCTTCCTAGGAAGAGGTCAGCAAGTACATTGCCCAGGCTGTACCCTGACCTCTTAGGAAAACATATAAATATCCTTCTTTACAAGTTCAGAAACCCTTTCACTACAATTACTACCTTGTATTTCCACCAAACTTTGGCTCTCCACAGCTCTTGCTTAGATGTATCTTCTAGAGTGGAAATGTGGCTTCATAGCCACCTTCACTCAAATTCATTATGAGCATCTTTCACACATTCCTGTTGTTCTAAGAATAGTAGGGTAACACTTTGGCTTTGCATCTAAGTGTGGATGAATGATGAAGCCTGCTAGAATGGGCACCTAACGTTATAGTTCTAACTGTTGGATTTGAATAGTAAATGTCTTGAAAGTGCTCACACACACTAAAACTGTTTTCCTGGCTGTAAGGGAGGGCTGGATGAACTACTTGAGGCTCCTGCAAGTATTGGCAAATCATCTTGGTACCAGCTATACAGGAGTGAGGACATCTAGAGATGAGTTCCCAGTGGTAAAAGAACAGGAACCCCTAGTTTGTCTCCAGGTGTGGACGATGCCTTGATGTCCTGTGGCTTAAATCCTAGAGTATCAGGTTGCCAGGTTATTCTAAACATGAGCATTATCTGCCTCTGTACACTTACCACTGTGAAACAGTAAATACTGTTAAGAAACTTCTTGAACAGCTCTCACACTGGCTTAGTATGCACAATGTATGTTGAACATAAGACTTTTTTGTCCAAAAAGTAATGAAACACAGTAAAACTGCAGGAGACCAACTTGTAAAATGAAATTAAAATGCTACCTGAGGACCTCCCTGGAACTAGGTGAGTTACAAACACTTCAAATGCATATTAATTGGGCCATATGGTCCAGTATTTAAGAAAAGGCATGTATTTTGTTTGGCCAAAGTGTGCAGGAGAGACTTTAGGTCAAAGCCTTCATGGCCCTGATGAAATCTGTGATCAGCTGATGGAAATGTTTACCTTACAGTAAACTTGAAAGACTGTCCTGCACAGAAATGACACACAGGAGATCATCATTGTGCAGCTCTGTAAAAACAGCTGCAATACCTGTACGTGTTTTGTTTTCCCCAAATGCCTTGCAAAGACTAATATAGGCTTCTGAGGCATTGCCCAGAAGAAAGGGTAGTACAGGATTTATCTCTCTTAATGCAATCATGTAGAGGAAGAAGGCTTCCAGAAGCCTGCTGGCCACCAGCTGCCATGATGCATCTCTGAAGGGCTCTGCACAAGGCAAGCCATTATATTGCAGCCCCTGCACAACATCACTGCATCCCCCATCTCCCTCTTTCGTGGACTGTGGGACCCTCCCACAGTGGTGGTGGGACAGCGAGAGCTGTGCTTCTGGTTGGTCTTGTGTGACAAAGATCAGACGAGCAGTGAGGAAGACCACCTGCACCAGCCTAGGCAACAAATAGGTCCAAACTGAGCAATTCAGCATGAAAGCCTGTGAATGAAGGCAGATCGGGGAGTAGCAAGGGGGAGGCTGTTGCACGTTGAGCCCCTGAGCTGTACTCACTCCCCAGTCATACTGTTAACCCCAGGGTGAGAGCATTCATGTACACTTAAGGTAGATGTGTGCTTCCTATTGTATTTGATGCCATGTACACATGGGAGATGATAGTTCTTATTTTTATGAGAATATTTGACCCAGGGGAAGCTAAGCCTATCAGGATCTTTTTCTTTCATCTCTGCAAAAACAAGAATTATGGCTATTTAACTTAGGTTCATTAGGTGACTCATTGTGTTAATCATTTAATATATTTCACATGGACAATGTTACATCCCTTTGAGAAGTAATTTGAAAGAGCTGTTCATGACATGCGAGACACAACAGTCTGTCTGTAAGCCACTGTCTTACATCCTGATCAACTGTCACATTTTCTTGTTTTTAAATTCCTCATCTGAAAAATATGAGTCAACATAAATAGCTTTGAGTCTGTGTTACCTTATTAACCAATGGCGGGTGACTCTACCCGTAAAATATTTACATAGACAACAGTCCCGTGCTAGTAATGTATTTTCACATTACTTAGTAATTTAAAACATGTCAACCCCTTCCAAATAGGAGAAACAATCCAAACATGGAACTGATGTTGACCTTAAAAGGCTGCTCCGCTTTATTTTAAGTCAAGCAACAATCATTACCACAGATTATCGCTGTGTGTTTTCATACAGCTCCTTATCAGCAGTGCCCCCAAATATAACTTTAAATGGTAAGGAAAACAGAATGGCTGATGCTGCATCAACAGCAAGTCCTTTAAGGGAGCTTGTGGAAGACCGTATGGAAAAATATAACATTTTAATATTAATGAGGTAAATCAATGACATATATTTGGCTGTTTTATAAAGTTAATTGTGTGTTTGACTATCTGAATCTGCATCTGATCTTTCTTTGCATCATATGAGTGCATGAGTATGCAAATGCATTTATTTATAGTGACTATATGTATACCTGTGCACAACTTTTTATATAGTGTGTGTGTGTATTTGATATAGTTTTTTTGGTTTCCTTTTTCTGTTTTCAAAGTCCTGTTTCTTATTCTGTTATTAGGGGATGAGGTGATGGAATAGACAGAAGGGCATTTAGTGTGTGATCTGGAGTACAGCATGTACTATAACCTTCTGGTAACCGAGACTGGGAAAAAATACTGTCCTCTTTTTTCCCAGGGCAATCAATCGAACAGAATTTTGGCTTCCCAAGCCACAGTACATTGAAATGGTATGAGCTGGAGCGGGTAAAAGAATAGATAAGTATAATGTATTTATTTAGCCAATGGATGTTTATATTATACATGATATTTTCAGTGTGTTCAGCAGCAAAAGATGGTAGTCCCCATGTTGCATAATAGACGACGTGTCTCCTTTAGCAGATACTTAGCCCATTCAGCCAACTAACTAATTAAAATGCTTTACTTAAAAAAAAAAAAAGAAGCAACAGTAGCAAAAATTCACAACAGTCTACCCCTTTACTGCTTCTCCCCATACCTCAGAGCAATTTTCCAGGGTGAGTAGTGTAACTTGGAAAGTTGTCCATTAAAGGTAATATCTTAATCACACTGTCCCCTGCAAACTGGAGCAGATCAGAGAAACAATAAAACCTCTGTCATGTAGAGGACAGAAAACCTGATAGCACCAGGGGACAGGCAGGTATTGAGGATTTTGGGGGCAGTTTTCATGCTCTTACTGACCAATTGTTCTGCTGCTATGCTATATATAACAAACTACTAAGTTTGTTATATATTTTAATGTTGAGGAAAAAAAAGCCCTTTATAATTTTTTTTCACCTTTATCTCTGAATTTCACTTATAGTAGTATGGGAATTAAAGATAGTATGTTCTAGAGGACATGCAATATTCAAAAGAATGAATATCAATATCTAAAGCTGTAAGGGCTGTGAAAATTTTTAGTTTAGATTTTGCCTTTTTTTTCTTTTCAATATTGTACTATTATTAGTCAGACTTCTACTGGTTTTTTCACCTTGATCAAGTAGTCTATTGAAGAATTGAAGTGTGTGAAAAGATTCATATTGAATGCAAAAGTTTTTGAAATAAGGGAGGCATTGTAAGGTAAAGTTCACACAATCTGTCCTGTAATAAAGCAAGTCCACTCACACTGAACCTGAATAGAAGGGCAGGATGCTTGATGGCGATAGTGAGAGGGAAGAAGGGGATAGTAAGGTATCTGCAGTGGTTTGTTAAAAATACCATTAGTTGACCTAAGGGCAGAGAGCAGCACAGTCCCCTTGTAAGGAGAGAAGTGTAGGTCTCTGGGATGAGACCAGAGACACTCACCTCTAGACCATCCCAGGGCCAGAGGAATGGAGATGACTAACATGGGGTCTGTGAGGTGAAGGGGGAAAGAGAGAGAAAAGAGACCTACTGATTCCATTCAACTGCCCCTAAACTACCTTCCTGCCACTTGAATGGCAAGAGTGCTGACCAACCCTGGCCAGATCAATGGAGACTTGCAGTGTTGGAGTCCAGATAGTGGCAGCAGGAAAGCTCCCAAGAGCTTCTGGCACAATCTACATCTAGCTGACCTTGAGTGATTTACAGCTGGACCTTAGAAGCCCCGTGATGGCAGATACCACTGAAGCAGGCACACCTGACAGTGTGCAATTCTTGTGAGCAATAAAGATGATGTTTGTAGAGAGGGAGCTCTGCACAGTGATGAGCTGTCCTACAGAAATTCTGTCTGAAATGGTCGTGGTTGAGCTAGGAAGAAGGCAGAATAATTACCTTAGCTGATTTGTCTTTTATTCTTCCTAGTCAACCACCCTGCTTCTAATGCAGACAAAATTCCTACATGCAGTGATGTGCTGCATCACAAGAAATAGTTTTCCTTCTTTTGTAGACCTTTCATTTTCAAAGGCAAAATGTGGAAAAGGTCTAATTCTTCAGTAAGAATGAAAGCCTAATATTTTACAGAAACGTAATCTTTCCTTTTAGTCAACAGTGGGCATGCTTTAAAGCAGGCAAGAAAATCATTAAAACATTGTAAAAAAAAAAAAAACAACACAGATGGGGGTAATCCTTCCCTGAAAATTTAATGGACTTTTTATCTTATTACATCAATTCTGTATTTCTATTTTTCAATTTAATTTCATGTCTATCACAGGTAGCATTTTTCACAATGGTAGCAAGTGTTCTGATCTTAGGTTGGAGTTTGGATGATGAGACTAGTAAAGTGTTTAAAGTTAAGTATGGAAGGTCTTTGTTGAATCAGGTCCTTGGAATGGAATCTATGTGGCTGATCTGATTTTTTAAAAGTAATACATTTAGTTATAAAATTTGTGATCTAGAAAATCTCACACTGAAATAAAATCCCCCGCGGATTTTGTTTAGACAGGTATTGTAAAGATGGCGTTCAACAGGTGCAGCAGTTAGAGAACAGCACAATAGTTTTAGATCCAGAATAAAGTAGAAATGTGTGTTCAGCTGGATTTTTTTTTAAAGGCTGGCGAACATTTTTCAAACACCTATCAGCCTGACAGTCCTATTCTTCTAAAGCAAAGTTCAGTTTTCCATATTGTGCTCATCATTCTGAGCCTATTCCATTTGGTTGCTCTGGGCTTGCCTAGGATTCGCAGGATATGCGGCAACTTTCAACTGGATGCAAATGCAGTGGCACTGAACTGCCAGTACAATATGTTACTTCAGCATGGAAAATCGTCACACAAGAGGAAGCCCAGTAAGTCGCCTTCACGATTTATGTCGTGGTTATCCAGTACTAAATTAAGAAGGCCAAAGGCTACCTCTGATTGAACATGGCAAGAGTAAGATGTGGTATGCTGTAACTGGGAGATTGCCATCTGTGGGTAGTCAGAGTGGCGCAAGGAGAGGAAGCTGGGACATAAGGCAAGGAATTTGGAGCCTTCTGCAACTTCTGTCAGTCATGTGTGATAAATGACTGCAAATTATTGTCCTTTGCCTTTTACTCTTCTTATAGGTAGGTATTAAAGCCTCCCAATATATACTGAGTGAAACCTGACCCCATAAAGCAGACGCTATTCTCTCCCAAAACATGTGGGGAGGAGTATCAGGAGGTTTTCATTACTGACTGAGTGGTAGATGGTGCTCCCTAAGCCTGTCTCAACCTCTTCTGTTTTCCTTGCCTGATTCCATCAACTGAAGATCTGAATCTCTTCATACAATCTCCCAGATTTGTTCCAAGTTGCACAAAGAGGATATGGCAGAGGGATAAAACATGGAGTTAAACAACTTGTCCTAATCCTTTCTACTACTCCTGGAAACATCTATGATATCTTTGTTAAACTTTTTGGAGCTCTGGCAGTCAGTGTACAAGGTAAGGCTCAACCAGTCATACTACCTTCTGTTGTCAGCTCTTGAACTGTGGTGGAGTCCCTTGAAATAAGAACTTTCTGGAGGAGCAGAGTGGTAGCATCAGTCATTAAAAACAAACCTATGTTAGAAGATGTAGATGACTAAGGCTGCCAAGTGAAATACTAATGCCAGGAAATAAGGCTGAATTAATTATCTTACATATACATTATAATTTGATTTTTGATTATATGGTCACATATCACCTTTTTAAGAGGAACCTTGCCTGATTCGGTGCATGTGATAGGCTGCACTCATGTAACATACTAAACAACGTTCAGCCACATTCTCCTTGTTCAATGTGTGGCTGGATGTCTTATTTACTGCATTCCCTTCTAAAATTAGAATTATTAATTACCTCACAGGCTTTTCTGTGGTGCTTGTGGTGGTATTAGAGAGCTTAGAAACTAATTAATGCATATCTTTGTCAGACTGCTGTGAAATAAAATGGATTTATTTCCATTTAGAGATGAGAAACCAGAACATGGACAGATTAACCTAGAATAATCTCTAATTTTGTGCACCTGACTAGAGGTATCTAAGACCTGATTTTTAAGTGTTTTGTGTTATCTGGCATGATGTATATTCAAGCACTGCTCCCCTTAATCTTGTTTACAGCTGAAAGAGCTCAGCAGTTTTCCAAATCACATGATATTCTTCACCAAAAGATGAAGACAGCTCCAAACCATCTCTCAAATGGTGAGTGATTTGGTCAACTTTTAAAAATTACACAGTAGAAACACATGAGAAGAGCCTAGTTCCCCAGGCCAATGTCCATCTTGAAGAAACTACTTCTGCAGTCCCTGGTGTCGTTCACTACCCATTTTCAACCTCTATAGTGACTGACATTGGTAGGGATCCTGCAACTGAGTTTTTTTACTGCACAGTATTGATGCAGCTCAAGAGGCCACCATTACCATCTTGTAGGGGGAAAATAGAGATAATATATAATTAAAGTCTGTAGCATAATGTGTATACATCAAGTTCTAAGTACCTGAAAACTGAGTTTTGTGCTAGGTACTGCTGGATAATGGTATACCAGCTCCAGATATTATAACAAAAGTTGCAGGTGCCACCTTCACAAAGATAACTGGTTTCCGAGGACTGGTTCCAAAACCCATTTGCAATATATTGAATCAAACAGTCTTGAATGCATCTTTCTCTTTTCTTTGTAGTTTAATGCAAAGTTTCTTCTGATGCAGTATTTGAGGTCTTCACAGCAGAACTGAACACTGTTGATATTATGACTTCCACATACAGGACTAGTCTCTGTATAGTTTTATTCATCACTTTAATGGCATCTTGTATTTAATGGCACCCGGATTTCCCACCTATGAACGTTGTTCAAGAAGATTTTTGTTCTGCTTGTCCAGGATTTCCAGCATATGATAGTTCTAATCCTGAGGAAAGACCCCAACACTACTGTTCATATGCCAAATATTTACTTAGTGGAAAACAAGTAACACAGAACCTTTCAGCAATATTTGCCCCTTTTTCTGGAATCAAGTCTGTTTATCTAAAATGTTTTTATACAAATTATCTACTCCTATATGCTTAAAAAAATGAATTGCACGGGTATAAGTTACTATGTATTTGCAACCATTGTCCGTAGTAAAAGGACAGGCATTTTCCTTCCTTTGAAGCTTGCAGTCATTTTACTGTGTATTAGAGACAGACAATTTGCACTTTTACCTGTGAAGGCACTGCATAAAAAGACGGTCATCACATCTCAGCAGCCGTGATGTAATGTAGGGACATCTGGGGGCAATGACCTTTGGACATAAAGGGTAGAGATTAAGGAAGGGAAAGAAGCCTGTGGAGCACCGCAGGAAGGGCAGCCCATGATAACTGAACCAGCATACCTGCCAACATGAAGTTGATTCGTCATTATTTTTGAATGTGGTTGATCTGGCACTGTGAATTGGTATCAGATCAGTGTTTTGGACCATATGACAAGTATCGCAAACCCTAAAAGTGGATTTGCAATTTCATGGAGACATGGCCTAGAATTTTACTTCATGATTGTTACCACACATAAACTTATAATGTATCACTGGTTTAAATCTTAATAGTAACTAGCATACATACTCGTGGTGCAGATGTCCTAGCAAGCTACAGACCCTAAAGTCACATCTCAGCAGTCATGTTGTAACTACCTCAGCAGCAACCCTGCCACCATGTCCCAAACTATTTTCCAGTTCTTCATCATCTAAAAAAAAAAAAGCTTTAAAAAAGCTCATATTGAAGTCTTAGGGCAAGTTACAGGGATCATTATGTTTGGACTGTTTTGCACATATTTTGCAAATTCCAGAGCCTGAACTCAACCAGCCTGTCAGCTGCTTCTCTCTAGGAGCAAGGTGGAGGAGTACCACTATGGCCTGCAAGTATGCTGTGGGATGAAACATATTCACTTGGGCTAGCCTGTCTCAGTCCATGTAAGACATTTTTAACAACTACCAATGCTTTACATTCTGCTTGAGGGCAAAAAGTTGCAGAGTTCCAGTTCGGGGACAGAGATGCTCCTAGCTGGATCCAGTCTCAGTTCAAAATGTTCTGTGGTTTCACAGAATCACCGAATGGTCAAGGGGACCTCTGGAGTTCATCTGATCCAACCCACCTGCTCAGGCAGGGCAACCTAGAGCCATTGTCCTAAGACTATATCCAGATGGCTTTTGAGTATCTCCAAGAATGGAGACTCCACGACCTCTCTGGGGAACCTGTGCCAGTTCTCGGTCACCCTCACAGTGAGAAAGTATTCCCTGATGTCCAGAGAGAACCTCCTGTGTTTCAGTTTGTGCCTCTAGTCCTGTCACTGGGCACCACTGAAAAGAGCCTGGCTCCATCCTCTTTGCATCCTCCCTTCAGGTATTTATATACATTGGTAAGATCCCTCTGAGCCTTCTCTTCTCCAGGCTGACAAATGCCAGTTCCCTCAGCCTTTTCTCATAGGAGAGGTGTTCCAGATGCTTAATGATATTAGTGGCCCTTTGCTGGACTCTCTCCAGTATGTCTATATTTCTCTTGTACTGGGGAGCCCAGGACTGGACCCAGTACTCTGGGTGTGGCCTCACCAGTCCTGAGCAGAGGGGAGAGATCACCTCCCTCCACCTGCTCACAGCATTCCTCCTAATGCAGCCCAGGATATTGTTAGCCTTCTTTGCAGCAAGGGCACTTTGCTGGCTCATGTTCAACCTGGTGTCCACCAGGACCCCAGGTCCTTTTCTGCAATGATGCTTTTCCAGCCAGGCAACCCCCAGTGCGTACTGGTGCGTGGGGTTGTTCCTGCCCAGGTGCAGGACTTTGCTCTTCTCCTTGTTGAACTTCATGAGGTTCGTGTCAGCCCATTTCTCCAGCCTGTTGAGGTCCCTCTGGATGGCAGCACGACCCTCTGGTGTATCAGCCATTCCTTCCAGTTTTGTGTCATCTGCAGACTTGCTGGGGGTACACTCTGCTGCATCATCCTGGTAATTAATAAGATGTTAAATAGGAACAGACCCAATGATGACCCCTGGGTTACCCTGCTAGTTAATGGCCTCCAACTAGACTTCCTGCCACTGATCACCACCCTCTGGGCCTGGCCATTCAGTCAGTTTTCAATCCACCTCACTGTCTGCTCATCCAGCCCATAATTCATCAGCTTCTCTATGAGGATCCTATGGGAGACAGCACCAAAAGCCTTACTGATGTCAAGGCAGACAATATCCACTGCTCTCCCCTTGTCTATCAAGCCAGTCATTTCATCATAGAAGGTTATCAGGATGGTCAAGCATGACTTTCCCTTTGTGAATCCATGCTGACTATTCCTGACCAACTTCTTGTCCTTCATGTGCCTGGCAATGGTTTCCAGGATTAGCTGCTCCATCACCTTCCCAGGGACCAAGGTGAGGCTGACCAGCCTGTGGTTCCCTGGGTCCTCCTTCCTGAAGATAGGAGCAACATTTTCTTTCGTCCTGTCTTCGGGCACTTCTCCCAATCACCATGACCCATCAAAGATTATTAAGAGTGGATCAAATATTACTGAGAGTTTTCGACAGACTTTAGCAGATTGTAGCCCCTAGATGAGCACAACTTAATTGTCCAATTTAATCTCAGTAGCCCTTTATCCAGTGAAGACAAAGCTGAGGATTTTTACTGAAATAATATTACAGTTCAAAAAATAAAGCAGATGAAAACATATCTAAAAAAAAGAGCAAGAATCTTAATTCAACTGCAGAATTGAAGTGACTTTGGACTTTAAATTCCATTGATTTTGATGTATTTGACATGCTGTCTTGTGCAATTCTGATGACTACAGTACTGATAATAAGAGTAAAACCTGACGTTTGTTGTTTAAGCTTGAAAAAATTTTGGTTTTGCTTTCAAGTTTGAAAAAATCTTGGTATTTTTATTAAAATAAATTGATTGTGAAAGGAGTGTTGGAGCAGATTGTTTTCCAGGCCCTGCTGATTCTGCATTTATTATCAATATTTGCTGAAAGTAAAGTAATTCCTGCTGAGCTGTAACCAGAAAGTTACTTAACTGTCCAAATATTCACAGCTGTTAGGGGAAAAGTTCTAGTTTATTCTAGTCTCTTCAGTTCGCCATTCTATTATAGACCTACATTTGTAATGATAAGATTATTGATCATCTTTTGTTAATACAAGGGATAGATGATACTTGAAAGTTTGAGTTTGGTTTTACCTCATGATTCTTTGGGTTATCTGAGCTTTTTTTTTTGCATTGTAAATCTGAGCTATCTCATGAGATTTCTGTCATTTCTGTTGTTTATTATGGCAATTAAAACAAGCCTTTTTCTCAGTATTTTTGGACATTGGTTTTCTGACTTCATACTGAAAAAAAAAAAAAATCTTAGCTATTTTGTTAAAAGTCTACATGAAGATCCAGTTTAGACATGTATGACTATACAAAGAAGCTGTGGCACTTAACATGCATCCTCTAGCAGCATCACACATGCTGAATGATTGCATCCAATCTCAAACATCACTTCCACTCCCTCAGTGGCAAACAGTTACAACATTCTAATGAAGGGTTTTTTAATTTTCTAGAAACTTTACTCTAGCCACTGCTCCTTAATCTATTTCGTAGGCAAGGTGGTGCCAAAAGGGATGTCCTTTATGGGAGAAATAACAAAGGGGTCAAAACATACAGTTTAGAGACAGGAGAGCATTATCTTACTTACAACAAAATACTGTAGCCTTGAAAAATTATTTAATGCTCTGTGCAACATGTACAATGTAGGTAAATATATATATTAATATATGGAGACAAGTATAGTGGATAATTATCTGTTGTAACAGACAAGTATGCTTTGTATTCAATTCTTAGTCATCTCCACTGGTAGGCAAATGTGAATTTGCCCTTCTGTTTTCAAAATACTCTCCTCTACATCACCTAAGAGTATATGCAATACAGTCTTTTTTGTGGGGAAAAGAAAAAAATCCCTTGAATTCGGTTTACAGGTTCTTATCTGGCTTATTCAGAGTATTTGGCCAATTCTCAAGTATTCAGGAAGGTAGTTACCCAAATTTTAGCCACTGTTATGAAGAGTCATACAAAAAATTTGTTCTTTACAGTTATTTGGGAGCTATGTTTAAAATGTAAAATGTTAACATCCAGTCAGCAAAGATAAACTATGCATGTGATTTAGTTGACCAACCTCACAAAAGAAATAGTGGAGAGTCACAAAAAGGTCATAAATCCATCAGGTCATAAAAACAAATATACAAATCAAATATACAAATATACATCAAATATACAAATATATTATCAGAAATGTTTCTTAACTACTTAAAGAGTAGCTAGATGGTATGCACTACTAATACATTTTCTTTGCTATGAATAGATCCATCAATTTTACTGATGAACCTCAAAGGAGTGTTATGAGCTTCATTACAGACACTGAGACTGAGTAGTACTTTGCTTCAAAAATAAGTAGCTAAGTGGAGTTGCAGAGATTGAACAGTTTATTCAGTGGGAGTCAGAGTACCAAAATCTGGTCATTCATGAATTAGGTTCAGACCAAGCCTCCCATTGACCTCAGTGGGAGTTTTGCCATTTGCTTCGATGGAAGTAGGATCAGGCTATCAATGCATTAAAGTGGTTCAATAAAAAGTGTTATTGAAATGCAAATGCCCGCATTCTCTTAATCTGAACTTCCCATCTCCCCATTCAGTGCTGTTTGTAGAGAGTGTTATTATGGGCTGTTACTCTGAGACCTGTGTTAAACAAAGATTTTTGTATGCTCATCAGAGAAATATCCTATAGTAGAGGGGAATGCAACTACAAATTTTGTAATAACAATTCTAAGGAAATCTACTGAGTCAGATTTGAAAAGCAACCAAGCCTTGCTGTATCACCAAGCCTGAACAAAGATGAAGTTGTCTATGCTGTTGAGTACAGCACATTCACTTAACACTTAGTGTGAGCTGACCTGGTCAACGTCATTAAAAAAAAAAAAGCTTTCAGGTATTCAATTGCCTGGAGACACTACCTGCAATGGTTTCAAGTAACACTTAAAATTACTACAACTGAAAAAGACTTTGCATAGGGAAAACAGAAGTTGAGTTCATATATTTGAGGTAATTTACTGCTAGCTCAGTTTCATTCTTTGTGGATCAAATGTCATCAACACAAATAAGTGGACAAACCAGTAAAGATTCCATTTTATTAGGATTAAACCATACCTCTCTCTTCCTCCTGCCTACCACAAGTCCCCTTCCTATTGCAAATGCCTGGCTTTCTCTTCCTGCTCCCCAGCAATAGTAATTACTTATACCAAACCAGTTGCACTGGGGAGTAGACGCATCCTGTTTAGCTTGCTTGAGATCTTGAAAAGCAGTCTAGAGCTCTCAGCTGCAGCCAGCAGGCCAGCATGCATATTTCCTCTGGGCTCAGTCAGAAGTGTACATACATACACAGAGTTGGTTGCTTGCCCAGCCAGGAAATACATACCTTCTGACCGGTGGCTTCAAGGCAATGCATTGTCTCAGCCTCCAAGGGGTACAGGTGTTGTCAGCATCACTCTCATTGGGAAAAGACCAAAGGAATTATTTTGTGAGATATGCATTATACAGGCCCAAGTCAGCTATTTCCCACTGCTTTGAATACAGCAGGCAAGTCAAAAGAAGAAGGAAGCATCAAAAAAATAAAATAAAAATTTAAAATGCAATTGCAACCACTTCATTGTGTAGGGATGGTAGACAACAGCTAAACGTATTAGCTTAAACTCTGTTTTTTTCAGCTGACTAGGTATCAAGTCAGTGGCATCACTTGGACATAAGAGTAAGGGACACTGCTGGTCAAATCACAGTCTGTTGCTATTGCATATGACAATTGTTACAAATTTAGCCTTAGTGGCTGGTCTGTACTAGAGCTAATTAAAAAGACAACTGGCTTGTTCATTGTGATTAAAGCACTAATAATAAGATCTCTTATTTCCCTATCAGTAATATTCTAATTGCCAAGGACACATAGAAGTCACAGTGCCACCTGCTCATTTTGCAGGGACCATAGGTAGCATCCTTACTGTAATAGAAAAGACACAGACTTGATTACTCTCCCATAACTATCCACATTGTTTAGTTTTTAACTACTTTCTGGCATGGTTTTGGCCCTTGCTTATCAGAGGTGTCCTAGACACATTTTGGGAAGAAACATGGCCAATCACCTGCTGTTGACTGCTATCAGTAAGTTGTACGTCTGAGGCTACCATGTCCTAGGGTGGCAGGGAGGCAGAGGAAGCCGAAGAGAAAACATGCAAATAGTGAGCTCACACTTACTCTTGAGGACAGAGAATGATCCCTAAATAGTTTAATTTACTAGGCTAGATTTAGAGTATGAATTCCTACTGTCATGAGACATGTAATTCCCCTCAGAACAACTCTTGGTCTTGCAACACCAATAGCACTTTTCAAAGAAAGAGGAGATATAGAGCTGGGAAGAGTTTCCACAGGGCTATTTAAAGCCACATGTTCATGCTACTTGCAGTCTCTTGTACTGTTGGCTACAAGTGAGTTGGATTTTGTGCAGCTGCAGAGGATTGTAAGTGCATGAAACCAGTAGAATTACTCTAGAAGATGCAAAAGATCATGAACGGCCCTGGGTCACAGTGAGGTTTAGAAGGGATATGATGTTTCATGCACTTCAATTCAGTATGTATTATTATACAGAATTGTCTGGGGACCTTTGGGTGGCATTGAGCTGTGAGGGAGAGGTTAGAGTTAGGTCTTCTTTGCAAAACAGCAAGATGAGTATCATGGGAACAGAAGTGTGATTTTCTCCCAAGTTACTATTTTTCCAGGTGATCCATACATGCAAGCACAGCTTGCACCTGTGAGTTACAGACTAATATCTTTCATCACCACTTGGTTTAGATGCTAGTTGCAGTAACTTTTCCAGTAGCACAACTCTTCCTGAGATCCAGCATGAGTCCACGAGTCTGAGAGGAGTGCTACTTCCACTCTTATTAAAACACTGCTTGCAAGCCCTGCAAGGACCTCTGCTTGTCTTGGAGAACTCCCCATTGAGTAACTTTGCTGAGCAGGCTTAACCCTGCTTAGTTAATATGATCCAGCATGATCACAGTTGAGGTGATGTAGCACCTAGCCAAGAGAACAAAGCAACTACATCTTGCATATATGAAACTGATTGTTTTGTAAAAAAAAAAAAAAAAAAAAAAAAAGAGATAGGTTTTTTTTTCAGGTTTTTTTCCCCTCTTTATACACTTTGCTCACCATTTTGAGGGAATTTATTTTTAACTTTGGTTGAAACTCTTTTGTACAGAAGTCTGTGCCGTATGAATTCCAGCCTTTGTTAGGGATAGATTAAGTTGTGGAGACTCTGACCTTGTGATACTACCATGTTTCTTCTAAACAAAGTCCAGCGTGCCAAACAAAGATGTAGCAAGTAGTTACGAAATGGCATGACTATTACACATGCATTTGATTCTTATTGTCTAGTGTTTATTTCAGGATGATTCTGTTTTGAGGGTGGAAAAACCAGACTGTAAATAAAAAGGAGGCCTACGATAAATACATTATGCTACACAGTTCTCAAAAGGCTAATGGAGGGCTCCTCAGTGAGTGCCTAGGAGATAGGAAAATTATTTTCAACAATGAAAGAAGAAGGTTAGAATATTCTGGGACACCATGACAAGTCAGAAAAAGAATGAGATTCACCCACTTACGCAAAACCTGAGTAATTTACTATTGCAGCTCACAGTCTGTGTTGTTTCCCTCCTACATAAGGTTTCTAGGTCACTGCCTCTGGTGTCATTCCAAACCACGCAGCTCCACTCCCTGCTCACGTCCCTTCTCCTGGATAGTGGGAGAATCTCTATTGCAACTTCCAGGAGATGTTGAGTTAGCCGGTACTGTATTTCTGCTCCTGACTTCTCTCCTATATTGCCCCACCCGTGCAACCAGATGATAGGAAAGGGAAGAAGAGGGAAGGGAACTATGCTGGCTTGCTGTACAAATGTAAATTTTACCTTTGACAGATCAGGCTGAAGGTCAAATGAATCCAAAGACCTAAAAAAGCATGATAATAATCCAAAATCATATTCAAAGAGATACTAATGCCATTTTAAGATGAAACTTTAGTTAGGGGTGTGGATTCAGCCCTAAGTTCCAGAAAACTTCATCTACGCTATCTACTTGTATATTTATAGCTCTATAAATCTTAAGGCCAAAGACTACCCTTCTACACATGTAGGACTCCATTTATTCCATGGGGAGTTGCACTCGCATATCAGAGGGTAAAATCTGGTCTTATTTTCTAGATAGCAACTGGAAAAAGGGGAGGTCTTTCACTTTTAAAAACATTTACTGTATCCTAGCAATGTGCAGCGATGCTATGCAAGCCTGACAACAGACAAATGACTTTGAAAGATATTAAACCTTACAGAAATACTGTAGGAAGACAATGTGATAAACTTTGGGAGTGTGTAGGTAGTGCAGGTTCCAAACATTGTCTTGATTCTAGGCACAAAGGAACTAAAGTAATATAGAAGGAAATTTCTTAAACATTTGTGTTGAGGTTGGTGCAGAGTTCAAGAAAATCTGACTGTCCAGAAATGAAAAAAATGCTGCATGGATGAGTCAAGACCTGCTGGTCAAACTAAAGGGCAAGAAGGAAATGCACAGGCAGTAGAAGCAGGGACAGGTATCCTGGGAAAAGTATAGGGACACTGCCCAGTTGTGTAGGGATGGGGTCAGGAACACCAAGGCACAGCTGGAGCTGAACTTGGCAAGGGATGCAAGGAATAATAAAAAGGTTTTCTACTGATATGTCAGCCAGAAAAAGAAGGTCAAAGAAAGCGTACCCCCGCTGATGAGAAAGACTGGCAAACTGGTATCAACGGACGAAGAGAAGGCTGAGGTACTCAACAACTTCTTTGCTTCAGTCTTCACTGGGAACCTCTCTCCCCACACCTCTCAAGTGGATGGACCACAAGATGGGGCCTGGGGGAGCAAAGTTCCCTCCCAGTGTAAGAGAAGATCATGTTTGTGACCACCTGGGGAACCTGAACATGCATAAGTCTATGGGACCTGCTGAGATGCACCCCAGAGTCCTGAGGGAATTGGCTGATGTAGTTGCCAAACCACTCTCCATGATATTTGAAAAGTCATGGCAGACAGGTGAAGTCCCTGATGACTGGAAAAAGGGAAACATTGCACTCATTTTTAAAAAGGGTAGAAAGGAAGACCCTGGGAACTACCAACCTGTCAGCCTCACTTCTGTGCCTGGGAAGATCATGGAACAGATCCTCCTAGAAGCTATGCTAAGGCACATGGAGGACAGGGACGTGATTCGAGACAGCCAGCATGGCTTCACCAACAGCAAGTCCTACCTGACCAACCTAATGGCCTTCTATGATGGAGTGACTACATCAGTGGACAAGGGAAGAGTTATGGATATCATCTATCTGGATTTCTGTAAGTCCTTTGACACAGTCCCGCACAACATCCTTCTCTCCAAATTGGAGAGAAATGGATTTGATGGGTGGACTGTTCGGTGGATGAGGAATTGGTTGGATGGTCACATCCAGAGGGTAGTGGTCAATGCCTCAATGTCCAGATGGAGATCAGTCACAAGTGGTGTCCCTCAGGGGTCCATACTGGGACAAGTACAGTTTAATATCTTCACCAATGACATAGGCAGTGGGATTGAGTGCACCCTCAGCAAGTTTGCAGATGACACCAAGCTGAGTGGTGCAGCTGACATGCCTGAGGGTCAGCGTGCCATCCAGAGAGACCTGGACAGGCTCAAGAAGTTGGCCTGTGTGAACCTCATGAGGTTCAGCAAGGCCAAGAGCAAGGTCCTGCACCTGGGACAGGGCAACCCCCGGTATCAGTACAGGTTGGGGGATGAAGGGATTGAGAGCAGCCCTGCAGAGAAGGACTTGGGGGTACTGGTGGATGAAAAGCTGGACATGAGCTGGCAGTGTATGCTTGCAGCCCAGAACGCCAGCCATATCCTGGGCTGCATCAAAAGAAGCGTGGCCAGCAGGTCGAGGGGGGTGATTCTGCCCCTCTCCTCTGCTCTGGTGAGACCCCACCTGGAGTACTGCGTCCAGCTCTGGGGCCCTCAGCACAAGAAGGACATGGACCTGCTGGAGCGGGTCCAGAGGAGGGCCACAAAAATGATCTGAGGGATGGAACACCTCTCCTGTGAAGAAAGGCTGAGAGAGTTGGGGTTGTTCAGCCTGGAGAAGAAAAGCGAGACTGTATTGTGGCCTTTCAACACTTAAAGGGGGCTTATAAGAAAGATGGGGACAAACTTTTTAGCAAGGCCTGTTATGACAGGACAAGGAGTAATGGTTTTAAACTAAAAGAGGGTAGGTTTAGACTAGATATGAGGAAGAAATATTTTACAGTGAGGGTGGTGAAACACTGGAACAGGTTACCCAGAGAGCTGGTAGGTGCCCCATACCTGGAAACATTTAAGGTCAAGTTGGACGGGGCTCTGAGCAACGTGATCTAGTTGAAGATGTCCCTGTTCATTGCAGGGTGGTTGGACGGGGTGACCTCTAAAGGTCCCTTCCAACCCAAACTATTCTATGATTCTATGATTCTATGACTCTATGATTTGTGACTTGACAGCATCATGCTCTGGAGCTCAGCTGTAGAGATGAAGGGTAGGAACAGAACTTCCAGAGGGGATTGCAGCACCTCTGACTGTGGTGGCAAAAAACTCTGCTTAATCCTTCGAGCAGAGCTGATGTGACTTTTGAAACAATTACCTCTCATGTTCCTATTGAACAGTACAGCAATTGTAAATGAACTTCGGTGGAAATGGAGGCTGAGAGTGTATTTTTTTTTATAGAGCAGCAACAGATTCAGCACAACTTTTTGGCAAGGATCAGTTGCTAATATTTTAAAGGGCAGTTATACAATATTTAAAAAAAAAATAACTCTCATATCCAACTGTCTTAATATAATGATCAAATAATTTCAAATGCACACTTAGAAAACAAATAGAGATACAATATTCAAGACTTCTCCCTTCTAAAATCACTTAGGAGAGAAAAAAATAAGATCTTTTATGGAAATGTGAAAGCCATTGTTCCTCTAGGTGCAGTACATTCGGATTCGTGAAGAGGAGATAAAGGGATGGATCTTCATTGACACAGATATTTTTACATCTACTGAATGACTGTTTTGGAACCATTACAGTTGAGGCCCTATCTCATGACAAGTCCTTGCTGCTGCCTTCTGCTGCAAACGAGAGACATCTGACACCTTTTTCTACTCAAGCTGCTTCCCTTCTTACGAATTTACCAATGAATTGGGTCATTCTCTGTGCCTAGTGTTTTTGTGGTAACTCTTTGCTTTAGAGTCCTCCAGAATTATGATTTTAATGTACTTATGAAACTTCTTCACTAGTAAAAAATGTGGGCAAAGCCCAAAACCAACACTGGCACGTCTGGGTTGTCTATATTTTCTGGCATCACTTTCCAGTACAGCCACATAATAATTAAATATCTAGCTGATATCATACCTAGCCTGGACATCTGTTTTATCAGATATTAAATAGCAGAAAAACATACAAAAATAGCAATGGCAAGCTCTGCTTTATATGATAACCACAGAATGCATCATACAAAATAAGACATTATTAGCTTTTACTGCTGGTTAAAATATCACACACATTTCTGTGGTAGTGAAGTCACTGAACGGATAGCAATAGATTCCTAATAATTGGGTTCTGTAAATTTCCCTGGAAGTTCTGGTATTGAATGTAGCTATTCCTGGAGGTAGCCATGATGGAGGTGGATGGGCTGCCAGTGGGGTGACGTTTTCTTCATCCAGTGACTAAGAGAATGTGTTACATCTGACAATGCCAAGCCAGGGGCTGCAGTTTCTTTTGCCCTCATATTTCTCACTTAAAACTGTGTCTCATGGTCTATTTCTAAGTTGCTACTCGTCACAGCCAGTCTAATTGTTATCCTCCTTATCACTGATACTGGTAAGGCTGAACAAGATCATTCACAGATCATTTAAGCAAGCCAGACCCTCTAATGTCTGTTTGTGCTTTGTTTTTCTTGATACAGATTATCTGCATTAGTTCTCTACTCCACCACTATGCCCTGTCCATTTGCAGCGGATGTAGTTCCCCACAATGCCCAATGTCTCTGGACAGTGAATTATTCAGCCTTGTCATGGTTCTCCTACTTCCTTTTCATGTAAATCTGCTGTACCTCCATCTGCCACCTGTGGAATGGGGTTTATGAAATATGCCTCACGCACTGGGCTGCTGGGTAGGGCTTAATTCCCTGGGTGTGTCTCTACTGGTGCTTTATTTGGGATCAGGGCGTGCTTTTGAAGTGGACTTCATCCTCCCTGATTACCACCCTTTGGTTCACATCATGGAGCAGTCTCGCCACATGCTACCTGGGTCCTTTCTTGTGCCTAGCTGGAGGACACACTCCAGCTGCATATCTGATGCAGTCCCATCAACAGGAATGGATTAAAGCTAGTCCAAAGAAAAAACCCTAAAACTTTTAGTATTGGGGACATTGGGTCCTTGGTACTGTTTTGCTCTGGAGGTCCATTCTTATTGTGCCACGACATATAATGGAGACATAGACATTGTTAGAACTGATGGCTGACTTTGTGATCCTTGGAGGAACAGAACAGCAAAAGTATGAGGTTTTGTGTGTGTTTCAGAGAATAAATACAGCCTTTGTGTTTTAACCCCAAATTTTGGCTTTCTTTCACTGTACTATTTTAGTGGGAGATTCCATAGTTTATATAAGAAAGTTTACCTTAGAAGTTCTAATAGCAAATGGAACCTGCTTCTGCACTTATGTAAATAAAATTTATTCACGCTGAGCTCGTTCTGGCCCACGGATATTAACCAGCAATGTTTATTTTTTTATAGCTGGCAAATTTCCCCGAAATTTTCATTTTGAATAGATGCAGAAGGTTAACACCAGTAGTTTATTTTGATACTCACTCTATACACATCCTCAGATACTAGGCTACACTTTGGGGTTACAGTAAAGTTAGTTTTAAAGACTTTGTACTCCAAAACAATATTCCCCTTACCCCACCATATGTTCAAAATGGAAATATAAATGCCAACACAAGAACCCTCATATACATCACTTCATTACAGCACTTCTGTGTTTTACAGCAGGCCATTTTTACTGATGCTATCTTGTGCTTGATTCTTATTCCACCTTCATATCTCTCACTCTAATTCTGATGTCTCTGCAGACACAGAAATATCTTTTGATACAGAGAGACTTATGAAGAATCAGGCCTAAACAATTAATTTTTATTACTTGCTCACATCTCTAGTTTTTCTTTTGTCCTGTACAAACCTGTTCTTTCTGTTTACCATCACTACTGACAACATTGCAGAAACCCCTGGCTTTCTGACTGGTGGCAAAGTATTGCTCAGCTTTGCGTGCATGATTTTATATACAGGCTATGCTCACTTAGCCAGCATACCAATAAGTCCCTCCATGTCTCTTAGCCAGCAGGAGGTGCTGAGGAATGATGCAACAAATGTCTCTTCACTGAGATAGTCAGGTTTGCTCTGTGCTCTACACAAAGATTTTCATTAATTTATGAGTTGGATCTGAGCATTGTCACATCAAAGTGAGGATTTTAGTTCTATTTTTAGGATGGCATTTTGTGTTTCACTAGAGCAGGGACATTCTTCTTTTGCTCATGTTTTAAATAACCTTTAAGACAAGTGTGCAGGAACATTTAACCCAAAGCAATGCTTTCTGTTACTTCAAGAGGGAGCAGTGATAATGCATAGCATTTATTAAAGACTGCTTTTTTCAATCTATTTGGGATAGATAGCAATACATTACAATGATAGTGGTGGAATAACCAATAAACAGAGGAAATACTGCTAATCCTTAAACTAACTAGCAAGATAAACTGTAATCATAGCTTTAGATGTTATGTTAGGCAGTGATCAAAGAAAATACAAAGAGGGTAAGGAAAATATATTAAGATGATGTTGTTGTCAGATAACAATTATCTTCTGGTTATCATACACACTGCTAAAAATTCACCTTCATATTTGTTAGCATTAGTCCTAACATAACCAAAATGACTACTGAACCCTTGAAACAGGAATCCCCTTCTCACTCCACTGTTGCAGGTGTAAGTTTCCTTATATTGACTGAATAAATATCCTCAGTGCTCTTCTAGGGAACCATTAGTAAGGACTGGAAAATATAGATTGTTTCTCACATCACTGTATTCCTTCAAGACCTCGGAGGCTTCAGTTCTCAGCGTGTGATGTGGACACCTTTCTTCCAGTAAGGTATATCAAACCATATAGTCATTGAACACAAACAGTTTGTTAGCAGGAACAGGCAGGTATACACACCTTGCAACACTTAATCAGCTAGGCAAAAGCAATTGCTGAACCATCAACATGTATTTTAAAGAAAATGTGGAATACTATGAAAGATAAAATGTCTGCTTTAACACCTATCTGTAAAAATGGGAGACTAATAAACTGTAGATTCCTAGAAAGACAATCCTGTTACCAGACAAATCCTACAATACTACAGCATATAATCAGTTTGTGAACACTTTGAACATTATACAGTGATAATAAAGTGCTGCATGGATTTATCAGAAACAAATCCATCGCGTTTTTCCTTTGACAGAGCAATTGGGCAAGGGGGTAAGAATGAAGCAGTAGACTTGCTAGATCTTAATTTTAAGGCTTTTCACGCAGTCCTACCTGCTTTTCTCAAAACTAAACTAGGACAATACAGTGTAGATGAGTTCTCCATAACTTACATATGGAACAGATGTCACTTGTTGATCTAGTTCTACTCAATATTTTTGAGTGACTTGGAAGATGAAGCAGTGGTTCTTCAAGTTACACAAGCAGATAGGAAGTGCCAGCACTTTGGATGACTGTATTAGAGCCCAGAGAGACAATCTGATACAAGTAGTATGAATTCAGAAAAGCAGACAAGTGTAATTTGCCACAGATATCAACTGCATGAGTACAAAATGGGAAATATTTCTGTGGGATGCAGGACAGGAAAGGAATCTGAAGAGTATACAGCCCCTAAACTGGATAAGTGAGCTGCATCATATGGCTGAGGAAAGATGAATCTCACTGTAGTGCATATTAGCAAGAGCATCTTATGTAAGATGTGGATGGCTGTTCTGTTTTAGTCTGCTGGCACTGGGGAGACTCAGCTTGAGTACTTTGTCCTGTTTTGGGCACCACTTTAAAAATTATAGAGACAAACTGGAGAGAGTCCAGAGGAGAAGAACAAGAACGGTAAGTGGTATGGAAAACATGCTGCATGAGGAAAGGTCAAGAGAATTGGTTCTGTTTAGTCTAGAAAGAGAAGACAAGAACAATGTGACAGCAGCCTTCCAGTATACAGAGCTACCCTCCCGTGTCCACGGAGGGTAGACAAGAAGGTATTAATTTAATTTGCAGCAAAGAGGTTTTTCTGCATTATTGGGAAAAAGCTGTAAGTTGAAAGACAGTTATGTGGTGGAATAGGTCCCCAACAGAGCTTGTGGAATCCACTGCACAGGACAACCTTGTGCAAGGGTGAGATGTCTCTTCAACATGGTCCAAGGGTCCAAGGGTGCCTCAAAGCAGGGAGAGAGAACGTCTGTTCAACAGTGTGTCTATGCTTTCTGTTATTCAGCTTTCTTAGGAGAAAATAAATTCCTGCTGGATTTCAACTTGTGATAAAGTTTCTGCGTCCTACCAGTAATTTCCTGAGCTTCAGTTTTTTCAGTATTTACCCAGTTTCCATGATTTCAGCATCCTCTCTTCTTGCTTAAACTGCTCCCCAAAACTCATGGCAGCACCCATGTTACTATCACTGTCTCAGTTTGGGTTTATTGCTCGCATTCCCATTTTGTGTAATATGAAAAAACATTCTCGCATTTAGGAGTATGCAATATACTGATAAGAGTTTAAAAAGAAAATATTGTTATTAGTCTGGTTGTGATAATGCAAGCAAGTAAATATTTAGCTGACTATTTAGTAACAGGGTACTCAAGAAACGCTGTACAACCCAAACCCAGGTGTATAACCAGAAGATGCAGTTCCCCTCAGTCCTTTCCTGTCTCCAGATCTAGGTACTAGCACAGAAACAGAGTCTCTACTGCTTTCCACATGTCTGGACATGCCAGTGTCTCAACTCATCTTACTTCAAATGCCACTTTAAAATACATCTATGCTGTAATGCATAAAAGGAACCTGCTGTGCAATAACATCTTATGTAAATTGTGACTTGTGGTTGTTGCTACAGCTCCACTAAGCATTACAAGCACATTTCACCCCTCCACTTTAACTGGCCACTGCTTGTCTTAAACACCTGCCTTGTGTTTGAGATTGCAAACTTTTCAGGTCAGAGTTTACCTGATGTCTGTACAGTGCCTCACGCACCACCCTCCTGCTTGTCATTCCCATTTGTACTCTAAGCATTATCCACACTGTCTCCTTTAGTTCTACAAACCCAGGCTATGTCTAAACTATTCTTTGTAACACCTTTAAGAGAAAGTTTTCCTGGCAATCCAGAGTTCTCCTCTGGGATCTTTATTAATGCACCGTGAACCTTTATACTGCAACATTCATTTCTCTTTGGCTAATGCAATGCTGCCCTCCTCCTATCTTTCCAGGAGGATTCTGCAGTGCTTATTTGCCTGTTCCTATGGCCCTCTCCCCCTTTCTGCTCTTCTGCTGGCTCCTCCTTCACTGCCACATCAAATGAACTAGCCCTTGCACTTCTCAGGCTGCCTCATGGCTTGCTGCCATCCTCCCTAGCAGCCAGTTTTGTTCTCTCTGTTGGCCAGCTTTCACCACCCACATCCTAGATTTTCAGACATGTACTTGCACATTCCCAGCTCAAGGTTTCTCAGCAGAGTAGGCAAAATCAAATTTTGCTACCCCAGCAAGTAGACTGCTGGTGTGCTGGCACTATTGAGAATGTATTTAATAGTTTCTTCTACTCTCTTTTGTATGGACAGTCCATATCAATCTCCTTTCTCTCTTCACCCACCACCTCTTTTAGCTTAGAAATTTATTGAGGAAGGAGCCATTCATTTGTTTCCTCATCCAGCACAATCCAGTCAATGACTGGAACTCACAGACAAGCCATGCAGTCATCATTGGCATCTCAAGGTTTCTACTTTCCATTGCAACACATATGTTTTTTAACAAGAACAACAAACAAAGTTACTTGTAACTCCAAGTAAACTTGGATTCTGATCAGTAGGCATTTCTTCATTTTCTTTTAACACTGACAGATCCATCTTTCACTTCCTTATCAGTTCAGTCACTCTAAATCTATGTCTTTTAAGCACTGACTATTTTTCTTTGCCATTTTTTCTTTCTATGTTCTTTGCTCATTATTTTGTCTTCTTCAACAGATAATCCTTGAATCATAGTTCATCCTGTTTGGTCATTTTTCCATGTCCAAATTATATTACCAACATTTTTCAGCCCAGTAAATCATATAATCAGTCACTACTGTTTCACATTAACACTGAAGAGCATTATATGCTCAGATGAGTTGCCCACCTATTTCATAGAGAGGCTCACTGGAGTCTGTGGTGACAGTAAAAACTGTGTACTGAGCACAAGAACAAAGGTATTTCTGGGTTTCCCACCTTTCCACACGAAACACTTCTAGTGCTATTTTTTACTCACACTGATGACTCCGTAATTAGAAAGAATCCAATGTGCCTCTTACTGTTGCTTATCTTGTTCAACTATTATTTGAATACCCTGGAGGAAATCATGAAACATCTAGAAGGTCAGCAGCATGCAGGTACCCTCAGCCATGCATCTTCTTTAATCCCAGTGCTGATAATCCAGAGGCCTAAATGGCTGGCTAAAATTAGCATGTTCATAAAGGTCAACTGGCTAAAACTCACAGTGAGCATAATAGAAGAAATAATTTGGGGAAGTGGAAAATATTTGGCAGAACTAGCCACAGCATTTCCCACCATGGGGAGCTCTGCTCTGTCAGATAATCAGCTGTAGTTATCATCTTTATGGATTTGCAGAAGCATGTTGGTTTTGTTAGAGAGTGGCAGAAGTGCTAGAGCTAAATATCTGGCAACTTGCTCACAGTGACTTCCCTGTTGCTGGGACTTCCAGCAACTTTCAGCATATTTAATGCAGCGTACTGTACTTGGCAAGAAGTTACATCCACCCTGGAAAGAGTCGCTACAACAGCATTTGTGCCTGCAGCAAGACTGGAGATCTCATTGCTATGCTTGTTTTGCCAGATGGCTGATGTATGACAACGTGCTTTGAAGTCCCAGGTCTCCAGCTGGAATGAAGGATCTTCAGCCAAGATGTACCTGCTCTGTGCAACACAGCATGCAAGCTGTTAATAAGGGTTATTTGTAAGAACTCTTTTCATTTATTAAAATATAACTACATGTACAGGCAGTGGCAAATGAAAAGGAGGGACAGGCAGAAACCACAGTTGGAATTTTAACACTATGGCACACACATGAAAAAAACCCCCAGAAGTCAGAAAAGAGCATACTGGGTGAGTCACACTCTTAGTTTGTGGCTAGGACAGAAAATGAGAATTATCGTTACTATATTCAAGGTTGGATTTCATGGGACATCATAAGGATTGCTTTGGAATTATGAAACTGCAAATCTTGTGGGGTTTTGGCCAAGTCCCAAAATCTCTCATTTGAGTTTCACTGTCTGAAGGGCAGTTTGACTGAGGAAGGAGACTAAGCCCAAATGACTTGGGTTAGGATTTGGCCTCTTCTGGACTCCTGATCATCTTGCAATTCTGTAGAAAAAATTGGAGCATACAAAGCATTTGTTGAGAAAAAAACCCCTTTTTTTCCTGCCTTTGTTTTTTGCTCAAAAAGTGGGAAAAATGGTCAAGCTTGGTAAAAATTCATTAGTGTTGGATAAGCACTGCAAAATATATATGCAATGATTTCCTCAATTATAAAGATTAAGTCAGAAGTTTACCTATTTTGTTGCTACTTGGACTCAGTTTTGAGATCTCAAAAGCCCCTGGTCCAATCTCTTGACTCAACAGAGCAGTTTTAAGAAAATAAGATTAGTAATCCCCTATATTTTTTTAGAGAGAGACACTATGTGCTCATTAAATGAGAGGACTCATCTTCCATCCTTTTCAAGACCACTTTTCATAAGTAGTCTAATGATTGAGTTTTACTGGCACAAAAGTTACTGGAAAACAAATGCACTGGTGGCAGTTTCAATTTATATTTGCAGCCCTGGAAAAAGTTTCAAACAGCAATTTGAACTGTACAGGAAATCCACAGATGTGAGTGTGAGCTAAAAATGGCACTACTTGGGATAGTGGTTTGCTACAGAAGCATTGGGCAGACACAGAAGATTTCATCCTCAGGGTAACAAAAAAGAGGAAAAAAGCTTTGAAGAAGCAGCAAAAGAGTCAGAGGATCATTATGTTCAGAGAATAAAAAAAAAGTATGGAAGTTTTATGTTTTACTTAATGCAGAAACAAAAGAAAATGGTAAAGGACTTGTAGACAGTGAGGGTTTTTTTTAATGAGGGAAACCAATTAAAAAGCCATCGTTAGGCATTTTAAAGCAGGTTCTTCATTAAAAACCAAATATAAGTAAGATTTGAGCTGTAAAAAAGAGTAGGGAAAAGGCTTCTTACTGTCTGACCTGACACTTTCAAAAGAATTTTCCTATACCAGATAGCTGTCAGAAACAGAAATGCAAACAAAGGCCTCCAAGAAAAGCATCAAGCCTATGGCATGTAAGCAAATCAAGAAAAAATTCCAGAAAATAAAAAGGCTAAGGACAAGAAATATGTCAAACAAGGAACAATGTATGTGATGTGGTTGTCCACATGAGAAGTCTTCATTGTTTGATGCATATGGGGAAACTCCTAATAAGCCCAGTTTTGCAAAAATGTGGATTTGTTAAAGACGTCAGCTGAACTGAAGGGTTCAAGGACTTCAGTGTGTGAGCAGGCTGGAATTTCTTTATATTAGGTAGACCAGGAACTATGATGATTCACTAGTCCATGCTGGGGGGAAAGGCTTATAGAGAAATGTTCCTGATCTAACTGATTGAAGAACCAGATTTGGAAGGATATTAGAGGTAGAGTGACAAAAGGTTTTAGCAGAAAAAAATCTAGTGTTTTAAAGATTTAGAAATGTCAAGAAAAAAATGGGGATTGCTAGAAGCTGAGATAAGTTCAACTTTGCAAAGAAAACAGGAGCAATAGCAAAAATTTTTTTGACATTTATATAAAAAGCAAGGAAAGATGATGTTTATCATTAAACATGTGGCAGTATTTAGTAAACACTGGGCAGATAACATAGGTTTGGCCCCTAAAGTAAATTTGCCTCTGAGTTTGGTCAGAAGGATGATTTTGGGCATGAAGGCTGGGGTGGAGGAGTTAATGGAAGTAGACTCCTCCAGAGGGGGGGGAGTAAAACACGTGGAGAATTTGGTTTGTTCAAAGCCTGCCCCAAAGGTCACAGAAATGTTACAGAGCAAATAGCACTCTGTCTTCAGTACAGCAACTGAGACTGACAGTATTTTAAAAAACTCCTTCATACCAATGAATTCAGCCATGTCAGGCGCTGCTGGAGTCATTACCTGCCATCGAGCAATTGCCTAGTGGGAGGTGTTCGGTGCTCAGTATCCCAATGCTCTCCCACACAAAAGTGTGTGTTTTTTCAAAAACACTTTTTCAGCTGGTGTCCTCCCCAGAGAGGCCAGTGCCTGAGTGAGACTGAAGCTTGGTGTCACTTCTAATCAGTGGGTGAAACATTAAAAGAGAACATCTACTTGCCTCTTGTTATTCTTATTTCTTGAAATGAACAGAATTGTGGACTGTAAAGGTATCAGCTAATTAGAATTTTGTATTTTTGGACTTTCCTTCTGTAAGAGAAATCATTCAAGAGCTATTTTAGAAGGATCTTCATTTTAAAGGCTTTAAAGCAACTGTGCAAAAAAATACTGGAGAAATATTAAAAAGAATAGTAAGTACAGTGGAGTAATTTTAACAATTAATAGAAACAATTATATGAATTAAATATAAGCAAAGCTAAAAAGAATTACAGCATAAAACATGCACATGAACACTATGATTAATGTAAAGAGAGATTGCATATTCTATTATAAATGTTTAGTACCTTTATTTTTAATGTTGTGGTTTATATTATGGATATAATGACCTTTCAGAAATGGCAGATAAATGACAATTTCAAGCTAAGAATTTTTCAACTACTTAGGGAAAGTTTGAATGCCAAGTTTTCTTATGATTTTTATTGCAGTCTATTTACATTAAAAGCTACATATATATAAACTACAGCAAAGAACCCTTTACTCAGAAATATCATTTGTTTGGAATTCCTGTGGCTCTGCTCTCTTGCAGTGATATGCATATATTTAAATACTCACAATAAATCTAAAAAGTAAGATCTCAGTGCTAACAGCTTAACATATATAATAATTCTCCTAACATATTATTTTGAAAGGTAATATTAAAATTGACAAGAAAAACTCATGTGATCATTTGTAAGAGACTATCGATGAAAAAAATAAAGAAAAATAATTTCCTATCATCTAGGCTATTCTTTATAGATACAAAGCAGTAGTCTGTTTGTGCATTTTTGACAGATATATGTTTTTTCTACTGATGACTTTTTTTGTATTTTTATATTAGTACTGGTGAATACATTTCATATGACATATATCTCCTTTCAAGACTGGGGCAAACAGATGAAGTGTTGATCTGATAAGATACAAAGTACCCTGATGTGTGATATAAGACAGCCATGACTTTTTTCAGATTGCTGGAAAAATATTTGCTAAAAAAGGAAACAGGCATTTTGGGAGAACATGTTATCACTATGGAAGTCAAAGTCCAGTTTGGGAGACCTCCTGCATAACAATACCGGCTCTTTCTTAGCACCACTGAAATGTGAAATGGATACCACCATGATTACAGATATTGTGAAAGACCCAAGTTGAACTTAATGACCTCACTGAAGTTATTCAACTTCACTGAGGTCTTCAGCTGGAGCAAATTAATGTGATCACTGAAACGGATTTTGCTATGATCACATGGACCAACTGAGGTGCTCTGTTACGGTGGTACCACAGAGTGATGACATCAATTCAGGGCAAAGAAGTATTGGACTCTCCTGGTGTGCTGCAAATGGCATAATTCACCACTGATATGTGAGTTCATGGTGAAAAATAGAAGGCTACTCTGCTTTTGATCAGTTGATTATGCTGTTGTCTGAGGCACTACATAAAGCCTCTTGGGCAGAGTGATTAAGCTAGTCAAAGCATTGGTATAAGACTGGTTTGCTGGGAGTACTGTGAGGTGGCTGCACTGAGCCACACACTAGATTTATGATGATCTAATTCAAATCTGTGCAGCTGCATGGCTTTGTATAACTTTACTTGCTTTATTCTGCATTATGTGTGGCGCCACTTCTCTTGGACTGGCAAATTAGTTTGGAGGAGGATCTGGTATTGTCTTTCCAGTGTTTTAAATACTTTTTTATATTTGGAAGTTGTTAAGCTTAAATTAGGATAAGAATCTAGTCGAGTGAAAAAGAAATCAAAATGACAAGCGAGGTAGATAAATTTACCTACTATTCATCAGTCACTTTGGTTTCCAAGTGTTTATAAGTTTCTGGCCAGAGTGGCTATCCTTAACTAAGGCTGATGTTCCCTAGCTAACTGTTTCTATAGTAATGTCCTTCAGCCTCCCTTTAATGAGCATCTGTTATGCAAACGCTGGCAGTGGCATGATTACTGCATTTCTATGACATCGCACTTTTAGCAGGTGGGACTTGTGCCAAGTGCGGGAGAATGATACTGCGAATTTTCAGCTAAAGTGTAGTGTGATTTATGCTACATGCTGTAGTTGTGTTTTACTCTTTCAGTGACACCAGTCTTGATGAGAGAAAAATAGCTAAGGACCCTGATGTTTCCACAGTTAATGTTGTGCTCCACACTCAGGGTGGGCAATTAAGGAAGATATAGTCAAAAATAAGACAAAATGATTCAGAGGCACAAATCTCACTGTTTTTCAGTAGGTCAACAGTCTGCACTTTCTGCTGAAGGGCAGGAGGCTACTTGCGGAGTGTCAGGGACTATCCAAGATAGGTAGTGGGGACCTAAGCGAAACGCAAGTAGCCGTCTATGCCTCTCCCCACCCCACATGGGCATGGAAAGGGCTGAGCATGGGTACTTGTTGCCAAAGAAAATTGACTGTAGTTTGTAGACAAGTCTTCATTTTCAACTGATATACAATACTGTCCTTGTCACACTTTGTTTAATACTTTTTAAGCAGTAGAGAAACTGGTTAACTGCTTTCCAAATAAGTTATGTTTGTAGAGGGTTTAGTGCTCTTAAGGAAGCAGTCTGCAAAGATTTAATGGGATCTGTGTAAAGAAGAGGCTGGGATCAGTTTCTGTGTTCACTGATCTGTGTATTTTTTGTGGGATTAATTTGCAGTGCTTTACATGTTTCTATTTCACTTCTTGAATTGACTACACTGTTATGGCTTATTTCTTGCTGACTGGCATTATGAAGTTTTCATCTGGAGTGGTTAATTGGAGATTAGGGAACTGGTAAGGCTAGGGAGGCTGATTTGTTAATGCAGCCTCCCTTTCCAAAATCCTCCTTAATGCTCTTACAGGACAGAGGGTGCACTGTTGGGTTATACAGCACAGTTCTCAGGATTATGAAGGCAGCATCAGAGCCATTGACTAGGGAGCAGCTGAACCTGCCACCTCAGGGAGGGTTTGGTAGCTCTAAGGTGACCTGGGTTTGGCCAGAAATTGGGGAATGTTTGGACATATGGTCTGCTCCAGGCAGGAATTTGTTCTCAGCACTCAGGGTACTAAGAAAATTAGTATTCCTCTTTAATAAAGTCTATTTTCTTATTCTGTGCAATGTGAGGATGGGTCTGAGTGTCTTTCAGGTGAATGGAGCTAGGCGTACATACAAAACTGGAATTATAAGGCTTCTCAAGAAATTGCTACAGGATAAAAACGGCCAATTCTTAGTTCAACTCAGTTCAGAGATACTCATGCATGGCTGCTAACTTCAGTGGAGCTCTTTACGGCATGGATGTTTTTTCCAGCCTGCTTGCCTAAGAAGATGATAAGAAAAGGTAAACAGAAGTGTTTTGCTGAATAAGAGTAGTGCTTAAACAATTGTGTTGAGTGAGTACCTCCAAAATAAGACTTATGTTTCCCACGACCTTGTCCATATTATCAAATTCTCACTTTCCTAGCAAGATAATGCTTTGAAGACTGGAGTAAACAAAGCAAAGTCCTTGAACATGGATTCGTAGGGTGGTTTTGTTTTTTCTTTTGTCTTTCATGGGATTTGTAATTTTCTCTGCAATGTCATGTGATGGAAAATGTTAGCAGAGCTGCCCTCAGATGGTAATCTGCACTCACCACAAATTCAAGCAGGGAATGCTGGAGAATGATGGTCAAAGCACCTTGAAATGAGCACTGAGTAACTTCAATCCATTTTGTCCCCCATTAATGGGTTACCTGGTACAGAGTGAGCAAGAGCCAGTCCCCGAGTCAGTTATAAGAGTGGTAGAGGTACTGAGAGTTAGAATAAAGACTAAAAGCTATGTACCATCAGCCCAGGAATAGTTTGGGGTAGCAAGCTATCCTGACACCCAAAAAGGTGGATCCAGTACCTTATTGGCACGGTTACCTGCGGACTGGACATCTTTCACTTTCACACACATACATATCTATCAGTCAATGCAGCATACTCAGAAAGGGCTCTAAAAAAAGAAGACTATAAGGAAAATGTGATGGAACTGGATTTTTTAAAATCTGAAGAACAGGAGATTGAGAAGAGATGTAATAATAGCATAAATTCAGCTTCTTTAAATGAAGCTCTGGTGAAAATGGATGTACTGAAATACCTGAGCTGCCACTTCTGATGGGGATCCTCAACCAGGCAGGGCTAAGTCAGTATGGAGAGAGAAAGACAAGTTGAATTGCCTGTAGTTTCCAAAAATTGTTCATGACCTGTGAACATATATAATCCTTCCTTTTTAAGGCTAGAGGAACAATGTCTCCCTGGTGCCCTTCTAGGTTTAGTGGAAAAGGAACCCAGACACAGGACAAGTGAACTTTTGTAATGAGTCATAAGGATGGCCCTCTAAAAAACCTGAAAAATGAAATGTCTGATGCCAGCCGGGCCTTTTCGACTGCTGATCGTAACTTAATGGTAAATAATAAAAATGTTTGGTGTTCCAGCAGCACCTCAGAGTGCTCGAAGATGCGAGTGAACATTATGTCCATAAACACACTTGGGAAAGGAGAGGCACTGAGTAATATCTGTGCCACTCCCAGACAGAAACAGCACACCTGGTCTAAGCAGATAGAACTCTCCTTGAAGCCAGTGGGAGCTGCTGTGATAGCCAGAACTGAATGTGGCCTGGTGTGACAAATATCTGAGAATAGAACAAAAAACCCCTATTACTGGTCTCATGCTTTAACCACAAGAACATCCTCTTTACCAGGAAAATGTATCCCCTTTCGTATAATCTGACAAATGTGCCTTATTCCAAAGAAAATGTTTTTTGGGGACAGAAAAAAAAAAAGAAATGTGGAGAAATTCAATCAGTATTACCTAATCTTCCTCCCTTCATCTGGATATTCTCAACTCATTGATATTGCACAGGCTGTGTTAGAACAAACAAATCAATCACGCCATGGCACTGTTACTGGCTCAGCCTCTCTCCAGCTGATGAAAAGTTAACATTTTTTTTTTTTTTTCCTTTTTAAAGAATGCATTTCTTCCTAGTGGGAGAAACACCATCACTCTTACTAATGTCAGTGCAGGTGGAGACACTCCACAGTGCTGTCCTCCCCTCTCCACATACTCCCGTATGCCTATAGACAAACCGAATACTAAGAAATGTTTTCCTCTCTGTGCTGGCATCCTTCTTGCAGGACAATCAATAAATAAATAATAGCAGTGGAGCTGCAAGATCTCATGAATTGGGACAAATGTAGCAAACTGGGCAAACTGCAGGATTTAGTTTCAAGTGAGGAAATCAAAATCTCCACAAAGCCATGTTCTGCAGCAGGACCATAGCTTTTGTCTGTAATGTTAAGTGGCTGCTGCATAATAGTGCTTTTGCTGCTAACCCAGTGGAAAATGATTTTTTTTGCTTTTGTGCCAGATTTCCCCTATTGTTCTGGTGAGTTTTGCCTGTGTAAGAACTGTGCAGCTCTTTCTTCATCTACTTAAGAGCTGTATTATAACAAGTCAGAAGAATGAACTGGTTGTATGATTCAGCTAATTGAGACCAGTCTATTTTTTTTTTTTTTAACAAATCAAAATATATTTTAGTGATAGACAAGTCTGAATGTTAGACTTGTGTGCTACCTTAACATGTAAAAGTATGTGAAGAGGGACTAATTCATGAAGAAAACCCATTGGCAAAATATTGTAATCTGAAGAATTCGGTGCATATATTATATAGGTGCATGTGTGAGAGAGATTGCATTTTATCTTTCTTTTTTTTCTTTAACACATGTGTACCCTGCTCCTAAAACTTAGAAAGTTCACTAATAACTGCTCTAATAAAATAGAAAATGTGCAGAAGACTAACACTCCCCTCAGCTTCCCAACTACAGAGTGAGCCTCTGCTAAGTGGTCTGAAAAACAAGGCATGTGTTTGTGGGCCTACGTTTCTGTGGACGCACCCCAAATGTTCCTGCACAACCTTGTTCCACAACTTCACAGTTACATATGCAGCCATAAGGCCACTGGCTGCTGGACGTGAGCTCCGTCTTGTAGCACTGTAGAAAGAAGTTACAAAATACGAAGTGGGAGTTAAGCTGTCTGAGGCAACACTTGGTTATTATATGTGATGAGCTAAACTCTGGTCACAGAGTACTTCAGCTAATGTCTCCTTCAGCTTACCCCATTCCAGTCCAGTTTGATTATTCCTCAGAGCCTTTCCATGTACTTTGCTATGATGGTAGCAAATCACTGCATGTTCCAAATTTTTGCCACATTGTTTTGCTCCTGCTCTGCATCATGTGTCCAGCCTAGAGATGGTTTTCCTTCTCAAGTAATGTTACCAGTTACATTTGGGTTCTAAATATACATCCATTCCAGCAATCCTGCTCTATAGTTGGGTCCTGCAGATCCCAAATCAATGTGGCTGGTTCTCAGATTTTCTTCTCTTGGTCTGTTTTATCATCAGTATTTCTTGTAACAGTCTTCCCTTGGTCATCGTTTTCTGAGTGCCTTGGAAGTCACAGAAGCTGAAGATCAGCATCCATCAGCTTTAATTGATGCATAGTGCTCCCCTAGATGCCTTTGAAAGAAAAAGAGTAGAAATGAGCTAATTTGAAGTGTGGTAATTCAGTATTAGCCAACTAACATAATGCACAATAATGGAAAAAGCTTCTTGGACTCAAGGCGATGTATTCTGCTTAAGATTCTGTTCTCACACATTTCTTGCCATATCTTATCATTGTCCGCAGAGAAGGCATTCATCATAACAAGCAAAAAGAGGGTTATAATCTGCGGTTGACCTTTGATGGAGATAATGATATATTTTCTCCCAAAATCTGTGTGAGGCAGAGTTATACATAGCTTCATGAAAATACCCTGTTTAAAAACAGTGTATTGTTTTAAGGGAAAAAAAAAAAAGATTTCACATTTGATTATAGTTTAGAAATGGCACAATCCTGCACACAATAGGGGAACTATGTTTATGTGGAGATTTGACAACAGAGTCCTTATAGAACAAGAAGTTGAAGAGGCTGAGACCATTTTTAAATATAAAGTAAATACAAATAAAAATAAAACCAGAAGCAAGTTCATGTTTTGCATGTTTTCAAATGAGGTTTAGAAGTGGAGTCATCAGATAAACATATGAATGGTGCAAAAGCATCATAAGACTTTGTATACTCTGTACTATTCGGACCTAAAATCTCTCCCTGGATCATGTAACACAAGTCTGGTGCATTCAAAACTCCAGTGGAGCTTCATATAATTTATTTTTATTGAGGTGTTTTTCTCATCACATAAAGCACATTGTCTGCCTTTCAACTTCTGAAAAAATATTATACGTAACAGCTCTGACCTGTACAATCATTCTGAAGGGTGCAGCCTTGGTCAAACTATCCCTATTGAGCCAGTCAATGTTAAAATCAAGATAGAGTTTATTCAAAGATCTCAACATCAAATTCTTCATGAGTTAGTCCTGTTCAGCACAGAGACTTTTTATTGCATCCAAAGTATTCATGCTAGCAATTAATATAGAAGTAAAACTACTGGGAGACCGATTTGATGGGCAAAACTGGTTGCAATATTTGTTTTCTTCAGTTGTTCAGACTTGTTAATTTTTCTGATGTTCTGCAATACCTCCTGCAGTTAGTGGCCTTTTTTTTAGATGGGATGACAGGCAGAAAAAGATGCAAGAGGGCCGTTCATGTTTGCAGTGTTGTGGAGTTATATGCCTCTGACAGTCAACAGTAGATTTAAGTGTTTAAACATATTTGTTAAGTACTGTGTTAGTTTAAATATTGAAGGGGTACTTGGAGAATGGAGGCTGAACCGTATGTAAACTTTCATCCCAAATACAGATTAAAATGAATTCTATAGGGAAAGATCTGTTCATGAAAGCATTTAGGAGCTTCCACATTATTAATGCTTCATATTAAACTTGTAGTATGCTCCAAACATTTTGTTATTGTGAATGCATTAAGCACCTAACCGATAAAAGACTGGGGTTGGAGGAAAGGGGAGTAGAGAACTGAAAGTTTGGGTACTTGGACAGTTTAGGAGGTGGATTTGGGATTCTAGGATAACAGCAGTAGCCATAAGGGACTGCAAAAATAATAAGCACTAGGGGATCAGCTGAGACAACTTTAAGAAGCAATTAAAATGTCAGCGTTATCACCCAGTCTATGTGAATAGGGCAGGCTGTTCAGACCTCTGAGTTGCCGGGTCTGATATTTTACTCTGCTATGATTTATAGCTGTTCTAAAATAGCGTAAACTAGGATGAGATCTTACCACATCCCTTTTCTTGAAAATATGTCCTCTTGCTTGAAAAATACGGAAGAATTTATTTAGGTTCATAGAAGCACACACTTAAGTACTTTCTGAGCAGGGATAGATTTGTGAATCACTACTGGGCAGTGACTAATTAGACCTCTAATAGACTGTGTGCAGTAGAAGTAATATAGCCTTTCAGGTACACAAACCAAAGCTAGCAAGTTTTCTGTCATCTCAGGCTTATTGTAGTTTCATTTAGACATCAGGTTAAAAATAAAAAGTTATCAAATTCTGATGAAATATCCTGTACAAGTTTACACAGACACACCACTCTGATGGTCCTGGAATCTGTTTCCTACTCCTCTCCAAGACATACCTGAGAACATTTTTTGTTAAATAAAAAGTTGTGGTGTTTTTTTTCCTTCGTTTTGTCAGGATGCAGCTCACAGGCAAATATAGCATTTTAAAAAGATTTTGTCCAGACTTCAGTATAAACTCAGAAAGAAAAAAGGACAACCCAGAGCAGATGGGAAATAATCCACCAAAATAATCATTATGCGGTGTTTTTTCATGCAACAAAAAATGAAGGGTTCAGATTTCTTGAGCAAAGAAGGAAAACAAATACAGTTTGTGCAGTTTCTCAGCTGCTGTAAATAGATTCAGATTCACTGACCTCAGCAGCACAAACAGGGCCTGCATTTCATTTTATTATTCACATTACAGTATCACCATGAAGACATAATATGGTCCAGAGGTAGACGAGAGATAGTAAGGAGGGATCCCTTTCTCAAAGGCAAGTTGTAAGAGGTCATAAAGGCAAAGACTGGGCAGAGGGGCAAAGAACAGAGTTAGCAGATGCTTTCTGCTAACATCGTACCAAGTGAAGGGTTATGCATCTCACAGATCAAGTGCTGGCGCTATGGGTGAGAAGTGTAGAAGCACCGTCCAGCACAAGCATGAAAGCTCAGGGCTGTGATCCTGCCAGCAGCAAAATCACAGATGAACTTTCCCCCTGTAGACACCACTTTTAATTTTACCGTCTCTCAGGCCCCTGGGGCTGTGCCTCTGCTCATGCAGAGCACAGGCTTTCTCTGTACATGCCCAGAGCTGCCCCAGTCTTGACAGGAACAAGCAGCTCCGAGCCAGTGACTCCTGAATTTTTTGCTGTGCTGCACCTCAGTTTCAGCAGGGTGGGTGGGTGGAAAGTTTTATTGCTATCCCACAGGCTGATATGTGGGCTGCTCTTCTAAGGGTGGTGGGTTTGAACCCCTTAGGCTAAGAAGGTAAATTAATTCAATTCTCTTGCCACTGGGATTGTATATTTGGGGGAAAAAAAAAAAAAACCACAAACCAACCAACAAAAAAACCCTGAACAACAAATTAAAAAAACCCAGTGTGGGGAGCAGTTGTTTCTTAAAGGCAGTTACACGGAGAGCTGCTTGGTTCTTTGATGGAGTTTCGCCTCTCGGCTTTCTCAAGGGCTGTTTGCAAGCTGGGCAGCAGCAGTGGGCAGAGATGGCTACCCGCAGCTCTGTGCCAGACGTGGGTTTCAGACCGCCCTTACCGCTCCCTAATAAGTAGGTTTCAGCAGCTGCCTGCTGAGAGTACTGATTTTAGGCAGGTCCAAGCTTAGCATGCTGTCTGTTTTGGATCTCATTCAGAAGTACCTGGCTCTCCTCTGAAGATACATGGTGCTAAAGATTTTACTCCTGGACCTAAGCCTGTGGCCAGTGCTTTCCTGGGGCTAGCCTTTATGTGCTCCCTGGGAAAGGAGCAGGGATCAAAACTGACCCTTAAATAGACCTTTCTTTTAAAAATATTCATGAATTCTTGCAGGATAAAACAGGGACAGTCCACAAATTCACTCTTCTGCCGTAAATATATCTCCCATGAAAATAGTCACAAAATGCTTCGTGTATATTCTCGTACGTGCAACATGTATGCAACGTCTAAGTCTGCTGTACCTGAAAATGTCAAAAATCAGTCCTACTAGGAGAGGTTGTTGTGCAAAACTTTAATCATATTCTAAAGCTGCTGTATACTTTTTCCTGTGTCTGAAGATCCTTTCGCCCCCATTAGTAGTTAGCACAGATTAATTAATTCATAAAAGAAAGCCACATTTTTGTCACTTTATCATTTACAAAGAGCACTTATACAACTGATAGGCCATATTCTAAATTGATTTAAGCCATCTCACCTCTGCTGTTTTTGGTATTGGTTTGTTGATTTATGCTTGCCTAAGGTCTTGCCTCAAAGTATCTGCTGCCACATGGAGCGATACATGTTCTAAAGTGTGCTGAAATGAAAACAGCTTTGTTTAAAGGACTGAATATAGTCCTTTCTGATGGAAATTTCATGAAAATTTAATTATTTTGGTAATGACAATGATCTTTCCCTAGCTGAAATTTTGCATTTTTCAGATGCCATTACAAATGTGTTCCTTCTCATGCAAATACAGTTTCCTAAAATTAAAGGGACAAGATATCTCATTACTGTATGATCTAACATTATTCAAGCAGTCTTTCTAGTTAGCTCTTTGCAAAGCTTCCAGATGTCATTTTAAACTGTCAGTGTTTCCATTTTATTTATAGTTTTGTGTTGAACTTTATCAAATTTCACCTCCAAAGGTCTAATGTCATGAAGGACATTACTGAAATCAGCTGGTCTGTAATCTTGATGGAAGAAAGGAGGCAGTGATTTTAATCAGTCACTACCAAGGCTAGGATGTCAGTCAGTCTTACAAGAGCTGCTAAATATCAAACAAACAGAATAACAACAAACTTAGTTTAAAGCCTTACAAGGTACTACTTTCCTGTCAGTTCAGCTAGCTCATTTTGTTCATAGAATAATAAGAACAGAATCATGGAATGGTTTGGATTGGAAGGGAGCTTTAAAGATCATCTAGTTCCAACCAGCCATGGACAGGGACATCTTTCACTAGATCAGGTTGCTCAAAACCCCATCCAACCTGACCTTGAACACTTCCAGGCATAGGACATCCACAGCTTCTCTGGGCAACCTGTTCCAGTGTCTCACCACCCTCATTGTAAAAAATGTCTTCCTTATGTTCAGTCTAAACCTACCCTCTTTCAGCTTAAAACTGTTACCCCTTGTCCTGTCACTACAGGCCTTGGTAAAAAATCTCTCTCCAACTTTCTTATAAGTCCCCTTTAAGTACTGAAAGGCCACAGTAAGGTCTTCTCGCAGCCTTCTCTTCTCCAGGATGAACAGCCCCAGCTCTCTCAGCCTGTCGTCGTAGGAGAGGTGCTCCAGCCCTCTGATCATTTTCGTGGGCCCTCCTCTGGACCGCCTCTAACAGGTCCATGTCCTTCTTGTGCTGGGGATGCCAGAACTGGATGCAGCACTCCGGGTGGGATCTCACAAGAGCAGAACAGAGGGGCAGAATCACCTCCCTTGGCCTGCTGGTCACACTTCTTTCTATGCAGCCCAGGATATCATTCCAAAAAATATTTCCTAGGCTGTAAAAACACATGAAAACAATGGGATCTTCTGAACTTTCTTTGCTGATATATGAGCAGGGAGATTCTCTTTCAACTGAAAAAACATTCAGTGCTTTTTTTACCATTTGTAAGTATCAACAAGGCCCTCTTGCTTGAGAAGTGCAGGTGCTTAGTGCATGAAAATAGCAAAAGCACAGCTGAGTAGTATATAAAGGAATATAGTTGTGACAGCTTCATGATCTGTGCCAGCCACAGCATTGAGCAGGCCTGGGCTTTTCCAGACCATCCTCGCCACCTGAAGGGGTCCTGCAAGGACAGTGCTCTGCAGGGCTGACCATCTAGAAACAGGCTGGTCACGGTCCTCAGCTCTGAGTGGTTACTCAACCATGTAGGGCACTAGGAGTAAAACAAAGAGGAGCCGCAGACTGCTGGAGCTGCTAAAGCCCTGCCAGGGCTGAAATGCTCCAGTAGTATAAGGGATTGCTGGAGGAGGGGTAAACAGTAATTCACTGTACCTGCCAGCAGCACCTGCCAGCCCAGGAGAAGATACCCAGAAAATAGCCTTTTTTCAGCAACAGTTGATTCTGCAGCATTAAGTATATAGAAAAGGTCTCAGTTCAGTCACGTAGAGGAGGCTAGCATAAAACTTTGGTAATGAAATGTTAAACATCTGTATCTGCAGAGCAGTGCTGAGATCCCCCAGCTACTTTTAAACAGGTTTTGCTATTGGCAGCAATCTGGCCATAGCAGCCCAGAGCTCAGCATAGGCTGATTTATCCTTGTCAGGGGGAGTATTTGGAAGTGATTATAGCGTAGTCAGCTTCTATAACAGAAAAAAGTCAAGAATACTGCAAACCACAGGAAAAACAAAACATGTATGACTCTTGTACTCAAACAGAGAATACCAAAGTTGGAGAGACAACTTTGCAGTTGCTTCATAGTGAAAAGGGTTAAAATTAGATGAACATATCCCTTATAAATCACCAGATCAAAATTAATTCCACAATGTTACATAGTTATTTATGGGGTGGCTATGGATCCCTAGCATTAGTAATATACCCCTAACCACTCCTAAGGTAGCTATAAACAATTGCCTCCAGCCAGGTCCAGCCCTCACCTGGTAAACTGCACAGGATACATTCATAAACCTGTTTGTGCAGTGCCTGCCCTCTCAAACACTAACCCCAGTCCTGTTGTTAGCACTGCAATAATTAATTCTCTGAATATGGACAGTAGTGAAGGCTGCTTTCCTACCTGTTTCTGTCTGTCAGTTGACTAGTTTTAGTGAAATGAAATTTTTTATCTTTGTATATCTCTAACCTGCTTCTGAAGAACATTTTGGCAATGATATACATGCATCATGCATCACATATACACATATTTCACTACAGAAATCAGCTGGCAATACCTGTTGAGGACAACTTGTGAAAGCTCAGGCTCCATCTCTCCTGTCAAACCTGTATCCCCCTGCCAGGTTTGTTTGACATCAGACAAAGGAGGGAAAATGCACTGTGGATGGCACAGATATGCACGCAGATTGATGTTGCAAGTTTTACTTCCACTGGAAACATGCCTAAGGAAGTCAAAGAAGCACTCTGAAGATCAAGAATTAATCTCTGAACAATGCACTTGATGAGGCAAAGGACTCATTCAAGCTTATGAAGTGGGGTAGTGGTTTGGCTTTCTGGGCCAAGGAATCCAAACTATCACATGAAAAAGCACACAGACTGAAGGGCACTTGAGTGTCACATATGACTTCACTGCTAGAAACTGGAGAGTCACTGGAGACTTCCAGCAAAACAAAAAGCTCAGTGTGAACTGGGGTCCCAGTGGCTGCTACCACTTCATGAAAATCACCCTGGGAAACAATGTTTGTGAGCAGCAGTGGGCAGCCCCGGGCTGGCAGGGTTGTCACCCAGATAGATGCATATTACAGAGAAATATGCAACTCGTTCTCCAAAACCCCTGGAAGAAGAAACCCAGTTCACCATTTTCCTCAAGCCACTTGTGAAACAGACAATAACTTCAGCAAGTTGCGAGGGCAGAGCTCCTGGAACTTGGGAAATGAGGACAAGGGGCATCCCTGCTACCTGGCAGCAGGGCTGCCATGGGGACACAGGGTGCCTGCTGGCCTCCGGCGGGGTGGCTGCAGCTATGGCAGCGTGTGGGACTGCAGAGTGGCTGGGAAGTAGACTCTGATGGACATCATATGTACTTGAAATGCTCCAGTGGGTCATTGTTCTGTGGCGGTGTTGTTTTGCTTCTCTGGGGAGAGGAGTTGTGGAGAAAGTCAGCCTTCATGAGGCCCTTGGGAGAGCCAGCCAGGAGGAGCTGCAGCGGTGCTCAGAGGCTCCAGTGGCAGTGTCGGCCGAGGAGGGGTAACACTGGCACCAGGTGAAACACACCGCTACCAGCCTCCTTGGCATCCCATGGAGCAGTACTGGGGAAGCCCCTTCCCATATGTGTTCCAAAAAGACCATTTATACATTTGACGCAGGACATAATACCCAGAAACTCCTTAGGGGAGGGAAACGGCACCGAAACCTTCCTTGCCTTCTCCCACAAGGGCCATAACCCCTTGAAGCATCGTGCTCACTCATGTTCTCCACAGCCGTTGCAAAGCTGTGGTTTGCTCCTGTAGGGTGGAAGAGCTTCAAAGGACAGGGTGGAGAGCACTTTCACCCAGAACAGCCCCAGCCTCATGGCGAGGGTGTGGGTTTTGATCTCCTCGGGTGCAGGAGGGTGTAAAACCCAGCTTTCCCACATCTAGGCTAAAAGTTCTGACCAAGGAGCTCTTGAATGTGGCAGAGGAGAGCAGCAATTGCTGCCACTGCACTTTGCAGAGCAGCAGCTCTCTGTGTTTTGGGAATGTTCACCGGCTGTACCCCTTGGGCAAGATGGGTGCAGGTGCAGGAAAGCTGAGTTCATTGGTTCTGACGGTGCTGGGGTGTGAGCTAACTCGGTGCCATGACACGAGAGGCATTTCTGGACATGCCCACAGCATAATTTCAGGAGTCTCGGGAATTTTAATGTGAAAAGCTGGTGCCTGCGGAGCTTAGGTACCTCCAGGGTGTGGCAACAAATGAGTAGGAATTTAGAAGACTGCAGTTTTGGACGTAGGTGCTTAGTCCCATTGGAAATACCTACTTTCCTTCTGTCAGGCTGGACACAGTTGCCTAAATTTGCCAGCACCACCAGCGTAACTTGTCCTTGCTGAGTAGGAACAGTTTTTCTCCAATTCAAGGAGTATTATGCCTGGCAAAACAATGAAAACTATCAGCAGAGATGATGCCACAATGTTCTGACTCTATAAGATTTATGAGGCCATGGGAAGCCAGTTTGGATGAATCATAAATAATTGCATGTAATATATTAATTTAGTTGCAGAATGGGACTGAGTTTAACTTTATCCATTAATTCAAAAGACTCTCCCTGTGAGCATTTGGGAAGAGTAATTTAGTAAATTCAAGCATGAGTAAGGCAACTAAAAATAGAAAAAAAAAACCCTCCTGAAAGGCTAAAAATTAAATGAAAAAAGGGGAAGAAACAAAACCTGGGGTCACAATCTAACAGCCCTTTTTACACAAAGGAAAATTCCATAAAACACATGCATAGCTGTTAATATATTACTGAAGAACAACTATTTGTAATTTTATAAAGATACCATGTGTCATTTTAACACTGAGAATCAGTATTTAGCAGTATGTGCAACATGTTTATTGATAAATGTTGCAGGCACAGTGCTAGAGTCAGCTGTCTTTGATATTAACTTCACATCTCCCAGACTCACAGTGTTGTGATAGCATAATTTGACCTAATGCCTAAACTCCATACAGCAAGTGGAAAAAACCCACCACCAACGAACCTGTCAAGTACTAGGGTTTCAAAACTTTGATGTTTTGCACTTGGGGGCTGATTTTATCTCATTGACCTTGGCTTATGCTGGTATCCCTCTGTGGCATCGAAGAAGTTCTTTTGGTTGTAAATAGTAACAGTATCAGTCCCTAACTGGAAAAGTTCCTGAGGATGAAAAAAGCTCCATCCTTTTCATGTCAAAGCCCTAAATTTATGCAAGCAGAGAACTCCCTGGACAACGGAGATGGATAGGTGGGTTGCACTTGCGACTAGAGGCTGAGAGCTGTGCTGGAAGCAGCTCAGCTTGGTTTGCTAGAACTAGCTCTCAAAAACTGCTCCTAAGAAGCTCTTATTCACACTGCTGCAGCAACTCTTCCTGCCTTTGCCTACTCAGATCTAGGCTGAGAGGTCCCTGCTGCTTGACATTACTAATGCAGCAGTACTGCTACCATGGAGTGCCTACAGTTTCACGGAATGGCTACAGATTTTAAGGGAATGCTGTTATGCCAAAGTTTTTCTATGTAAAATAGGCAAGACACATAAGGGATACAAAAAGGCAAAGAGGTGGAAAGTAAAGCCCAAATCAGTCAGTGACAGAGCCAGGACTAGAACATAAATCTCTTGCTGCCAACTCAAAGACTGATTTTTTGGATGACTCTGCCTGTCATTCCACATCTGTCTGTTCCACCAGAAGGATGCATTTAGCATGTGATTTGCCCAACAAATATGGTTATATTTCCTCCCTTTCATTTTTCCCTTTCTAGAAACAAACTTACAATTAGAACTGGCTGGGAACATTTGACAATGTATTTTTCCACAAAAAAAAAATGTTTACCAGGTCCATAGTGTGGGATTTATTGTCAAAATGAAAATGAATCCACATTATAATGTATATTACTTACCTAAAAAGTAAGGCACCTGGGATCAAGCCCATAGCCTATATGAGGAAAAGCAAGGATTTGAATCCATTTTCTTGAATGCTCAATGAAAGAACATTCTATTGAGTGTTACTATTTTTCTGTCTTTAAAAAAAAAAAAAAAATAAAGAAAGGAAGCAGGAAAGAACAAAGGAAAGAAAGAAGGAAAGAAAAAAGAAAGATAAACTAATGTCCAAGTTTAGGAGATTATTTGCACAACACTATTTTTTTAGCATCTGTACTTTTTCAGTTTAAAATCTACAAGTGGAAACTTTCTCAAATACATGGATTTTGGAAACTAGACTGTATAATTGTTCAGAAAAATTCTTGGCCTACAGATTAGTTGCAATTAGTGTGTTGTGACTGTCATGTATTCAGAAAGAGAAGTTTGAGTTGTTTTGATTATGTGAGGTGGGAGAAATAGGTCATACAGTGCACTTCGATTGTGACTGGCTGGGGTCTACACTTAGATCCAGGTTCCTATTTTGGAACTCATATTCTGCACACTGTTAATGACTACCAGCCTGTACTGTAGCTTTGCTGTTTGAAAATATCTGACAGTAAAAACATTTGCTTGAACAGAAGAGGGTATAAGCAGAATCATTTTTTCTAAACATTTGCCTGATTACTTTTGCAAATACTTTTTGCAATGATTTCCCAGACTGTTAAACATCCAGATAAAGCTCCTTGAACTTCTGGATGGGAACTCAGCATGAAGAGACATTAAGGGAGCAAATGCAGATGTACAAATAGATTTGAAGCAATGCAAATTAGATGGAAGCCAGTTCATCCAGATCCTCTGCCTGCCTAGCGGATATCACGCAGAATTTGGTATTCTGGTTTTCCGCCCATCACCCCCAACTCCTTGTTGTTCTGTGTACACTTAGGTATGCTGCATGGCTGAGACAGTGTAAAGAAAACCTGAGGCTACTCAAGTCTCTCTTTGGGACCAGACAGATGCCTCTGGGGGTGTTTACATCACTACAAAAGGGCAGACATCAGACTCCATTCACATTTATTCTAGACCCAGTGTAGGGAACCTGCTTCAGAAGCACCACGATGCCTGAGCAGAAGCCATCTGGCACCTTGAAAGAGGAGAGCTGGGTTTGCAACACTCAGGCGCTAAGTGCCTTTGTTGAACAGGCCGCCTGCTCCAGCATTATTTATACCACATCCCCCTTTGGATGGCACGGTCCCCCATCCTCTGTAGCTTGTCTTTCCTCAAAAAAAAAAGCATTGGGAAAGAGATAGTCCCAAAAGACTGAAGATCAAATATACATGATAAATCTGCACGGAAGCTATGTGAACATGTGTAGTGCAGCCTTAGTTCTCACGTAACATATTTTCTGCTCAGCAAGGCTTATTATCTCAGGTTTAGCATGGCTTTTAGCTCTCTTCAGACAATTTCTTACCGGCCTATAATGGAGCAACACATGTTCTTGTATACTTGAAGTGGAGACAGAGGAAACCCCATTTCTGCCTGTAGATTTATGATGTTAAAATAGTCTCAGTGTGTAATCAGATTCTTTTGTCCAACTCTTTTTTTTTTTAAAGAGCCAGACTTGAAAGTAATAGAAATAATCTTTAATGATGCCTCTGAAACTTCATCTATCAGAAGTTGGAGAAGGCTTTAATGAAGGAAACAGTCCCACTAGTACTGCTGATGAGATGGCTTCTATGAATAGACTACAGCAAGGAATTGCAAAATTAGGCTGTAAAAGTAGCATTCTACACCTGAATTCTTTTCTTTCACTATCTAATGCAAGAAGTACAACTCCTAAGAGAGCACTAGTGTAATTTTTCCCAGAAGCAGTGTGTCTGTGTTTGTCTGAGGCTAATGTCTTTGCTGTAACAAGGCTGACTGTGCATTGACTAGCAAATGTAAAATCCTTGACTACTCCAACACACTGGAAAATACACAGTTACTAATCATCCTGAAACAAGCCTGGACTGGCTGAGGCAACACACATAAACCATAATTTTAAAAGCAAATGTCTCTTGAATTTACCAGGTCCCTTAATTTCTACCTTTCATTGAAGGTACCAGGGACTCTTTCCTGGACTGATCTTCCTCCTGATGGAGGAAACAATAGAGATACAAATGAACCTAGTCACAGAAGCTTTTCATCAGGACTTGTTCTTGCCTATAAAAAGCATTTTGCAGAGTTGACATAATCTCTGGTTTATTAAGGGATCAGATTTTTACATTAAGGACATTTATGCTGGCTAAACGGAAAATGTTAGGTTTAAGACTTCAGAAGCACTTTTTCCATGTACATGCCTGCTGGTGGGCAGAAGTATTCCTCTAGAATTTTGGGACAGCAACTAAACTGTATTTAAATAACTTTTAGTTCTGGTTCACTTAATGCATGTCAGTCTGGTTAGCCATATTCATCAAATATAGATTTAGATGATTTAGCAAACTGTTGAGAGTGAGTAAATGTTATTTTTTATTCTATCATAAAATAATCAAAGTTATATTATTGTGACCAAAGACTAAGTCCATGTATAATATATAGAAAAGTAGTTTAATTTCTGCTTATTTATGCTGCTTGTGCCCACTACTTTCCCCAATAATGTTTGGTATAAAACACAGGTTATTAAACACAAAACATACTGTGTCACAAAGATGTCTATTAAGCAGCCATGTGTAATGACTGTACACTCAGAGCTGTGTTTATTTCATAAATTTGATTCATTTGCCAGTTTACTTGATTTGCTGAGCATTTACAAATGAAAAATTCTCTATTCTAAAATTATACCCTATGTTTTGCCTCACAGCAATCCAAATTTGTTGGGAGATCAACTAGTCATTATATTTATATGACTGTTTTCTTGGAATGACCTTTAAAGTATACACAAAATAGCAATCCATATGTGAATTTGAAGCTTTGGAGCTGTGTCCTGTGCTTTTACAACATGTCAGTGCTATAAAAGACAGTGAGAAACTCTGTACTCCACATCGATGCCAAATATCATAATGCATTAGAGCTCAGAGATGATCATATTCTCTTCTAAACCTCTAAGAATGAGGAATTATGTGCCTGCGGGAAGATTACTAGAAGGTTGGACATCCGAACAACTGGATTCTCCAGGTGCAGGAAAGATCCCTGGGCTAACTTAAATGATGAACGAACTCTGTAGATAATGGCACATTCCTTGGGTTATCCTTGGGCTGTAGCACTACTAGGAATCCTACTAATAAGCTTCATGGTATCTCCTGTTGCTGCCATTCCCTAGTTGTAAGAGGAGCAAGCAGGCAAAAGTACCGGCAAGACAAGTATGGTAAAGAGAAAGATTTCTTTTGCAGAAGGTATCATTTATGGAAGGCAATATTGTCCACCTACTAAGCAGAGAAGTGAATACACAAGGTAAATGGTTCCTGTCTCACCAGCCCTCTGCACTAATTGGAAGACTGTTAAATTTACAGCAAAAGGGGGAAAGAATAGAAGACATGCACTTAGTGGAATGTCAGACTGTCAAGAACAGCCTTAATCAAGGCACCAAGGAGCATGAAAAAAATAAATGTCTTCAATTCTCTGTCTATGCTAGGACCCAGTGTAATAAACAAGAGAAATGAGAATTGCTCATTTTATGAGCTTAATTTGACTTAGTTGGTATTAATGAAATTTGGAGAGATGTTCATGACTTGAACATTAATATCATAGTTATAGAACTTAACACAGAAAGGGGCTGGCTGAATAAATGGAGAAAGTGAGTGACACTCCATCAAAATGAAGTTATTTGTTTCTGGCTCAGCAATAACTGGAAATAAATTATACTGAGTCTTTATGGATTAATGTTCTAATGAAGAAAGCCCAATATCTGCTGCTGACAACCAAACCAGTAAGCCTGGTGATCATCTCCCTAAGCATGTATCCACACTACAGAAGGGGAAAAAACAACCCTGATGTATTGTCAGCACTCAAGCATCCTTGAAATTTCATAAGGTTTTAGAGGAAAATTTCCCATCTCAAAAATTACCAAATCCAATATCAAAAATTCTCTGTTAGGCCTTCACTCAACAGATGCAATGTACTGGTAGCATGACTAATAATGATGTACTTGTATGTATCATTTTAGGCATACATTAATCAAGTCTTCCTTTCCCATCATGATTCAATGCCAACAAATCCAATAGAAAAATCTAATTGAATTCAGTGAGCTTTAATTGTGCTTCATATATTTATACTCTCAATTTCTGGCTAATATATTATTACTCATAATATATAGCTTGCTCTGGCAGTTTGCCTTACTCGCATGAGTAGTTCCATATGGGTCCTTTATACCAAGGAGCTTTGGGAGTCATTAATAGCTGGACAAGAGACACTGGTTACCGAATTCCTGGCTCTGTTTTCATCATTGGACTGACTAGTATGTTTATATGATGCATGTCAACCGCAGGATGCCTAATTCATACTTACAGCACTGCATGTTCCTATTATTTTGTGTAATAATATATCATTTACTTTACAAAGACTTTTCTCATTCTACTTTATCAGTGGTTCACAGACGAATTTAGAAACAAGTTGAACATCAGGACTTGCAATTTTTCTGTGTGTCTGCTTAGAATCTTTTCCCTGTCCATGTTAATTATAAATTGCACTCATCACACTGAAGACTGTTTATTTGCTGCTTCTGTTTATCTGCTTTGCCTATCTGTAATACCACAGTGGGAATGGCATGTACAATGGCAAGAAAATGACCTGTGGGTTATAGTCAAACAAATGGATAGTTTGCACACAGATAAAAAGACAAAACCAAAATGTTTGCAATACAAATCGGATTTTTTTTCTTTCTATCTTTTGATTTTTCATTGTTCAATGTGAATTAAAGATCCAAACTACTACCAGCAATACTGTGGCTTCCATTCCACCATCAAAAATTAATGCGATACTTAATACCTTTCCTTGCTGTTTCTTGTCCAAGATCTGGACAGAATTTTTATTTCCCCCTAAGAAGGGAAATTGGATTTCAGTGTCCTAAAACCTTATTTCAGCTTAGTTTGGTTGGATTTTTTAAAATGTAAATTTCTTATTCTTCCTGTTCTACTTGTCATTAATACATGATATTTCTGTTGATAAAAAAAAAAAAAGAAAACAGTGCAAGTGTTAGCAAAGGGAAATGCACTTAATGTGAAGGAACAAATAAAACAGTCTGTGAAAGGCAGGGGTGAACAGGTCTAATCAGTGGCTCAGTTTTAAGACTTCAGTCCAGGCACAGCACTGTGATGTCACCCCAGAAAAATACCTTAAATGTAATGACAACAAATTTAACCTTCAGTGGGACTGGCAGGTATTCGGCTTTCAGATTTTGTTCAACCAAGTCACCAGTTTAGGGGACCAAGAGTGAACTCTAAATAGCACTTAAGTTCCCAGAGTGGCATTCAGGTCCAGGAGAGAGATTCAAACAAGCTGGCCCTAATCCATCTGTGTGAACACACAGTTAAGCTGTGCAATTCATTATCACAGGGTGTTTCAGATGCTGAAAGTTTACATGATTTCAAAAGGTAACTAGAAAAATTTATGTAAGAAAAATCCACTGAGAATTATTGTATGTAAGACAACTGGTTCAAAAAGTCAATGAGGCACAAATGGTTGAATGCTGGATGAATATTCTTGAGTAGCATCACTCACACCCTTCCCTAGGCATCCTCTTTTTGACTTTTTTGAGAATAGGACTCTGAGCTGGATGGACCTGTGGTGTGGCCCAGTCAGACCACTCTCATATTCTTATGCATCAAAATATATGATAGTATATGCACATACCTTTTCTGATGGAAGGTCCCCAGCACAGGTAGTTCACTGAAAGTATACGTGTCCAGAAGTGTGGCTGTTCTCCTGAGATGATTAAGTGATTATTTTCCACTTAGGTCCATTTGAGAATTATTAACAAAGTATTCTTAATTCTCTGTTTGCTCAGAGAACATGTAACACTTCTGGATGGGTTTGAGTTCACTACTTGTAGGCACCTTCCCTGAAGAAACTGGTTGATGCCTACTTCTTATACAATGGCCTAAAGATTAGAGTACACCCAGGGACTGTGACACCTGGATTTTGGTCAAGCCCCACCACCAGGTTGGACAACATAGTTTCCACCCCCCTTAAAAAGCATGCTAGTTTGGAGCAGGAGGTCCCTGTTCTGTAGGGTATTCAGAGGCAGAGGCGTTTTTTTCCTTTGAGTTGAAAGCTGTGATCCCAAGAACACAGACTCAGGCAGGCAGGGAGACCCGACAGGAGCATGGATCTCTTGCAAGGCAGTTAGAGTACCTAGGCAAAATTCAGGGGTGCAAATTTGCCCCCAGCCCACTGGGGACATGTGCTTCATTGACAAAGAAGAGAGTAAATGTAACAAGAAGTCTAGACAGCAAACTATTGTATCTCTAAGGCTTTGGGAATATACGGAGAGTCTCTTAATGTCTTCTGTATACTTCCCTACATTTAGCGCAAGGAAAGCACAACTGGAAAGCAAATCATTCTTTGCTGAATACTTTTTATATGAAGATAATAATTTCCTCTTTAGAGCATATGTTTTGAAAGACTTCTCACGTTGCTGCTTCAAGGACGTTAAGGATGGTCTTTATTTCCCCAAGGTTGATACCATTTAAGTAGAACCAACTGGAGGGAAGGGGCGAGGAGGCAGAGGGAGGACAGCTAATAATGACATGGCAATCTACATTTCCCTGGGGAAGACAAATAAGAATTAACCACAGCAAATGGAAGACTGAAATCTAAACAATGTTT